>NW_026061712.1:1837608-2450145 GCF_023897955.1 Schistocerca gregaria
CTCCCGTGCAACGCGGCTGTTAGTCCTCCTTTCATGCAAAATCTTATGGTCCTAGGTCATGTCCAAGCCACCAAAGCCGGCTAAAAAGTGAATAATCGACAACTAAAACTTCAATTGTACTACTTCTTTCTGGCTATTGCTTCAACTTAGAAGCTTCTTCAGTGTTCTACTATGGTGCTTTTAGTGTCTCCGCATACCGCAGCACGCGACATAGCTTTGCAGACGATAAATGTAACCGTCTCAGAGAGAAAAGCGGCCAATGTGACGATCTGGCTTTAAGTCGATTCGATAACAAATGACGAAAACGGACGGATTTCTCAGGTTTTTACTACATATGAACACTTTTCACATTCTCCCGTGCAACGCGGCTGTTAGTCCTCCTTTCATGCAAAATCTTATGGTCCTAGGTCATGTACAAGCCACCAAAGCCGGCTAAAAAGTGAATAATCGACAACTAAAACTTCAATTGTACTACTTCTTACTGGCTGTTGCTTCAACTTAGAAGCTTCTTCAGTGTTCTACTATGGTGCTTTTAGTGTCTCCGCATACCGCAGCAGGCGACATAGATTTGCAGACGATAAATGTAACCGTCTCAGAGAGAAAAGCAGCCAATGTGACGATCTGGCTTTAAGACCATTTGATAACAAATGACGAAAACGGACGGATTTCTCAGGTTTTTACTACATATGAACACTTTTCACATTCTCCCGTGCAACGCGTCTGCTAGTCCTCCTTTCATGCAAAATCTTAAGGTACTAGGCCATGTCCAAGCCACCAAAGCCGGCTAAATAGTGAATAATCGACAACTAAATTTGAATTGAAATACTTCTTACTGGCTATTACTTCAACTTAGAAGCTTCTTCAGTGTTCTACTATGGTGCTTTTAGTATTTCCGCATACTGCAGCACGCGACATAGCTTTGCAGACGATAAATGTAACCGTTTCAGAGAGTAGAGCGGCCAATGTGACTATGTGGCTTTAAGTCGATTCGATAACAAATGACGAAAACGGACGGATTTCTCAGGTTTTTACTACATATGAACACTTTTCACACTCTCCCGTGCAACGCGTCTGCTAGTCCTCCTTTCATGCAAAATCTTATGGTCCTAGGTCATATCCAAGCCACCAAAGCCGGCTAAAAAGTGAATAATCGACAACTAAACTTGAATTGTACTACTTCTTACTGGCAATTACTTCAACTTTGAAGTTTCTTCTGTGTTATACTATGGTGCTTTTAGTGTCTCCGCATACCGCAGCACGCGACATAGCTTTGCAGACGATAAATGTAACCGTTTCAGAGAGTAGAGCGGCCAATGTGACTATGTGGCTTTAAGTCGATTCGATAACAAATGACGAAAACGGACGAATTTCTCAGGTTTTTACTACATATGAACACTTTTCACATTCTCCCGTGCAACGCGTCTGCTAGTCCTCCTTTCATGCAAAATCTTAAGGTACTAGGCCATGTCCAAGCCACCAAAGCCGGCTAAATAGTGAATAATCGACAACTAAATTTGAATTGAAATACTTCTTACTGGCTATTACTTCAACTTAGAAGCTTCTTCAGTGTTCTACTATGGTGCTTTTAGTATTTCCGCATACTGCAGCACGCGACATAGCTTTGCAGACGATAAATGTAACCGTTTCAGAGAGTAGAGCGGCCAATGTGACTATGTGGCTTTAAGTCGATTCGATAACAAATGACGAAAACGGACGGATTTCTCAGGTTTTTACTACATATGAACACTTTTCACACTCTCCCGTGCAACGCGTCTGCTAGTCCTCCTTTCATGCAAAATCTTATGGTCCTAGGTCATATCCAAGCCACCAAAGCCGGCTAAAAAGTGAATAATCGACAACTAAAACTTGAATTGTACTACTTCTTACTGGCAATTACTTCAACTTTGAAGTTTCTTCTGTGTTATACTATGGTGCTTTTAGTGTCTCCGCATACCGCAGCACGCGACATAGCTTTGCAGACGATAAATGTAACCGTAACAGAGAGAAAAGCGGCCAATGTGGCGATCTGGCTTTAAGTCGATTCGATAACAAATGACGATAACGGACGGATTTATCAGGTTTTTACCACATATGAACACTTTTCACATTCTCCCGTGCAACGCGGCTGCCAGTCCTCCTTTCATGTAAAATCTTAAGGTCCCTTGTCATGTCCAAGCCACCAAAGCCGGCTAAAAAGTGAATAATCGACAACTAAAACTTCAATTGTACTACTTCTTACTGGCTATTACTTCAACTTAGAAGCATCTTCTGTGTTCTTCTATGGTGCTTTTAGTGTCTCCGCATACTGCAGCACGCGACATAGCTTTGCAGACATTAAGTGTAACCTTCTCAGAGAGAAAGGCGGCAAATGTGACGATCTGGCTTTAAGTCGATTCGATAACAAATGACGAAAACGGACGGATTTCTCAGGTTTTTACTACACATGAACACTTTTCACACTCTCCCATGCAACATGGCTGCTAGTCCTCCTTTCATGCAAAATCGTAAGGTCCCAGGTCATGTCCAAGCCACCAAAGCCAGCTAAAAAGTGAATAATCGACAACTAAACTTCAATTGTACTACTTCATACTGGCTATTACTTCAACTTAGAAGCTTCTTCTGTGTTCTCCTATGGTGCTTTTAGTGTCTCCGCAGATCGCAGCACGCGACATAGCTTTGCAGACGATAAATGTAACCGTTTCAGAGAGAAGAGCGGCAAATGTGACGATCTGGCTTTAAGTCGATTCGATAACAAATGACGAAAACGGACGGATTTCTCAGGTTTTTACTACATATGAACACATTTCACATTCTCCCGCGAAACGCGGCTGTTAGTCCTCCTTTCATGCAAAATCTTATGGTCCTAGGTCATGTCCAAGCCACCAAAGCCGGCTAAAAAGTGAATAATCGACAACTAAAACATGAATTGTACTACTTCTTACTGGCTATTACTTCAACTTAGAAGCTTCTTCTGTGTTCTACTATGGTGCTTTTAGTGTTTCCGCATACCGCAGCACGCGACATAGCTTTGTAGACGATAAATGTAACCGTTTCAGAGAGAAGAGGGGCCAATGTGACGATCTGACTTTAAGTCGATTCGATAACAAATGACGAAAACGGACGGATTTCTCAGGTTTTTACTACATATGAACACTTTTCACATTCTCCCGTGCAACGCGGCTGCTAGTCCTCCTTTCATGCAAAATCTTAAGATCCTAGGTCATGTCCAAGCCACCAAAGCCGGCTAAATAGTGAATAATCGACAACTAAATTTGAATTGAAATACTTCTTACTGGCTATTACTTCAACTTAGAAGCTTCTTCTGTGTTCTACTATGGTGCTTTTAGTGTTTCTGCATACTGCAGCACGCGACATAGCTTTGCAGACGATAAATGTAACCGTTTCAGAGAGTAGAGCGGCCAATGTGACTATGTGGCTTTAAGTCGATTCGATAACAAATGACGAAAACGGACGGATTTCTAAGGTTTTTACTACATATGAACACTTTTCACATTCTCCCGTGCAACGCGTCTGCTAGTCCTCCTTTCATGCAAAATCTTATGGTCCTAGGTCATATCCAAGCCACTAAAGCCGGCTAAAAAGTGAATAATCGACAAATAAATCTTCAATTGTACTATTTCTTTCTGGCTATTGCTTCAACTTAGAAGCTTCTTCAGTGTTCTACTATGGTGCTTTTAGTGTCTCCGCATACCGCAGCACGCGACATAGCTTTGCAGACGATAAATGTAACCGTCTCAGAGAGAAAAGCGGCCAATGTGACGATCTGGCTTTAAGTCGATTCGATAACAAATGACGAAAACGGATGGATTTCTCAGGTTTTGACTACATATGAACACTTTTCACATTCTCCAGTGCAACGTGGCTGCTAGTCTTCCTTTCATGCAAAATGTTATGGTTCCACCTCATGTCTAAGCCACCAAAGCCGGCTAAAAAGTGAATAATCGACAACTAAAACTTCAATTGCACTACTTCTTACTGGCTATTACTTCAACATAGAAGCTTCTTCAGTGTTCTACTATGGTGCTTTTAGTGTTTCCGCATACTGCAGCACGCGACATAACTTTGCAGACGATAAATGTAACCGTTTCAGAGAGTAGAGCGGCCAATGTGACTATGTGGCTTTAAGTCGATTCGATAACAAATGACGAAAACGGACGGATTTCTCAGGTTTTTACTACATATGAACACTTTTCACATTCTCCCGTGCAACGCGTCAGCTAGTCCTCCTTTCATGCAAAATCTTAAGGTCATAGGTCACGTCCAAGCCACCAAAGCCGGCTAAATAGTGAATAATCGACAACTAAATTTGAATTGAAATACTTCTTACTGGCTATTACTTCAACTTAGAAGCTTCTTCAGTGTTCTACTATGGTGCTTTTAGTGTTTCCGCATACTGCAGCACGCGACATAGCTTTGCAGACGATAAATGTAACCGTTTCAGAGAGAAGAGCGGCCAATGTGACGATCTGGCTTTAAGTCGATTCGATAACAAATGACGAAAACGGACGGATTTCTCAGGTTTTTACTACATATGAACACTTTTCACATTCTCCCGTGCAACGCGTCTGCTAGTCCTCCTTTCATGCAAAATCTTATGGTCCTAGGTCATATCCAAGCCACCAAAGCCGGCTAAAAAGTGAATAATCGACAACTAAAACTTGAATTGTACTACTTCTTACTGGCTATTACTTCAACTTTGAAGTTTCTTCTGTGTTATACTATGGTGCTCTTAGTGTCTCCGCATACTGCAGCACGCGACATAGCTTTGCAGACAATAAGTGTAACCTTCTCAGAGAGAAAGGCGGCAAATGTGACGATCTGGCTTTAAGTCGATTCGATAACAAATGACGAAAACGGACGGATTTCTCAGGTTTTTACTACACATGAACACTTTTCACATTCTCCCATGCAACGCGGCTGCTAGTCCTCCTTTCATGCAAAATCGTAAGGTCCCAGGTCATGTCCAAGCCACCGAAGCCAGCTAAAAAGTGAATAATCGACAACTAAAACTACAATTGTACTACTTCTTACTGGCTATTACTTCAACTTAGAAGCTTCTTCTGTGTTCTCCTATGGTGCTTTTAGTGTCTCCGCAGATCGCAGCACGCGACATAGCTTTGCAGACGATAAATGTAACCGTTTTAGAGAGAAGAGCGGCAAATGTGACGATCTGGCTTTAAGTCGATTCGATAACAAATGACGAAAACGGACGGATTTCTCAGGTTTTTACTACATATGAACACATTTCACATTCTCCCGTGCAACGCGGCTGTTAGTCCTCCTTTCATGCAAAATCTTATGGTCCTAGGTCATGTCCAAGCCACCAATGCCGGCTAAAAAGTGAATAATCGACAACTAAATTTGAATTGAAATACTTCTTACTGGCTATTACTTCAACTTAGAAGCTTCTTCTGTGTTCTACTATGGTGCTTTTAGTGTTTCCGCATACTGCAGCACGCGACATAGCTTTGCAGACGATAAATGTAACCGTTTCAGAGAGTAGAGCGGCCAATGTGACTATGTGGCTTTAAGTCGATTCGATAACAAATGTCGAAAACGGACGGATTTCTAAGGTTTTTACTACATATGAACACTTTTCACATTCTCCCGTGCAACGCGTCTGCTAGTCCTCCTTTCATGCAAAATCTTATGGTCCTAGGTCATATCCAAGCCACCAAAGCCGGCTAAAAAGTGAATAATCGACAACTAAGACTTGAATTGTAGTACTTCATACTGGCTATTGATTCAACTTTGAAGTTTCTTCTGTGTTCTACTATGGTGCTTTTAGTGTCTCCGCATACCGCAGCACGCGACATAGCTTTGCAGACGATAAATGTAACCGTCCCAGAGAGAAAAGCGGCCAATGTGACGATCTGGCTTTAAGTCGATTCGATAAGAGGTGACGAAAACGGACGGATTTCTCAGGTTTTTACTACATATGAACACTTTTCACATTCTCCCGTGCAACGCGGCTGTTAGTCCTCCTTTCATGCAAAATCTTATGGTCCTAGGTCATGTCCAAGCCACCAAAGCCGGCTAAAAAGTGAATAATCGACAACTAAAACTTCAATTGTACTACTTCTTTCTGGCTATTGCTTCAACTTAGAAGCTTCTTCAGTGTTCTACTATGGTGCTTTTAGTGTCTCCGCATACCGCAGCACGCGACATAGCTTTTCAGACGATAAATTTAACCTTCTCAGACAGAAAAGCGGCCAATGTGACGATCTGGCTTTAAGTCGATTCGATAACAAATGACGAAAACGGACGGATTTCTCAGGTTTTTACTACATATGAACACTTTTCACATTCTCCCGTGCAACGCGGCTGTTAGTCCTCCTTTCATGCAAAATCTTATGGTCCTAGGTCATGTCCAAGCCACCAAAGCCGGCTAAAAAGTGAATAATCGACAACTAAAACTTCAATTGTACTACTTCTTACTGGCTATTGCTTCAACTTAGAAGCTTCTTCAGTGTTCTACTATGGTGCTTTTAGTGTCTCCGCATACCGCAGCAGGCGACATAGATTTGCAGACGATAATTGTAACCGTCTCAGAGAGAAAAGCAGCCAATGTGAGGATCTGGCTTTAAGACGATTTGATAACAAATGACGAAAACGATGGATTTCTCAGGTTTTTACTACATATGAACACTTTTCACATTCTCCGGTGCAACGTGGCTGCTAGTCTTCCTTTCCTGCAAAATTTTATGGTTCCACCTCATGTCCAAGCCACCAAAGCCGGCTAAAAAGTGAATAATCGACAACTAAAACTTCAATTGCACTACTTCTTACTGGCTATTACTTCAACATAGAAGCTTCTTCTGTGTTCTCCTATGGTGCTTTTAGTGTCTCCGCAGATCGCAGCACGCGACATAGCTTTGCAGACGATAAATGTAACCGTGTCAGAGAGAAGAGCGGCAAATGTGACGATCTGGCTTTAAGTCGATTCGATAACAAATGACGAAAACGGACGGATTTCTCAGGTTTTTACTACATATGAACACATTTCACATTCTCCCGTGCAACGCGGCTGTTAGTCCTCCTTTCATGCAAAATCTTATGGTCCTAGGTCATGTCCAAGCCACCAAAGCCGGCTAAAAAGTGAATAATCGACAACTAAAACTTCAATTGTACTACTTCTTTCTGGCCATTGCTTCAACTTAGAAGCTTCTTCAGTGTTCTACTATGGTGCTTTTAGTGTCTCCGCATACCGCAGCACGCGACATAGCTTTGCAGACGATACATGTGACCGTCTCAGAGAGAAAAGCGGCCAATGTGACGATCTGGCTTAAAGTCGATTCGATAAGAGGTGACGAAAACGGACGGATTTCTCAGGTTTTGACTACATATGAACACTTTTCACATTCTCCCGTGCAACGCGGCTGCTAGTCCTCCTTTCATGCAAAATGTTAAGGTCCTAGATCATGTCCAAGCCACCAAAGCCGGCTAAAATGTGAATAATCGACAACTAAAACTTGAATTGTATTTCTTCTTACTGGCTATTACTTTAACTTAGAAGCTTCTTCTGTGTTCTACTATGGTGCTTTTAGTGTCTCCGCAGATCGCAGCACGCGACATAGCTTTGCAGACGATAAATGTAACCGTCTCAGAGAGAAAAGCGGCCAATGTGACGATCTGGCTTTAAGTCAATTCGATAACAAATGACGAAAACGGACGCATTTCTCAGGTTTTTACCACATATGAACACTTTTCACATTCTGCCATGCAACGCGGCTGCTAGTCCTCCTTTCATGCAAAATCTTAAGGTCCTAGGTCATGTCCAAGCCACCAAAGCCGGCTAAAAAGTGAATAATCGACAACTAAAACTTCAATTGTACTACTTCTTACTTTCTATTACTTCAACTTAGAAGCTTCTTCTGTGTTCTCCTATGGTGCTTTTAGTGTCTCCGCAGACCGCAGCACGTGACATAGCTTTGCAGACGATATATGTAACAGTCTCAGAGAGAAAAACGGCCAATGTGACGATCTGGCTTTAAGTCGATTCGATAACAAATGACGAAAACGGACGGATTTGTCAGGTTTTTACCACATATGAACACTTTTCACATTCTCCCGTGCAACGCTGCTGCCAGTCCTCTTTTCATGTAAAATCTTATGGTCCCAGGTCATGTCCAAGCCACCAAAGCCGGCTAAAAAGTGAATAATCGACAACTAAAACTTCAATTGTACTACTTCTTACTGGCTATTACTTCAACTTAGAAGCTTCTTCTGTGTTCTACTATGGTGCTTTTAGTGTCTCCGCATACCGCAGCACGAGACATAGCTTTGCAGACGATAAATGTAACCGTCTCAGAGAGAAAAGCGGCCAATGGGACGATCTGGCTTTAAGTCAATTCGATAACAAATGACGAAAACGGACGCATTTCTCAGGTTTTTACCACATATGAACACTTTTCACATTCTGCCATGCAACGCGGCTGCTAGTCCTCCTTTCATGCAAAATCTTAAGGTCCTAGGTCATGTCCAAGCCACCAAAGCCGGCTAAAAAGTGAATAATCGACAACTAAAACTTCAATTGTACTACTTCTTACTTTCTATTACTTCAACTTAGAAGCTTCTTCTGTGTTCTCCTATGGTGCTTTTAGTGTCTCCGCAGACCGCAGCACGTGACATAGCTTTGCAGACGATATATGTAACAGTCTTAGAGAGAAAAGCTGCCAATGTGACGATCTGGCTTTAAGTCGATTCGATAACAAATGACGAAAACGGACGGATTTCTCAGGTTTTTACTACATATGAACACTTTTCACATTCTCCCGTGCAACGCGGCTGCTAGACCTCCTTTCATACAAAATCTTAAGGTCCCAGGTCATGAAAAAGCCACCAAAGCCGGCTAAAAAGTGAATAATCGACAACTAAACTTTAATTGTACTACTTCTTACTGGCTATTACTTCAACATAGAAGCTTCTTCTGTGTTCTACTATGGTGCTTTTAGTGTTTCCGCATACCGCAGCACGCGACATAGCTTTGCAGACGATAAATGTAACCGTTTCAGAGAGAAGAGGGGACAATGTGACGATCTGGCTTTAAGTCGATTTGATAACAAATGACGAAAACGGACGGATATCTCAGGTTTTTACTACATATGAACACTTTTCACATTCTCCCGTGCAACGCGGCTGCTAGTCCTCCTTTAATGCAAAATCTTAAGGTCCTAGGTCATTTCCAAGCCACCAAAGCCGGCTAAAAAGTGAATAATCGACAACTAAATTTGAATTGAAATACTTCTTACTGGCTATTACTTCAACTTAGAAGCTTCTTCTGTGTTCTACTATGGTGCTTTTAGGGTTTCCGCATACTGCAGCACGCGACATAGCTTTGCAGACGATAACTGTAACCGTTTCAGAGAGAAGAGAGGCCAATGTGACGATCTGGCTTTAAGGCGATTCGATAACAAATGACAAAAACGGACGGATTTCTCAGGTTTTTACTACATATGAACACTTTTTACATTCTCCCGTGCAACGCGGCTGCTAGTCCTCCTTTCATGCAATATCTTATGGTCCTAGGTCATGTCCAAGCCACCAAAGCCGGCTAAAAAGTGAATAATCGACAACTAATACTTGAATTGTACTACTTCTTACTGGCTATTACTTCAACTTAGAAGCTTCTTCTGTGTTCTACTATGGTGCTTTTAGTGTCTCCGCATACCGCAGCACGCGACATAGCTTTGCAGACGATAAATGTAACCGTCTCAGAGAGAAAAGCGGCCAATGTGTCGAACTGGCTTTAAGTCGATTCGATAACAAATGACGAAAACGGACGGATTTCTCAGGTTTTTACTACATATGAACTCTTTTCACTTTCTCCCATGCAACGCGGCAACTAGTCCTCCTTTCATGCAAAATCTTATGGTCCTAGGTCATGTCCAAGCCACCAAAGCCGGCTAAAAAGTGAATAATCGACAACTAAAACTTCAATTGTACTACTTCTTACTATCTATTACTTCAACATAGAAGCTTCTTCTGTGTTCTATTATGGTGCTTTTAGTGTTTCCGCATAACGCAGCACGCGACATAGCTTTGTAGACGATAAATGTAACCGTTTCAGAGAGAAGAGCGGCCAATGTGACGATCTGGCTTTAAGACGATTTGATAACAAATGACGAAAACGATGGATCTCTCAGGTTTTTACTACATATGAACACTTTTCACATTCTCCGCTGCAACGTGGCTGCTAGTCTTCCTTTCATGCAAAATTTTATGGTTCCACCTCATGTCCAAGCCACCAAAGCCGGCTAAAAAGTGAATAATCGACAACTAAAACTTCAATTGTACTACTTCTTACTGGCTATTACTTCAACATAGAAGCTTCTTCAGTGTTCTACTATGGTGCTTTTAGTGTTTCCACATAACGCAGCACGCGACATAGCTTTGTAGACGATAAATGTAACCGTTTCAGAGAGAAGAGCGGCCAATGTGACGATCTGGCTTTAAGTCGATTCGATAACAAATGACGAAAACGGACGGATTTCTCAGGTTTTTACTACATATGAACACTTTTCACATTCTCCCGTGCAACGCGGCTGCTAGTCCTCCTTTCATGCAAAATCTTAAGGTCCTAGGTCATGTCCAAGCCACCAAAGCCGGCTAAAAAGTGAATAATCGACAACTAAATTTGAATTGAAATACTTCTTACTGGCTATTACTTCAACTTAGAAGCTTCTTCTGTGTTCTACTATGGTGCTTTTAGGGTTTCCGCATACTGCAGCACGCGACATAGCTTTGCAGACGATAACTGTAACCGTTTCAGAGAGAAGAGAGGCCAATGTGACGATCTGGCTTTAAGGCGATTCGATAACAAATGACAAAAACGGACGGATTTCTCAGGTTTTTACTACATATGAACACTTTTCACATTCTCCCGTGCAACGCGGCTGCTAGTCCTCCTTTCATGCAAAATCTTATGGTCCTAGGTCATGTCCAAGCCACCAAAGCCGGCTTAAAAGTGAATAATCGACAACTAATACTTGAATTGTACTACTTCTTACTGGCTATTACTTCAACTTAGAAGCTTCTTCTGTGTTCTACTATGGTGCTTTTAGTGTCTCCGCATACCGCAGCACGCGACATAGCTTTGCAGACGATAAATGTAACCGTCTCAGAGAGAAAAGCGGCCCATGTGACGAACTGGCTTTAAGTCGATTCGATAACAAATGACAAAAACGGACGGATTTCTCAGGTTTTTACTACATATGAACTCTTTTCACTATCTCCCATGCAACGCGGCAACTAGTCCTCCTTTCATGCAAAATCTTATGGTCCTAGGTCATGTCCAAGCCACCAAAGCCGGCTAAAAAGTGAATAATCGACAACTAAAACTTCAATTGTACTACTTCTTACTATCTATTACTTCAACATAGAAGCTTCTTCTGTGTTCTATTATGGTGCTTTTAGTGTTTCCGCATAACGCAGCACGCGACATAGCTTTGTAGACGATAAATGTAACCGTTTCAGAGAGAAGAGCGGCCAATGTGACGATCTGGCTTTAAGACGATTTGATAACAAATGACGAAAACGATGGATCTCTCAGGTTTTTACTACATATGAACACTTTTCACATTCTCCGCTGCAACGTGGCTGCTAGTCTTCCTTTCATGCAAAATTTTATGGTTCCACCTCATGTCCAAGCCACCAAAGCCGGCTAAAAAGTGAATAATCGACAACTAAAACTTCAATTGTACTACTTCTTACTCGCTATTACTTCAACTTAGAAGCTTCTTCAGTGTTCTACTATGATGCTTTTAGTGTTTCCACATAACGCAGCACGCGACATAGCTTTGTAGACGATAAATGTAACCGTTTCAGAGAGAAGAGAGGCCAATGTGACGATCTGGCTTTAAGGCGATTCGATAACAAATGACAAAAACGGACGGATTTCTCAGGTTTTTACTACATATGAACACTTTTCACATTCTCCCGTGCAACGCGGCTGCTAGTCCTCCTTTCATGCAAAATCTTATGGTCCTAGGTCATGTCCAAGCCACCAAAGCCGGCTAAAAAGTGAATAATCGACAACTAATACTTGAATTGTACTACTTCTTACTGGCTATTACTTCAACTTAGAAGCTTCTTCTGTGTTCTACTATGGTGCTTTTAGGGTTTCCGCATACTGCAGCACGCGACATAGCTTTGCAGACGATAACTGTAACCGTTTCAGAGAGAAGAGAGGCCAATGTGACGATCTGGCTTTAAGGCGATTCGATAACAAATGACAAAAACGGACGGATTTCTCAGGTTTTTACTACATATGAACACTTTTCACATTCTCCCGTGCAACGCGGCTGCTAGTCCTCCTTTCATGCAAAATCTTATGGTCCTAGGTCATGTCCAAGCCACCAAAGCCGGCTAAAAAGTGAATAATCGACAACTAATACTTGAATTGTACTACTTCTTACTGGCTATTACTTCAACTTAGAAGCTTCTTCTGTGTTCTACTATGGTGCTTTTAGTGTCTCCGCATACCGCAGCACGCGACATAGCTTTGCAGACGATAAATGTAACCGACTCAGAGAGAAAAGCGGCCAATGTGACGATCTGCCTTTAAGTCGATTCAAAAACAAATGACGAAAACGGACGGATTTATCAGGTTTTTACCACATATGAACACTTTTCACATTCTCCCGTGCAACGCGGCTGCCAGTCCTCTTTTCATGTAAAATCTTATGGTCCCAGGTCATGTCCAAGCCACCAAAGCCGGCTAAAAAGTGAATAATCGACAACTAAAACTTCAGTTGTACTACTTCTTACTGGCTATTACTTCAACTTAGAAGCTTCTTCTGTGTTCTACTATGGTGCTTTTAGTGTCTCCGCATACCGCAGCACGCGACATAGCTTTGCAGACGATAAATGTAACCGTCTCAGAGAGAAAAGCGGCCAATGTGACGATCTGGCTTTAAGTCAATTCGATAACAAATGACGAAAACGGACGCATTTCTCAGGTTTTTACCACATATGGACACTTTTCACATTCTGCCATGCAACGCGGCTGCTAGTCCTCCTTTCATGCAAAATCTTAAGGTCCTAGGTCATGTCCAAGCCACCAAAGCCGGCTAAAAAGTGAATAATCGACAACTAAAACTTCAATTGTACTACTTCTTACTTTCTATTACTTCAACTTAGAAGCTTCTTCTGTGTTCTCCTATGGTGCTTTTAGTGTCTCCGCAGACCGCAGCACATGACATAGCTTTGCAGACGATAAATGTAACAGTCTCAGAGAGAAAAGCAGCCAATGTGAGGATCTGGCTTTAAGACGATTTGATAACAAATGACGAAAACGATGGATTTCTCAGGTTTTTACTACATATGAACACTTTCCACATTCTCCGGTGCAACGTGGCTGCTAGTCTTCCTTTCCTGCAAAATTTTATGGTTCCACCTCATGTCCAAGCCACCAAAGCCGGCTAAAAAGTGAATAATCGACAACTAAAACTTCAATTGCACTACTTCTTACTGGCTATTACTTCCACATAGAAGCTTCTTCAGTGTTCTACTATGGTGCTTTTAGTGTTTCCGCATACTGCAGCACGCGACATAGCTTTGCAGACGATAAATGTAACCGTTTCAGAGAGTAGAGCGGCCAATGTGACTATGTGGCTTTAACTCGATTCGATAACAAATGACGAAAACGGACGGATTTCTCAGGTTTTTACTACATATGAACACTTTTCACATTCTCCCGTGCAACGCGTCTGCTAGTCCTCCTTTCATGCAAAATCTTAAGGTCCTAGGTCATGTCCAAGCCACCAAAGCCGGCTAAATAGTGAATAATCGACAACTAAATTTGAATTGAATACTTCTTACTGGCTATTACTTCAACTTAGAAGCTTCTTCAGTGTTCTACTATGGTGCTTTTAGTGTTTCCGCATACTGCAGCACGCGACATAGCTTTGCAGACGATAAATGTAACCGTTTCAGAGAGTAGAGCGGCCAATGTGACTATGTGGCTTTAAGTCGATTCGATAACAAATGACGAAAACGGACGGATTTCTCAGGTTTTTACTACATATGAACACTTTTCACATTCTCCCATGCAACGCGTCTGCTAGTCCTCCTTTCATGCAAAATCTTATGGTCCTAGGTCATATCCAAGCCACCAAAGCCCGCTAAAAAGTGAATAATCGACAACTAAAACTTGAATTGTACTACTTCTTACTGGCTATTACTTCAACGTTGAAGTTTCTTCTGTGTTATACTATGGTGCTTTTAGTGTCTCCGCATACCGCAGCACGCGACATAGCTTTGCAGACGATAAATGTAACCGTCCCAGAGAGAAAAGCGACCAATGTGACGATCTGGCTTTAAGTCGATTCGATAACAAATGACGAAAACGGACGGATTTCTCAGGTTTTTACTACATATGAACACTTTTCACATTCTCCCGTGCAACGCGGCTGTTAGTCCTCCTTTCATGCAAAATCTTATGGTCCTAGGTCATGTCCAAGCCACCAAAGCCGGCTAAAAAGTGAATAATCGACAACTAAAACTTCAATTGTACTACTTCTTTCTGGCTATTGCTTCAACTTAGAAGCTTCTTCAGTGTTCTACTATGGTGCTTTTAGTGTCTCCGCATACCGCAGCACGCGACATAGCTTTGGAGACGATAAATGTGACCGTCTCAGAGAGAAAAGCGGCCAATGTGACGATCTGGCTTAAAGTCGATTCGATAAGAGGTGACGAAAACGGACGGATTTCTCAGGTTTTGACTACATATGAACACTTTTCACATTCTCCCGTGCAACGCGGCTGCTAGTCCTCCTTTCATGCAAAATGTTAAGGTCCTAGGTCATGTCCAAGCCACCAAAGCCGGCTAAAATGTGAATAATCGACAACTAAAACTTGAATTGTATTTCTTCTTACTGGCTATTACTTTAACTTAGAAGCTTCTTCTGTGTTCTACTATGGTGCTTTTAGTGTCTCCGCAGATCGCAGCACCCGACATAGCTTTGCAGACGATAAATGTAACCGTCTCAGAGAGAAAAGCGGCCAATGTGACGATCTGGCTTTAAGTCAATTCGATAACAAATGACGAAAACGGACGCATTTCTCAGGTTTTTACCACATATGAACACTTTTCACATTCTGCCATGCAACGTGGCTGCTAGTCCTCCTTTCATGCAAAATCTTAAGGTCCTAGGTCATGTCCAAGCCACCAAAGCCGGCTAAAAAGTGAATAATCGACAACTAAAACTTCAATTGTACTACTTCTTACTTTCTATTACTTCAACTTAGAAGCTTCTTCTGTGTTCTCCTATGGTGCTTTTAGTGTCTCCGCAGACCGCAGCACGTGACATAGCTTTGCAGACGATATATGTAACAGTCTCAGAGAGAAAAGCGGCCAATGTGACGATCTGGCTTTAAGTCGATTCGATAACAAATGACGAAAACGGACGGATTTATCAGGTTTTTACCACATATGAACACTTTTCACATTCTCCCGTGCAACGCTGCTGCCAGTCCTCTTTTCATGTAAAATCTTATGGTCCCAGGTCATGTCCAAGCCACCAAAGCCGGCTAAAAAGTGAATAATCGACAACTAAAACTTCAATTGTACTACTTCTTACTGGCTATTACTTCAACTTAGAAGCTTCTTCTGTGTTCTACTATGGTGCTTTTAGTGTCTCCGCATACCGCAGCACGAGACATAGCTTTGCAGACGATAAATGTAACCGTCTCAGAGAGAAAAGCGGCCAATGTGACGATCTGGCTTTAAGTCAATTCGATAACAAATGACGAAAACGGACGCATTTCTCAGGTTTTTACCACATATGAACACTTTTCGCATTCTGCCATGCAACGCGGCTGCTAGTCCTCCTTTCATGCAAAATCTTAAGGTCCTAGGTCATGTGCAAGCCACCAAAGCCGGCTAAAAAGTGAATAATCGACAACTAAAACTTCAATTGTACTACTTCTTACTTTCTATTACTTCAACTTAGAAGCTTCTTCTGTGTTCTACTATGGTGCTTTTAGTGTCTCCGCAGACCGCAGCACGTGACATAGCTTTGCAGACGATATATGTAACAGTCTCAGAGAGAAAAGCGGCCAATGTGACGATCTGGCTTTAAGTCGATTCGATAACAAATGACGAAAACGGACGGATTTCTCAGGTTTTTACTACATATGAACACTTTTCACATTCTCCCGTGCAACGCGGCTGCTAGACCTCCTTTCATACAAAATCTTAAGGCCCTAGGTCATGTAAAAGCCACCAAAGCCGGCTAAAAAGTGAATAATCGACAACTAAAACTTTAATTGTACTACTTCTTACTAACTATTACTTCAACATAGAAGCTTCTTCTGTGTTCTACTATGGTTCTTTTATTGTTTCCGCATACCGCAGCACGCGACATAGCTTTGCAGACGATAAATGTAACCGTTTCAGAGAGAAGAGGGGACAATGTGACGATCTGGCTTTAAGCCGATTCGATAACAAATGACGAAAACGGTCGGATTTCTCAGGTTTTTACTACATATGAACACTTTACACATTCTCCCGTGCAACGCGGCTGCTAGTCCTCCTTTCATGCAAAATCGTAAGGTCCTAGGTCATGTCCAAGCCACCAAAGCCGGCTAAAAAGTGAATAATCGACAACTAAATTTGAATTGAAATACTTCTTACTGGCTATTACTTCAACTTAGAAGCTTCTTCTGTATTCTACTATGGTGCTTTTAGGGTTTCCGCATACTGCAGCACGCGACATAGCTTTGCAGACGATAACTGTAACCGTTTCAGAGAGAAGAGAGGCCAATGTGACGATCTGGCTTTAAGTCGATTCGATAACAAATGACAAAAACGGACGGATTTCTCAGGTTTTTACTACATATGAACACTTTTCACATTCTCCCGTGCAACGCGGCTGCTAGTCCTCCTTTCATGCAAAATCTTATGGTCCTAGGTCATGTCCAAGCCACCAAAGCCGGCTAAAAAGTGAATAATCGACAACTAATACTTGAATTGTACTACTTCTTACTGGCTATTACTTCAACTTAGAAGCTTCTTCTGTGTTCTACTATGGTGCTTTTAGTGTCTCCGCATACCGCAGCACGCTGCATAGCTTTGCAGACGATAAATGTAACCGTCTCAGAGAGAAAAGCGGCCAATGTGACGAACTGGCTTTAAGTCGATTCGATAACAAATGACGAAAACGGACGGATTTCTCAGGTTTTTACTACATATGAACTCTTTTCACTTTCTCCCATGCAATGCGGCAACTAGTCCTCCTTTCATGCAAAATCTTATGGTCCTAGGTCATGTCCGAGCCACCAAAGCCGGCTAAAAAGTGAATAATCGACAACTAAAACTTCAATTGTACTACTTCTTACTATCTATTACTGCAACATAGAAGCTTCTTCTGTGTTCTATTATGGTGCTTTTAGTGTTTCCGCATAACGCAGCACGCGACATAGCTTTGTAGACGATAAATGTAACCGTTTCAGAGAGAAGAGCGGCCAATGTGACGATCTGGCTTTAAGTCGATTCGATAACAAATGACGAAAACGGACGGATTTCTCAGGTTTTTACTACATATGAACATTTTTCACATTCTCCCGTGCAATGCGGCTGCTAGTCCTCCTTTCATGCAAAATCTTAAGGTCCTAGGTCATGTCCAAGCCACCAAAGCCTGCTAAAATGTGAATAATCGACAACTAAAACTTGAATTGTATTACTTCTTACTGGCTATTGCTTCAACTTAGAAGCTTCTTCAGTGTTCTACTATAGTGCTTTTAGTGTCTCCGCATACCGCAGCAGGCGACATAGATTTGCAGACGATAAATGTAACCGTCTCAGAGAGAAAAGCAGCCAATGTGACGATCTGGCTTTAAGTCGATTCGATAACAAATGACGAAAACGGACGGATTTCTCAGGTTTTTACTACATATGAACACTTTTCACATTCTCCCGTGCAACGCGGCTGCTAGACCTCCTTTCATACAAAATCTTAAGGCCCTAGGTCATGTAAAAGCCACCAAAGCCGGCTAAAAAGTGAATAATCGACAACTAAAACTTTAATTGTACTACTTCTTACTAACTATTACTTCAACATAGAAGCTTCTTCTGTGTTCTACTATGGTTCTTTTATTGTTTCCGCATACCGCAGCACGCGACATAGCTTTGCAGACGATAAATGTAACCGTTTCAGAGAGAAGAGGGGACAATGTGACGATCTGGCTTTAAGCCGATTCGATAACAAATGACGAAAACGGTCGGATTTCTCAGGTTTTTACTACATATGAACACTTTACACATTCTCCCGTGCAACGCGGCTGCTAGTCCTCCTTTCATGCAAAATCGTAAGGTCCTAGGTCATGTCCAAGCCACCAAAGCCGGCTAAAAAGTGAATAATCGACAACTAAATTTGAATTGAAATACTTCTTACTGGCTATTACTTCAACTTAGAAGCTTCTTCTGTATTCTACTATGGTGCTTTTAGGGTTTCCGCATACTGCAGCACGCGACATAGCTTTGCAGACGATAACTGTAACCGTTTCAGAGAGAAGAGAGGCCAATGTGACGATCTGGCTTTAAGTCGATTCGATAACAAATGACAAAAACGGACGGATTTCTCAGGTTTTTACTACATATGAACACTTTTCACATTCTCCCGTGCAACGCGGCTGCTAGTCCTCCTTTCATGCAAAATCTTATGGTCCTAGGTCATGTCCAAGCCACCAAAGCCGGCTAAAAAGTGAATAATCGACAACTAATACTTGAATTGTACTACTTCTTACTGGCTATTACTTCAACTTAGAAGCTTCTTCTGTGTTCTACTATGGTGCTTTTAGTGTCTCCGCATACCGCAGCACGCGACATAGCTTTGCAGACGATAAATGTAACCGTCTCAGAGAGAAAAGCGGCCAATGTGACGAACTGGCTTTAAGTCGATTCGATAACAAATGACGAAAACGGACGGATTTCTCAGGTTTTTACTACATATGAACTCTTTTCACTTTCTCCCATGCAATGCGGCAACTAGTCCTCCTTTCATGCAAAATCTTATGGTCCTAGGTCATGTCCGAGCCACCAAAGCCGGCTAAAAAGTGAATAATCGACAACTAAAACTTCAATTGTACTACTTCTTACTATCTATTACTGCAACATAGAAGCTTCTTCTGTGTTCTATTATGGTGCTTTTAGTGTTTCCGCATAACGCAGCACGCGACATAGCTTTGTAGACGATAAATGTAACCGTTTCAGAGAGAAGAGCGGCCAATGTGACGATCTGGCTTTAAGTCGATTCGATAACAAATGACGAAAACGGACGGATTTCTCAGGTTTTTACTACATATGAACATTTTTCACATTCTCCCGTGCAATGCGGCTGCTAGTCCTCCTTTCATGCAAAATCTTAAGGTCCTAGGTCATGTCCAAGCCACCAAAGCCTGCTAAAATGTGAATAATCGACAACTAAAACTTGAATTGTATTACTTCTTACTGGCTATTACTTCAACTTAGAAGCTTCTTCAGTGTTCTACTATGGTGCTTTTAGTGTCTCCGCATACCGCAGCACGCGACATAGCTTTGCAGACGATAAATGTAACCGTCTCAGAGAGAAAAGCGGCCAATGTGACGATCTGGCTTAAAGTCGATTCGATAAGAGGTGACGAAAACGGACGGATTTCTCAGGCTTTTACTACATATGAACACTTTTCACATTCTCCCGTGCAACGCGGCTGTTAGTCCTCCTTTCATGCAAAATCTTATGGTCCTAGGTCATGTCCAAGCCTCCAAAGCCGGCTAAAAAGTGAATAATCGACAACTAAAACTTCAATTGTACAACTTCTTACTGGCTATTGCTTCAACTTAGAAGCTTCTTCAGTGTTCTACTATGGTGCTTTTAGTGTCTCCGCATACCGCAGCAGGCGACATAGATTTGCAGACGATAAATGTAACCGTCTCAGAGAGAAAAGCAGCCAATGTGACGATCTGGCTTTAAGACGATTTGATAACAAATGACGAAAACGATGGATCTCTCAGGTTTTTACTACATATGAACACTTTTCACATTCTCCGCTGCAACGTGGCTGCTAGTCTTCCTTTCATGCAAAATTTTATGGTTCCACCTCATGTCCAAGCCACCAAAGCCGGCTAAAAAGTGAATAATCGACAACTAAAATTTCAATTGTACTACTTCTTACTGGCTATTACTTCAACATAGAAGCTTCTTCAGTGTTCTACTATGGTGCTTTTAGTGTTTCCACATAACGCAGCACGCGACATAGCGTTGCAGACGATAAATGTAACCGTCTCAGAGAGAAAAGCGGCCAATGTGACGATCTGCCTTTAAGTCGATTCAAAAACAAATGACGAAAACGGACGGATTTATCAGGTTTTTACCACATATGAACACTTTTCACATTCTCCCGTGCAACGCGGCTGCCAGTCCTCTTTTCATGTAAAATCTTATGGTCCCAGGTCATGTCCAAGCCACAAAAGCCGGCTAAAAAGTGAATAATCGACAACTAAAACTTGAATTGTACTACTTCTTACTGGCTATTACTTCAACTTAGAAGCTTCTTCTGTGTTCTACTATGGTGCTTTTAGTGTCTCCGCATACCGCAGCACGCGACATAGTTTTGCAGACGATAAATGTAACCGTCTCAGACAGAAAAGCGGCCAATGTGACGATCTGGCTTTAAGTCGATTCGATAACAAATGACGAAAACGGACGGATTTCTCAGGTTTTTACTACATATGAACACTTTTCACATTCTCCCGTGCAACGCGGCTGCTAGACCTCCTTTCATGCAAAATCTTAAGGTCCTAGGTCATGTAAAAGCCAAAAAAGCCGGTTAAAAAGTGAATAATCGACAACTAAAACTTCAATTGTACTACTTCTTACCGGCTATTACTTCAACTTAGAAGCTTCTTCTGTGTTCTACTATGGTGCTTTTAGTGTCTCCGCATACCGCAGCACACGACATAGCTTTGCAGACGATAAATGTAACCGTCTCAGAGAGAAAAGCGGCCAATGTGACGATCTGGCTTTAAATCGATTCGATAACAAATGACGAAAACGCAAGCATTTCTCAGGTTTTTACCACATATGAACACTTTTCACATTCTCCCGTGCAACGCGGCTGCCAGTCCTCCTTTCATGCATAATCTTAACGTCCTAGGTGATGTCGAAGCCACCAAAGCCGGCTAAAAGGTGAATAATCGACAACTAAAACTTGAATTGTATTACTTCTTACTGGCTATTACTTCAACTTAGAAGCTTCTTCTGCGTTCTACTATGGTGCTTTTAGTGTCTCCGCATACCGCAGCACGCGACATAGCTTTGCAGACGATAAATGTAACCGTCTCAGAGAGAAAAGCGGCCAATGTGACGATCTGGCTTTAAATCGATTCGATAACAAATGACGAAAACGGACGGCTATTGCTTCAACTTAGAAGCTTCTTCAGTGTTCTACTATGGTGCTTTTAGTGTCTCCGCATACCGCAACACGCGACATAGCTTTGCAGACGATAAATGTAACCGTCTCAGAGAGAAAAGCGGCCAAATTGACGATCTGGGTTTAAGTCGATTCGATAACAAATGACGAAAACTGACGGATTTCTCAGGTTTTTACTACATATGAACAGTTTTCACATTCTCCCGTGCAACGCGGGTGCTAGTCCTCCTTTCATGCAAAATCATAAGGTGCTAGGTCATGTCCAAGCCACCAAAGCCGGCTAAAAATTGAATAATCGACAACTAAAACTTGAATTGTACTACTTCTTACTGGCTATTACTTTAACTTAGAAGCTTCTTCTGTGTTCTACTATGGTGCTTTTAGTGTTTCGGCATACCCTAGCACCCGACATTGCTTTGCAAACGATAAGTGTAACCGTTTCAGAGAGAAGAGCGGTTATGTGACGATCTGGCTTTAAGTCGATTCGATAGCAAATGACGAAAACGGACGGATTTCTCAGGTCTTTATTACATATGAACACTTTTTATATTCCCCCGTGCAACGCGGCTGCCAGTCCTCCTTTCATGCAAAATCTTCTGGTCCTAGGTCATGTCCAAGCAACCAAAGCCGGCTAAAAAGTGAATAACCGACAACTAAAACTTGAATTGTACTACTTCTTACTGGCTATTACTTCAACTTTGAAGTTTCTTCTGTGTTCTACTATTGTGCTTTTAGTGTCTCCGCATACCGCAGCACGCGACATAGCTTTGCAGACGATAAATGTAACCGTCTCAGAGAGAAAAGCGGCCAATGTGACGATCTGGCTTTAAGTCGATTCGATAACAAATGACGAAAACGGACGGCTATTGCTTCAACTTAGAAGCTTCTTCAGTGTTCTACTATGGTGCTTTTAGTGTCTCCGCATACCGCAGCACGCGACATAGCTTTGCAGACGATAAATGTAACCGTCTCAGAGAGAAAAGCGGCCAATGTGACGATCTGGCTTTAAGACGATTCGATAACAAATGACGAAAACGGACGGATTTCTCAGGTTTTTAATACATATGAACACTTTTCACATTATCCCGTGCAACGCGGCTAATAGTCCTCCTTTCATGCAAAATCGTATGGTCCTATGTCATGTCCAAGCCACCAAAGCCGGCTAAAAAGTGAATAATCGACAACTAAAACTTCAATTGTACTGCTTCTTACTGGCTATTGCTTCAACTTAGAAGCTTCTTCAGTGTTCTACTATGGTGCTTTTAGTGTCTCCGCATCCCGCAGCACGCGACATAGATTTGCAGACGATAAATGTAACCGTCTCAGAAAGAAAAGCAGCCAATGTGACGATCTGACTTTAAGACGATTCGATAACAAATGACGAAAACGGACGGATTTCTCAGGTTTTTACTACATATGAACACTTTTCGCATTCTCCGGTGCAACGTGGCTGCTAGTCTTCCTTTCATGCAAAATTTTATGGTTCCACCTCATGTCCAAGCAACCAAAGCCGGCTAAAAAGTGAATAATCGACAACTAAAACTTCATTTGTACTACTTCTTACTGGCTATTACTTCAACATAGAAGCTTCTTCAGTGTTCAACTATGGTGCTTTTAGTGTTTCCGCATAACGCAGCACGCGACATAGCTTTGTAGACGATAAATGTAACCGTTTCAGAGAGAAGAGCGGCCAATGTGACGATCTGGCTTTAAGTCGATTCGATAACAAATGACGAAAACGGACGGATTTCTCAGGTTTTTACTACATATGAACACTTTTCACATTCTCCCGTGCAACGCGGCTGCTAGTCCTCCTTTCATGCAAAATCTTAAGGTCCTAGGTCATGTCCAAGCCACCAAAGCCGGCTAAAAAGTGAATAATCGACAACTAAAACTTCAATTGTACTACTTCTTACTGGCTATTACTTCAACTTAGAAGCATCTTCTGTGTTCTTCTATGGTGCTTTTAGTGTCTCCGCATACTGCAGCACGCGAAATAGGTTTGCAGACAATAAGTGTAACCTTCTCAGAGAGAAAGGCGGCAAATGTGACGATCTGGCTTTAAGTCGATTCGATAACAAATGACGAAAACGGACGGATTTCTCAGGTTTTTACTACACATGAACACTTTTCACATTCTCCCATGCAACGCGGCTGCTAGTCCTCCTTTCATGCAAAATCGTAAGGTCCCAGGTCATGTCCAAGGCACCAAAGCCGGCTAAAAAGTGAATAATCGACAACTAAAACATGAATTGTACTACTTCTTACTGGCTATTACTTCAACTTAGAAGCTTCTTCTGTGTTCTACTATGGTGCTTTTAGTGTTTCCGCATACTGCAGCACGCGACATAGCTTTGCAGACGATAAATGTAACCGTTTCAGAGAGTAGAGCGGCCAATGTGTCTATGTGGCTTTAAGTCGATTCGATAACAAATGACGAAAACGGACGGATTTCTCAGGTTTTTACTACATATGAACACTTTTCACATTCTCCCGTGCAACGCGTCTGCTAGTCGTCCTTTCATGTAAAATCTTATGGTCCTAGGTCATATATAAGCCACCAAAGCCGGCTAAAAAGTGAATAATCGACAACTAAAACTTGAATTGTACTACTTCTTACTGGCTATTGATTCAACTTTGAAGTTTCTTCTGTGTTCTACTATGGTGCTTTTAGTGTCTCCGCATACCGCAGCACGCGACATAGCTTTGCAGACGATAAATGTAACCGTCCCAGAGAGAAAAGCGGCCAATGTGACGATCTGGCTTTAAGTCGATTCGATAACAAATGACGAAAGCGGACGGATTTCTCAGGTTTTTACTACATATGAACACTTTTCACATTCTCCCGTGCAACGCGGCTGTTAGTCCTCCTTTCATGCAAAATCCTATGGTCCTAGGTCATGTCCAAGCCACCAAAGCCGGCTAAAAAGTGAATAATCGACAACTAAAACTTCAATTGTACTACTTCTTTCTGGCTATTGCTTCAACTTAGAAGCTTCTTCAGTGTTCTACTATGGTACTTTTAGTGTCTCCGCATACCGCAGCACGCGACATAGCTTTGCAGACGATAAATGTAACCGTCTCAGAGAGAAAAGCGGCCAATGTGACGATCTGGCTTTAAGACGATTCGATAACAAATGACGAAAACGGACGGATTTCTCAGGTTTTTACTACATATGAACACTTTTCACATTCTCCCGTGCAACGCGGCTGTTAGTCCTCCTTTCATGCAAAATCTTATTATCCTAGGTCATGTCCAAGCCACCAAAGCCGGCTAAAAAGTGAATAATCGACAACTAAAACTTGAATTGTATTTCTTCTTACTGGCTATTACTTAAACTTAGAAGCTTCTTCTGTGTTCTACTATGGTGTTTTTAGTGTCTCCGCATACCGCACACGCGACATAGCGTTGCAGACGATAAATGTAACCGTCTCAGAGAGAAAAGCGGCCAATGTGACGATCTGCCTTTAAGTCGATTCGATAACAAATGACGAAAACGGACGGATATATCAGGTTTTTACCACATATGAACACTTTTCACATTCTCCCGTGCAACGCGGCTGCCAGTCCTCTTTTCATGTAAAATCTTATGGTCCCAGGTCATGTCCAAGCCACCAAAGCCGGCTAAAAAGTGAATAATCGACAACTAAAACTTCAATTTTACTACTTCTTACTGGCTATTACTTCAACTTAGAAGCTTCTTCTGTGTTCTACTATAGTGCTTTTAGTGTCTCCGCATACCGCAGCACGCGACATGGCTTTGCAGACGATAAATGTAACCGTCTCAGAGAGAAAAGCGGCCAATGTGACGATCTGGCTTCAAGTCAATTCGATAACAAATGACGAAAACGGACGCATTTCTCTGGTTTTTACTACATATGAACACTTTTCACATTCTGCCATGCAACGCGGCTGCTAGTCCTCCTTTCTTGCAAAATCTTAAGGTCCTAGGTCATGTCCAAGCCACCAAAGCCGGCTAAAAAGTGAATAATCGACAACTAAAACTTCAATTGTACTACTTCTTACTTTCTATTACTTCAACTTAGAAGCTTCTTCTGTGTTCTCCTATGGTGCTTTTAGTGTCTCCGCAGACCGCAGCACGCGACACAGCTTTGCAGACGATAAATGTAACAGTCTCAGAGAGAAAAGCAGCCAATGTGACTATGTGGCTTTAATTCGATTCGATAACAAATGACGAAAACGGACGCATTTCTCAGGTTTTTACTACATATGACCACTTTTCACATTCTCCCATACAACGCGGCTGTTAGTCCTCCTTTCATGCAAAATCTTATGGTCCTAGGTCATGTCCAAGCCACCAAAGCCGGCTAAAAAGTGAATAATCGACAACTAAAACTTCAATTGTACTACTTCTTTCTGGCTATTGCTTCAACTTAGAAGCTTCTTCAGTGTTCTACTATGGTGCTTTTAGTGTCTCCGCATACCGCAGCACGCGACATAGCTTTGCAGACGATAAATGTAACCGTCTCAGAGAGGAAAGCGGCCAATGTGACGATCTGGCCTTAAGACGATTCGATAACAAATGACGAAAACGGACGGATTTCTCAGGTTTTTACTACATATGAACACTTTTCACATTCTCCCGTGCAACGCGGCTGTAAGTCCTCCTTTCATGCAAAATCTTATTATCCTAGGTCATGTCCAAGCCACCAAAGCCGGCTAAAAAGTGAATAATCGACAACTAAAACTTCAATTGTACTACTTCTTTCTGGCTATTGCTTCAACTTAGAAGCTTCTTCAGTGTTCTACTATGGTGCTTTTAGTGTCTCCGCATACCGCAGCACGCGACATAGCTTTGCAGACGATAAATGTAACCGTCTCAGAGAGAAAAGCGGCCAATGTGACGATCTGGCTTTAAGACGATTCGATAACAAATGACGAAAACGGACGGATTTCTCAGGTTTTTACTACATATGAACACTTTTCACATTCTCCCGTGCAACGCGGCTGTTAGTCCTCCTTTCATGCAAAATCTTATTATCCTAGGTCATGTCCAAGCCACCAAAGCCGGCTAAAAAGTGAATAATCGACAACTAAAACTTCAATTTTACTACTTCTTACTGGCTATTGCTTCAACTTAGAAGCTTCTTCAGTGTTCTACTATGGTGCTTTTAGTGTCTCCGCATACCACAGCAGGCGACATAGATTTGCAGACGATAAATGTAACCGTCTCAGAGAGAAAAGCAGCCAATGTGACGATCTGGCTTTAAGACGATTTGATAACAAATGACGAAAACGATGGATTTCTCAGGTTTTTACTACATATGAACACTTTTCACATTCTCCGGTGCAACGTGGCTGCTAGTCTTCCTTTCATGCAAAATTTTATGGTTCCACCTCATGTCCAAGCCACCAAAGCCGGCTAAAATGTGAATAATCGACAACTAAAACTTCAATTGCACTACTTCTTACTGGCTATTACTTCAACATAGAAGCTTCTTCAGTGTTCTACTATGGTGCTTTTAGTGTTTGCGCATACTGCAGCACGCGACATAGCTTTGCAGACGATAAATGTAACCGTTTCAGAGAGTAGAGCGGCCAATGTGACTATGTGGCTTTAAGTCGATTCGATAACAAATGACGAAAACGGACGGATTTCTCAGGTTTTTACTACATATGAACACTTTTCACATTCTCCCGTGCAACGCGTCCGCTAGTCCTCCTTTCATGCAAAATCTTATGGTCCTAGGTCATATCCAAGCCACCAAAGCCGGCTAAAAAGTGAATAATCGACAACTAAAACTTGAATTGTACTACTTCTTACTGGCTATTACTTCATCTTTGAAGTTCCTTCTGTGTTCTTCTATGGTGCTTTTAATGTCTCCGCATACCGCAGCACGCTACATAGCTTTGCAGACGATAAATGTAACCGTTTCAGAGACAAGAGCGGCCAATGTGACGATCTGGCTTTAAGTCGATTCGATAACAAATGACGAAAACGGACGGATTTCTCAGGTTTTTACTACATATGAACACTTTTCACATTCTCCCGTGCAACGCGGCTGCTAGTCCTCCTTTCAGGCAAAATGTTAAGGTCCTAGGTCATGTCCAAGCCACCAAAGCCGGCTAAAATGTGAATAATCGACAACTAAAACTTGAATTGTATTTCTTCTTACTGGCTATTACTTCAACTTAGAAGCTTCTTCTGTGTTCTACTATGGTGTTTTTAGTGTCTCCGCATACCGCAGCACGCGACATAGCGTTGCAGACGATAAATGTAACCGTCTCAGAGAGAAAAGCGGCCAATGTGACGATCTGCCTTTAAGTCGATTCGATAACAAATGACGAAAACGGACGGATATATCAGGTTTTTACCACATATGAACACTTTTCACATTCTCCCGTGCAACGCGGCTGCTAGTCCTCCTTTCATGCAAAATCTTAAGGTCCTAGGTCATGTCCAAGCCACCAAAGCCGGCTAAAAAGTGAATAATCGACAACTAAAACTTGAATTGTACTACTTCTTACTTTCTATTACTTCAACTTAGAAGCTTTTTCTGTGTTCTCCTATGGTGCTTTTAGTGTCTCCGCAGACCGCAGCACGTGACATAGCTTTGCAGAAGATAAATGTAACAGTCTCAGAGAGAAAAGCGGCCAATGTGACGAACTGGCTTTAAGACGATTCGATAACAAATGACGAAAACGGACGGATTTCTCAGGCTTTTACTACATATGAACACTTTTCACATTCTCCCGTGCAACGCGGCTGCTAGTCCTTCTTTCATGCAAAATCTTATGGTCCTAGGTCATGTCCAAGCCACCAAAGCCGGCTAAAAAGTGAATAATCGACAACTAAAACTTGAATTCTACTACTTCTTACTGGCTATTGCTTCAACTTAGAAGCTTCTTCTGTGTTCTACTATGGTGCTTTTAGTGTCTCCGCATACCGCAGCACGCGACATAGCTTTGCAGACGATAAATGTAACCGACTCAGAGAGAAGAGCGGCCAATGTGACGATCTGGCTTTAAGTCGATTCGATAACAAATGACGAAAACGGACGGATATCTCAGGTTTTTACTACATATGAACCCTTTTCACATTCTCCCGTGCAACGCGGCTGCTAGTCCTCCTTTCATGCAAAATCTTAAGGTCCTATGTCGTGTACAAGCCACCAAAGCCGGGTAAAAGTCAATAATCGATAACCAAAACTTGAATTGTAATGCTTCTTACTGACTATTGCTTCAACTTAGAAGCTTCTTATGTCTTCTACTATGGTGCTTTTAGTGTTTCCGCATACCGCAGAACGCGACATAGCTTTGCAGACTATAAATGTAACCGTCTCAGAGAGAAAAGCGGCCAATGTGACGATCTGGCTTTAAGTCGAATCGATAACAAATGACGAAAACGGACGGATTTCTCAGGTTTTTACTACATATGAACTCTTTTCACTTTCTCCCATGCAACGCGGCAACTAGTCCTCCTTTCATGCAAAATCTTATGGTCCTAGGTCATGTCCAAGCCACCAAAGCCGGCTAAAATGTGAATAATCGACAACTAAAACTTAAATTGTACTACTTCTTACTGGCTATTACTTCAACTTAGAAGCTTCTTCTGTGTTCTCCTATGGTGCTTTTAGTGTCTCCGCAGACCGCAGCACGCGACACAGCTTTGCAGACGATAAATGTAACAGTCTCAGAGAGAAAAGCGGCCAATGTGACTATGTGGCTTTAATTCGATTCGATAACAAATGACGAAAACGGACGCATTTTTCAGGTTTTTACTACATATGACCACTTTTCACATTCTCCCGTGCAACGTGGCTGCTAGTCTTCCTTTCATGCAAAATCTTATGGTTCCACCTCATATCCAAGCCACCAAAGCCGGCTAAAAAGTGAATAATCGACAACTAAAACTTCAATTGTACTACCTCTTACTATCTATTACTTCAACATAGAAGCTTCTTCTGTGTTCTATTATGGTGCTTTTAGTGATTCCGCATAACGCAGCACGCGACATAGCTTTGTAGACGATAAATGTAACCGTTTCAGAGAGAAGAGCGGCCAATGTGACGATCTGGCTTAAAGTCGATTCGATAACAAATGACGAAAACGGACGGATTTCTCAGGTTTTTACTACATATGAACACTTTTCACATTCTCCCGTGCAACGCGGCTGCTAGTCCACCTTTCATGCAAAATCTTAAGGTCCTAGGTCATGTCCAAGCCACCAAAGCCTGCTAAAATGTGAATAATCGACAACTAAAACTTGAATTGTATTACTTCTTACTGGCTATTACTTCAACTTAGAAGCTTCTTCTGTGTTCTACTATGGTGCTTTTAGTGTCTCCGCATACCGCAGCACGCGACATAGCGTTGCAGACGATAAATGTAACCGTCTCAGAGAGAAAAGGGGCCAGTGTGACGATCTGCCTTTAAGTCGATTCGATAACAAATGACGAAAACGGACGGATTTCTCAGGTTTTTACTACATATGAACACTTTTCACATTCTCCCGTGCAACGCGGCTGCTAGTCCTCCTTTCATGCAAAATCTTATGGTCCTAGGTCATGTCCAAGCCACCAAAGCCGGCTAAAAAGTGAATAATCGACAACTAAAACTTCAATTGTACTACTTCTTTCTGGCTATTGCTTCAACTTAGAAGCTTCTTCAGTGTTCTACTATGGTGCGTTTAGTGTCTCCGCATACCGCAGCACGCGACATAGCTTTGCAGACGATAAATGTAACCGTCTCAGAGAGAAAAGCGGCCAATTTGACGATCTGGCTTTAAGTCGATTCGATAACAAATGACGAAAACGGACGGATTTCTCAGGTTTTTACTACATATGAACACTTTTCACATTCTCCCATGCAACGCGGATGCTAGTCCTCCTTTCATGCAAAATCTTAACGTCCTAGGTCATGTCCAAGCCACCAAAGCCGGCTAAAAAGTGAATAATCACCAACTAAAACTTGAATTGTACTACTTCTTACTGGCTATTACTTCAACTTAGAAGCATCTTCTGTGTTCTTCTATGGTGCTTTTAGTGTCTCCGCATACCGCAGCACGCGAAATAGCTTTGCAGACAATAAATGTAACCTTCTCAGAGAGAAAGGCGGCCAATGTGACGATCTGGCTTTAAGTCGATTCGATAACAAATGACGAAAACGGACGGATTTCTCAGGTTTTTACTACATATGAACACTTTTTATATTCCCCCGTGCAACGCGGCTGCCAGTCCTCCTTTCATGCAAAATCTTAACGTCCTAGGTGATGTCCGAGCTACCAATGCCGGCTAAAAAGTGAATAATCGACAACTAAAACTTGAATTGTACTACTTATTACTGGCTATTACTTCAACTTAGAAGCTTCTTCTGTGTTCTACTATGGTGCGTTTAGTGTCTCCGCATACCGCAGCACGCGACATAGCTTTGCAGACGATAAATGTAACCGCCTCAGAGAGAAAAGCGGCCAATTTGACGATCTGGCTTTAAGTCGATTCGATAACAAATGACGAAAACGGACTGATTTCTCAGGTTTTTACTACATATGAACACTTTTCACATTCTCCCATGCAACGCGGATGCTAGTCCTCCTTTCATGCAAAATCTTAACGTCCTAGGTCATGTCCAAGCCACCAAAGCCGGCTAAAAAGTGAATAATCACCAACTAAAACTTGAATTGTACTACTTCTTACTGGCTATTACTTCAACTTAGAAGCATCTTCTGTGTTCTTCTATGGTGCCTTTAGTGTCTCCGCATACCGCAGCACGCGACATAGCTTTGCAGACAATAAATGTAACCTTCTCAGAGAGAAAGGCGGCCAATTTGACGATCTGGCTTTAAGTCGATTCGATAACAAATGACGAAAACGGACGGATTTCTCAGGTTTTTACTACATATGAACACATTTCACATTCTCCCGTGCAACGCGGCTGCAAGTACTCCTTTCATGCAAATTCTTAAGGTCCTTGATCATGTCCAAGCCACCAAAGCCGGCTAAAAAGTGAATAATCGACAACTAAAAGTTGAATTGTACTACTTCTTACTGGCTATTACTTCAACTTAGAAGCTTCTTCTGTGTTCTACTATGGTGCTTTTAGTGTCTCCGCATACCGCAGCATGCGACATAGCTATGCAGACAATAAATGTAACCTTCTCAGAGAGAAAAGCGGCCAATGTGTCGATCTGGCTTTAAGTCGATTCGATAACAAATGACGAAAACGGACGGGTTTCTCAGGTTTTTACTACATATGAACACTTTTCACATTCTCCCGTGCAACGCGGCTGCCAGTCCTCCTTTCATGCAAAGTCTTATGGTTCCACCTCATGTCCACGCCACCAAAGCCGGCTAAAAAGTGAATAATCGACAACTAAAAGTTGAATTGTACTACTTCTTACTGGCTATTACTTCAACATAGAAGCTTCTTCTGTGTTCTACTATGGTGCTTTTAGTGTTCCTGCATAACGCAGCACGCGACATAGCTTTGTAGACGATAAATGTAACCGTTTCAGAGAGAAGAGCAGCCAATGTGACGATCTGGCTTTAATTCGATTCGATACCAAATGACGAAAACTGACGGAATTCTCAGGTTTTTGCTACATATGAACACTTTTCACATTCTCCCGTGCAACGCGGCTGCTAGTCCTCCTTTCATGCAAAATCTTAAGGTCCTAGGTCATGTCCAATCCACCAAAGCCGGCTAAAAAGTTAATAATCGACAACTAAAACTTCAATTGTACTACTCCTTACTGGCTATTACTTCAACTTAGAAGCTTCTTCTGTGTTCTACTATGGTGCTTTTAGTGTCTCCGCATACCGCAGCACACGACATAGCTTTGCAGACGATAAATGTAACCGTCTCAGAGAGAAAAGCGGCCAATGTGACGATCTGGCTTTAAGTCGATTCGATAACAAATGACGAAAACGCAAGCATTTCTCAGGTTTTTACCACATATGAACACTTTTCACATTCTGCCATGCAACTCGGCTGCTAGTCCTCCTTTCATGCAAATACTTAAGGTCCTAGGTCATGTCCAGGCCACCAAAGCCGACTAAAAAGTGAATAAACGACAACTAAAACTTCAATTGTGCTACTTCTTACTTTCTTTTACTTCAACTTAAAAGCTTCTTCTGTGTTCTCCTATGGTGCTTTTAGTGTCTCCGCAGACCGCAGCACGCGACATAGCTTTGCAGACGATAAATGTAACCGTCTCAGAGAGAAAAGCGGCCAATGTGACGATCTGGCTTTAAGTCGATTCGATAAAAAATGAAGAAAACGGACGGATTTCTCAGGTTTTTACTACAGATGAACACTTTTCACTTTCTCCCATACAACGCGGCTGTTAGACCTCCTTTCATGCAAAATCTTAAGGTCCTAGGTCATGTAAAAGCCGCCAAAGCCGGCTAAAAAGTGAATAATCGATAACTAAAACTTGAATTGTACTACTTCTTACTATCTATTACTTCAACATAGAAGCTTCTTCTGTGTTCTACTATGGTGCGTTTAGTGTCTCCGCATACCGCAGCACGCGACATAGCTTTGCAGACGATAAATGTAACCGTCTCAGAGAGAAAAGCGGCCAATTTGACGATCTGGCTTTAAGTCGATTCGATAACAAATGACGAAAACGGACTGATTTCTCAGGTTTTTACTACATATGAACACTTTTCACATTCTCCCATGCAACGCGGATGCTAGTCCTCCTTTCATGCAAAATCTTAACGTCCTAGGTCATGTCCAAGCCACCAAAGCCGGCTAAAATGTGAATAATCGACAACTAAAACTTAAATTGTACTACTTCTTACTGGCTATTACTTCAACTTAGAAGCTTCTTCTGTGTTCTCCTATGGTGCTTTTAGTGTCTCCGCAGACCGCAGCACGCGACACAGCTTTGCAGACGATAAATGTAACAGTCTCAGAGAGAAAAGCGGCCAATGTGACTATGTGGCTTTAATTCGATTCGATAACAAATGACGAAAAGGGACGCATTTTTCAGGTTTTTACTACATATGACCACTTTTCACATTCTCCCGTGCAACGTGGCTGCTAGTCTTCCTTTCATGCAAAATCTTATGGTTCCACCTCATATCCAAGCCACCAAAGCCGGCTAAAAAGTGAATAATCGACAACTAAAACTTCAATTGTACTACTTCTTACTATCTATTACTTCAACATAGAAGCTTCTTCTGTGTTCTACTATGGTGCGTTTAGTGTCTCCGCATACCGCAGCACGCGACATAGCTTTGCAGACGATAAATGTAACCGTCTCAGAGAGAAAAGCGGCCAATTTGACGATCTGGCTTTAAGTCGATTCGATAACAAATGACGAAAACGGACTGATTTCTCAGGTTTTTACTACATATGAACACTTTTCACATTCTCCCATGCAACGCGGATGCTAGTCCTCCTTTCATGCAAAATCTTAACGTCCTAGGTCATGTCCAAGCCACCAAAGCCGGCTAAAAAGTGAATAATCACCAACTAAAACTTGAATTGTACTACTTCTTACTGGCTATTACTTCAACTTAGAAGCATCTTCTGTGTTCTTCTATGGTGCTTTTAGTGTCTCCGCATACCGCAGCACGCGACATAGCTTTGCAGACAATAAATGTAACCTTCTCAGAGAGAAAGGCGGCCAATTTGACGATCTGGCTTTAAGTCGATTCGATAACAAATGACGAAAACGGACGGATTTCTCAGGTTTTTACTACATATGAACACATTTCACATTCTCCCGTGCAACGCGGCTGCAAGTACTCCTTTCATGCAAATTCTTAAGGTCCTTGGTCATGTCCAAGCCACCAAAGCCGGCTAAAAAGTGAATAATCGACAACTAAAAGTTGAATTGTACTACTTCTTACTGGCTATTACTTCAACTTAGAAGCTTCTTCTGTGTTCTACTATGGTGCTTTTAGTGTCTCCGCATACCGCAGCATGCGACATAGCTATGCAGACAATAAATGTAACCTTCTCAGAGAGAAAAGCGGCCAATGTGACGATCTGGCTTTAAGTCGATTCGATAACAAATGACGAAAACGGACGGGTTTCTCAGGTTTTTACTACATATGAACACTTTTCACATTCTCCCGTGCAACGCGGCTGCCAGTCCTCCTTGAAGCAAAGCAAGCGCTGTATCATGTATAAGATACAGAGGCGAGCGAGTGCACGGGACCTACCCTAGTTCACTGCTAGTAGCGTCACGTCATCGTAACGCGCCTGCATATAGTATTGCACCACATTTAACATAAAAGTAAAAATTAAGATTTGTGTGTAAAACTTTGTTAAAGTATAGTTCTATGTAATAATGTTTCAGGTAACAAATCTTAATGTTATAAAATTAGTAGTTTACGTAAAATTCACGTTTTGAAAGAAAAATAGGAGGCGCTAAATAATGACGCTAGGAAGCCAAAATTTGGTGAGAAGGTGCAGTAAGAAGTCATTAATGAGTGGTGCTGGTTTCCAAAACCATAAAACTAAAATTGACTCCAGAATCCGCGTTTTTCGGAAAAATCAGAGGCGCGAAATAATAGAGCTACAATATTGAAAATTGGTAGGATGCTTCAGTTCACCCTAATAATAATAATGGAAATACCACAATCAGTTACCTCTTCTAGTTTTTTAGTAATTTAGTAAAAACTACTTTTGTGAGTAAAATGTACATAAGCATTATAGATTAAGTACTTTAAATTTTAATGATAAAACAAATTCTTTAAGACCAATGATCAGATAGGACAATTAACAAAGCTACACCAAGTTTTAGTCTTGTAGCATAATTAACAGCTGATACAAGTCTTGATAAAGCTATGGTTCAGAGGTAACAATCTACCGTTAGTTCCATTGTAAAAATTCTAGAGAGTAAAGTTTTAATTTTAGCGGGCTGAGATTTTCTACGTGCTTCTGTACTGCTCCGATGTATGTATACAAAAATTGAGAAGTTTGTAAAGCTATTATTAAATGTGATATTTAAGATTATGTGCCTGAGATAGCGGTCATTTGGAGGCCGCAGGCATCTGCATATGAACGGAAAGAACAGATGCTCTCTTGGCGGTACGCGCCGGAGCTATATAAAAAGAGCGGCAGAGGCAGTAGTAAGCTCACTCCGCATTAGACCAACGCCTAGTCCACGCGAGCTTAACGTCCGATCGCGCCTCGCCTCGGGTGACGTCATAGCGGGCTGTGACATGCGCGTACTTAGCAATGTAAACGGACATTGAAAATCGCGAGGACTGTACACCGTCCTGGATCGTTTAGACTTCGGTAACGAACTGTTATTGTGCCGTCCGTGTGAAGTATAATTCCGCGTGGCAAGTGGTGACTAACTCCACTTTTAAGGCGAGCATTAATCTTTTTTTTAACATTATTGCGAACTATTAATAGAGCACCGTTAGTTAGAGTAATGAACTATTCGGGAGGAACTTGCTGTAGAAGTCGCCTCTGAACTATTAAACGATTGGCTGAATTAACAATATTTAATGTCTTTAGCATTTTCAGAAGTTTCGAGTAATTTGTGTGAGCCTTTAAGATAATAAAATCTTGTTTGGAACTTTAAATTTTATTGAAGCAGCCCTAATCCCGTGAAGAACTATGGATATTTTTCGTTTAGCTGGGCTGTACAGGAATGTGGCCGTGCAGACTGGGAACTAAGGTCAGTAAGTTTCCCTTCGCTTTCTGACTGGCCACCAAATTAGTTGCCAGGCTCGCGTGATTTAAGGTGGCAATGTTCAACTTTCATTCAACATTAAACAACGACTTCTTCGCCGTCCCACATATGTTGCATCGGCAATAGTCTGTTACGTGAAATGAACATTCAAACAACTCATTCGACAACTTCTTCGCCGCCCCACATATGGTGCTTATCGGCCGGGAAAACTGAATTAAAAGCAAATAAAAGTGCTCGATGTGTGAAAGCGATTGGTATAAATTAACGAACTCGGTAGGCAATAACAGGACACTGAATTGAACTAGTGTGGGAACAGTGTTACCGGTAAAGGCAGGTGTAGTGTATAAACAATAAGTGTCTACCGCTGTACGTTGGTTAGTGACGATGGTGAGGAAGGCGACGATGCTGGATCGCGGCTGCCGACGGCGCTGAGACTAAAGGAAGACGGTGCGTCATCGCGGAGCTGCGCTGATCTGCGAGACAGCTGCCGGCTGCGCCGAGCGGTCAACGGTGCCTTGCTGCCCCCCCCCCCCCCCCCCTGGAGCTATTGCAGTAGGCGATTCCTGTGGCGGTACTCGACGCTACGGCTGCTGCTGCTGCCTTCAATACGTCGCGACGCGTCGCATCACGATTGCTGGTACACCGCGACGACATCATTCGTCGAAATCAAGCATTTAAGTTAAGTCAAAGACTTTTAAAATATTTATTAACTGCTGCTAACAAACTAAAAGATATGGAAAGTAGTGTACATTTCAGAAGGGAACCGGTCTCTGACCAAGAATCCTCACGATCAGGAATTGAGTTTAATGAGGATGGTTCCATTAATCCCTCAAATATTGAACTAGAACGTAATTTGTCACCAGTAAATTATGACTTTAATTTCAATGAGAGTGCAGGGATGCAATCAATAACTGAAATAGAAGTCAAAAGGGAGCCAGTAGAGTTGCTAACTTTGTCAGGTAGTGAAACTGAGCTCAATATATCTCCAGCTCAGTCAAGTCAAGAGATACAAAGTATCAAGGTAGAAGCTCCGGATTGGATGCAAATACTGTTTGCCAAACTCGAATCAAACCAAAATAAAATTGAGGCTAAAATTGAAAATAGTAATAAAGAGTTGGAGAGGTTAGTAATAAAGGGTTGGAAAATAAAATTGAGGTTAGTAATAAAGGGTTGGAAAATAAAATTGAGGATAGTAATAAAGAACTAAAAGAAGAACTGCAATCAAAATGGAATAGTTTGAATTATAAGATAGATGCTATTCATCATGACATTCAAGTAAAAGTAGGGCAACAGTTAACTAAAATGCATAGTACTTTCAAATGTGAAATAGATCAAATTCAAAAAAATTATCAAGAGGCAGATGAACTTTTGGAAGTGAGGTTGTCCGAAAGATTGAGCAACGAGTCCAAACTTTGCTCTGACAAAGTTAAAGAGGTACAAATTAAAGTAGATACTTGTCAGAAAAACATTGAGAAAGTAAAAGAAACCTGTACCGAAATTCGTGGTGCAGTGGAACAAAGATGTTCTGCCAGGATAGAAGCAGTAGAGTCACAAGTGGAGGAATTAAATACTAACCTTGCTAACCTAGAAAATAGAGTAACCTCTGTTAATTCTAGTCATTCTACTATACAGCATGTGACTTCAGTTGACGCCGCTTTTATAGGGTGTCGACAGTTTTTGCGCTTTGATCCTGATAAGTACATTCACCCTCTTGAATTTTGGAATGACTTTGAGGATGTTCTCCCCAACACTTGGTCAGAAAGAGAAAAAATTTCATTTATAAGAAGTCATTTGTCAGGTGATGCTTTGCGATGGTCAGCGGATGTAATGATCAAATGTAAAACTTTATCTGAATTTAAGTCTGCATTTCTCAACGAATACTGGTCACATAACAAACAAAATGATGTGTTAAGGGAATTCTGGAGTGGTAAGAAGTTTTTCCCAGGGCGTGAATCAGTAAAGGATTTCGCTAGGAAGTGGGTTTCAAGACTGTCACATTTGACAGAAAAGATGAAGCCAGATATGATCATTATGGGTTTAGAAGGTAAGCTGCCGTGGTACTGGCAGAAGAGGATCATTTCCGCCCCTAGAGATAATATAGACAAATTTATTGAATATCTGGAAAGAGTGGAAAGAGTAGCTGCTGCTGAGGAGCAGGTGCAGCAGAATAACAAATCTTCTAACAATCACGTACAAAATAATGGAAACGTGAACGTTAGAAATATGGAAGTTAGGCACACCAAAACAAACTATCGAAACCAAAGCCGTGGCAGAGGAAGAGGGGGTAGATACTCACCACGCTTTCGTAACAACTACTATGACGAAAGTGGAGAAGTAAATACTATGCCATTAAGACAAGAAGGGAGTCATGATGCTACTATATCTAGTGGTGTCACAGATGAACACAACAGGCCGCGTGTGGGAAACTAAATCCCGTCTATGAGGAAACTGGCGCTCACCAGGCGGTAACAGTAACACAGCCAGTAACGGAAACACAGACAATCAGCCAACATACACTAGAAAAATGGGTCAAGGAAGAACAGGAACTCAAGGTAGATAATACCAGTGATGTGTTAAGCCACTCTCACAAAATAGTGGATAGTATTTTGGATACACTAGAAAAATGGGTCAAGGAAGAACAGGAACTCAAGGTAGATAATGGGGAAGAAATAGATAATGGGTTTGAGTCTGATGGGAATAATGATGAAGTAAAAGCTTACATCTTCGATGAAAATGGCAATCTAAAAGCTGAAGTAGAAGTAGCAGAAGTAGAATCAGTACTGCAAAACTTTAGAGAGGAGGAAATGATGAATGAAGGGGGTAGAAATAGTAACGAGGTGAAAGAATCTAGTAGCTGTGTAAACGTGCCACAAATGGTTGAAGGTGACGACATTCTTATGAACAGCAATATTGCGCAGGGACGCAGTTGCTCAGAGGTAGAGGATAGTTTGGCTGATGTGCAGCAAACAAAAGTAGAAAAAGTCGTCAGATGCTTCGATTTAAAGTTAGTGGACAGATTAGAGAAAGCAGCTAAGATTATAGAGCATGATGAGCCCCAGGATGTAAATGTAATTGCAACTGATCAGAATTACTTTAGCTGGAAGAACATAGAACGAGATTTATTAGACGAGGTGTGTGAGCAACCTGTTCAATGTAAAATAACTCACCCTGTTATCAAAGTAAACATATCAGGAGTCACTGTGCGTTGTCTGCTTGACAGTGGCAGTGAAGCAAGTGCTTTATCACAAACATTTTTTGACACCATACCCAATAAAGAGAAGTTAACAGTTATGAAAGTAAGTGGCTTAAAGATTATAGGTGCTACTGGAAAAGTCTCTAGACCAGTTCAACACGAAGCTTTGATACCCATTGGTATTAATGACGTAGTAATAGATCATCCTTGTTTGATTGTGCTAGGCTTAAGTGTTGATATGTTGATTGGTACTGATTTCTTATCAAAGTACCAGGGAAAGATCAATTTTGATCAGAACAACTTAATTTTAACTTTACCTGACTCTAAAGTGATAAGAGAGTCTTTTATAGGAAGTCATATAGGCGGTAGTAATGAAACTTGGGAACTGCCTATTAGAGTAATAAAGAATAAAGGATACTTGCAGGAAAATTTGGTTTTCAGTGAGAATGAGGAAAGTGCTAAGGATGAGAAGAAAGCACAGGCCAGGGCAAATATACGCAAAAGAGCTTTAGATAGGAAAAAGAGGCATGATGCAAGGGCTTCCCCCACTAATTTTAAAATTGGTGAGCTAGTGCTGGTCAAAACAAAAGAAAAATCAAAGAAAATTTCTGCAGAAACTAAAAAGTTTATGCATGTATATCATGGACCATTTAGAATAGTAAGTAAACCTCATGCAAATGCCTATCGTTTGGAATATCCAAAGAGTAAGAGAGAACTAGGTCTAAGAAATATTGTGGATCTAAAGGAATTTAAAATTAACAGTAATTAATTACTGTAGGGAGTCTGCCACTCTTTGGCGGATACACGGTTTGGCGTACCGTGCAGTCCCAGCTGGGTGAAACTTTATTTCCTTTTCAAGTTTCATTCCCTTCTTCTGGTCTATCATAACAGGTAAGAATCACATATGTCTTCATGTTGTATATATGCTATTAGGTTTTAAGTATTCTTAGTAAGGATCTACCTAGTGAATGGCAAAACAAAAGTCTGAGTACCAATAAGAGGCAAACATGGCTAAAATAAATAAATTAAAATATTTCATGTAATTGTAAAGGGTTAGAAACTACAACTAAGAGAGACACTTTGCAGTATACGAAGTACGGTATGAATATGAATAATCCATGAGATTATGCAGAAGGTAGTATGTTGCTAGAAATAAGGTTGTCTGAAGGAAAACAGCGTAAGAAGGTAATGCTCATAGAGGCAAGCAATGGCGTTTTAGAATTAAATAAATGGAGATGTGTGGAAGTGGTGTGAGGATCGCACCAAATATATAGAAACAGGACGTCAATAGGCTGACAAAAGGAAAAGGGAGAAAGAAGTGGAGAAATGAAGTATTTTTGAATCTGGAAGAAAAGGGAGAAAATGAATAAGGTGAAGAAATGAAGTAAGTAAATTGAAGTAAATGATGTAGGATTAAAGAATAATTCCCTCACGTCTCGTGAAATGGTGAAAAACGCTAAATCTTGCTTGAGGCAAATAAATAGTTAAACAGACAACAGGAACACACAAATATTGGAAAATGCAGAAATTTGGAATCGGTATACTGAAAATAACTAATTTCTTTAGTAATTCATACAATAAAACAAAGTGCTGGTCAGCAAATGACTTCTTTGATGAACTAATCCATACGATAATTAAGCCAGAGTACATTAAAACTAAAAGGTTACTCAATTTTCTAAGTTGAAGCAAGATCTTAATATATTAATTTGCTAAAAGAATTTTCACTATTTAGGAACCTAAAAGATTATTTATGAAAGAAGAAAGTAGGAGCTATTGTATCAGATATGACTTAGTGCTAAATGTCTTTCTGACAACTTCACAATTAGTAAAATAGTGCCAGAATATAAACTATAAAATGTACTTTGTCCTACCTTAGATATAAGTTGAAAACAGAAACTTAGACTGTATTGTCTGTTTCTCAGGGACATGCAGGCTGCATGAATGACTGACAACAAGCGGTAGGGAGATTGGAAGTAGAGACGCAAACCACAGTGAATACAATTTCCTCCCACAATTTTGTCAATCAGTGAAATTAAATGAGTGTTACAATAGGACACCCACCACAGTGCCGAGTATTATAGTAAAAGAAAAATGTGAGTGCGTTGCTGTGATAAAAGTCGTGTGTATTTTCTTTTTCAGGAAGAGACTGATTTTTAAAAAAAAAAATAACTATTTTGTAACCATTGAAAAATTTATATTTCCATGTAAATGTATATAAATAATTTGTGAATGTCTTCTGTACTAGGTTTTCTATGTGTATATGAGTATGGTTATTTTGTGTATGTAGTAATAAGGAATTTCCTAAGAAGAAGCAACTTAAGTTGAAAGAGGTATACTAAAGTAATCCATCGCTTGTTTGTTCTTTTAGAAATTTAATTTTGTTCAAAAATAGATTTTCACGAAATTTAAAAAGGGGGTGATGAAGCAAAGCAAGCGCTGTATCATGTATAAGATACAGAGGCGAGCGAGTGCACGGGACTTACCCTAGTTCACTGCTAGTAGCGTCACGTCATCGTAACGCGCCTGCATATAGTATTGCACCACATTTAACATAAAAGTAAAAATTAAGATTTGTGTGTAAAACTTTGTTAAAGTATAGTTCTATGTAATAATGTTTCAGGTAACAAATCTTAATGTTATAAAATTAGTAGTTTACGTAAAATTCACGTTTTGAAAGAAAAATAGGAGGCGCTAAATAATGACGCTAGGAAGCCAAAATTTGGTGAGAAGGTGCAGTAAGAAGTCATTAATGAGTGGTGCTGGTTTCCAAAACCATAAAACTAAAATTGACTCCAGAATCCGCGTTTTTCGGAAAAATCAGAGGCGCGAAATAATAGAGCTACAATATTGAAAATTGGTAGGATGCTTCAGTTCACCCTAATAATAATAATGGAAATACCACAATCAGTTACCTCTTCTAGTTTTTTAGTAATTTAGTAAAAACTACTTTTGTGAGTAAAATGTACATAAGCATTATAGATTAAGTACTTTAAATTTTAATGATAAAACAAATTCTTTAAGACCAATGATCAGATAGGACAATTAACAAAGCTACACCAAGTTTTAGTCTTGTAGCATAATTAACAGCTGATACAAGTCTTGATAAAGCTATGGTTCAGAGGTAACAATCTACCGTTAGTTCCATTGTAAAAATTCTAGAGAGTAAAGTTTTAATTTTAGCGGGCTGAGATTTTCTACGTGCTTCTGTACTGCTCCGATGTATGTATACAAAAATTGAGAAGTTTGTAAAGCTATTATTAAATGTGATATTTAAGATTATGTGCCTGAGATAGCGGTCATTTGGAGGCCGCAGGCATCTGCATATGAACGGAAAGAACAGATGCTCTCTTGGCGGTACGCGCCGGAGCTATATAAAAAGAGCGGCAGAGGCAGTAGTAAGCTCACTCCGCATTAGACCAACGCCTAGTCCACGCGAGCTTAACGTCCGATCGCGCCTCGCCTCGGGTGACGTCATAGCGGGCTGTGACATGCGCGTACTTAGCAATGTAAACGGACATTGAAAATCGCGAGGACTGTACACCGTCCTGGATCGTTTAGACTTCGGTAACGAACTGTTATTGTGCCGTCCGTGTGAAGTATAATTCCGCGTGGCAAGTGGTGACTAACTCCACTTTTAAGGCGAGCATTAATCTTTTTTTTAACATTATTGCGAACTATTAATAGAGCACCGTTAGTTAGAGTAATGAACTATTCGGGAGGAACTTGCTGTAGAAGTCGCCTCTGAACTATTAAACGATTGGCTGAATTAACAATATTTAATGTCTTTAGCATTTTCAGAAGTTTCGAGTAATTTGTGTGAGCCTTTAAGATAATAAAATCTTGTTTGGAACTTTAAATTTTATTGAAGCAGCCCTAATCCCGTGAAGAACTATGGATATTTTTCGTTTAGCTGGGCTGTACAGGAATGTGGCCGTGCAGACTGGGAACTAAGGTCAGTAAGTTTCCCTTCGCTTTCTGACTGGCCACCAAATTAGTTGCCAGGCTCGCGTGATTTAAGGTGGCAATGTTCAACTTTCATTCAACATTAAACAACGACTTCTTCGCCGTCCCACATATGTTGCATCGGCAATAGTCTGTTACGTGAAATGAACATTCAAACAACTCATTCGACAACTTCTTCGCCGCCCCACATCCTTTCATGCAAAGTCTTATGGTTCCACCTCATGTCCACGCCACCAAAGCCGGCTAAAAAGTGAATAATCGACAACTAAAACTTCAATTGTACTACTTCTTACTGGCTATTACTTCAACATAGAAGCTTCTTCTGTGTTCTACTATGGTGCTTTTAGTGTTTCTGCATAACGCAGCACGCGACATAGCTTTGTAGACGATAAATGTAACCGTTTCAGAGAGAAGAGCAGCCAATGTGACGATCTGGCTTTAAGTCGATTCGATACCAAATGACGAAAACTGACGGAATTCTCAGGTTTTTGCTACATATGAACACTTTACACATTCTCCCGTGCAACGCGGCTGCTAGTCCTCCTTTCATGCAAAATCTTAAGGTCCTAGGTCATGTCCAATCCACCAAAGCCGGCTAAAAAGTTAATAATCGACAACTAAAACTTCAATTGTACTACTCCTTACTGGCTATTACTTCAACTTAGAAGCTTCTTCTGTGTTCTACTATGGTGCTTTTAGTGTCTCCACATACCGCAGCACACGTCATAGCTTTGCAGACAATAAATGTAACCTTCTCAGTGAGAAAGGCGGCCAATGTGACGATCTGGCTTTAAGTCGATTCGATAACAAATGACGAAAACGGACGGATTTCCTAGGTTTTTACTACATATGAACACTTTTCACATTCTGCCATGCAACTCGGCTGCTAGTCCTCCTTTCATGCAAATTCTTAAGGTCCTAGGTCATGTCCAGGCCACCAAAGCCGACTAAAAAGTGAATAAACGACAACTAAAACTTCAATTGTGCTACTTCTTACTTTCTTTTACTTCAACTTAAAAGCTTCTTCTGTGTTCTCCTATGGTGCTTTTAGTGTCTCCGCAGACCGCAGCACGCGACATAGCTTTGCAGACGATAAATGTAACCGTCTCAGAGAGAAAAGCGGCCAATGTGACGATCTGGCTTCAAGTCGATTCGATAAAAAATGAAGAAAACGGACGGATTTCTCAGGTTTTTACTACATATGAACACTTTTCACTTTCTCCCAAACAACGCGGCTGCTAGACCTCCTTTCATGCAAAATCTTAAGGTCCTAGGTCATGTAAAAGCCGCCAAAGCCGGCTAAAAAGTGAATAATCGATAACTAAAACTTGAATTGCACTACTTCTTACTGGCTATTACTTCAACTTAGAAGCTTCTTCTGTATTCTACTATGGTGCTTTTAGTGTCTCCGCATACCGCAGCATGCGACATAGCTTTGCAGACGATAAATGTAACCGTCTCAGAGAGAAAAGCGGCCAAATTGACGATCTGGCTTTAAGTCGATTCGATAACAAATGACGAAAACTGACGGATTTCTCAGGTTTTTACTACATATGAACAGTTTTCACATTCTCCCGAGCAACGCGGTTGCTAGTCCTCCTTTCATGCAAAATCTTAAGGTGCTAGGTCATGTCCAAGCCACCAAAGCCGGCTAAAATGTGAATAATCGACAACTAAAACTTGAATTGTATTACTTCTTACTGGCTATTACTTCAACTTAGAAGCTTCTTCTGCGTTCTACTATGGTGCTTTTAGTGTCTCCGCATACCGCAGCACGCGACATAGTTTTGCAGATGATAAATGTAACCTTCTCAGTGAGAAAGGCGGCCAATGTGACGATCTGGCTTTAAGTCGATTCGATAACAAATGACGAAAACGGACGGATTTCCTAGGTTTTTACTACATATGAACACTTTTCACATTCTGCCATGCAACTCGGCTGCTAGTCCTCCTTTCATGCAAAATCTTAAGGTCCTAGGTCATGTCCAGGCCACCAAAGCCGGCTAAAATGTGAATAAACGACAACTAAAACTTCAATTGTGCTACTTCTTACTTTCTTTTACTTCAACTTAAAAGCTTCTTCTGTGTTCTCCTATGGTGCTTTTAGTGTCTCCGCAGACCGCAGCACTCGACATAGCTTTGCAGACGATAAATGTAACCGTCTCAGAGAGAAAAGCGGCCAATGTGACGATCTGGCTTTAAGTCGATTCGATAAAAAATGACGAAAACGGACGGATTTCTCAGGTTTTTACTACATATGATCACTTTTCACATTCTCCCATACAACGCGGCTGCTAGACCTCCTTTCATGCAAAATCTTAAGGTCCTAGGTCATGTAAAAGCCGCCAAAGCCGGCTAAAAAGTGAATAATCGATAACTAAAACTTGAATTGCACTATTTCTTACTGGCTATTACTTCAACTTAGAAGCTTCTTCTGTATTCTACTATGGTGCTTTTAGTGTCTCCGCATACCGCAGCATGCGACATAGCTTTGCAGACGATAAATGTAACCGTCTCAGAGAGAAAAGCGGCCAAATTGACGATCTGGCTTTAAGTCGATTCGATAACAAATGACGAAAACTGACGGATTTCTCAGGTTTTTACCACATATGAACAGTTTTCACATTCTCCCGAGCAACGCGGCTGCTAGTCCTCCTTTCATGCAAAATCTTAAGGTGCTAGGTCACGTTTAAGCCACCAAAGCCGGCTAAAATGTGAATAATCGACAACTAAAACTTGAATTGTATTACTTCTTACTGGCTATTACTTCAACTTAGAAGCTTCTTCTGCGTTCTACTATGGTGCTTTTAGTGTCTCCGCATACCGCAGCACGCGACATAATTTTGCAGATGATAAATGTAACCTTCTCAGAGAGAAAGGCGGCCAATGTGACGATCTGGCTTTAAGTCGATTCGATAACAAATGACGAAAGCGGGCGGATTTCTCAGGTTTTTACTACATATGAACACATTTCACATTCTCCCGTGCAACGCGGCTGCAAGTACTCCTTTCATGCAAATTCTTAAGGTCCTAGGTCATCTCCAAGCCACCAAAGCCGGCTAAAAAGTGAATAATCGACAACTAAAACTTGAATTGTACTACTTCTTACTGGCTATTACTTTAACTTAGAAGCTTCTTCTGTGTTCTACTATGGTGCATTTAGTGTCTCCGCATACCGCAGCACGCGACATAGCTATGCAGACAATAAATGTAACCTTCTCAGAGAGAAAAGCGGCCAATGTGACGATCTGGCTTTAAGTCGTTTCGATAACAAATGACGAAAACGGACGGGTTTCTCAGGTTTTTACTACATATGAACACTTTTCACATTCTCCTGTGCAACGCGGCTGCCAGTCCTCCTTTCATGCAAAATCTTAAGGTCCTAGGTCATGTCCAAGCCACCAAAGTCATCTAAAAAGTGAATAATCGACAACTAAAAGTTGAATTGTACTACTTCTTACTGGCTATTTCTTCAACATAGAAGCTTCTTCTGTGTTCTACTATGGTGCTTTTAGTGTTACCGCATATCGCAGCACGCGACATAGCTTTGCAGACGATAAATATAACCGTCTCAGAGAGAACAGCGGCCAATGTGACGATCTGGCTTTAAGTCGATTCGATAACAAATGACGAAAACGGACACATTTCTCAGGTTTTTACTACATATGAACACTTTTCACATTCTCCCATGCAACGCGGCTGCTAGTCCTCCTTTCATGCAAAATCTTAACGTCCTAGGTCATGTCCAAGCCACCAAAGCCGGCTAAAATGTGAATAATCGACTACTAAAACTTGAATCGTATAACTTCTTACTGGCTATTACTTCAACTTAGAAGCTTCTTCTGTGTTCTACTATGGTACTTTCAGTGTCTCCGCATACCGCAGCAGGCGACATAGCTTTGCAGACGATAAATGTAACCGTCTCAGAGAGAAAAGCGGCCAATGTGACGATCTGGCTTTAAGTCGATTCGATAACAAATGACGAAAACGGACGGATTTCTCAGGTTTTTTACTTCATATGAACACTTTTCACATTCTCCCATGCAACGCGGCTGCTAGACCTCCTTTCATGCAAAATCTTAAGGTCCTAGGTCATGTAAAAGCCACCAAAGCCGGCTAAAAAGTGAATAATCGATAACTAAAACTTGAATCGTACTACTTCTTACTGGCTATTACTTCAACTGAGAAGCTTCTTCTGTGTTCTACTATGGTGCTTTTAGTGTTTCAGCATACCGCAGCACGCGACATAGCTTTGCAGACGATAAATGTAACCGTTTCAGAGAGAAGAGCGGCCAATGTGACGATCTGGCTTTAAGTCGATTCGATAACAAAGACGAAAACGGACGGATTTCTCAGGTTTTTACTACATATGAACACTTTTCACATTCTCCCGTGCAACGCGGCTGCTAGTCCTCCTTTCATGCAAAATCGTAAGGTCCTAGGTCATGTCCAAGCCACCAAAGCCGGTTAAAATCTGAATAATCGACAACTAAAACTTAAATTGTACTACTTCTTACTGGCTATTACTTCAACTTAGAAGCTTCTTCTGTGTTCTACTATGGTGCTTTTAGTGTTTCGGCATACCGCAGCACGCGACATAGCTTTGCAGACGATAAGTGTAAGCGTTTCAGAGAGTAGAGCGGCCAATGTGACCAACTGGCTTTAAGGCGATCCGATCACAGATGACGAAAACGGACGGATTTCTCAGGTTTTTACTACATATGAACACTTTTCACATTCTCCCGTGCAACGCGGCTGCCAGTCCTCCTTTCATGCAAAATCTTAACGTCCTAGGTCATGTCCAAGCCACCAAAGCCGGCTAAAAAGTGAATAATCGACAACTAAAACTTGAATTGTACTACCTCTTACTGGCTATTACTTCAACTTAGAAGCTTCTTCTGTGTTCTACTATGGTGCTTTTAGCGTTTCCGCATACTGCAGCGCGCGACATAGCTTTGCAGACGATAAATGAACCGTTGCAGAGAGTGGAGCGGCCAATGTGACGATCTGGCTTTAAGTCGATTCGATAACAAATGACGAAAACGGACGGATTTCTCAGGTTTTTACTACATATGAACACATTTCACATTCTCCCGTGCAACGCGGCTGCAAGTACTCCTTTCATGCAAAATCTTAAGGTCCTAGGTCATGTCCAAGCTACCAAAGCCGGCTAAAAAGTGAATAATCGACAACTAAAACTTGAATTGTAGTACTTCTTACTGGCTATTACTTCAACTTAGAAGCTTCTTCTGTGTTCTACTATGGTGCTTTTAGTGTTTCAACATACCGCAGCACGCGACATAGCTTTGCAGACGATAAATGTAACCGTTTCAAAGAGAAGAGCGGCCAATGTGACGATCTGGCTTTAAGTCGATTCGATAACAAATGACGAAAACGGACGGATTTCTCAGGTTTTTACTACATATGAACACTTTTCACATTCTCCCGTCCAACGCGGCTGCTAGTCCTCCTTTCATGCAAAATCTTAAGGTCCTAGGTCATGTCCAAGCCACCAAAGCGGGCTAAAATGAGAATAATCGACAACTAAAACTTAAATTGTACTATTTCTTACTGGCTATTACTTCAACTTAGAAGCTTCTTCTGTGTTCTACTATGGTGCTTTTAGTGTTTCGGCATACCGCAGCACGCGACATAGCTTTGCAGACGATAAGTGTAACCGTTTCAGAGAGTAGAGCGGCCAATGTGACGATCTGGCTTTAAGGCGATTCGATAACAAATGACGAAAACGGACGGATTTCTCAGGTTTTTACTACATATGAACACTTTTCACATTCTCCCGTGCAACGCGGCTGCTAGTCCACCTTTCATGCAAAATCTTAAGGTCCTAGGTCATGTCCAAGCCACCAAAGCCTGCTAAAATGTGAATAATCGACAACTAAAACTTGAATTGTATTACTTCTTACTGGCTATTTCTTCAACTTAGAAGCTTCTTCTGTGTTCTACTATGGTGCTTTTAGTGTCTCCGCATACCGCAGCACGCGACATAGCGTTGCAGACGATAAATGTAACCGTCTCAGAGAGAAAAGGGGCCAGTGTGACGATCTGCCTTTAAGTCGATTCGATAACAAATGACGAAAACGGACGGATTTCTCAGGTTTTTAATACATATGAACACTTTTCACATTCTCCCGTGCAACGCGGCTGTTAGTCCTCCTTTCATGCAAAATCTTATGGTCTTAGGTCATGTCCAAGCCACCAAAGCCGGCTAAAAAGTGAATAATCGACAACTAAAACTTCAATTGTACTACTTATTTCTGGCTATTGCTTCAACTTAGAAGCTTCTTCAGTGTTCTACTATGGTGCGTTTAGTGTCTCCGCATACCGCAGCACGCGACATAGCTTTGCAGACGATAAATGTAACCGTCTCAGAGAGAAAAGCGGCCAATTTGACGATCTGGCTTTAAGTCGATTCGATAACAAATGACGAAAACGGACGGATTTCTCAGGTTTTTACTACATATGAACACTTTTCACATTCTCCCATGCAACGCGGATTCTAGTCCTCCTTTCATGCAAAATCTTAACGACCTAGGTGATGTCCAAGCCACCAAAGCCGGCTAAAAAGTGAATAATCACCTACTAAAACTTGAATTGTACTACGTCTTACTGGCTATTACTTCAACTTAGAAGCATCTTCCGTGTTCTTCTATGGTGCTTTTAGTGTCTCCGCATACCGCAGCACGCGACATAGCTTTGCAGACAATAAATGTAACCTTCTCAGAGAGAAAGGCGGCCAATGTGACGATCTGGCTTTAAGTCGATTCGATAACAAATGACGAAAACGGACGGATTTCTCAGGTTTTTACTACATATGAACACATTTCACATTCTCCCGTGCAACGCGGCTGCAAGTACTCCTTTCATGCAAATTCTTAAGGTCCTTGGTCATGTCCAAGCCACCAAAGCCGGCTAAAAATTGAATAATCGACAACTAAAAGTTGAATTGTACTACTTCTTACTGGCTATTACTTCAACTTAGAAGCTTCTTCTGTGTTCTACTATGGTGCTTTTAGTGTCTCCGCATACCGCAGCATGCGACATAGCTATGCAGACAATAAATGTAACCTTCTCAGAGAGAAAAGCGGCCAATGTGACGATCTGGCTTTAAGTCGATTCGATAACAAATGACGAAAACGGACGGGTTTCTCAGGTTTTTACTACATATGAACACTTTTCACATTCTCCCGTGCAACGCGGCTGCCAGTCCTCCTTTCATGCAAAATCTTAAGGTCCTAGGTCATGTCCAAGCCACCAAAGTCATCTAAAAAGTGAATAATCGACAACTAAAAGTTGAATTGTACTACTTCTTGCTGTCTATTACTTCAACATAGAAGCTTCTTCTGTGTTCTACTATGGTGCTTTTAGTGTTTCTGCAGACCGCAGCACGCGACATAGCTTTGCAGACGATAAATGTAACCGTTTCAGAGAGAAGAGCGGCCAATGTGACGATCTGGCTTTAAGTCGATTCGATAAAAAATGACGAAAACGGACGGATTTCTCAGGTTTTTACTACATAGGAACACTTTTCACTTTCTCCCGTGCAACGTGGCTGCTAGTCTTCCTTTCATGCAAAATCTTATGGTTCCACCTCATGTCCACGCCACCAAAGCCGGCTAAAAAGTGAATAATCGACAACTAAAACTTTAATTGTACTACTTCTTACTGGCTATTACTTCAACTTAGAAGCTTCTTCTGTGTTCTACTATGGTGCGTTTAGTGTCTCCGCATACCGCAGCACGCGACATAGCTTTGCAGACGATAAATGTAACCGTCTCAGAGAGAAAAGCGGCCAATTTGACGATCTGGCTTTAAGTCGATTCGATAACAAATGACGAAAACGGACGGATTTCTGAGGTTTTTACTACATATGAACACTTTTCACATTCTCCCATGCAACGCGGATGCTAGTCCTCCTTTCATGCAAAATCTTAACGTCCTAGGTCATGTCCGAGCCACCAAAGCCGGCTAAAAAGTGAATCATCACCAACTAAAACTTGAATTGTACTACTTCTTACTGGCTATTACTTCAACTTAGAAGCATCTTCTGTGTTCTTCTATGGTGCTTTTAGTGTCTCCGCATACCGCAGCACGCGACATAGCTTTGCAGACAATAAATGTAACCTTCTCAGAGAGAAAGGCGGCCAATGTGACGATCTGGCTTTAAGTCGATTCGATAACAAATGACGAAAACGGACGGATTTCTCAGGTTTTTACTACATATGAACACATTTCACATTCTCCCGTGCAACGCGGCTGCAAGTACTCCTTTCATGCAAATTCTTAAGGTCCTTGGTCATGTCCAAGCCACCAAAGCCGGCTAAAAAGTGAATAATCGACAACTAAAAGTTGAATTGTACTACTTCTTACTGGCTATTACTTCAACTTAGAAGCTTCTTCTGTGTTCTACTATGGTGCTTTTAGTGTCTCCGCATACCGCAGCATGCGACATAGCTATGCAGACAATAAATGTAACCTTCTCAGAGATAAAAGCGGCCAATGTGACGATCTGGCTTTAAGTCGATTCGATAACAAATGACGAAAACGGACGGGTTTCTCAGGTTTTTACTACATATGAACACTTTTCACATTCTCCCGTGCAACGCGGCTGCCAGTCCTCCTTTCATGCAAAATCTTAAGGTCCTAGGTCATGTCCAAGCCACCAAAGTCATCTAAAAAGTGAATAATCGACAACTAAAAGTTGAATTGTACTACTTCTTGCTGTCTATTACTTCAACATAGAAGCTTCTTCTGTGTTCTACTATGGTGCTTTTAGTGTTTCTGCAGACCGCAGCACGCGACATAGCTTTGCAGACGATAAATGTAACCGTTTCAGAGAGAAGAGCGGCCAATGTGACGATCTGGCTTTAAGTCGATTCGATAAAAAATGACGAAAACGGACGGATTTCTCAGGTTTTTACTACATAGGAACACTTTTCACTTTCTCCCGTGCAACGTGGCTGCTAGTCTTCCTTTCATGCAAAATCTTATGGTTCCACCTCATGTCCACGCCACCAAAGCCGGCTAAAAAGTGAATAATCGACAACTAAAACTTTAATTGTACTACTTCTTACTGGCTATTACTTCAACTTAGAAGCTTCTTCTGTGTTCTACTATGGTGCGTTTAGTGTCTCCGCATACCGCAGCACGCGACATAGCTTTGCAGACGATAAATGTAACCGTCTCAGAGAGAAAAGCGGCCAATTTGACGATCTGGCTTTAAGTCGATTCGATAACAAATGACGAAAACGGACGGATTTCTGAGGTTTTTACTACATATGAACACTTTTCACATTCTCCCATGCAACGCGGATGCTAGTCCTCCTTTCATGCAAAATCTTAACGTCCTAGGTCATGTCCGAGCCACCAAAGCCGGCTAAAAAGTGAATCATCACCAACTAAAACTTGAATTGTACTACTTCTTACTGGCTATTACTTCAACTTAGAAGCATCTTCTGTGTTCTTCTATGGTGCTTTTAGTGTCTCCGCATACCGCAGCACGCGACATAGCTTTGCAGACAATAAATGTAACCTTCTCAGAGAGAAAGGCGGCCAATGTGACGATCTGGCTTTAAGTCGATTCGATAACAAATGACGAAAACGGACGGATTTCTCAGGTTTTTACTACATATGAACACATTTCACATTCTCCCGTGCAACGCGGCTGCAAGTACTCCTTTCATGCAAATTCTTAAGGTCCTTGGTCATGTCCAAGCCACCAAAGCCGGCTAAAAAGTGAATAATCGACAACTAAAAGTTGAATTGTACTACTTCTTACTGGCTATTACTTCAACTTAGAAGCTTCTTCTGTGTTCTACTATGGTGCTTTTAGTGTCTCCGCATACCGCAGCATGCGACATAGCTATGCAGACAATAAATGTAACCTTCTCAGAGATAAAAGCGGCCAATGTGACGATCTGGCTTTAAGTCTATTCGATAACAAATGACGAAAACGGACGGGTTTCTCAGGTTTTTACTACATATGAACACTTTTAACATTCTCCCGTGCAACGCGGCTGCCAGTCCTCCTTTCATGCAAAATCTTAAGGTCCTAGGTCATGTCCAAGCCACCAAAGTCATCTAAAAAGTGAATAATCGACAACTAAAAGTTGAATTGTACTACTTCTTACTGGCTATTACTTAAACTTAGAAGCTTCTTCTGTGTTCTACTATGGTGCTTTTAGTGTTTCTGCAGACCGCAGCACGCGACATAGCTTTGCAGACGATAAATGTAACAGTCACAGAGAGAAAAGCAGCCAATGTGACGATCTGGCTTTAAGTCGATTCGATACCAAATGACGAAAACTGACGGAATTCTCAGGTTTTTGCTACATATGAACACTTTTCACATTCTCCCGTGCAACGCGGCTGCAAGTCCTCCTTTCATGCATAATCTTAACGTCCTAGGTGATGTCCAAGCCACCAAAGCCGGCTAAAAAGTGAATAATCGACAACTAAATCTTTAATTGTACTACTTCTTACTGGCTATTACTTCAACTTAGAAGCATCATCTGTGTTCTTCTATGGTGCTTTTAGTGTCTCCGCATATTGCAGCACGCGACATAGCTTTGCAGACAATAAATGTAACCTTCTCAGAGAGAAAGGCGGCCAATGTGACGATCTGGCTTTAAGTCGATTCGATAACAAATGACGAAAACGGACGGATTTCCTAGGTTTTTACTACATATGAACACTTTTCACATTCTTCCATGCAACTCGGTTGCTAGTCCTCCTTTCATGCAAAATCTTAAGGTCCTAGGTCATGTCCAGGCCACCAAAGCCGGCTAAAAAGTGAATAAACGACAACTAAAACTTCAATTGTGCTACTTCTTACTTTCTTTTACTTCAACTTAAAAGCTTCTTCTGTATTCTCCTATGGTGCTTTTAGTGTCTCCGCAGACCGCAGCACGCGACATAGCTTTGCAGACGATAAATGTAACCGTCTCAGAGAGAAAAGCGGCCAATGTGACGATCTGGCTTTAAGTCGATTCGATAAAAAATGACGAAAACGGACGGATTTCTCAGGTTTTTACTACATATGAACACTTTTCACATTCTCCCATAGAACGCGGCTGCTAGACCTCCTTTCATGCAAAATCTTAAGCTCCTAGGTCATGTAAAAGCCGCCAAAGCCGGCTAAAAAGTGAATAATCGATAACTAAAACTTGAATTGTATTACTTCTTACTGGCTATTACTTCAACTTAGAAGCTTCTTCTGTATTCTACTATGGTGCTTTTAGTGTCTCCGCATACCGCAGCATGCGACATAGCTTTGCAGACGATAAATGTAACCGTCTCAGAGAGAAAAGCGGCCAAATTGACGATCTGGCTTTAAGTCGATTCGATAACAAATGACGAAAACTGACGGATTTCTCAGGTTTTTACTACATATGAACAGTTTTCACATTCTCCCGAGCAACGCGGCTGCTAGTCCTCCTTCCATGAAAAATCTTTAGGTGCTAGGTCACGTCCAAGCCACACAAAGCCGGCTAAAATGTAAATAATCGACAACTAAAACTTGAATTGCATTACTTCTTACTGGCTATTACTTCAACTTAGAAGCTTCTTCTGCGTTCTACTATAGTGCTTTTAGTGTCTCCGCATACCGCAGCACGCGACATAGTTTTGCAGATGATAAATGTAACCTTCTCAGAGAGAAAAGCGGCCAATGTGACGATCTGGCTTTAAGTCGTTTCGATAACAAATGACGAAAACGGACGGGTTTCTCAGGTTTTTACTACATATGAACACTTTTCACATTCTCCTGTGCAACGCGGCTGCCAGTCCTCCTTTCATGCAAAATCTTAAGGTCCTAGGTCATGTCCAAGCCACCAAAGTCATCTAAAAAGTGAATAATCGACAACTAAAAGTTGAATTGTACTACTTCTTACTGGCTATTTCTTCAACATAGAAGCTTCTTCTGTGTTCTACTATGGTGCTTTTAGTGTTACCGCATATCGCAGCACGCGACATAGCTTTGCAGACGATAAATATAACCGCCTCAGAGAGAACAGCGGCCAATGTGACGATCTGGCTTTAAGTCGATTCGATAACAAATGACGAAAACGGACACATTTCTCAGGTTTTTACTACATATGAACACTTTTCACATTCTCCCATGCAACGCGGCTGCTAGTCCTCCTTTCATGCAAAATCTTAAGGTCCTAGGTCATGTCCAAGTCACCAGAGACGGCTAAAATGTAAAAAATCGACAACTAAAACTTGAATTGTATTACTTCTTACTAACTATTACTTCAACTTAGAAGCTTCTTCTGTGTTGTACTATCGTGCTTTTAGTGTCTCCGCTTACAGCAGCACGCGACATAGCTTTGCAGACGATAAATGTAACCGTTTCAGAGAGAAGAGCGGCCAATGTGACGATCTGGCTTCAAGTCGATTTGATAACAAATGACGAAAACGGACGGATTTCTAAGGTTTTTACTACATATGAACACTTTTCACATTCTCCCGTGCAACGCGGCTGCTAGTCCTCCTTTCATGCAAAATCTTAAGGTCCTAGGTCATGTAAAAGCCACCAAAGCCGGCTAAAAAGTGAATAATCGATAACTAAAACTTGAATTGTACTACTTCTTACTGGCTATTACTCCAACTTGGAAGCTTCTTCTGTGTTCTACTATGGTGCTTTTAGAGTCTCCGCACACCGCAGCATGCGACGTAGCTTTGCAGACGATAAATGTAACCTTCTCAGAGAGAAAAGCGGCCAATGTGACGATCTGGCTTTAAGTCGATTCGATAACAAATGACGAAAACGGACGGGTTTCTCAGGTTTTTACTACATATGAACACTTTTCACATTCTCCCATGCAACGCGGCTGCTAGACCTCCTTTCATGCAAACTCTTAAGGTCCTAGGTCAAGTCCAAGCCACCAAAGCCGGCTGAAAAGTGAATAATCGATAACTAAAACTTGAATTGTACTACTTCTTACTAACTATTACTTCAACTTAGAAGCTTCTTCTGTGTTCTACTATGGTGCTTTTAGTGTCTCCGCACACCGCAGCACGCGACATAGCTTTGCAGACGATAAATGTAACCGTTTCAGAGAGAAGAGCGGCCACTGTGACGATCTGGCTTTAAATCGATTCGATAACAAATGACGAAAACGGATGGATTTCGCAAGTTTTTACTACATATGAACACTTTTCACATTCTCCCATGCAACGCGGCTGCTAGTCCTCCTTTCATGCAAAATCTTAACGTCCTAGGTCATGTCCAAGCCACCAAAGCCGGCTAAAATGTGAATAATCGACTACTAAAACTTGAATCGTATAACTTCTTACTGGCTATTACTTCAACTTAGAAGCTTCTTCTGTGTTCTGCTATGGTACTTTCAGTGTCTCCGCATACCGCAGCACGCGACATAGCTTTGCAGACGATAAATGTAACCGTCTCAGAGAGAAAAGCGGCCAATGTGACGATCTGGCTTTAAGTCGATTCGATAACAAATGACGAAAACGGACGGATATCTCAGGTTTTTACTACATATGAACACATTTCACATTCTCCCGTGCAACGCGGCTGCCAGTCCTCCTTTCATGCAAAATCTTAACGTCCTAGGTCATGTCCAAGCCACCAAAGCCGGCTAAAAAGTGAATAATCGACAACTACAACTTGAATTGTACTACCTCTTACTGGCTATTACTTCAACTTAGAAGCTTCTTCTGTGTTCTACTATGGTGCTTTTAGCGTTTCCGCATACTGCAGCGCGCGACATAGCTTTGCAGACGATAAATGTAACCGTTTCAGAGAGAAGAGCGGCCAATGTGACGATCTGGCTTTAAGTCATTCGATAACAAATGACGAAAACGGACGGAGTTCTCAGGTTTTTACTACATATGAACACTTTTCACATTCTCCCGTCCAACGCGGCTGCTAGTCCTCCTTTCATGCAAAATCTTAAGGTCCTAGGTCATGTCCAAGCCACCAAAGCGGGCTAAAATGAGAATAATCGACAACTAAAACTTAAATTGTACTATTTCTTACTGGCTATTACTTCAACTTAGAAGTTTCTTCTGTGTTCTACTATGGTGCTTTTAGTGTTTCGGCATACCGCAGCACGCGACATAGCTTTGCAGACGATAAGTGTAACCGTTTCAGAGAGTAGAGCGGCCAATGTGACGATCTGGCTTTAAGTCGATTCGATAACAAATGACGAAAACGGACGGATTTCTCAGGTTTTTACTACATATGAACACTTTTCACATTCTCCCATGCAACGCGGCTGCTAGACCTCCTTTCATGCAAAATCTTAAGGTCCTAGGTCATGTAAAAGCTACCAAAGCCGGCTAAAAAGTGAATAATCGACAACTAAAACTTGAATTCTACTACTTCTTACTGGCTATTACTTCAACTTAGAAGCTTCTTCTGTGTTCTACTATGGTGCTTTTAGTGTCTCCGCACACCGCAGCACGCGACATAGCTTTGCAGACGATAAATGTAACCGTCTCAGAGAGAAAAGCGGCCAATGTGACGATCTGGCTTTAAGTCGATTCGATAACAAATGACGAAAACGGACGGATTTCTCAGGTTTATACTACATATGAACACTTTTCACATTCTCCCATGCAACACGGCTGCTAGACCCCTTTTCATGCAAAATCTTAAGGTTTTAGGTCATGTCCAAGCTACCAAAGCCGGCTGAAAAGTCAATAATCGATAACTAAAACTTGAATTTTAATACTTCTTACTGGCTATTACTTCAACTTAGAAGCTTCTTCTGTGTTCTACTAAGGTGCTTTTAGTGTCTCCGCATACAGCAGCACGCCACATAGCTTTGCAGACGATAAATGTAACCGTCTCAGAGAGAAAAGCGGCCAATGTGACGATCAGGCTATAAGTCGATTCGATAACAAATGAAGAAAACACACGGATTTCTCAGGTTTTTACTACATATGAACACTTTTCACATTCTCCCATGCAACGCGGCTGCTAGTCCTCCTTTCATGCAAAATCTTAAGGTCATCGGTCATGTCCAAGCCACCAAAGCCGGCTACAAAGTGAATAATCGACATCTAAAACTTCAATTGTACTACTTCTTACTGGCTATTACTTCAACATAGAAGCTTCTTCTGTGTTCTACTATGGTGCTTTTAGTGTTTCCGCATACCGCAGCACGTGACATAGCTTTGCAGACGATAAATGTCACCGTCTCAGAGCGAAAAGCGACCAATGTGACGATCTGGCTTTAAGTCGATTCGATAACAAATGACGAAAACGGACGGATTTCTGTTTTTTTTACTACATATGAACACTTTTCACATTCTCCCATGCAACGCGGCTGCTAGTCCTCCTTTCATGCAAAATCTTAAGGTCCTAGGTCATGTCGAAGCCACCAAAGCCAGCTAAAAAGTGAATGATCGACAACTAAAACTTGAATTGTACTACGTCTTACTGGCTATTACTTCAACTTAGAAGCTTCTTCTGTGTTCTACTATGGTGCTTTTAGTGTCTCCGCATACCGCAGCACGCGACATACCTTGGCAGACGATAAATATAACCGTCTCAGAGAGAAAAGCGGCCAATGTGACGATCTGGCTTCAAGTCGATTCGATAACAAATGACGAAAAAGGACAGATATCTCAGGTTTTTACTACATATGAACATATTTCACATTCTCCCGTGCAACGCGGCTGCAAATACTCCTTTCATGCAAAATCTTAAGGTCCTAGTTCATGTCCAAGCCACCAAAGTCGGCTAAAAAGTGAATAATCGACAACTAAAACTTGAATGGTTCTACTTCTTACTGGCTATTACTTCAACTTAGAAGCTTCTTCTGTGTTCTACTATGGTGCTTTTAGTGTCTCCGCACACCGCAGCACGCGACATAGCTTTGCAGACGATAAATGTAACCGTCTCAGAGAGAAAAGCTGCCAATGTGACGATCTTGCTTTAAGTCGATTCGATAACAAATGACGAAAACGGACGGATTTCTAAGGTTTTTACTACATATGAACACTTTTCACAGTATCCCATGGAACGCGGCTGCTAGTCCTCCTTTCATGCAAAATCTTAAGGTCCTTGGTCATGTCCAAGACACCAAAGCCGGCTAAAGAGTGAATAATCGACAACTAAAACTTCAATTGTACAGCGTCTTACTGGCTATTACTTCAACTTAGAAGCTTCTTCTGTGTTCTACTATGGTGCTTTTAGTGTCTCCGCACATCGCAGCACGCGACATAGCTTTGCAGACGATAAATGTAACCGTCTCAGAGAGAAAAGCGGCCAATGTGACGATCTGGCTTCAAGTCGATTCGATAACAAATGACGAAAACGGACGGATTTCTCAGGTTTTTACTTCATATGAACACTTTACACATTCTCCCATGCAACGTGGCTGCTAGACCTCCTTTCATGCAAAATCGTAAGGTCCTAGGTCATGTAAAAGCCACCAAAGCCGGCTAAAAAGTGAATAATCGATAACTAAAACTTGAATTGTACTACGTCTTACTGGCTATTACTTCAACTTAGAAGCTTCTTCTGTGTTCTACTATGGTGCTTTTAGTGTCTCCGCATACCGCAGCACGCGACATACCTTGGCAGACGATAAATGTAACCGTCTCAGAGAGAAAAGCGGCCAATGTGACGATCTGGCTTCAAGTCGATTCGATAACAAATGACGAAAAAGGACGGATTTCTCAGGTTTTTACTACATATGAACACTTTTCACATTCTCCCATACAACGCGGCTGCTAGTCCTCCTTTCATGCAAAATCTTAAGGTCCTAGGTCATATCCAAGCCACCAAAGCCGGCTAAAAAGTGAATAATCGATAGTTAAAACTTGAATTGTACTACATCTTACTGGCTGTCTCTTCAACTTAGAAGCTTCTTCTGTGTTCTACTATGGTGCTTTTAGTGTTTCCGCATACTGCAGCACGCGTCATAGCTTTGCAGACGATAAATGTAACCGTTTCAGAGAGAAGAGCGGCCAACGTGACGATCTGGCTTTAAGTCGATTCGATAACAAATGACAAAAACGGACGGATTTCTCAGGTTTTTACTACATATGAACACTTTTCACATTCTCCCGTGCAACGCAGCTGCAAGTCCTCCTTTCATGCAAAATCTTAAGGTCCTAGGTGGTGTCCAAGCCACCAAAGCCGGCTAAAAAGTGAATAATCGACAACTACAACTTGAATTGTACTACTTCTTACTGGCTATTGCTTCAACTTAGAAGCTTCTTCTGTGTTCTACTATGGTGCTTTTAGTGTCTCCGCATACCGCAGCACGCGACTTAGCTTTGCAGACGATAAATGTATCCGTCTCAGAGAGATAAGCGGCCAATGTGACGATCTGGCTTTAAGTCGATTCGATAACAAATGACGGAAACGGACGGTTTTCTCAGGTTTTTACTACATATGAACACTTTTCACATTCTCCCGTGCAACGCGGCTGCTAGTCCTCCTTTCATGCAAAATCTTAAGGTCCTAGGTCATATCCAAGCCACCAAAGCCGGCTAAAAAGTGAATAATCGATAATTAAAACTTGAATTGTACTACATCGTACTGGCTGTTTCTTCAACTTAGAAGCTTCTTCTGTTTTCTACTATGGTGCTTTTAGTGTTTCCGCATACCGCAGCACGCGACATAGCATTGCAGACGATAAATGTAACCGTTTCAGAGAGAAGAACGGCCAATGTGACGATCTGGCTTTAAGTCGATTCGATAACAAATGACGAAAACGGACGGATTTCTCAGGATTTTAGTACATATGAACACTCTTCACATTCTCCTATGCAAAGCGGCTGCTAGACCTCCTTTCATGCAAAATCTTAAGGTCCTAGGTCATGTAGAAGCCAACAAAGTCGGCTAAAAGGTGAATAATCGACAACTAAAACTCTAATTCTACTACCTCTTACTGGCTATTTCTTCAACTTAGATGCTTCTTCTGTGTTCTACTATGGTGCTTTTAGTGTCTCCGCACACCGCAGCACGCGACATAGCTTTGCAGACGATAAATGTAACCGTCTCAGAGAGAAAAGCGGCCAATGTGACGATCTGGCTTCAAGTCGATTCGATAACAAATGACGAAAACGGACGGATTTCTCAGGTTTTTACTTCATATGAACACTTTACACATTCTCCCATGCAACGTGGCTGCTAGACCTCCTTTCATGCAAAATCGTAAGGTCCTAGGTCATGTAAAAGCCACCAAAGCCGGCTAAAAAGTGAATAATCGATAACTAAAACTTGAATTATACTACGTCTTACTGGCTATTACTTCAACTTAGAAGCTTCTTCTGTGTTCTACTATGGTGCTTTTAGTGTCTCCGCATACCGCAGCACGCGACATACCTTGGCAGACGATAAATGTAACCGTCTCAGAGAGAAAAGCGGCCAATGTGACGATCTGGCTTCAAGTCGATTCGATAACAAATGACGAAAAAGGACGGATTTCTCAGGTTTTTACTACTTATGAACATATTTCACATTCTCCCGTGCAACGCGGCTGCAAGTACTCCTTTCATGCAAAATCTTAAGGTCCTGGTTCATGTCCAAGCGACCAAAGCCGGCTAAAAAGTGAATAATCGACAACTAAAACTTGAATTGTACTACTTCTTACTGGCTATTACTTCAACTTAGAAGCTTCTTCTGTGTTCTACTATGGTGCTTTTAGTGTCTCCGCACACCGCAGCACGCGACATAGCTTTGCAGACCATAAAAGTAACCGTCTCAGAGAGAAAAGCTGCCAATGTGACGATCTTGCTTTAAGTCGATTCGATAACAAATGACGAAAACGGACGGATTTCTAAGGTTTTTACTACATATGAACACTTTTCACAGTATCCCATGGAACGCGGCTGCTAGTCCTCCTTTCATGCAAAATCTTAAGGTCCTTGGTCATGTCCAAGCCACCAAAGCCGGCTAAAAAGTGAATAATCGACAACTAAAACTTCAATTGTACAGCGTCTTACTGGCTATTACTTCAACATAGAAGCTTCTTCTGTGTTCTACTATGGTGCTTTTAGTGTTTCCGCATACCGCAGCACGCGACATAGCTTTGTAGACGATAAATGTAACCGTTTCAGAGAGAAGGGCGTCCAATGTGACGATCTAGCTTTAAGTCGATTCGATAACAAATGACGAAAACGGACTGATTTCTCAGGTTTTTACTACATATGAACACTTTTCACATTCTCCCATACAACGCGGCTGCTAGTCCTCCTTTCATGCAAAATCTTAAGGTCCTAGGTCATATCCAAGCCACCAAAGCCGGCTAAAAAGTGAATAATCGATAGTTAAAACTTGAATTGTACTACATCTTACTGGCTGTCTCTTCAACTTAGAAGCTTCTTCTGTGTTCTACTATGGTGCTTTTAGCGTTTCCGCATAGCGCAGCACGCGACATAGCTTTGCAGACGATAAATGTAACCGTCTCAGAGAGAAAGGCTGCCAATGTGACGATCTGGCTTTAAGTCGATTCGATAACAAATGACGAAAACGGACGGATTTCTCAGGTTTTTACTACATATGAACACTTTTCACATTCTCCCATACAACGCGGCTGCTAGTCCTCCTTTCATGCAAAATCTTATGGTCCTTGGTCATGTCATAGCAACCAAAGCCGGCAAAAAAGTGAATAATCGACATCCAAAACTTTAATTGTACTACCTCTTACTGGCTATTACTTCAACTTAGAAGCTTCTTCTGTGTTCTACTATGGTGCTTTTAGTGTTTCCGCATACTGCAGCACGCGTCATAGCTTTGCAGACGATAAATGTAACCGTTTCAGAGAGAAGAGCGGCCAACGTGACGATCTGGCTTTAAGTCGATTCGATAACAAATGACAAAAACGGACGGATTTCTCAGGTTTTTACTACATATGAACACTTTTCACATTCTCCCGTGCAACGCGGCTGCTAGTCCTCCTTTCATGCAAAATCTTAACGTCCTAGGTAATATCCAATCCACCAAAGCCGGCTAAAAAGTGAATAATCGACAACTAAAACTTGAATTGTACTACTTCTTACTGGCTGTTTCTTCAACTTAGAAGCTTCTTCTGTTTTCTACTATGGTGCTTTTAGTGTTTCCGCATACCGCAGCACGCGACATAGCATTTCAGACGATAAATGTAACCGTTTCAGAGAGAAGAACGGCCAATGTGACGATCTGGCTTTAAGTCGATTCGATAACAAATGACGAAAACGGACGGATTTCTCTGGTTTTTACTACATATGAACACTTTTCACATTCTCCCATGCAACGCGGCTAAAAGTCCTCCTTTCATGCAAAATCTTAAGGTTCTAGGTCATGTCCAAGCCACCAAAGCCGGCTATAAAGTGAATAATCGACAACTAAAACTTGAATTGTACTACTTCTTACTTTCTGTTTCTTCAACTTAGAAGCTTCTTCTGTGTTCTACTATGGTGCTTTTAGTGTTTCCGCATACCGCAGCACGCGGCATAGCTTTGCAGACGATAAATGTAACCGTTTCAGAGAGAAAAGCGGCCAATGTGACGATCTGGCTTTAAGTCCATTCGATAACAAATGACGAAAGCGGACGGATTTCTCAGGTTTTTACCACATATGAACACATTTCACATTTTCTTGTGCAACGCGGCTGCCAGTCCTCCTTTCATGCAAAATCTTAACGTCCTAGGTAATATCCAATCCACCAAAGCCGGCTAAAAGGTGAATAATCGACAACTAAAACTTGAATTGTACTACTTCTTACTGGCTATTGCTTCAACTTAGAAGCTCCTTCTGTGTTCTACTATGGTGCTTTTAGTGTCTCCGCATACCGCAGCACGCGACATAGCTTTGCAGACGATAAATGTAACCGTCTCAGAGAGAAAAGCGGCCAATCTGACGATATGGCTTTAAGTCGATTCGATAACAAATGACGAAAACGGACGGATGTCTCAGGTTTTTATTACATATGAACACATTTCACATTCTCCCGTGCAACGCGGCTGCTAGTCCTCCTTTCATGCAAAATCGTATGGTCCTAGGTCATGTCCAAGCCACCAAAGCCGGCTAAAAAGTGAATAATCGACAACAAAAACTTGAATTGTACTACTTCTTACTGGCTATTACTTCAACTTAGAAGCTTCTTCTGTGTTCTACTATGGTGCTTTTTGTGTTTCCGCATACAGCAGCACGCGACATAGCTTTGCAGACGATAAATGTAACCGTTTCAGAGAGTAGAGCAATCAATGTGACGATCTGGCTTTAAGTCGATTCGATAACAAATTACGAAAACGGACGGATTTCTCAGGTTTTTACTACATATGAACACTTTTCACATTCTCCCGTGCAACGCGGCTGCTAGTCTTCCTTTCATGCAAAATCTTAAGGTTTCACCTAATGTCCAAGCCACCAAAGACGGCTAAAAAGTGAATAATCGACAACTAAAACTTGAATAGTACTACTTCTTACTGGCTATTACTTCAACATAGAAGTTTCTTCTGTGTTCTACTATGGTGCTTTTAGTGTCTCCGCACACCGCAGCACGCGACATAGCGTTGCAGACGATAAATGTAACCGTCTCAGAGAGAAAAGCGGCCAATGTGACGATCTGGCTTTAAGTCGATTCGATAACAAATGACGAAAACGGACGGATTTCTCAGGGTTTTACTACATATGAACACTTTTAACATTCTCCCATACAACGCGGCTGCTAGTCCTCCTTTCATGCAAAATCTTAAGGACCTAGGTCATGTAGAAGCCAACAAAGTCGGCTAAAAGGTGAATAATCGACATCTAAAACTCTAATTCTACTACCTCTTACTGGCTATTTCTTCAACTTAGATGCTTCTTCTGTGTTCTACTATGGTGCTTTTAGTGTCTCCGCACATCGCAGCACGCGACATAGCTTTGCAGACGATAAATGTAACCGTCTCAGAGAGAAAAGCGGCCAATGTGACGATCTGGCTTCAAGTCGATTCGATAACAAATGACGAAAACGGACGGATTTCTCAGGTTTTTACTTCATATGAACACTTTACACATTCTCCCATGCAACGTGGCTGCTAGACCTCCTTTCATGCAAAATCGTAAGGTCCTAGGTCATGTAAAAGCCACCAAAGCCGGCTAAAAAGTGAATAATCGATAACTAAAACTTGAATTGTACTACGTCTTACTGGCTATTACTTCAACTTAGAAGCTTCTTCTGTGTTCTACTATGGTGCTTTTAGTGTCTCCGCATACCGCAGCACGCGACATACCTTGGCAGACGATAAATGTAACCGTCTCAGAGAGAAAAGCGGCCAATGTGACGATCTGGCTTCAAGTCGATTCGATAACAAATGACGGAAACGGACGGTTTTCTCAGGTTTTTACTACATATGAACACTTTTCACATTCTCCCGTGCAACGCGGCTGCTAGTCCTCCTTTCATGCAAAATCTTAAGGTCCTAGGTCATATCCAAGCCACCAAAGCCGGCTAAAAAGTGAATAATCGATAATTAAAACTTGAATTGTACTACATCGTACTGGCTGTTTCTTCAACTTAGAAGCTTCTTCTGTTTTCTACTATGGTGCTTTTAGTGTTTCCGCATACCGCAGCACGCGACATAGCATTGCAGACGATAAATGTAACCGTTTCAGAGAGAAGAACGGCCAATGTGACGATCTGGCTTTAAGTCGATTCGATAACAAATGACGAAAACGGACGGATTTCTCAGGATTTTAGTACATATGAACACTCTTCACATTCTCCTATGCAAAGCGGCTGCTAGACCTCCTTTCATGCAAAATCTTAAGGTCCTAGGTCATGTAGAAGCCAACAAAGTCGGCTAAAAGGTGAATAATCGACAACTAAAACTCTAATTCTACTACCTCTTACTGGCTATTTCTTCAACTTAGATGCTTCTTCTGTGTTCTACTATGGTGCTTTTAGTGTCTCCGCACACCGCAGCACGCGACATAGCTTTGCAGACGATAAATGTAACCGTCTCAGAGAGAAAAGCGGCCAATGTGACGATCTGGCTTCAAGTCGATTCGATAACAAATGACGAAAACGGACGGATTTCTCAGGTTTTTACTTCATATGAACACTTTACACATTCTCCCATGCAACGTGGCTGCTAGACCTCCTTTCATGCAAAATCGTAAGGTCCTAGGTCATGTAAAAGCCACCAAAGCCGGCTAAAAAGTGAATAATCGATAACTAAAACTTGAATTATACTACGACTTACTGGCTATTACTTCAACTTAGAAGCTTCTTCTGTGTTCTACTATGGTGCTTTTAGTGTCTCCGCATACCGCAGCACGCGACATACCTTGGCAGACGATAAATGTAACCGTCTCAGAGAGAAAAGCGGCCAATGTGACGATCTGGCTTCAAGTCGATTCGATAACAAATGACGAAAAAGGACGGATTTCTCAGGTTTTTACTACTTATGAACATATTTCACATTCTCCCGTGCAACGCGGCTGCAAGTACTCCTTTCATGCAAAATCTTAAGGTCCTGGTTCATGTCCAAGCGACCAAAGCCGGCTAAAAAGTGAATAATCGACAACTAAAACTTGAATTGTACTACTTCTTACTGGCTATTACTTCAACTTAGAAGCTTCTTCTGTGTTCTACTATGGTGCTTTTAGTGTCTCCGCACACCGCAGCACGCGACATAGCTTTGCAGACCATAAAAGTAACCGTCTCAGAGAGAAAAGCTGCCAATGTGACGATCTTGCTTTAAGTCGATTCGATAACAAATGACGAAAACGGACGGATTTCTAAGGTTTTTACTACATATGAACACTTTTCACAGTATCCCATGGAACGCGGCTGCTAGTCCTCCTTTCATGCAAAATCTTAAGGTCCTTGGTCATGTCCAAGCCACCAAAGCCGGCTAAAGAGTGAATAATCGACAACTAAAACTTCAATTGTACAGCGTCTTACTGGCTATTACTTCAACATAGAAGCTTCTTCTGTGTTCTACTATGGTGCTTTTAGTGTTTCCGCATACCGCAGCACGCGACATAGCTTTGTAGACGATAAATGTAACCGTTTCAGAGAGAAGGGCGGCCAATGTGACGATCTAGCTTTAAGTCGATTCGATAACAAATGACGAAAACGGACTGATTTCTCAGGTTTTTACTACATATGAACACTTTTCACATTCTCCCATACAACGCGGCTGCTAGTCCTCCTTTCATGCAAAATCTTAAGGTCCTAGGTCATATCCAAGCCACCAAAGCCGGCTAAAAAGTGAATAATCGATAGTTAAAACTTGAATTGTACTACATCTTACTGGCTGTCTCTTCAACTTAGAAGCTTCTTCTGTGTTCTACTATGGTGCTTTTAGTGTTTCCGCATACTGCAGCACGCGTCATAGCTTTGCAGACGATAAATGTAACCGTTTCAGAGAGAAGAGCGGCCAACGTGACGATCTGGCTTTAAGTCGATTCGATAACAAATGACAAAAACGGACGGATTTCTCAGGTTTTTACTACATATGAACACTTTTCACATTCTCCCGTGCAACGCGGCTGCTAGTCCTCCTTTCATGCAAAATCTTAACGTCCTAGGTAATATCCAATCCACCAAAGCCGGCTAAAAAGTGAATAATCGACAACTAAAACTTGAATTGTACTACTTCTTACTGGCTGTTTCTTCAACTTAGAAGCTTCTTCTGTTTTCTACTATGGTGCTTTTAGTGTTTCCGCATACCGCAGCACGCGACATAGCATTTCAGACGATAAATGTAACCGTTTCAGAGAGAAGAACGGCCAATGTGACGATCTGGCTTTAAGTCGATTCGATAACAAATGACGAAAACGGACGGATTTCTCTGGTTTTTACTACATATGAACACTTTTCACATTCTCCCATGCAACGCGGCTAAAAGTCCTCCTTTCATGCAAAATCTTAAGGTCCTAGGTCATGTCCAAGCCACCAAAGCCGGCTATAAAGTGAATAATCGACAACTAAAACTTGAATTGTACTACTTCTTACTTTCTGTTTCTTCAACTTAGAAGCTTCTTCTGTGTTCTACTATGGTGCTTTTAGTGTTTCCGCATACCGCAGCACGCGGCATAGCTTTGCAGACGATAAATGTAACCGTTTCAGAGAGAAAAGCGGCCAATGTGACGATCTGGCTTTAAGTCGATTCGATAACAAATGACGAAAGCGGACGGATTTCTCAGGTTTTTACCACATATGAACACATTTCACATTTTCTTGTGCAACGCGGCTGCCAGTCCTCCTTTCATGCAAAATCTTAACGTCCTAGGTAATATCCAATCCATCAAAGCCGGCTAAAAAGTGAATAATCGACAACTAAAACTTGAATTGTACTACTTCTTACTGGCTATTGCTTCAACTTAGAAGCTCCTTCTGTGTTCTACTATGGTGCTTTTAGTGTCTCCGCATACCGCAGCACGCGACATAGCTTTGCAGACGATAAATGTAACCGTCTCAGAGAGAAAAGCGGCCAATCTGACGATATGGCTTTAAGTCGATTCGATAACAAATGACGAAAACGGACGGATGTCTCAGGTTTTTATTACATATGAACACATTTCACATTCTCCCGTGCAACGCGGCTGCTAGTCCTCCTTTCATGCAAAATCGTATGGTCCTAGGTCATGTCCAAGCCACCAAAGCCGGCTAAAAAGTGAATAATCGACAACAAAAACTTGAATTGTACTACTTCTTACTGGCTATTACTTCAACTTAGAAGCTTCTTCTGTGTTCTACTATGGTGCTTTTTGTGTTTCCGCATACAGCAGCACGTGACATAGCTTTGCAGACGATAAATGTAACCGTTTCAGAGAGTAGAGCAATCAATGTGACGATCTGGCTTTAAGTCGATTCGATAACAAATTACGAAAACGGACGGATTTCTCAGGTTTTTACTACATATGAACACTTTTCACATTCTCCCGTGCAACGCGGCTGCTAGTCTTCCTTTCATGCAAAATCTTAAGGTTCCACCTAATGTCCAAGCCACCAAAGCCGGCTAAAAAGTGAATAATCGACAACTAAAACTTGAATTGTACTACTTCTTACTGGCTATTACTTCAACATAGAAGCTTCTTCTGTCTTCTACTATGGTGCTTTTAGTGTCTCCGCACACCGCAGCACGCGAGATAGCGTTGCAGACGATAAATGTAACCGTTTCAGAGAGAAAAGCGGCCAATGTGACGATCTGGCTTTAAGTCGATTCGATAACAAATGACGAAAACGGACGGATTTCTCAGGTTTTTACTACATATGAACACTTTTCACATTCTCCCGTGCAACGCGGCTGCAAGTACTCCTTGCATGCAAAATCTTAAGGTCCTAGGTCATGTACAAGCCACCAAAGCCGGCTAAAATGTGAATAATCGACAGCTAAAACTTGAATTGTACTACTTCTTACTGGCTATTACTTCAACATAGAAGTTTCTTCTGTGTTCTACTATGGTGCTTTTAGTGTCTCCGCACACCGCAGCACGCGACATAGCGTTGCAGACGATAAATGTAACCGTCTCAGAGAGAAAAGCGGCCAATGTGACGATCTGGCTTTAAGTCGATTCGATAACAAATGACGAAAACGGACGGATTTCTCAGGGTTTTACTACATATGAACACTTTTAACATTCTCCCATACAACGCGGCTGCTAGTCCTCCTTTCATGCAAAATCTTAAGGACCTAGGTCATGTCCAAGCCACCAAAGCCGGCTAAAAAGTGAATAATCGATAATTAAAACTTGAATTGTACTACATCTTACTGGCTGTTTCTTCAACTTAGAAGCTTCTTCTGTGTTCTAGTATGGTGCTTTTAGTGTTTTCGCATACCGCAGCACTCGACATAGCTTTGCAGACGATAAATGTAACCGTCTCAGAGAGAAAGGCGGCCAATGTGACGATCTGGCTTTAAGCCGATTCGATAACAAATGACGAAAACGGACTGATTTCTCAGGTTTTTACTACATATGAACACTTTTCACATTCTCCCATGCAACGCGGCTGCTAGTCATCCTTTCATGCAAAATCTTAAGGTTCCACCACATGTCCAAGCCTCCAAAGCCGGCTAAAAAGTGAATAATCGACAACTAAAACTTGAATTGTACTACTTCTTACTGGCTATTACTTCAACATAGAAGCTTCTTCTGTGTTCTACTATGGTGCTTTTAGTGTCTCCGCACACCGCAGCACGCGACATAGCGTTGCAGACGATAAATGTAACCGTCTCACAGAATAAAGCGGCAAATGTGACGATCTGGCTTTAAGTCGATTCGATAACAAATGACGAAAACGGACGGATTTCTCAGGTTTTTACTACATATGAACACTTTTCACATTCTCCCGTGCAACGCGGCTGCAAGTACTCCTTGCATGCAAAATCTTAAGGTCCTAGGCCATGTCCAAGCCACCAAAGCCGGCTAAAAAGTTAATATTCGACAACTAAAACTTGAATAGTACTACTTCTTACTGGCTATTACTTCAACTTAGAAGCTTCTTCTGTGTTCTACTATGGTGCTTTTAGTGTCTCCGCATACCGCAGCTCGCGACATAGCTTTGAAGACAACAAATGTAACCGTCTCAGAGAATAAAGCGGAAAATGTGACGATCTGGCTTTAAGTCGATTCGATAACAAATGACAAAAACGGACGGATTTCTCAGGGTTTTACTACATATGAACACTTTTCACATTCTACCGTGCAACGCGGCTGCTAGTCCTCCTTTCATGCAAAATCTTAAGGTCCTAGGTCATGTCCAAGCCACCAAGGCCGGCTAAAAAGTGAATAATCGACAACTAAAACTTGAATTGTACTACTTCTTACTGGCTATTACTTCAACTTAGAAGCTTCTTCTGTGTTCTACTATGGTGCTTTTAGTGTCTCCACACACCGCAGCACGCGACACAGCTTTGCGGGCGATAAATGTAACCGTCTCAGAGAGAAAAGCGGCTTAAGTCGATTCGATAACAAATGACGAAAACGGACGGATTTCTCAGGTTTTTACTACATATGAACACTTTTCACATTCTCCCATGCAACGCGGCTGCTAGACCTCTTTTCATGCAAAATCTTAAGGCGCTAGGTCATGTCCAAGCCACCAAAGCCGGCTAAAAAGTGAATAATCGATAACTAAAACTTGAATTGTACTACCTCTTACTGAATATTACTTCAACTTAGAAGCTTCTTCTATGTTCTACTATGGTGCTTTTAGTGTCTCCGCATACCGCAGTACGCGACATAGCTTTGCAGACAATAAATGTAACCGTCTCCAAGAGAAAAGCGGCCAATGTGACGATCTGGCTTTAAGTCGATTCGATAGCAAGTGACGAAAACGGACGTATTTCTCAGGTTTTTACTACATATGAACACTTTTCACATTCTCCCGTGCAACGCGGCTGCTAGTCCTCCTTTCATGCAAAATCTTAAGGTCCTAGGTCATGTCCAAGCCACCAAGGCGGCTGAAAAGTGAATAATCGACAACTAAAACTTGAATTGTACTACTTCTTACTGGCTATTACTTCAACTTAGAAGCTCCTTCTGTGTTCTACTATGGTGCTTTTAGTGTTTCGGCATATCGCAGCACGCGACATAGCTTTGCAGACGCTAAATTTAACCGTTTGAGAGAGAAGAATGGAAAATGTGACGATCTGGCTTGAAGTCAATTCGATAACAAATGACGAAAATGGACGGATTTCTCAGGATTTTACTACTTATGAACACTTTTCACATTCTCGTGTGCAACGCGGCTGCTAGTCCTGCTTTCATGCAAAATCTTAAGGTCCTAGGTCATGTCCAAGCCACCAAAGCCGGCAAAAAGTGAATAATCGACAATTAAAACTTCAATTGTACTACTTCTTACTGACTATTACTTGAACATAGAAGCTTCTTCTGTGTTCTGCTATGGAGCTTTTAGTGTCTCCGCATACCGCAGCACGCGACATAACTATCCAGACGATAAGTGTAACCGTTTCAGAGAGAAAAGAGACCAATGTGACGATCTGGCTTTATGTCGATTCGATAACAAATGACGAAAACGGACGGATTTCTCAGGTTTTTACTACATATGAACACTTTTCACATTCTCCCGTGCAACGCGGCTGCTAGTCCTCCTTTCATGCAAAATCTTATGGTCCTAGGTCATGTCATAGCCACCAAAGCCGGCTAAAAAGTGAATAATCGACAGCTAAAACTTGAATTGTACTACTCCTTACTGGCTATTACTTCAACTTAGAAGCTTCTTCTCGGTTCTACTATGGTGCTTTTAGTGTTTTGGCATACCGTAGCACGCGACATAGCTTTGCAGACGATAAATGTAACCGTTTGAGAGAGAAGAATGGCCAATATGACGATCTGGCTTTAAGTCGATTCGATAACAAATGAAGAAAACGGACGGATTTCTCAGGTTTTTACTGCATATGAACACTTTTCACATTCTACCGTCCAACGCGGCTGCTAGTCCTCCTTTAATGCAAAATCCTAAGGTCCTAGGTCATGTCCAAGCCACCAAAGCCGGCTAAAAAGTGAATAATCGACAACTAAAACTTGAATTGTTCTACTTCTTACTGGCTATTACTTCAACTTAGAGGCTTCTTCTGTGTTATACTATGGTGCTTTTAGTGTTTCCGCATATCGCAGCACGCGACATAGCTTTGCAGACGATAAGTGTAACCGTTTCAGAGAGAAGAGCGGCCAATGTGACGATCTGGCTTTAAGTCGATTCGATAACAAATGACGAAAACGGACTGATTTCTCAGGTTTTTACTACATATGAGCACTTTTCACATTCTCCCGTGCAACGCGGCTGCTAGTCGTCCTTTCATGCAAAATCTTAAGGTTCAACCTCATGTCCAAGCCACCAAAGCCAGCTAAAAAGTGAATAATCGACAACTAAAACTTGAATTGTATTACTTCTTACTGGCTATTACTTCAACTTAGAAGCTTCTTCTGTGTTCTACTATGGTGCTTTTAGTGTTTCGGCATACCGCAGCACGCGACATAGCGTTGCAGACGATAAATGTAACCGTTTCAGAGAGAAGAGCGGTCAATGTGACGATCTGGCATTAAGACGATTCGATAACAAATGGCGAAAACGGACGGTTTTCTCAGGTTTTTACTACATATGAACACTTTTCACATTCCCCCGTGCAACGCGGCTGCTAGTCTTCCTTTCATGCAAAATCTTAAGGTCCTAGGTCATGTCCAAGCGCCCAAAGCCGGCAAAAATGTGAATAATCGACAACTAAAACTTGAATTGTATTACTTCTTACTGGCTATTACTTCAACTTAGAAGCTTCTTCTGTGTTCTACTATGGTGCTTTTAGTGTCTCCGCATACCGCAGCACGCGACATAGCTTTGCAGACGATAAATGTAATCGTCTCAGAGAGAAAAGCGGCCGATGTGACGATCTGGCTTTAAGTCGATTCGATAACAAATGACGAAAACGGACGCATTTCTCAGGTTTTTCCAACATATGAACACTTTTCACATTCTACCGTGCAACGCGGCTGCTAGTCGTCCTTTCATGCAAAATCTTAAGGTTCAACCTCATGTCCAAGCCACCAAAGCCAGCTAAAAAGTGAATAATCGACAACTAAAACTTGAATTGTACTACTTCTTACTGGCTATTACTTCAACTTAGAAGCTTCTTCTGTGTTCTACTATGGTGCTTTTAGTGTTTCGGCATACCGCAGCACGCGACATAGCGTTGCAGACGATAAATGTAACCGTTTCAGAGAGAAGAGCGGTCAATGTGACGATCTGGCATTAAGTCGATTCGATAACAAATGACGAAAACGGACGCATTTCTCAGGTTTTTCCAACATATGAACACTTTTCACATTCTACCGTGCAACGCGGCTGCTAGTCCTCCTTTCATGCAAAATCTTAAGGTCCTAGGTCATGTCCAAGCCACCAAAGCCGGCTAAAAAGTGAAAAATCGACAACTAAAACTTGAATTGTACTACTTCTTACTGGCTATTACTTCAACTTAGAAGCTTCTTCTGTGTTCTACTATGGTGCTTTTAGTGTTTCGGCATATCGCAGCACGCGACATAGCTTTGCAGACGATAAATGTAACCGTTTGGGAGAGAAGAATGGAAAATGTGACGATCTGGCTTGAAGTCAATTCGATAACAAATGACGAAAATGGACGGATTTCTCAGGATTTTACTACTTATGAACACTTTTCACATTCTCCCGTGCAACGCGGCTGCTAGTCCTCCTTTCATGCAAAATCTTAAGGTCCTAGGTCATGTCCAAGCTACCAAAGCCGGCAAAAAAGTGAATAATCGACAATTAAAACTTCAATTGTACTACATCTTACTGGCTATTACTTCAACATAGAAGCTTCTTCTGTGTTCTACTATGGTGCTTTTAGTGTTTCCGCATACCGCAGCACGCGACATAGCTTTGTAGACGATAAATGTAACTGTTTCAGAGAGAAGAGCGGCCAATGTGACGATCTGGCTTTAAGGCGATTCGAGAACAAATGGCGAAAACGGACGGATTTCTTAGGTTTTTACTACATATGAACACCTTTCACATTCTCCCGTGCAACGCGGCTGCTAGTCCTCCTTTCAAGGAAAATCTTAAGGTCCTAGGTCATGTCCAAGCCACCAAAGCCGGCTAAAAAGTGAATAATCGACAACTAAAACTTGAATTGTACTACTTCTTACTGGCTATTACTTCAACTTAGAAGCTTCTTCTGTGTTCTACTATGGAGCTTTTAGTGTCTCCGCATACCGCAGCACGCGTCATAGCTTTCCAGACGATAAGTGTAACCGTTTCAGAGAGAAAAGAGACCAATGTGACGATCTGGCTTTAATACGATTCGATAACTAATGACGAAAACAGACGGATTTCTCAGGTTATTACTACATATGAACACTTTTCACATTCTCCCGTGCAACGCGGCTGCTAGTCCTCCTTTCATGCAAAATCTTATGGTCCTAGGTCATGTCATAGCCACCAAAGTCGGCTTAAAAGTGAATAATCGACAACTAAAACTTGAATTGTACTACTCGTTACTGGCTACTACTTCAACTTAGAAGCTTCTTCTGGGTTCTACTATGGTGCTTTTAGTGTTTTGGCATACCGTAGCACGCGACATAGCTTTGCAGACGATAAATGTAACCGTTTGAGAGAGAAGAATGGCCAATATGACGATCTGGCTTTAAGTCGATTCGATAACAAATGAAGAAAACGGACGGATTTCTCAGGTTTTTACTGCATATGAACACTTTTCACATTCTACCGTCCAACGCGGCTGCTAGTCCTCCTTTCATGCAAAATCCTAAGGTCCTAGGCCATGTCCAAGCCACCAAAGCCGGCTAAAAAGTGAATAATCGACAACTAAAACTTGAATTGTACTACTTCTTACTGGCTATTACTTCAACTTAGAGGCTTCTTCTGTGTTGTACTATGATGCTTTTAGTGTTTCCGCATATCGCAGCACGCGACATAGCTTTGCAGACGATAAGTGTAACCGTTTCAGAGAGAAGAGCGGCCAATGTGACGATCTGGCTTTAAGTCGATTCGATAACAAAAGACGAAAACGGACTGATTACTCAGGTTTTTACTACATATGAGCACTTTTCACATTCTCCCGTGCAACGCGGCTGCTAGTCGTCCTTTCATGCAAAATCTTAAGGTTCAACCTCATGTCCAAGCCACCAAAGCCGGCTAAAAAGTGAATAATCGACAACTAAAACTTGAATTGTACTACTTCTTACTGGCTATTACTTCAACTTAGAAGCTTCTTCTGTGTTCTACTATGGTACTTTTAGTGTTTCGGCATATCGCAGCACGCGACATAGCTTTGCAGACGATAAATGTAACCGTTTCAGAGAGAAGAGCGGCCAATATGACGATCTGGCATTAAGACGATTCGATAACAAATGTCGAAAACGGACGGTTTTCTCAGGTTTTTACTACATATGAACACTTTTCACATTCTCCCGTGCAACGCGGCTGCTAGTCCTCCTTTCTTGCAAAATCTTAAGGTCCTAGGTCATGTCCAAGCGACCAAAGCCGGCAAAAATGTGAATAATGGACAACTAAAACTTGAATTGTATTACTTCTTACTGGCTATTACTTCAACTTAGAAGCTTCTTCTGTGTTCTACTATGGCGCTTTTAGTGTCTCCGCATACCGCAGCACGCGACATAGCTTTGCAGACGATAAATGTAACCGTCTCAGAGAGAAAAGCGGCCGATGTGACGATCTGGCTTTAAGTCGATTCGATAACAAATGACTAAAACGGACGCATTTCTCAGGTTTTTCCAACATATGAACACTTTTCACATTCTACCGTGCAACGCGGCTGCTGGTCCTCCTTTCATGCAAAATCTTAAGGTCCTAGGTCATGTCCAAGCCACCAAAGCCGGCTAAAAAGTGAATAATCGACAACTAAAACTTGAATTGTACTACTTCTTACTGGCTATTACTTCAACTTAGAATCTTCTTCTGTGTTCTACTATGGTGCTTTTAGTGTCTCCGCATACCGCAGCACGCGACATAGCTTTGCAGACGATAAATGTAACCGTCTCAGAGAGAAAAGGGGCCAATGAGACGATCTGGCTTTAAGTCGATTCGATAACAAATGACGAAAACGGACGGATTTCTCAGGTTTTTACTACATATGAACACTTTTCACATTCTCCCGTGTAACGTGGCTGCTAGTCTTCCTTTCATGCAAAATCTTAAGGTTCCACCGCATGTCCAAGCCACCAAAGCCGGCTAAAAAGAAAATAATCGACATCTAAAACTTGAATTGTACTACTTCTTACTGGCTATTACTTCAACTTAGAAGCTCCTTCTGTGTTCTACTATGGTGCTTTTAGTGTTTCGGCATATCGCAGCACGCGACAGAGCTTTGCAGACGATAAATGTAACCGTTTGTGAGAGAAGGATGGCCAATGTGACGATCTGGCTTGAAGTCAATTCGATAACAAATGACGAAAACGGACGGATTTCTCAGGTTTTTACTACTTATGAACACTTTTCACATTCTCCCATGCAACGTGGCTGCTAGTCCTCCTTTCATGGAAAATCTTAAGGTCCTAGGTCATGTCCAAGCCACCAAAGCCGGCTAGAAAGTGAATAATCGACAACTAAAACTTGAATTGTACTACTTCTTACTGGCTATTACTTCAACTTAGAAGCTTCTTCTGTGTTCTACTATGGAGCTTTTAGTGTCTCCGCATACCGCAGCACGCGACATAGCTTTGCAGACGATAAGTGTAACCGTTTCAGAGAGAAAAGAGACCAATGTGACGATCTGGCTTTAAGTCGATTCGATAACAAATGACGAAAACGGACGGATTTCTCAGTTTTTTACTACATATGAACACTTTTCACATTCTCCCGTGCAACGCGGCTGCTAGTCCTCCTTTCATGCAAAATCTTATTGTCCTAGGTCATGTCATAGCCACCAAAGCCGGTTAAAAAGTGAATAATCGACAACTAAAACTTGAATTGTACTACTTCTTACTGGCTATTACTTCAACTTAGAATCTTCTTCTGTGTTCTACTATGGTGCTCTTAGTGTCTCCGCATACCGCAGCACGCGACATAGCTTTGCAGACGATAAATGTAACCGACTCAGAGAGAAAAGGGGCCAATGAGACGATCTGGCTTTAAGTCGATTCGATAACAAATGACGAAAACGGACATATTTCTCAGGTTTTTACTACATATGAACACTTTTCACATTCTCCCGTGCAACGCGGCTGCTAGTCCTCCTTTCATGCAAAATCTTATGGTCCTAGGTCATGTCATAGCCACCAAAGCCGACTAAAAAGTGAATAATCGACAACTAAAACTTGAATTGTACTACTCCTTACCGGCTATTACTTCAACTTAGAAGCTTCTTCTGGGTTCTACTATGGTGTTTTAGTGTTTTGGCATACCGTAGCACGCGACATAGCTTTGCAGACGATAAATGTAACTGTCTCAGAGAGAAAAGCGGCCAATGTGACGATCTGGCTTTAAGTCGATTCGATAACAAATGACGAATAGGGACGGATTTCTCAGGTTTTTCCAACATATGTACACTTTTCACATTCTCCCGTGCAACGCGGCTGCTAGTCCTCCCTTCATGCAAAATCTTATGGTCCTAGGTCATGTCATAGCCACCAAAGTCGGCTTAAAAGTGAATAATCGACAACTAAAACTTGAATTGTACTACTTCTTACTGGCTATTACTTCAACTTAGATTCTTCTTCTGTGTTGTACTATGGTGCTTTTAGTGTTTCCGCATATCGCAGCACGCGACATAGCTTTGCAGACGATAAGTGTAACCGTTTCAGAGAGAAGAGCGGCCAATGTGACGATCTGGTTTTAAGTCGATTCGATAACAAATGACGAAAACGGACTGATTTCTCAGGTTTTTACTACATATGAGCACTTTTCACATTCTCCCGTGCAACGCGGCTGCTAGTCGTCCTTTCATGCAAAATCTAAAGGTTCAACCTCATGTCCAAGGCACCAAAGCCGGCTAAAAAGTGAATAATCGACAACTAATACTTGAATTGTACTACTTCTTACTGGCTATTACTTCAACTTAGAAGCTTCTTCTGTGTTCTACTATGGTACTTTTAGTGTTTTGGCATATAGCAGCACGCGACATAGCTTTGCAGACGATAAATGTAACCGTTTCAGAGAGAAGAGCGGCCAAAGTGACGATCTGGCATTAAGACGATTCGATAACAAATGGCGAAAACGGACGGATTTCTCAGGTTTTTACTACATATGTACAATTTTCACATTCTCCCGTGCAACGCGGCTGCTAGTCCTCCTTTCATGCAAAATCTTAAGGTCCTAGGTCATGTCCAAGCGACCAAACCCGGCAAAAATGTGAATAATCGACAACTAAAACTTGAATTTTACTACTTCTTACTGGCTATTACTTCAACTTAGAATCTTCTTCTGTGTTCTACTATGGTGCTTTTAGTGTCTCCGCATACCGCAGCACGCGACATAGCTTTGCAGACGATAAGTGTAACCGTTTCAGAGAGAAAAGAGACCAATGTGACGATCTGGCTTTAAGTCGATTCGATAACAAATGACGAAAACTGACGGATTTCTCAGTTTTTTACTACATATGAACACTTTTCACATTCTCCCGTGCAACGCGGCTGCTAGTCTTCCTTTCATACAAAATCTTATTGTCCTAGGTCATGTCATAGCCAAAAAAGCCGGCTAAAAAGTGAATAATCGACAACTAAAACTTGAATTGTACTATTTCTTACTGGCTATTACTTCAACTTAGAAGCTTCTTCTGTGTTATACTGTGGTGCTTTTAGTGTTTCCGCATACCGCATCACGCGACATAGCTTTGCAGACGATAAATGTAACCGTTTCAGAGAGAAGAGCGGCCAATATGACGATCTGGCTTTAAGTCGATTCGATAACAAATGACGAAAACGGACGGATTTCTCAGGTTTTTACTGCATATGAACACATTTCACATTCTTTCGTGCAACGCGGCTGCTAGTCCTCCTTTCATGCAAAATCTTAAGGTTCAACCTCATGTCCAAGCCACCAAAACCGGCTAAAAGTGAATAATCGACAACTAAAACTTGAATTCTACTACTTCTTACTGGCTATTACTTCAACTTAGAAGCTTCTTCTGTGTTCTACTATGGAGCTTTTAGTGTCTCCGCATTCCGCAGCACGCGACATAGCTTTGCAGACGATAAGTGTAACCGTCTCAAAGAGAAAAGCGGCCAATGTGACGATCTGGCTTGAAGTCGATTCGATAACAAATGACGAAAAGGGACGGATATCTCAGGTTTTTCCAACATATGTACACTTTTCACATTCTCCCGTGCAACGCGGCTGCTAGTCTTCCTTTCATGCAAAATCTTAAGGTTCCACCGCTTGTCCAAGCCACCAAAGCCGGCTAAAAAGTGAATAATCGACAACTAAAACTTGAATTGTACTACTTCTTACTGGCTATTACTTCAACTTAGAAGCTCCTTCTTTGTTCTACTATGGTGCTTTTAGTGTTTCGGCATATCGCAGCACGCGACATAGCTTTGCAGACGATAAATGTAACCGTTTGAGAGAGAGGAATGGAAAATGTGACGATCAGGCTTGAAGTCAATTCGATAACAAATGACGAAAATGGACGGATTTCTCAGGTTTTTACTACATATGAACACTTTTCACATTCTACCGTGCAACGCGGCTGCTAGTCCTCCTTTCATGCAAAATCTTATGGTCCTAGGTCATGTCATAGCCACCAAAGTCGGCTTAAAAGTGAATAATCGACAACTAAAACTTGAATTGTACTACTCCTTACTGGCTATTACTTCAACTTAGAAGCTTCTTCTGGGTTCTACTATGGTGCTTTTAGTGTTTTGGCATACCGTAGCACGCGACATAGCTTTTGCAGGCGATAAATGTAACCGTTTGAGAGAGAAGAATGGGCAATATGACGATCTGGCTTTAAGTCGATTCGATAACAAATGAAGAAAACGGACGGATTTCTCAGGTTTTTACTGCATATGAACAGTTTTCACATTCTACCGTCCAACGCGGCTGCTAGTCCTCATTTCATGCAAAATCCTAAGGTCCTAGGTCATGTCCAAGCCACCAAAGCCGGCTAAAAAGTGAATAATCGACAACTAAAACTTGAATTGTACTACTTCTTACTGGCTATTACTTCAACTTAGATTCTTCTTCTGTGTTGTACTATGGTGCATTTAGTGTTTCCCCATATCGCAGCACGCGACATAGCTTTGCAGACGATAAGTGTAACCGTTTCAGAGAGAAGAGCGGCCAATGTGACGATCTGGCTTTAAGTCGATTCGATAACAAATGACGAAAACGGACTGATTTCTCAGGTTTTTACTACATATGAGCACTTTTCACATTCTCCCGTGCAACGCGGCTGCTAGTCGTCCTTTCATGCAAAATCTAAAGGTTCAACCTCATGACCAAGCCACCAAAGCCGGCTAAAAAGTGAATAATCGACAACTAAAACTTGAATTGTACTACTTCTTACTGGCTATTACTTCAACTTAGAAGCTTTTTCTGTGTTCTACTATGGTACTTTTAGTGTTTTGGCATATCGCAGCACGCGACATAGCTTTGCAGACGATAAATGTAACCGTTTCAGAGAGAAGAGCGGCCAAAGTGACGATCTGGCATTAAGACGATTCGATAACAAATGGCGAAAACGGACAGTTTTCTCAGGTTTTTACTACATATGAACAATTTTCACATTCTCCCGCGTAACGCGGCTGCTAGTCATCCTTTCATGCAAAATCTTAAGGTCCTAGGTCATGTCCAAGCGACCAAACCCGGCAAAAATGTGAATAATCGACAACTAAAACTTGAATTTTACTACTTCTTACTGGCTATTACTTCAACTTAGAATCTTCTTCTGTGTTCTACTATGGTGCTTTTAGTGTCTCCACATACCGCAGCACGCGACATAGCTTTGCAGACGATAAATGTAACCGTCTCAGAGAGAAAAGGGGCCAATGAGACGATCTGGCTTTAAGTCGATTCGATAACAAATGACGAAAACGGACGGATTTCTCAGGTTTTTACTACATATGAACACTTTTCACATTCTCCCGTGCAACGCGGCTGCTAGTCTTCCTTTCATGCAAAATCTTAAGGTTCCACCGCATGTCCAAGCCACCAAAGCCGGCTAAAAAGTGAATAATCGACAACTAAAACTTGAATTGTACTACTTCTTACTGGCTATTACTTCAACTTAGAAACTCCTTCTGTGTTCTACTATGGTGCTTTTAGTGTTTCGGCATATCGCAGCACGCGACATAGCTTTGCAAACGATAAATGTAACCGTTTGAGAGAGAAGAATGGCCAATGTGACGATCTGGCTTGAAGTCAATTCGATAACAAATGACGAAAATGGACGGATTTCTCAGGTTTTTACTACTTATGAACACTTTTCACATTCTCCCATGCAACGCAACTGCTAGTCCTCAATTCATGCAAAATCTTAAGGTCGTAGGTCATGTCCAAGCGACCAAAGCCGGCAAAAAAGTGAATAACCGACAACTAAAACTTCAATTGTACTACTTCTTACTGGCTATTACTTCAACATAGAAGCTTCTTCTGTGTTCTACTATGGAGCTTTTAGTGTCTCCGCATACCGCAGCACGCGACATAGCTTTGCAGACGATAAGTGTAACCGTTTTAGAGAGAAAAGAGAAAAATGTGACGATCTGACTTTAAGTCGATTCGATAACAAATGACGAAAACGGACAGATTTCTCAGTTTTTTACTACATATGAACACTTTTCACATTCTCCCGTGCAACGCGGCTGCTAGTCCTCCTTTCATACAAAATCTTATTGTCCTAGGTCATGTCATAGCCAAAAAAGCCGGCTAAAAAGTGAATAATCGACAACTAAAACTTGAATTGTACTACTTCTTACTGGCTATTACTTCAACTTAGAAGCTTCTTCTGTGTTATACTGTCGTGCTTTTAGTGTTTCCGCATATCGCAGCACGCGACATAGCTTTGCAGACGATAAGTGTAACCGTTTCAGAGAGAAGAGCGACCAATGTGACGATCTGGCTTTAAGTCGATTCGATAACAAATGACCAAAACGGACATATTTCTCAGGTTTTTACTACATATGAACACTTTTCACATTCTCCCGTGCAACGCGGCTGCTAGTCGTCCTTTCATGCAAAATCTTAAGGTTCAACTTCATGTCCAAGCCACCAAAGCCGGCTAAAAAGTGAATAATCGACAACTAAAGCTTGAATTGTACTACTTCTTACTGGCTATTACTTCAACTAAGAAGCTTCTTCTGTGTTCTACTATGGTGCTTTTAGTGTTTCGGCATATCGCAGCACGCGACATAGCTTTGCAGACGATAAATGTAACCGTTTCAGAGAGAAGAGCCTCCAATGTGACGATCTGGCATTAAGACGATTCGATAACAAATGGCGAAAACGGACGGTTTTCTCAGGTTTTTACTACATGTGAACACTTTTCCCATTCTCCCGTGCAACGCGTCTGCTAGTCCTCCTTTTATGCAAAATCTTAAGGTCCTAGGTCATGTCCAAGCGACCAAAGCCGGCAAAAATGTGAATAATCGACAACTAAAACTTGAATTGTATTACTTCTTACTGGCTATTACTTTAACTTAGAAGCTTCTTCTGTGTTCTACTATGGTGCATTTAGTGTCTCCGCATACCGCAGCGCGCGACATAGCTTTGCAGACGATAAATGTAACCGTCTCAGAGAGAAAAGCGGCAAATGTGACGATCTGGCTTTAAGTCGATTCGATAACAAATGACGAAAACGGACGGATTTCTCAGGTTTTTCCAACATATGAACACTTTTCACTTTCTCCCGTGCAACGCGGCTGCTAGTCCTCCTTTCATGCAAAATCTTAAGGTCTTAGGTCATGTCCAAGCCACCAAAGCCGGCTAAAAAGTGAATAATCGACAACTAAAACTTGAATTGTACTACTTCTTACTGGCTATTACTTCAACTAAGAAGCTTCTTCTGTGTTCTACTATGGTGCTTTTAGTGTTTCGGCATATCGCTGCACGCGACATAGCTTTGCAGACGATAAATGTAACCGTTTCAGAGAGAAGAGCCTCCAATGTGACTATCTGGCATTAAGACGATTCGATAACAAATGGCGAAAACGGACGGTTTTCTCAGGTTTTTACTACATGTGAACACTTTTCCCATTCTCCCGTGCAACGCGTCTGCTAGTCCTCCTTTTATGCAAAATGTTAAGGTCCTAGGTCATGTCCAAGCGACTAAAGCCGGCAAAAATGTGAATAATCGACAACTAAAACTTGAATTGTATTACTTCTTACTGGCTATTACTTTAACTTAGAAGCTTCTTCTGTGTTCTACTATGGTGCATTTAGTGTCTCCGCATACCGCAGCGCGCGACATAGCTTTGCAGACGATAAATGTAACCGTCTCAGAGAGAAAAGCGGCAAATGTGACGATCTGGCTTTAAGTCGATTCGATAACAAATGACGAAAACGGACGGATTTCTCAGGTTTTTCCAACATATGAACACTTTTCACTTTCTCCCGTGCAACGCGGCTGCTAGTCCTCCTTTCATGCAAAATCTTAAGGTCCTAGGTCATGTCCAAGCCACCAAAGCCGGCTAAAAAGTGAATAATCGACAACTAAAACTTGAATTGTACTACTTCTTACTGGCTATTACTTCAACATAGAAGCTTCTTCTGTGTTGTACTATGGTGCTTTTAGTGTCTCCGCATACCGCAGCACGCGACATAGCTTTGCAGACGATAAATGTAACCGTCTCAGAGAGAAAAGCGGCCAATGAGACGATCTGGCTTTAAGTCGAATCGATAACAAATGACGAAAACGGACGGATTTCTCAGTTTTTTACTACATATGAACACTTATCACATTCTCCCGTGCAACGCGGCTGCTAGTCCTCCTTTCTTGCAAAATCTTATGGTCCTAGGTCATGTCATAGTCACCAAAGCCGGCTAAAAAGTGAATAATCGACAACTAAAACTTGAATTGTACTACTTCTTACTGGCTATTACTTCAACTTAGAAGCTTCTTCTGTGTTGTACTGTGGTGCTTTTAGTGTTTCCGCATATCGCAGCACGCGACATAGCTTTGCAGACGATAAGTGTAACCGTTTCAGAGAGAAGAGCGGACAATGTGACGATCTGGCTTTAAGTCGATTCGATAACAAATGACGAAAACGGACGGATTTCTAAGGATTTTACTACTTATGAACACTTATTACATTCTACCGTGCAACGCGGCTGCTAGTCCTCCTTTCATGCAAAATCCTAAGGTCCTAGGTCATGTCCAAGCCAAAAAAGCCGGCTAAAAAGTGAATAATGGACAACTAAAACTTGAATTGTACTACTTCTTACTGGCTATTACTTCAACTTAGAAGCTTCTTCTGTGTTGTACTGTGGTGCTTTTAGTGTTTCCGCATATCGCAGCACGCGACATAGCTTTGCAGACGATAAGTGTAACCGTTTCGGAGAGAAGAGCGGACAATGTGACGATCTGGCTTTAAGTCGATTCGATAACAAATGACGAAAACGGACGGATTTCTCAGGTTTTTCCAACATATGAACACTTTTCACATTCTCCCGTGCAACGCGGCTGCTAGTCCTCCTTTCATGCAAAATCTTAAGGTCCTAGGTCATGTCCAAGCCACCAAAGCCGGCTAAAAAGTGAATAATCGACAACTAAAACTTGAATTGTACTACTTCTTACTGGCTATTACTTCAACTTAGAAGCTTCTTCTGTGTTCTACTATGGTGCTTTTAGTGTCTCCGCATACCGCAGCACGCGACATAGCTTTGCAGACGATAAATGTAACCGTCTCAGAGAGAAAAGCGGCATATGTGGCGATCTGGCTTTAAGTCGATTCGATAACAAATGACGAAAACGGACGGATTTCTCAGGTTTTTAAAACATATGAACACTTTTTACATTCTCCCGTGCAACGCGGCTGCTAGTCCTCCTTTCATGCAAAATCTTAAGGTCCTAGGTCATGTCCAAGCCACCAAAGCCGGCTAAAAAGTGAATAATCGACAACTAAAACTTGAATTGTACTACTTCTTACTGGCTATTACTTCAACTTCGAAGCTTCTTCTGTGTTCTACTATGGTGCATTTAGTGTCTCCGCAGACCGCAGCACGCGACATAGCTTTGCAGACGATAATGTAACCGTCTCAGAGAGAAAAGCGGCAAATGTGACGATCTGGCTTTAAGTCGATTCGATAACAAATGACGAAAACGGACGGATTTCTCAGGTTTTTCCAACATATGAACACTTTTCACTTTCTCCCGTGCAACGCGGCTGCTAGTCCTCCTTTCATGCAAAATCTTAAGGTCCTAGGTCATGTCCAAGCCACCAAAGCCGGCTAAAAAGTGAATAATCGACAACTAAAACTTGAATTGTACTACTTCTTACTGGCTATTACTTCAACTAAGAAGCTTCTTCTGTGTTCTACTATGGTGCTTTTAGTGTTTCGGCATATCGCAGCACGCGACATAGCTTTGCAGACGATAAATGTAACCGTTTCAGAGAGAAGAGCCTCCAATGTGACTATCTGGCATTAAGACGATTCGATAACAAATGGCGAAAACGGACGGTTTTCTCAGGTTTTTACTACATGTGAACACTTTTCCCATTCTCCCGTGCAACGCGTCTGCTAGTCCTCCTTTTATGCAAAATCTTAAGGTCCTAGGTCATGTCCAAGCGACCAAAGCCGGCAAAAATGTGAATAATCGACAACTAAAACTTGAATTGTATTACTTCTTACTGGCTATTACTTTAACTTAGAAGCTTCTTCTGTGTTCTACTATGGTGCATTTAGTGTCTCCGCATACCGCAGCGCGCGACATAGCTTTGCAGACGATAAATGTAACCGTCTCAGAGAGAAAAGCGGCAAATGTGACGATCTGGCTTTAAGTCGATTCGATAACAAATGACGAAAACGGACGGATTTCTCAGGTTTTTCCAACATATGAACACTTTTCACTTTCTCCCGTGCAACGCGGCTGCTAGTCCTCCTTTCATGCAAAATCTTAAGGTCCTAGGTCATGTCCAAGCCACCAAAGCCGGCTAAAAAGTGAATAATCGACAACTAAAACTTGAATTGTACTACTTCTTACTGGCTATTACTTCAACATAGAAGCTTCTTCTGTGTTGTACTATGGTGCTTTTAGTGTCTCCGCATACCGCAGCACGCGACATAGCTTTGCAGACGATAAATGTAACCGTCTCAGAGAGAAAAGCGGCCAATGAGACGATCTGGCTTTAAGTCGAATCGATAACAAATGACGAAAACGGACGGATTTCTCAGTTTTTTACTACATATGAACACTTATCACATTCTCCCGTGCAACGCGGCTGCTAGTCCTCCTTTCTTGCAAAATCTTATCGTCCTAGGTCATGTCATAGTCACCAAAGCCGGCTAAAAAGTGAATAATCGACAACTAAAACTTGAATTGTACTACTTCTTACTGGCTATTACTTCAACTTAGAAGCTTCTTCTGTGTTGTACTGTGGTGCTTTTAGTGTTTCCGCATATCGCAGCACGCGACATAGCTTTGCAGACGATAAGTGTAACCGTTTCAGAGAGAAGAGCGGACAATGTGACGATCTGGCTTTAAGTCGATTCGATAACAAATGACGAAAACGGACAGATTTCTAAGGATTTTACTACTTATGAACACTTATTACATTCTACCGTGCAACGCGGCTGCTAGTCCTCCTTTCATGCAAAATCCTAAGGTCCTAGGTCATGTCCAAGCCAAAAAAGCCGGCTAAAAAGTGAATAATCGACAACTAAAACTTGAATTGTACTACTTCTTACTGGCTATTACTTCAACTTAGAAGCTTCTTCTGTGTTGTACTGTGGTGCTTTTAGTGTTTCCGCATATCGCAGCACGCGACATAGCTTTGCAGACGATAAGTGTAACCGTTTCAGAGAGAAGAGCGGACAATGTGACGATCTGGCTTTAAGTCGATTCGATAACAAATGACGAAAACGGACGGATTTCTCAGGTTTTTCCAACATATGAACACTTTTCACATTCTCCCGTGCAACGCGGCTGCTAGTCCTCCTTTCATGCAAAATCTTAAGGTCCTAGGTCATGTCCAAGCCACCAAAGCCGGCTAAAAAGTGAATAATCGACAACTAAAACTTGAATTGTACTACTTCTTACTGGCTATTACTTCAACTTAGAAGCTTCTTCTGTGTTCTACTATGGTGCTTTTAGTGTCTCCGCATACCGCAGCACGCGACATAGCTTTGCAGACGATAAATGTAACCGTCTCAGAGAGAAAAGCGGCATATGTGGCGATCTGGCTTTAAGTCGATTCGATAACAAATGACGAAAACGGACGGATTTCTCAGGTTTTTAAAACATATGAACACTTTTTACATTCTCCCGTGCAACGCGGCTGCTAGTCCTCCTTTCATGCAAAATCTTAAGGTCCTAGGTCATGTCCAAGCCACCAAAGCCGGCTAAAAAGTGAATAATCGACAACTAAAACTTGAATTGTACTACTTCTTACTGGCTATTACTTCAACTTCGAAGCTTCTTCTGTGTTCTACTATGGTGCATTTAGTGTCTCCGCAGACCGCAGCACGCGACATAGCTTTGCAGACGATAAGTGTAACCGTTTCAGAGAGAAGAGCGGCCAATGTGACGATCTGGCTTTAAGTTGATTCGATAACAAATGACGAAAACGGACTGATTTCTCAGGTTTTTACTACATATGAGCACTTTTCACATTCTCCCGTGCAACGCGGCTGCTAGTCGTCCTTTCATGCAAAATCTAAAGGTTCAACCTCATGACCAAGCCACCAAAGCCGGCTAAAAAGTGAATAATCGACAACTAAAACTTGAATTGTACTACTTCTTACTGGCTATTACTTCAACTTAGAAGCTTCTTCTGTGTTCTACTATGGTACTTTTAGTGTTTTGGCATATCGCAGCACGCGACATAGCTTTGCAGACGATAAATGTAACCGTTTCAGAGAGAAGAGCGGCCAAAGTGACGATCTGGCATTAAGACGATTCGATAACAAATGACGAAGACGGACAGTTTTCTCAGGTTTTTACTACATATGAACAATTTTCACATTCTCCCGCGTAACGCGGCTGCTAGTCATCCTTTCATGCAAAATCTTAAGGTCCTAGGTCATGTCCAAGCCACCAAAGCCGGCAAAAAAGTGAATAACCGACAACTAAAACTTCAATTGTACTACTTCTTACTGGCTATTACTTCAACATAGAAGCTTCTTCTGTGTTCTACTATGGAGCTTTTAGTGTCTCCGCATACCGCAGCACGCGACATAGCTTTGCAGACGATAAGTGTAACCGTTTTAGAGAGAAAAGAGAAAAATGTGACGATCTGACTTTAAGTCGATTCGATAACAAATGACGAAAACGGACGGATTTCTCAGTTTTTTACTACATATGAACACTTTTCACATTCTCCCGTGCAACGCGGCTGCTAGTCCTCCTTTCATACAAAATCTTATTGTCCTAGGTCATGTCATAGCCAAAAAAGCCGGCTAAAAAGTGAATAATCGACAACTAAAACTTGAATTGTACTACTTCTTACTGGCTATTACTTCAACTTAGAAGCTTCTTCTGTGTTATACTGTGGTGCTTTTAGTGTTTCCGCATATCGCAGCACGCGACATAGCTTTGCAGACGATAAGTGTAACCGTTTCAGAGAGAAGAGCGACCAATGTGACGATCTGGCTTTAAGTCGATTCGATAACAAATGACCAAAACGGACATATTTCTCAGGTTTTTACTACATATGAACACTTTTCACATTCTCCCGTGCAACGCGGCTGCTAGTCGTCCTTTCATGCAAAATCTTAAGGTTCAACTTCATGTCCAAGCCACCAAAGCCGGCTAAAAAGTGAATAATCGACAACTAAAGCTTGAATTGTACTACTTCTTACTGGCTATTACTTCAACTAAGAAGCTTCTTCTGTGTTCTACTATGGTGCTTTTAGTGTTTCGGCATATCGCAGCACGCGACATAGCTTTGCAGACGATAAATGTAACCGTTTCAGAGAGAAGAGCCTCCAATGTGACGATCTGGCATTAAGACGATTCGATAACAAATGGCGAAAACGGACGGTTTTCTCAGGTTTATACTACATGTGAACACTTTTCCCATTCTCCCGTGCAACGCGTCTGCTAGTCCTCCTTTTATGCAAAATCTTAAGGTCCTAGGTCATGTCCAAGCGACCAAAGCCGGCAAAAATGTGAATAATCGACAACTAAAACTTGAATTGTATTACTTCTTACTGGCTATTACTTTAACTTAGAAGCTTCTTCTGTGTTCTACTATGGTGCATTTAGTGTCTCCGCATACCGCAGCACGCGACATAGCTTTGCAGACGATAAATGTAACCGTCTCAGAGAGAAAAGCGGCAAATGTGACGATCTGGCTTTAAGTCGATTCGATAACAAATGACGAAAACGGACGGATTTCTCAGGTTTTTCCAACATATGAACACTTTTCACTTTCTCCCGTGCAACGCGGCTGCTAGTCCTCCTTTCATGCAAAATCTTAAGGTCCTAGGTCATGTCCAAGCCACCAAAGCCGGCTAAAAAGTGAATAATCGACAACTAAAACTTGAATTGTACTACTTCTTACTGGCTATTACTTCAACTAAGAAGCTTCTTCTGTGTTCTACTATGGTGCTTTTAGTGTTTCGGCATATCGCAGCACGCGACATAGCTTTGCAGACGATAAATGTAACCGTTTCAGAGAGAAGAGCCTCCAATGTGACTATCTGGCATTAAGACGATTCGATAACAAATGGCGAAAACGGACGGTTTTCTCAGGTTTTTACTACATGTGAACACTTTTCCCATTCTCCCGTGCAACGCGTCTGCTAGTCCTCCTTTTATGCAAAATCTTAAGGTCCTAGGTCATGTCCAAGCGACCAAAGCCGGCAAAAATGTGAATAATCGACAACTAAAACTTGAATTGTATTACTTCTTACTGGCTATTACTTTAACTTAGAAGCTTCTTCTGTGTTCTACTATGGTGCATTTAGTGTCTCCGCATACCGCAGCGCGCGACATAGCTTTGCAGACGATAAATGTAACCGTCTCAGAGAGAAAAGCGGCAAATGTGACGATCTGGCTTTAAGTCGATTCGACAACAAATGACGAAAACGGACGGATTTCTCAGGTTTTTCCAACATATGAACACTTTTCACTTTCTCCCGTGCAACGCGGCTGCTAGTCCTTCTTTCATGCAAAATCTTAAGGTCCTAGGTCATGTCCAAGCCACCAAAGCCGGCTAAAAAGTGAATAATCGACAACTAAAACTTGAATTGTACTACTTCTTACAGGCTATTACTTCAACATAGAAGCTTCTTCTGTGTTGTACTATGGTGCTTTTAGTGTCTCTGCATACCGCAGCACGCGACATAGCTTTGCAGACGATAAATGTAACCGTCTCAGAGAGAAAAGCGGCCAATGAGACGATCTGGCTTTAAGTCGAATCGATAACAAATGACGAAAACGGACGGATTTCTCAGTTTTTTACTACATATGAACACTTATCACATTCTCCCGTGCAACGCGGCTGCTAGTCCTCCTTTCATGCAAAATCTTATGGTCCTAGGTCATGTCATAGTCACCAAAGCCGGCTAAAAAGTGAATAATCGACAACTAAAACTTGAATTGTACTACTTCTTACTGGCTATTACTTCAACTTAGAAGCTTCTTCTGGGTTGTACTATGGTGCTTTTAGTGTTTCGGCATACCGTAGCACGCGACATAGCTTTGCAGACAATAAATGTAACCATTTGAGAGAGAAGAATGGCCAATGTTACGATCTGGCTTTAAGTCGATTCGATAACAAATGACGAAAACGGACGGATTTCTAACGATTTTACTACTTATGAACACTTATTACATTCTACCGTGCAACGCGGCTGCTAGTCCTCCTTTCATGCAAAATCCTAAGGTCCTAGGTCATGTCCAAGCCAAAAAAGCCGGCTAAAAAGTGAATAATCGACAACTAAAACTTGAATTGTACTACTTCTTACTGGCAATTACTTCAACTTAGAAGCTTCTTCTGTGTTGTACTGTGGTGCTTTTAGTGTTTCCGCATATCGCAGCACGCGACATAGCTTTGCAGACGATAAGTGTAACCGTTTCAGAGAGAAGAGCGGACAATGTGACGATCTGGCTTTAAGTCGATTCGATAACAAATGACGAAAACGGACGGATTTCTCAGGTTTTTCCAACATATGAACACTTTTCACATTCTCCCGTGCAACGCGGCTGCTAGTCCTCCTTTCATGCAAAATCTTAAGGTCCTAGGTCATGTCCAAGCCACCAAAGCCGGCTAAAAAGTGAATAATCGACAACTAAAACTTGAATTGTACTACTTCTTACTGGCTATTACTTCAAGTTAGAAGCTTCTTCTGTGTTCTACTATGGTGCTTTTAGTGTCTCCGCATACCGCAGCACGCGACATAGCTTTGCAGACGATAAATGTAACCGTCTCAGAGAGAAAAGCGGCATATGTGGCGACCTGGCTTTAAGTCGATTCGATAACAAATGACGAAAACGGACGGATTTATCAGGTTTTTCCAACATATGAACACTTTTTACATTCTCCCGTGCAACGCGGCTGCTAGTCCTCCTTTCATGCAAAATCTTAAGGTCCTAGGTCATGTCCAAGCCACCAAAGCCGGCTAAAAAGTGAATAATCGACAACTAAAACTTGAATTGTACTACTTCTTACTGGCTATTACTTCAACTTCGAAGCTTCTTCTGTGTTCTACTATGGTGCTTTTAGTGTCTCCGCAGACCGCAGCACGCGACATAGCTTTGCAGACGATAAATGTAACCGTCTCAGAGAGAAAAGCGGCAAATGTGACGATCTGGCTTTAAGTCGATTCGATAACAAATGACGAAAACGGACGGATTTCTCAGGTTTTTCCAACATATGAACACATTTCACATTCTCCCGTGCAACGCGGCTGCTAGGCCTCCTTTCATGCAAAATCTTAAGGTCCTAGGTCATGTCCAAGCCACCAAAGCCGGCTAAAAAGTGAATAATCGACAACTAAAACTTGAATTGTACTATTTCTTACTGGCTATTACTTCAACATAGAAGCTTCTTCTGTGTTGTACTATGGTGCTTTTAGTGTCTCCGCATACCGCAGCACGCGACATAGCTTTGCAGACGATAAATGTAACCGTCTCAGAGAGAAAAGCGGCCAATGAGACGATCTGGCTTTAAGTCGATTCGATAACAAATGACGAAAGCGGACGGATTTCTCAGTTTTTTACTACATATGAACACTTTTCACATTCTCCCGTGCAACGCGGCTGCTAGTCCTCCTTTCATGCAAATTCTTATTGTCCTAGGTCATGTCATAGCCAAAAAAGCCGGCTAAAAAGTGAATAATCGACAACTAAAACTTGAATTGTACTACTTCTTACTGGCTATTACTTCAACTTAGAAGCTTCTTCTGTGTTGTACTGTGGTGCTTTTAGTGTTTCCGCATACCGCAGCACGCGACATAGCTTTGCAGACGATAAATGTAACCGTCTCAGAGAGAAAAGGGGCCAATGAGACGATCTAGCTTTAAGTCAAATCGATAACAAATGACGAAAACGGACGGATTTCTCAGTTTTTTACTACATATGAACACTTTTCACATTCTCCCGTGCAACGCGGCTGCTAGTCCTCCTTTCATGCAACATCTTATTGTCCTAGGTCATGTCATAGCCACCAAAGCCGGCTAAATAGTGAATAATCGACAACTAATACTTGAATTGTACTACTTCTTACTGGCCATTACTTCAACTTAGAAGCTTCTTCTGTGTTGTACTGTGGTGCTTTTAGTGTATCCGCATATCGCAGCACGCGACATAGCTTTGCAGACGATAAGTGTAACCGTTTCAGAGAGAAGAGCATCCAATGTGACGATATGGCTTTAAGTCGATTCGATAACAAATGACGAAAACGGACGGATTTCTCAGGTTTTTCCAACATATAAACACTTTTCACATTCTCCCGTGCAACGCGTCTGCTAGTCCTCCTTTCATGCAAAATCTTAAGGTCCTAGGTCATGTCCAAGCCACCAAAGCCGGCTAAAAAGTGAATAATGGACAACTACAACTTGAATTGTACTACTTCTTACTGGCTATTACTTCAACTTAGAAGCTTCTTCTGTGTTCTACTATGGTGCTTCTAGTGTCTCCGCACACCGCATCACGCGACATAGCTTTGCAGACGATAAATGTAACCGTTTGAGAGAGAAGAATGGCCTATGTGACGATCTGGCATTAAGTCGATTCGATAACAAATGACGAAAACGGACGGATTTCACAGGTTTTTACTACCTATGAACACTTATTACACTCTACCGTGCAACGCGGCTGCTAGTCCTCCTTTCATGCAAATTCCTAAGGTCCTAGATCATGTCCAAGCCAAAAAAGCCGGCTAAAAAGTGAATAATCGACAACTAAAACTTGAATTGTACTACTTCTTACTGGCTATTACTTCAACTTAGAAGCTTCTTCTGTGTTATACTGTGGTGCTTTTAGTGTTTCCGCATATCGCAGCACGCGACATAGCTTTGCAGACGATAAGTGTAACCGTTTCAGAGAGAAGAGGGGCGAATGTGACGATCTGGCTTTAAGTCGATTCGATAACAAATGACGAAAACGGACGGATTTCTCAGGTTTTTACTACATATGAACACATTTCCCATTCTCCCGTGCAACGCGGCTGCTAGTCCTCCTTTCATGCAAAATCTTATGGTCCTAGGTCATGTCATAGCCACCAAAGCCGGCTAAAAAGTGAATAGTCGACAACTAATACTTGAATTGTACTACTTCTTACTGGCTATTACTTCAACTTAGAAGCTTCTTCTGTGTTCTACTATGGTGCTTTTAGTGTTTCGGCATATCGCAGCACGCGACATAGCTTTGCAGACGATAAATGTAACCGTTTCAGAGAGAAGAGCCTCCAATGTGACGATCTGGCATTAAGACGATTCGATAACAAATGTCGAAAACGGACGGTTTTCTCAGGATTTTACTACATGTGAACACTTTCCACATTCTCCCGTGCAACGCGTCTGCTAGTCCTTCCTTTATGCAAAATGTTAAGGTCCTAGGTCATGTCCAAGCGACCAAAGCCGGCAAAAATGTGAATAATCGACAACTAAAACTTGAATTGTATTACTTCTTACTGGCTATTACTTCAACTTAGAAGCTTCTTCTGTGTTCTACTATGGTGCTTTTAGTGTCTCCGCATACCGCAGCACGCGACATAGCTTTGCAGACGATAAATGTAACCGTTTCAGAGAGAAGAGCGGCCAATGTGACGATCTGGCTTTAAGTCGATTCGATAACAAATGACGAAAACGGACTGATTTCTCAGGTTTTTACTACATATGAGCACTTTTCACATTCTCCCGTGCAACGCGGCTGCTAGTCGTCCTTTCATGCAAAATCTAAAGGTTCAACCTCATGACCAAGCCACCAAAGCCGGCTAAAAAGTGAATAATCGACAACTAAAACTTGAATTGTACTACTTCTTACTGGCTATTACTTCAACTTAGAAGCTTCTTCTGTGTTCTACTATGGTACTTTTAGTGTTTTGGCATATCGCAGCACGCGACATAGCTTTGCAGACGATAAATGTAACCGTTTCAGAGAGAAGAGCGGCCAAAGTGACGATCTGGCATTAAGACGATTCGATAACAAATGGCGAAGACGGACAGTTTTCTCAGGTTTTTACTACATATGAACAATTTTCACATTCTCCCGCGTAACGCGGCTGCTAGTCATCCTTTCATGCAAAATCTTAAGGTCCTAGGTCATGTCCAAGCGACCAAACCCGGCAAAAATGTGAATAATCGACAACTAAAACTTGAATTTTACTACTTCTTACTGGCTATTACTTCAACTTAGAATCTTCTTCTGTGTTCTACTATGGTGCTTTTAGTGTCTCCACATACCGCAGCACGCGACATAGCTTTGCAGACGATAAATGTAACCGTCTCAGAGAGAAAAGGGGCCAATGAGACGATCTGGCTTTAAGTCGATTCGATAACAAATGACGAAAACGGACGGATTTCTCAGGTTTTTACTACATATGAACACTTTTCACATTCTCCCGTGCAACGCGGCTGCTAGTCCTCCTTTCATACAAAATCTTATTGTCCTAGGTCATGTCATAGCCAAAAAAGCCGGCTAAAAAGTGAATAATCGACAACTAAAACTTGAATTGTACTACTTCTTACTGGCTATTACTTCAACTTAGAAGCTTCTTCTGTGTTATACTGTGGTGCTTTTAGTGTTTCCGCATATCGCAGCACGCGACATAGCTTTGCAGACGATAAGTGTAACCGTTTCAGAGAGAAGAGCGACCAATGTGACGATCTGGCTTTAAGTCGATTCGATAACAAATGACCAAAACGGACATATTTCTCAGGTTTTTACTACATATGAACACTTTTCACATTCTCCCGTGCAACGCGGCTGCTAGTCGTCCTTTCATGCAAAATCTTAAGGTTCAACTTCATGTCCAAGCCACCAAAGCCGGCTAAAAAGTGAATAATCGACAACTAAAGCTTGAATTGTACTACTTCTTACTGGCTATTACTTCAACTAAGAAGCTTCTTCTGTGTTCTACTATGGTGCTTTTAGTGTTTCGGCATATCGCAGCACGCGACATAGCTTTGCAGACGATAAATGTAACCGTTTCAGAGAGAAGAGCCTCCAATGTGACGATCTGGCATTAAGACGATTCGATAACAAATGGCGAAAACGGACGGTTTTCTCAGGTTTTTACTACATGTGAACACTTTTCCCATTCTCCCGTGCAACGCGTCTGCTAGTCCTCCTTTTATGCAAAATCTTAAGGTCCTAGGTCATGTCCAAGCGACCAAAGCCGGCAAAAATGTGAATAATCGACAACTAAAACTTGAATTGTATTACTTCTTACTGGCTATTACTTTAACTTAGAAGCTTCTTCTGTGTTCTACTATGGTGCATTTAGTGTCTCCGCATACCGCAGCACGCGACATAGCTTTGCAGACGATAAATGTAACCGTCTCAGAGAGAAAAGCGGCAAATGTGACGATCTGGCTTTAAGTCGATTCGATAACAAATGACGAAAACGGACGGATTTCTCAGGTTTTTCCAACATATGAACACTTTTCACTTTCTCCCGTGCAACGCGGCTGCTAGTCCTCCTTTCATGCAAAATCTTAAGGTCCTAGGTCATGTCCAAGCCACCAAAGCCGGCTAAAAAGTGAATAATCGACAACTAAAACTTGAATTGTACTACTTCTTACTGGCTATTACTTCAACTAAGAAGCTTCTTCTGTGTTCTACTATGGTGCTTTTAGTGTTTCGGCATATCGCAGCACGCGACATAGCTTTGCAGACGATAAATGTAACCGTTTCAGAGAGAAGAGCCTCCAATGTGACTATCTGGCATTAAGACGATTCGATAACAAATGGCGAAAACGGACGGTTTTCTCAGGTTTTTACTACATGTGAACACTTTTCCCATTCTCCCGTGCAACGCGTCTGCTAGTCCTCCTTTTATGCAAAATCTTAAGGTCCTAGGTCATGTCCAAGCGACCAAAGCCGGCAAAAATGTGAATAATCGACAACTAAAACTTGAATTGTATTACTTCTTACTGGCTATTACTTTAACTTAGAAGCTTCTTCTGTGTTCTACTATGGTGCATTTAGTGTCTCCGCATACCGCAGCGCGCGACATAGCTTTGCAGACGATAAATGTAACCGTCTCAGAGAGAAAAGCGGCAAATGTGACGATCTGGCTTTAAGTCGATTCGATAACAAATGACGAAAACGGACGGATTTCTCAGGTTTTTCCAACATATGAACACTTTTCACTTTCTCCCGTGCAACGCGGCTGCTAGTCCTTCTTTCATGCAAAATCTTAAGGTCCTAGGTCATGTCCAAGCCACCAAAGCCGGCTAAAAAGTGAATAATCGACAACTAAAACTTGAATTGTACTACTTCTTACTGGCTATTACTTCAACATAGAAGCTTCTTCTGTGTTGTACTATGGTGCTTTTAGTGTCTCTGCATACCGCAGCACGCGACATAGCTTTGCAGACGATAAATGTAACCGTCTCAGAGAGAAAAGCGGCCAATGAGACGATCTGGCTTTAAGTCGAATCGATAACAAATGACGAAAACGGACGGATTTCTCAGTTTTTTACTACATATGAACACTTATCACATTCTCCCGTGCAACGCGTCTGCTAGTCCTTCCTTTATGCAAAATGTTAAGGTCCTAGGTCATGTCCAAGCGACCAAAGCCGGCAAAAATGTGAATAATCGACAACTAAAACTTGAATTGTATTACTTCTTACTGGCTATTACTTCAACTTAGAAGCTTCTTCTGTGTTCTACTATGGTGCTTTTAGTGTCTCCGCATACCGCAGCACGCGACATAGCTTTGCAGACGATAAATGTAACCGTTTCAGAGAGAAGAGCGGCCAATGTGACGATCTGGCTTTAAGTCGATTCGATAACAAATGACGAAAACGGACTGATTTCTCAGGTTTTTACTACATATGAGCACTTTTCACATTCTCCCGTGCAACGCGGCTGCTAGTCGTCCTTTCATGCAAAATCTAAAGGTTCAACCTCATGACCAAGCCACCAAAGCCGGCTAAAAAGTGAATAATCGACAACTAAAACTTGAATTGTACTACTTCTTACTGGCTATTACTTCAACTTAGAAGCTTCTTCTGTGTTCTACTATGGTACTTTTAGTGTTTTGGCATATCGCAGCACGCGACATAGCTTTGCAGACGATAAATGTAACCGTTTCAGAGAGAAGAGCGGCCAAAGTGACGATCTGGCATTAAGACGATTCGATAACAAATGGCGAAGACGGACAGTTTTCTCAGGTTTTTACTACATATGAACAATTTTCACATTCTCCCGCGTAACGCGGCTGCTAGTCATCCTTTCATGCAAAATCTTAAGGTCCTAGGTCATGTCCAAGCGACCAAACCCGGCAAAAATGTGAATAATCGACAACTAAAACTTGAATTTTACTACTTCTTACTGGCTATTACTTCAACTTAGAATCTTCTTCTGTGTTCTACTATGGTGCTTTTAGTGTCTCCACATACCGCAGCACGCGACATAGCTTTGCAGACGATAAATGTAACCGTCTCAGAGAGAAAAGGGGCCAATGAGACGATCTGGCTTTAAGTCGATTCGATAACAAATGACGAAAACGGACGGATTTCTCAGGTTTTTACTACATATGAACACTTTTCACATTCTCCCGTGCAACGCGGCTGCTAGTCCTCCTTTCATACAAAATCTTATTGTCCTAGGTCATGTCATAGCCAAAAAAGCCGGCTAAAAAGTGAATAATCGACAACTAAAACTTGAATTGTACTACTTCTTACTGGCTATTACTTCAACTTAGAAGCTTCTTCTGTGTTATACTGTGGTGCTTTTAGTGTTTCCGCATATCGCAGCACGCGACATAGCTTTGCAGACGATAAGTGTAACCGTTTCAGAGAGAAGAGCGACCAATGTGACGATCTGGCTTTAAGTCGATTCGATAACAAATGACCAAAACGGACATATTTCTCAGGTTTTTACTACATATGAACACTTTTCACATTCTCCCGTGCAACGCGGCTGCTAGTCGTCCTTTCATGCAAAATCTTAAGGTTCAACTTCATGTCCAAGCCACCAAAGCCGGCTAAAAAGTGAATAATCGACAACTAAAGCTTGAATTGTACTACTTCTTACTGGCTATTACTTCAACTAAGAAGCTTCTTCTGTGTTCTACTATGGTGCTTTTAGTGTTTCGGCATATCGCAGCACGCGACATAGCTTTGCAGACGATAAATGTAACCGTTTCAGAGAGAAGAGCCTCCAATGTGACGATCTGGCATTAAGACGATTCGATAACAAATGGCGAAAACGGACGGTTTTCTCAGGTTTTTACTACATGTGAACACTTTTCCCATTCTCCCGTGCAACGCGTCTGCTAGTCCTCCTTTTATGCAAAATCTTAAGGTCCTAGGTCATGTCCAAGCGACCAAAGCCGGCAAAAATGTGAATAATCGACAACTAAAACTTGAATTGTATTACTTCTTACTGGCTATTACTTTAACTTAGAAGCTTCTTCTGTGTTCTACTATGGTGCATTTAGTGTCTCCGCATACCGCAGCACGCGACATAGCTTTGCAGACGATAAATGTAACCGTCTCAGAGAGAAAAGCGGCAAATGTGACGATCTGGCTTTAAGTCGATTCGATAACAAATGACGAAAACGGACGGATTTCTCAGGTTTTTCCAACATATGAACACTTTTCACTTTCTCCCGTGCAACGCGGCTGCTAGTCCTCCTTTCATGCAAAATCTTAAGGTCCTAGGTCATGTCCAAGCCACCAAAGCCGGCTAAAAAGTGAATAATCGACAACTAAAACTTGAATTGTACTACTTCTTACTGGCTATTACTTCAACTAAGAAGCTTCTTCTGTGTTCTACTATGGTGCTTTTAGTGTTTCGGCATATCGCAGCACGCGACATAGCTTTGCAGACGATAAATGTAACCGTTTCAGAGAGAAGAGCCTCCAATGTGACTATCTGGCATTAAGACGATTCGATAACAAATGGCGAAAACGGACGGTTTTCTCAGGTTTTTACTACATGTGAACACTTTTCCCATTCTCCCGTGCAACGCGTCTGCTAGTCCTCCTTTTATGCAAAATCTTAAGGTCCTAGGTCATGTCCAAGCGACCAAAGCCGGCAAAAATGTGAATAATCGACAACTAAAACTTGAATTGTATTACTTCTTACTGGCTATTACTTTAACTTAGAAGCTTCTTCTGTGTTCTACTATGGTGCATTTAGTGTCTCCGCATACCGCAGCGCGCGACATAGCTTTGCAGACGATAAATGTAACCGTCTCAGAGAGAAAAGCGGCAAATGTGACGATCTGGCTTTAAGTCGATTCGATAACAAATGACGAAAACGGACGGATTTCTCAGGTTTTTCCAACATATGAACACTTTTCACTTTCTCCCGTGCAACGCGGCTGCTAGTCCTTCTTTCACGCAAAATCTTAAGGTCCTAGGTCATGTCCAAGCCACCAAAGCCGGCTAAAAAGTGAATAATCGACAACTAAAACTTGAATTGTACTACTTCTTACTGGCTATTACTTCAACATAGAAGCTTCTTCTGTGTTGTACTATGGTGCTTTTAGTGTCTCTGCATACCGCAGCACGCGACATAGCTTTGCAGACGATAAATGTAACCGTCTCAGAGAGAAAAGCGGCCAATGAGACGATCTGGCTTTAAGTCGAATCGATAACAAATGACGAAAACGGACGGATTTCTCAGTTTTTTACTACATATGAACACTTATCACATTCTCCCGTGCAACGCGGCTGCTAGTCCTCCTTTCATGCAAAATCTTATGGTCCTAGGTCATGTCATAGTCACCAAAGCCGGCTAAAAAGTGAATAATCGACATCTAAAACTTGAATTGTACTACTTCTTACTGGCTATTACTTCAACTTAGAAGCTTCTTCTGGGTTGTACTATGGTGCTTTTAGTGTTTCGGCATACCGTAGCACGCGACATAGCTTTGCAGACGATAAATGTAACCATTTGAGAGAGAAGAATGGCCAATGTTACGATCTGGCTTTAAGTCGATTCGATAACAAATGACGAAAACGGACGGATTTCTAAGGATTTTACTACTTATGAACACTTATTACATTCTACCGTGCAACGCGGCTGCTAGTCCTCCTTTCATGCAAAATCCTAAGGTCCTAGGTCATGTCCAAGCCAAAAAAGCCGGCTAAAAAGTGAATAATCGACAACTAAAACTTGAATTGTACTACTTCTTACTGGCTATTACTTCAACTTAGAAGCTTCTTCTGTGTTGTACTGTGGTGCTTTTAGTGTTTCCGCATATCGCAGCACGCGACATAGCTTTGCAGACGATAAGTGTAACCGTTTCAGAGAGAAGAGCGGACAATGTGACGATCTGGCTTTAAGTCGATTCGATAACAAATGACGAAAACGGACGGATTTCTCAGGTTTTTCCAACATATGAACACTTTTCACATTCTCCCGTGCAACGCGGCTGCTAGTCCTCCTTTCATGCAAAATCTTAAGGTCCTAGGTCATGTCCAAGCCACCAAAGCCGGCTAAAAAGTGAATAATCGACAACTAAAACTTGAATTGTACTACTTCTTACTGGCTATTACTTCAACTTAGAAGCTTCTTCTGTGTTCTACTATGGTGCTTTTAGTGTCTCCGCATACCGCAGCACGCGACATAGCTTTGCAGACGATAAATGTAACCGTCTCAGAGAGAAAAGCGGCATATGTGGCGATCTGGCTTTAAGTCGATTCGATAACAAATGACGAAAACGGACGGATTTATCAGGTTTTTCCAACATATGAACACTTTTTACATTCTCCCGTGCAACGCGGCTGCTAGTCCTCCTTTCATGCAAAATCTTAAGGTCCTAGGTCATGTCCAAGCCACCAAAGCCGGCTAAAAAGTGAATAATCGACAACTAAAACTTGAATTGTACTACTTCTTACTGGCTATTACTTCAACTTCGAAGCTTCTTCTGTGTTCTACTATGGTGCTTTTAGTGTCTCCGCAGACCGCAGCACGCGACATAGCTTTGCAGACGATAAATGTAACCGTCTCAGAGAGAAAAGCGGCAAATGTGACGATCTGGCTTTTAGTCGATTCGATAACAAATGACGAAAACGGACGGATTTCTCAGGTTTTTCCAACATATGAACACATTTCACATTCTCCCGTGCAACGCGGCTGCTAGTCCTCTTTTCATGCAAAATCTTAAGGTCCTAGGTCATGTCCAAGCCACCAAAGCCGGCTAAAAAGTGAATAATCGACAACTAAAACTTGAATTGTACTACTTCTTACTGGCTATTACTTCAACATAGAAGCTTCTTCTGTGTTGTACTATGGTGCTTTTAGTGTCTCCGCATACCGCAGCACGCGACATAGCTTTGCAGACGATAAATGTAACCGTCTCAGAGAGAAAAGCGGCCAATGAGACGATCTGGCTTTAAGTCGAATCGATAACAAATGACGAAAGCGGACGGATTTCTCAGTTTTTTACTACATATGAACACTTTTCACATTCTCCCGTGCAACGCGGCTGCTAGTCCTCCTTTCATGCAAATTCTTATTGTCCTAGGTCATGTCATAGCCAAAAAAGCCGGCTAAAAAGTGAATAATCGACAACTAAAACTTGAATTGTACTACTTCTTACTGGCTATTACTTCAACTTAGAAGCTTCTTCTGTGTTGTACTGTGGTGCTTTTAGTGTTTCCGCATATCGCAGCACGCGACATAGCTTTGGGAACGATAAGTGTAACCGTTTCAGAGAGCAGAACGGCCAATGTGACGATCTGGCTTTAAATCGATTCGATAACAAATGACGAAAACGGACGGATTTCTCAGGTTTTTACTACTTATGAACACTTATTACATTCTACCGTGCAACGCGGCTGCTAGTCCTCATTTCATGTAAAATCCTAAGGTCCTACGTCATGTCCAAGCCAAAAAAGCCGGCTAAAAAGTGAATAATCGACAACTAAAACTTGAATTGTACTACTTCTTACTGGCTATTACTTCAACTTAGAAGCTTCTTCTGTGTTGTAGTGTGGTGCTTTTAGTGTTTCCGCATATCGCAGCACGCGACATAGCTTTGCAGACGATAAGTGTAACCGTTTCAGAGAGAAGAGCGGCCAATGTGACGATCTGGCTTTAAGTCGATTCGATAACAAATGACGAAAACGGACGGATTTCTCAGGTTTTTTAAACATATGAACACTTTTCACATTCTCCCGTGCAACGCGGCTGCTAGTCCTCCTTTCATGCAAAATCTTAAGGTCCTAGGTCATGTCCAAGCCAGCAAAGCCGGCTAAAAAGTGAATAATCGACAACTAAAACTTTAATTGTACTACTTCTTACTGGCTATTACTTCAACTTAGAAGCTTCTTCTGTGTTCTACTATGGAGCTTTTAGTGTCTCCGCATGCCGCAGCACGCGACATAGCTTTGCAGACGATAAGTGTAACAGTTTCAGAGAGAAAAGAGAAAAATGTGACGATCTGACTTTAAGTCGATTCGATAACAAATGACGAAAACGGACGGATTTCTCAGTTTTTTACTACATATGACCACTTTTCACATTCTCCCGTGCAACGCGGCTGCTAGTCCTCGTTTCATGCAAAATCTTATTGTCCTAGGTCATGTCATAGCCACCAAAGCCGGCTAAAAAGTGAATAATCGACAACTAATACTTGAATTGTACTACTTCTTACTGGCTATTACTTCAACTTAGAAGCTTCTTCTGTGTTGTACTGTGGTGCTTTTAGTGTTTCCGCAGTTCGCAGCACGCGACATAGCTTTGCAGACGATAAGTGTAACCGTTTCAGAGAGAAGAGCGGCCAATGTGACGATCTGGCTTTAAGTCGATTCGATAACAAATGACGAAAACGGACATATTTCTCAGGGTTTTAGTACATATGAACACTTTTCACATTCTCATGTGCAACGCGGCTGCTAGTCGTCCTTTCATGCAAAATCTTAAGGTTCAACCTCATGTCCAAGCCACCAAAGCCGGCTAAAAAGTGAATAATCGACAATTAAAACTTGAATTGTACTACTTCTTACTGGCTATTACTTCAACTAAGAAGCTTCTTCTGTGTTCTAATATGGTGATTTTAGTGTTTCGGCATATCGCAGCACGCGACATAGCTTTGCAGACGATAAATGTAACCGTTTCAGAGAGAAGAGCCTCCAATGTGACGATCTGGCATTAAGACGATTCGATAACAAATGGCGAAAACGTCGGATTTCTCAGGTTTTTACTACATGTGAACACTTTTCACATTCTCCCGTGCAACGCGTCTGCTAGTCCTCCTTTTATGCAAAATCTTAAGGTCCTAGGTCATGTCCAAGCGACAAAAGCCGGCAAAATGTGAATAATCGACAACTAAAACTTGTATTGTATTACTTCTTACTGGATATTACTTCAACTTAGAAGCTTCTTCTGTGTTCTACTATGGTGCTTTTAGTGTCTCCGCATACCGCAGCACGCGACATAGCTTTGCAGACGATAAATGTAACCGTCTCAGAGAGAAAAGCGGCAAATGTGACGATCTGGCTTTAAGTCGATTCGATAACAAATGACGAAAACGGACGGATTGCTCAGGTTTTTCCAACATATGAACACTTTTCACATTCTCCCGTGCAACGCGGCTGCTAGTCCTCCTTTCATGCAAAATCTTAAGGTCCTAGGTCATGTACAAGCCACCAAAGCCGGCTAAAAAGTGAATAATCGACAACTAAAACTTGAATTGTACTACTTCTTACTGGCTATTACTTCAACTTAGAAGCTTCTTCTGTGTTCTACTATGGTGCTTTTAGTGTCTCCGCATACCGCAGCACGCGACATAGCTTTGCAGACGATAAATGTAACCGTCTCAGAGAGAAAAGGGGCCAATGAGACGATCTAGCTTTAAGTCAAATCGATAACAAATGACGAAAACGGACGGATTTCTCAGTTTTTTACTACATATGAACACTTTTCACATTCTCCCGTGCAACGCGGCTGCTAGTCCTCCTTTCATGCAACATCTTATTGTCCTAGGTCATGTCATAGCCACCAAAGCCGGCTAAATAGTGAATAATCGACAACTAATACTTGAATTGTACTACTTCTTACTGGCTATTACTTCAACTTAGAAGCTTCTTCTGTGTTGTAGTGTGGTGCTTTTAGTGTTTCCGCATATCGCAGCACGCGACATAGCTTTGCAGACGATAAGTGTAACCGTTTCAGAGAGAAGAGCGGCCAATGTGACGATCTGGCTTTATGTCGATTCGATAACAAATGACGAAAACGGACGGATTTCTCAGGTTTTTTAAACATATGAACACTTTTCACATTCTCCCGTGCAACGCGGCTGCTAGTCCTCCTTTCATGCAAAATCTTAAGGTCCTAGGTCATGTCCAAGCCAGCAAAGCCGGCTAAAAAGTGAATAATCGACAACTAAAACTTTAATTGTACTACTTCTTACTGGCTATTACTTCAACTTAGAAGCTTCTTCTGTGTTCTACTATGGAGCTTTTAGTGTCTCCGCATGCCGCAGCACGCGACATAGCTTTGCAGACGATAAGTGTAACAGTTTCAGAGAGAAAAGAGAAAAATGTGACGATCTGACTTTAAGTCGATTCGATAACAAATGACGAAAACGGACGGATTTCTCAGTTTTTTACTACATATGACCACTTTTCACATTCTCCCGTGCAACGCGGCTGCTAGTCCTCGTTTCATGCAAAATCTTATTGTCCTAGGTCATGTCATAGCCACCAAAGCCGGCTAAAAAGTGAATAATCGACAACTAATACTTGAATTGTACTACTTCTTACTGGCTATTACTTCAACTTAGAAGCTTCTTCTGTGTTGTACTGTGGTGCTTTTAGTGTTTCCGCAGTTCGCAGCACGCGACATAGCTTTGCAGACGATAAGTGTAACCGTTTCAGAGAGAAGAGCGGCCAATGTGACGATCTGGCTTTAAGTCGATTCGATAACAAATGACGAAAACGGACATATTTCTCAGGGTTTTAGTACATATGAACACTTTTCACATTCTCATGTGCAACGCGGCTGCTAGTCGTCCTTTCATGCAAAATCTTAAGGTTCAACCTCATGTCCAAGCCACCAAAGCCGGCTAAAAAGTGAATAATCGACAATTAAAACTTGAATTGTACTACTTCTTACTGGCTATTACTTCAACTAAGAAGCTTCTTCTGTGTTCTAATATGGTGATTTTAGTGTTTCGGCATATCGCAGCACGCGACATAGCTTTGCAGACGATAAATGTAACCGTTTCAGAGAGAAGAGCCTCCAATGTGACGATCTGGCATTAAGACGATTCGATAACAAATGGCGAAAACGTCGGATTTCTCAGGTTTTTACTACATGTGAACACTTTTCACATTCTCCCGTGCAACGCGTCTGCTAGTCCTCCTTTTATGCAAAATCTTAAGGTCCTAGGTCATGTCCAAGCGACAAAAGCCGGCAAAATGTGAATAATCGACAACTAAAACTTGTATTGTATTACTTCTTACTGGATATTACTTCAACTTAGAAGCTTCTTCTGTGTTCTACTATGGTGCTTTTAGTGTCTCCGCATACCGCAGCACGCGACATAGCTTTGCAGACGATAAATGTAACCGTCTCAGAGAGAAAAGCGGCAAATGTGACGATCTGGCTTTAAGTCGATTCGATAACAAATGACGAAAACGGACGGATTTCTCAGGTTTTTCCAACATATGAACACTTTTCACATTCTCCCGTGCAACGCGGCTGCTAGTCCTCCTTTCATGCAAAATCTTAAGGTCCTAGGTCATGTACAAGCCACCAAAGCCGGCTAAAAAGTGAATAATCGACAACTAAAACTTGAATTGTACTACTTCTTACTGGCTATTACTTCAACTTAGAAGCTTCTTCTGTGTTCTACTATGGTGCTTTTAGTGTCTCCGCATACCGCAGCACGCGACATAGCTTTGCAGACGATAAATGTAACCGTCTCAGAGAGAAAAGGGGCCAATGAGACGATCTAGCTTTAAGTCAAATCGATAACAAATGACGAAAACGGACGGATTTCTCAGTTTCTTACTACATATGAACACTTTTCACATTCTCCCGTGCAACGCGGCTGCTAGTCCTCCTTTCATGCAACATCTTATTGTCCTAGGTCATGTCATAGCCACCAAAGCCGGCTAAATAGTGAATAATCGACAACTAATACTTGAATTGTACTACTTCTTACTGGCCATTACTTCAACTTAGAAGCTTCTTCTGTGTTGTACTGTGGTGCTTTTAGTGTATCCGCATATCGCAGCACGCGACATAGCTTTGCAGACGATAAGTGTAACCGTTTCAGAGAGAAGAGCATCCAATGTGACGATCTGGCTTTAAGTCGATTCGATAACAAATGACGAAAACGGACGGATTTCTCAGGTTTTTCCAACATATAAACACTTTTCACATTCTCCCGTGCAACGCGTCTGCTTGTCCTCATTTCATGCAAAATCTTAAGGTCCTAGGTCATGTCCAAGCCACCAAAGCCGGCTAAAAAGTGAATAATGGACAACTACAACTTGAATTGTACTACTTCTTACTGGCTACTACTTCAACTTAGAAGCTTCTTCTGTGTTCTACTATGGTGCTTCTAGTGTCTCCGCACACCGCATCACGCGACATAGCTTTGCAGACGATAAATGTAACCGTTTGAGAGAGAAGAATGGCCAATGTGACGATCTGGCATTAAGTCGATTCGATAACAAATGACGAAAACGGACGGATTTCACAGGTTTTTACTACTTATGAACACTTATTACATTCTACCGTGCAACGCGGCTGCTAGTCCTCCTTTCATGCAAATTCCTAAGGTCCTAGATCATGTCCAAGCCAAAAAAGCCGGCTAAAAAGTGAATAATCGACAACTAAAACTTGAATTGTACTACTTCTTACTGGCTATTACTTCAACTTAGAAGCTTCTTCTGTGTTGTACTGTGGTGCTTTTAGTGTTTCCGCATATCGCAGCACGCGACATAGCTTTGCAGACGATAAGTGTAACCGTTTCAGAGAGAAGAGGGGCGAATGTGACGATCTGGCTTTAAGTCGATTCGATAACAAATGACGAAAACGGACGGATTTCTCAGGTTTTTACTACATATGAACACATTTCCCATTCTCCCGTGCAACGCGGCTGCTAGTCCTCCTTTCATGCAAAATCTTATGGTCCTAGGTCATGTCATAGCCACCAAAGCCGGCTAAAAAGTGAATAGTCGACAACTAATACTTGAATTGTACTACTTCTTACTGGCTATTACTTCAACTTAGAAGCTTCTTCTGTGTTCTACTATGGTGCTTTTAGTGTTTCGGCATATCGCAGCACGCGACATAGCTTTGCAGACGATAAATGTAACCGTTTCAGAGAGAAGAGCCTCCAATGTGACGATCTGGCATTAAGACGATTCGATAACAAATGTTGAAAACGGACGGTTTTCTCAGGATTTTACTACATGTGAACACTTTCCACATTCTCCCGTGCAACGCGTCTGCTAGTCCTTCCTTTATGCAAAATGTTAAGGTCCTAGGTCATGTCCAAGCGACCAAAGCCGGCAAAAATGTGAATAATCGACAACTAAAACTTGAATTGTATTACTTCTTACTGGCTATTACTTCAACTTAGAAGCTTCTTCTGTGTTCTACTATGGTGCCTTTAGTGTCTCCGCATACCGCAGCACGCGACATAGCTTTGCAGACGATAAATGTAACCGTCTCAGAGAGAAAAGCGGCAAATGTGACGATCTGGCTTTAAGTCGATTTGATATCAAATGACGAAAACGGACGGATTTCTCAGGTTTTTCCAACATATGAACACTTTTCACATTCTCCCGTGCAACGCGGCTGCTAGTCCTCCTTTCATGCAAAATTTTATTGTCCTAGGTCATGTCATAGCCACCAAAGCCGGCTAAAAAGTGAATAATCGACAACTAATACTTGAATTGTACTACTTCTTACTGGCTATTACTTCAACTTAGAAGCTTCTTCTGGGTTGTACTATGGTGCTTTTAGTGTTTTGGCATACAGTAGCACGCGATATAGCTTTGCAGACGATAAATGTAACCGTTTGAGGGAGAAGAATGGCCAATGTGACGATCTGGCTTTAAGTCGATTCGATAACAAATGACGAAAACGGACGGATTTCACAGGTTTTTACTACTTATGAACACTTATTACATTCTACCGTGCAACGCGGCTGCTAGTCCTCCTTTCATGCAAAATCCTAAGGTCCTAGGTCATGTCCAAGCCAAAAAAGCCGGCTAAAAAGTGAATAATCGACAACTAATACTTGAATTGTACTACTTCTTACTGGCTATTACTTCAACTTAGAAGCTTCTTCTGGGTTGTACTATGGTGCTTTTAGTGTTTTGGCATACCGTAGCACGCTACATAGCTTTGCAGACGATAAATGTAACCGTTTGAGAGAGAAGAATGGCCAATGTGACGATCTGGCTTTAAGTCGATTCGATAACAAATGACGAAAACGGACGGATTTCACAGGTTTTTACTACTTATGAACACTTATTACATTCTACCGTGCAACGCGGCTGCTAGTCCTCCTTTCATGCAAATTCCTAAGGTCCTAGATCATGTCCAAGCCAAAAAAGCCGGCTAAAAAGTGAATAATCGACAACTAAAACTTGAATTGTACTACTTCTTACTGGCTATTACTTCAACTTAGAAGCTTCTTCTGTGTTGTACTGTGGTGCTTTTAGTGTTTCCGCATATCGCAGCACGCGACATAGCTTTGCAGACGATAAGTGTAACCGTTTCAGAGAGAAGAGGGGCCAATGTGACGATCTGGCTTTAAGTCGATTCGATAACAAATGACGAAAACGGACGGATTTCTCAGGTTTTACTACATATGAACACTTTTCACTTTCTCCCGTGCAACGCGGCTGCTAGTCCTCGTTTCATGCAAAATCTTATGGTCCTAGGTAATGTCATAGCCACCAAAGCCGGCTAAAAAGTGAATAGTCGACAACTAATACTTGAATTGTACTACTTCTTACTGGCTATTACTTCAACTTAGAAGCTTCTTCTGGGTTGTACTATGGTGCTTTTAGTGTTTTGGCATACCGTAGCACGCTACATAGCTTTGCAGACGATAAATGTTACCGTTTGAGAGAGAAGAATGGCCAATGTGACGATCTGGCTTTAAGTCGATTCGATAACAAATGACGAAAACGGACGGATTTCACAGGTTTTTACTACTTATGAACACTTATTACATTCTACCGTGCAACGCGGCTGCTAGTCCTCCTTTCATGCAAATTCCTAAGGTCCTAGATCATGTCCAAGCCAAAAAAGCCGGCTAAAAAGTGAATAATCGACAACTAAAACTTGAATTGTACTACTTCTTACTGGCTATTACTTCAACTTAGAAGCTTCTTCTGTGTTGTACTGTGGTGCTTTTAGTGTTTCCGCATATCGCAGCACGCGACATAGCTTTGCAGACGATAAGTGTAACCGTTTCAGAGAGAAGAGGGGCCAATGTGACGATCTGGCTTTAAGTCGATTCGATAACAAATGACGAAAACGGACGGATTTCTCAGGTTTTACTACATATGAACACTTTTCACTTTCTCCCGTGCAACGCGGCTGCTAGTCCTCGTTTCATGCAAAATCTTATGGTCCTAGGTAATGTCATAGCCACCAAAGCCGGCTAAAAAGTGAATAGTCGACAACTAATACTTGAATTGTACTACTTCTTACTGGCTATTACTTCAACTTAGAAGCTTCTTCTGTGTTCTACTGTGGTGCTTTTAGTGTTTCGGCATATCGCAGCACGCGACATAGCTTTGCAGACGATAAATGTAACCGTTTCAGAGAGAAGAGCCTCCAATGTGACGATCTGGCATTAAGACGATTCGATAACAAATGGCGAAAACGGACAGATTTCTCAGGTTTTTACTACATGTGAACACTTTTCACATTCTCCCGTGCAACGCGTCTGCTAGTCCTCCTTTTATGCAAAATATTAAGGTCCTAGGTCATGTCCAAGCGACCAAAGCCGGCAAAAATGTGAATAATCGACAACTAAAACTTGAATTTTATTACTTCTTACTGGCTATTACTTCAACTTAGAAGCTTCTTCTGTGTTCTACTATGGTGCTTTTAGTGTCTCCGCATACCGCAGCACGCGACATAGCTTTGCAGACGATAAATGTAACCGTCTCAGAGAGAAAAGCAGCAAATGTGACGATCTGGCTTTAAGTCGATTCGATAACAAATGACGAAAACGGACGGATTTCTCAGGTTTTTACTACATGTGAACACTTTTTACATTCTCCCGTGCAACGCGGCTGCTAGTCCTCCTTTCATGCCAAATCTTAAGGTCCTAGGTCATGTCCAAGCCACCAAAGCCGGCTCAAAAGTGAATAATCGACAACTAAAACTTGAATTGTACTACTTCTTACTGGCTATTACTTCAACTAAGAAGCTTCTTCTGTGTTCTACTATGGTGCTTTTAGTGTCTCCGCATACCGCAGCACGCGACATAGCTTTGCAGACGATAAATGTAACCGTCTCAGAGGGAAAAGGGGCCAATGAGACGATCTGGCTTTAAGTGGATTCGATAACAAATGAAGAAAACGGACGGATTTCTCAGGTTTTTACTACATATGAACACTTTTCACATTCTCCCGTCCAACGCGGCTGCTAGTCTCCCTTTCATGCAAAATCTTAAGGTTCCACATCATGTCCAAGCCACCAAAGCCGGCTAAAAAGTGAACAATCGTCAACTAAAACTTGAATTTTACTACTTCTTACTGGCTATTACTTCAACTTAGAAGCTCCTTCTGTGTTCTACTATGGTGCTTTTAGTGTTTCGGCATATCGCAGCACGCGACATAGCTTTGCAGACGATAAATGTAACCGTTTGAGAGAGAAGAATGGCCAATGTGACGATCTGGCTTGAAGTCAATTCGATAACAAATGACGAAAATGGACGGATTTCTCAGGTTTTTACTACTTATGAACACTTTTCACATTCTCCCATGCAACGCGGCTGCTAGTCCTCCTTTCATGCAAAATCTTAAGGTCCTAGGTCATGTCCAAGAAACCAAAGCCGGCAAAAAAGTGAATAATCGACAACTAAAACTTCAATTGTACTACTTCTTACTTGCTATTACTTCAACATAGAAGCTTCTTCTGTGTTCTACTATGGTGCTTTTAGTGTTTCCGCATACCGCAGCATGCGACATAGCTTTGTAGACGATAAAAGTAACCGTTTCAGAGAGAAGAGCGGCCAATGTGACGATCTGGCTTTAAGACGATTCGATAACAAATGGCGAAAACGGACGGATTTCTCAGGTTTTTACTACATATGAGCACCTTTCACATTCTCCCGTGCAACGCGGCTGCTAGTCCTCCTTTCATGCAAAATCTTAATGTCCTAGGTCATGTCCAAGCGACCAAAGCCTGCAAAAATGTGAATAATCGACAACTAAAACTAGAATTGTATTTCTTCTTACTGGCTATTACTTCAACTTAGAAGCTTCTTCTGTGTTCTACTATGGTGCTTTTAGTGTCTCCGCATACCGCAGCACGCGACATAGCTTTGCAGACGATAAATGAAACCGTCTCAGAGAGAAAAGCGGCCAATGTGACGATCTGGCTTTAAGTCGATTCGATAACAAATGACGAAAACGGACGGATTTCTCAGGTTTTTCCAGCATATGAACACTTTTCACGTTCTCCCGTGCAACGCGGCTGCTAGTCCTCATTTCATGCAAAATCTTAAGGTCCTAGGTCATGTCCAAGCCACCAAAGCCGGCTAAAAAGTGAATAATCGACAACTAAAACTTGAATTGTACTACTTCTTACTGGCTATTACTTCAACTTAGAAGCTTCTTCTGTGTTCTACTATGGTGCTTTTAGTGTCTCCGCATACCGCAGCACGCGACATAGCTTTGCAGACGATAAATGTAACCGTCTCAGAGAGAAAAGCGGCCAATGAGACGATCTGGCTTTAAGTCGATTCGATAGCAAATGACGAAAACGGACGGATTTCTCAGGTTTTTACTACATATGAACACTTTTCACATTCTCCCGTGCAACGCGGCTGCTAGTCTTCCTTTCATGCAAAATCTTAAGGTTCCACCGCATGTCCAAGCCACCAAAGCCGGCTAAAAAGCGAATAATCGACAACTAAAACTTGAATTGTACTACTTCTTACTGGCTATTACTTCAACTTAGAAGATTCTTCTGTGTTCTACTGTGGTGCTTTTAGTGTCTCCGCATACCGCAGCACGCGACATAGCTTTGCAGACAATAAATGTAACCGTCTCAGAGAGAAAAGCGACCAATGTGACGATCTGGCTTTAAGTCCATTCGATAACAAATGACGAAAATGGACGGATTTCTCAGGTTTTTACTACATATGAACACTTTTCACATTCTCCCATGCAACGCGGCTGCTAGTCCTCCTTTCATGCAAAATCATAAGGTCCTAGGTCGTGTCCAAGCCACCATAGCCGGCTAATAAGTGAATAACCGACAACTAAAACTTGAATTGTACTACTTCTTACTGGCTATTACGTCAACTTAGAAGCTTCTTCTGTGTTCTACTATGGTGCTTTTATTGTTTCGGCATACCGCAGCACGTTACATAGCTTTGCAGACGATAACTGTAACCGTTTCAGAGAGAAGAGCGGCCAATGTGACGATCTGGCTTGAAGTCAATTCGATAACAAATGACGAAAATGGACGGATTTCTCAGGTTTTTACTACATATGAACACTTTTCACATTCTCCCATGCAACGCGGCTGTTAGACCTCCTTTCATGCAAAATCTTAAGGTCCTAGGTCATGTCCAAGCCACCAAAGCCGCCTAAAAAGTGAATAATCGATAGCTAAAACTTGAATTGTACTACTTCTTACTGGCTATTACTTCAACTTAGAAGCTTCTTCTGTGTTCTACTATGGTGCTTTTAGTGTCTCCGCATACCGCAGCACGCGACATAGCTTTGCAGACGATAAATGTAACCGTCTCAGAGAGAAAAGCGGCAAATGTGACGATCTGGCTTTAAGTCGATTCCATAACAAATGACGAAAACGGACGGATTTCTCAGGTTTTTCCAACATATGAACACTTTTCACATTCTCCCGTGCAACGCGGCTGCTAGTCCTCCTTTCATGCAAAATCATAAGGTCCTAGGTCATGTCCAAGCCACCAAAGCCGGCTAAAAAGTGAATAATCGACAACTAAAACTTGAATTGTACTACTTCTTACTGGCTATTACTTCAACTTAGAAGCTTTATCTGAGTTCTACTATGGTGCTTTTAGTGTCTCCGCATACCGCAGCACGCGACATAGCTTGGCAGACGATAAATGTAACCGTCTCAGAGAGAAAAGGGGCCAATGAGACGATCTGGCTTTAAGTCGATTCGATAACAAATGACGAAAACGGACGGATTTCTCAGGTTTTTACTACATATGAACACTTTTCACATTCTCCCGTGCAACGCGGCTGCTAGTCTTCCTTTCATGGAAATTGGTAAGGTTCCACCGCATGTCCAAGCCACCAAAGCCGGCTAAAAAGTGAATAATCGACAACTAAAACTTGAATTGTATTACTTCTTACTGGCTATTACTTCAACTTAGAAGCTTCTTCTGTGTTCTACTATGGTGCTTTTAGTGTCTCCGCATACCGCAGCACGCGTCATAGCTTTGCAGACGATAAATGAAATCGTCTCAGAGAGAATAGCGGCCAATGTGACGATCTGGCTTTAAGTCGATTCGATAACAAATGACGAAAACGGACGGATTTCTCAGGTTTTTCCAACATATGAACACTTTTCACATTCTCCCGTGCAACGCGGCTCCTAGTCCTCCTTTCATGCAAAATCTTAAGGTCCTAGGTCATGTCCAAGCCACCAAAGCCGGCTAAAAAGTGAATAATCGACAACTAAAACATGAATTGTACTACTTCTTACTGGCTATTACTTCAACTTAGAAGCTTCTTCTGTGTTCTACTATGGTGCTTTTAGTGTCTCCGCACACCGCAGCACGCGACATAGCTTTGCAAACGATAAATGTAACCGTCTCAGAGAGAAAAGCGGCCAATGAGACGATCTGGCTTTAAGTCGATTCGATAGCAAATGACGAAAACGGACGGATTTCTCAGGTTTTTACTACATATGAACACTTTTCACAATTCTCCCATGCAACGCGGCTGCTAGTCTTCCTTTCATGCAAAGTCTTAAGGTTCCACCGCATGTCCAAGCCACCAAAGTCGGCTAAAAAGCGAATAATCGACAACTAAAACTTGAATTGTACTGCTTCTTACTGGCTATTACTTCAACTTAGAAGCTCCTTCTGTGATCTACTATGGTGCTTTTAGTGTTTCGGCATATCGCAGCACGCGTCATAGCTTTGCAGACGATAAATGTAACCGTTTGAGAGAGAAGAATGGCCAATGTGTCGATCTGGCTTGAAGTCAATTCGATAACAAATGACGAAAATGGACGGATTTCTCAGGTTTTTACTACATATGAACACTTTTCAAATTCTCCCACGCAACTCGGCTGTTAGACCTCCTTTCATGCAAAATCTTGAGGTCCTAGGTCATGTAAAAGCCACCAAAGCCGGCTAAAAAGTGAATAATCGACAACTAAAACTTGAATTGTACTACTTCTTACTGGCTATTACTTCAACTTAGAAGATTCTTCTGTGTTCTACTGTGGTGCTTTTAGTGTCTCCGCATACCGCAGCACGCGACATAGCTTTGCAGACAATAAATGTAACCGTCTCAGAGAGAAAGCGGCCAATGTGACGATCTGGCTTTAAGTCCATTCGATAACAAATGACGAAAATGGACGGATTTCTCAGGTTTTTACTACTTATGAACATTTTTCACATTCTCCCATGCAACGCGGCTGCTAGTCCTCCTTTCATGCAAAATCTTAAGGTCCTAGGTCATGTCCAAGAAACCAAAGCCGGCTAAAAAGTGAATAATCGACAACTAAAACTTCAATTGTACTACTTCTTACTGGCTATTACTTCAACATAGAAGCTTCTTCTGTGTTCTACTATGGTGCTTTTAGTGTTTCCGCATACCGCAGCACGCGACATAGCTTTGTAGACGATAAATGTAACCGTTTCAGAGAGAAGAGCGGCCAATGTGACGATCTGGCTTTAAGACGATTCGATAACAAATGGCGAAAACGGACGGATTTCTCAGGTTTTTACTACATATGAACACTTTTCACATTCTCCCGTGCAACGCGGCTGCTAGTCCTCCTTTCATGGAAAATCTTAAGGTACTAGGTCATGTCCAAGCCACCAAAGCCGGCTAAAAAGTGATTAATCGACAACTAAAACTTAAATAGTACTACTTCTTACTGGCTATTACTTCAATTTAGAAGCTTCTTCTGTGTTCTAATATGGTGCTTCTAGTGTCTCCGCATACCGCAGCACGCGACATAGCTTTGCTGACGATAAATGTAACCGTCTCAGAGAGAAAAGCGGCCAATGTGACGATCTGGCTTTAAGTCGTTTCGATAACAAATGACGAAAACGGACGGATTTCTCAGGTTTTTACTGCATATGAACACTTTTTACATTCTACCGTGCAACGCGGCTGCTAGTCCTCCTTTCATGCAAAATCCTAAGGTCCTAGGTCATGTCCAATCCACCAAAGCCGGCTAAAAAGTGAATAATGGACAACTAAAACTTGAATTGTATTACTTCTTACTGGCTATTACTTCAACTTAGAAGCTTCTTCTGTGTTCTACTATGGTGCTTTTAGTGTCTCCGCATACCGCAGCACGCGTCATAGCTTTGCAGACGATAAATGAAACCGTCTCAGAGAGAAAAGCGGCCAATGTGACGATCTGGCCTTAAGTCGATTCGATAACAAATGACGAAAACGGACGGATTTCTCAGGTTTTTACTACATATGAACACTTTTCACATTCTCCCGTGCAACGCGGCTGCTAGTCTTCCTTTCATGCAAAATCTTAAGGTCCTAAGTCACGTCCAAGCCACCAAAGCCGGCTAAAAAGTGATTAATCGACAACTAAAACTTAAATAGTACTACTTCTTACTGGCTATTACTTCAATTTACAAGCTTCTTCTGTGTTCTAATATGGTGCTTCTAGTGTCTCCGCATACCGCAGCACGCGACATAGCTTTGCTGACGATAAATGTAACCGTCTCAGAGAGAAAAGCGGCCAATGTGATGATCTGGCTTTAAGTCGTTTCGATAACAAATGACGAAAACGGACGGATTTCTCAGGTTTTTACTGCATATGAACACTTTTTACATTCTACCGTGCAACGCGGCTGCTAGTCCTCCTTTCATGCAAAATCCTAAGGTCCTAGGTCATGTCCAATCCACCAAAGCCGGCTAAAAAATGAATAATCGACAACTAAAACTTGAATTGTATTACTTCTTACTGGCTATTACTTCAACTTAGAAGCTTCTTCTGTGTTCTACTATGGTGCTTTTAGTGTCTCCGCATACCGCAGCACGCGTCATAGCTTTGCAGACGATAAATGAAATCGTCTCAGAGAGAATAGCGGCCAATGTGACGATCTGGCTTTAAGTCGATTCGATAACAAATGACGAAAACGGACGGATTTCTCAGGTTTTTCCAACATATGAACACTTTTCACATTCTCCCGTGCAACGCGGCTCCTAGTCCTCCTTTCATGCAAAATCTTAAGGTCCTAGGTCATGTCCAAGCCACCAAAGCCGGCTAAAAAGTGAATAATCGACAACTAAAACATGAATTGTACTACTTCTTACTGGCTATTACTTCAACTTAGAAGCTTCTTCTGTGTTCTACTATGGTGCTTTTAGTGTCTCCGCACACCGCAGCACGCGACATAGCTTTGCAAACGATAAATGTAACCGTCTCAGAGAGAAAAGCGGCCAATGAGACGATCTGGCTTTAAGTCGATTCGATAGCAAATGACGAAAACGGACGGATTTCTCAGGTTTTTACTACATATGAACACTTTTCACAATTCTCCCATGCAACGCGGCTGCTAGTCTTCCTTTCATGCAAAGTCTTAAGGTTCCACCGCATGTCCAAGCCACCAAAGTCGGCTAAAAAACGAATAATCGACAACTAAAACTTGAATTGTACTGCTTCTTACTGGCTATTACTTCAACTTAGAAGCTCCTTCTGTGATCTACTATGGTGCTTTTAGTGTTTCGGCATATCGCAGCACGCGTCATAGCTTTGCAGACGATAAATGTAACCGTTTGAGAGAGAAGAATGGCCAATGTGTCGATCTGGCTTGAAGTCAATTCGATAACAAATGACGAAAATGGACGGATTTCTCAGGTTTTTACTACATATGAACACTTTTCAAATTCTCCCATGCAACTCGGCTGTTAGACCTCCTTTCATGCAAAATCTTGAGGTCCTAGGTCATGTAAAAGCCACCAAAGCCGGCTAAAAAGTGAATAATCGACAACTAAAACTTGAATTGTACTACTTCTTACTGGCTATTACTTCAACTTAGAAGATTCTTCTGTGTTCTACTGTGGTGCTTTTAGTGTCTCCGCATACCGCAGCACGCGACATAGCTTTGCAGACAATAAATGTAACCGTCTCAGAGAGAAAGCGGCCAATGTGACGATCTGGCTTTAAGTCCATTCGATAACAAATGACGAAAATGGACGGATTTCTCAGGTTTTTACTACTTATGAACATTTTTCACATTCTCCCATGCAACGCGGCTGCTAGTCCTCCTTTCATGCAAAATCTTAAGGTCCTAGGTCATGTCCAAGAAACCAAAGCCGGCTAAAAAGTGAATAATCGACAACTAAAACTTCAATTGTACTACTTCTTACTGGCTATTACTTCAACATAGAAGCTTCTTCTGTGTTCTACTATGGTGCTTTTAGTGTTTCCGCATACCGCAGCACGCGACATAGCTTTGTAGACGATAAATGTAACCGTTTCAGAGAGAAGAGCGGCCAATGTGACGATCTGGCTTTAAGACGATTCGATAACAAATGGCGAAAACGGACGGATTTCTCAGGTTTTTACTACATATGAACACTTTTCACATTCTCCCGTGCAACGCGGCTGCTAGTCCTCCTTTCATGGAAAATCTTAAGGTACTAGGTCATGTCCAAGCCACCAAAGCCGGCTAAAAAGTGATTAATCGACAACTAAAACTTAAATAGTACTACTTCTTACTGGCTATTACTTCAATTTAGAAGCTTCTTCTGTGTTCTAATATGGTGCTTCTAGTGTCTCCGCATACCGCAGCACGCGACATAGCTTTGCTGACGATAAATGTAACCGTCTCAGAGAGAAAAGCGGCCAATGTGACGATCTGGCTTTAAGTCGTTTCGATAACAAATGACGAAAACGGACGGATTTCTCAGGTTTTTACTGCATATGAACACTTTTTACATTCTACCGTGCAACGCGGCTGCTAGTCCTCCTTTCATGCAAAATCCTAAGGTCCTAGGTCATGTCCAATCCACCAAAGCCGGCTAAAAAGTGAATAATGGACAACTAAAACTTGAATTGTATTACTTCTTACTGGCTATTACTTCAACTTAGAAGCTTCTTCTGTGTTCTACTATGGTGCTTTTAGTGTCTCCGCATACCGCAGCACGCGTCATAGCTTTGCAGACGATAAATGAAACCGTCTCAGAGAGAAAAGCGGCCAATGTGACGATCTGGCTTTAAGTCGATTCGATAACAAATGACGAAAACGGACGGATTTCTCAGGTTTTTCCAACATATGAACACTTTTCACATTCTCCCGTGCAACGCGGCTCCTAGTCCTCCTTTCATGCAAAATCTAAAGGTCCTAGGTCATGTCCAAGCCACCAAAGCCGGCTAAAAAGTGAATAATCGACAACTAAAACATGAATTGTACTACTTCTTACTGGCTATTACTTCAACGTAGAAGCTTCTTCTGTGTTCTACTATGGTGCTTTTAGTGTCTCCGCACACCGCAGCACGCGACATAGCTTTGCAAACGATAAATGTAACCGTCTCAGAGAGAAAAGCGGCCAATGAGACGAACTGGCTTTAAGTCGATTCGATAGCAAATGACGAAAACGGACGGATTTCTCAGGTTTTTACTACATATGAACACTTTTCACAATTCTCCCATGCAACGCAGCTGCTAGTCTTCCTTTCATGCAAAGTCTTAAGGTTCCACCGCATGTCCAAGCCACCAAAGTCGGCTAAAAAGCGAATAATCGACAACTAAACCTTGAATTGTACTGCTTCTTACTGGCTATTACTTCAACTTAGAAGCTCCTTCTGTGTTCTACTATGGTGCTTTTAGTGTTTCGGCATATCGCAGCACGCGTCATAGCTTTGCAGACGATAAATGTAACCGTTTGAGAGAGAAGAATGGCCAATGTGTCGATCTGGCTTGAAGTCAATTCGATAACAAATGACGAAAATGGACGTATTTCTCAGGTTTTTACTACATATGAACACTTTTCAAATTCTCCCATGCAACTCGGCTGTTAGACCTCCTTTCATGCAAAATCTTGAGGTCCTAGGTCATGTCCAAGCCACCAAAGCCGGCTAAAAAGTGAATAATCGACAACTAAAACTTGAATTGTACTACTTCTTAATGGCTATTACTTCAACTTAGAAGATTCTTCTGTGTTCTACTGTGGTGCTTTTAGTGTCTCCGCATACCGCAGCACGCGACATAGCTTTGCAGACAATAAATGTAACCGTCTCAGAGAGAAAGCGGCCAATGTGACGATCTGGCTTTAAGTCCATTCGATAACAAATGACGAAAATGGATGGATTTCTCAGGTTTTTACTACATATGAACACTTTTCACATTCTCCCATGCAACGCGGCTGCTAGTCCTCCTTTCATGCAAAATCATAAGGTCCTAGGTCATGTCCAAGCCACCATAGCCGGCTAAAAAGTGAATAATCGACAACTAAAACTTGAATTGTACTACTTCTTACTGGCTATTTGTCAACTTAGAAGCTTCTTCTGTGTTCTACTATGGTGCTTTTATTGTTTCGGCATACCGCAGCACGTTACCTAGCTTTGCAGACGATAAGTGTAACCGTTTCAGAGAGAAGAGCGGCCAATGTGACGATCTGGCTTTAAGTCGATTCGATAACAAATGACGAAAACGGACGGATTTCTCAGGTTTTTACTACATATGAACACTTTTCACATTCTCCCGTGAACGCGCCTGCAAGTACTCCTTTCATGCAAAATCTTAAGGTCCTAGGTCATGTCCAAGCCACCAAAGCCGGCTAAAAAGTGAATAATCGACTACTAAAACTTGAATTGTACTACTTCTTACTGGCTATTACTTCAACTTAGAAGCTTATTCTGTGTTCTACTGTGTTGCTTTTAGTGTCTCCGCATACCGCAGCACGCGACATAGCTTTGCAGACAGTAAATGTAACCTTCTCAAAGAGAAAAGTGGCCAATGTGACGATCTGGCTTTAAGTCGATTCGATAACAAATGACGAAAACGGACGGATTTCTCAGGTTTTTACTACATATGAACACTTTTCACATTCTCCCGTGCAACGCGGCTGGTAGTCTTCCTTTCATGCACAATCTTAAGGTCCTAGGTCATGTCCAAGCCACCAAAGCCGGCTAAAAAGTGTATAATCGACAACTAAAACTTGAAATGTACTACTTCTTACTGGCTATTACGTCAACTGAGAAGCTTCTTCTGTGTTCTACTATGGTGCTTTTATTGTTTCGGCATACCGCAGCACGTTACATAGCTTTGCAGACGATAAGTGTAACCGTTTCAGAGAGAAGAGCGGCCAATGTGACGATCTGGCTTTAAGTCGATTCGATAACAAATGACGAAAACGGACGGATTTCTCAGGTTTTTACTACATATGAACACTTTTCACATTCTCCCATGCAACGCGGCTGTTAGACCTCCTTTCATGCAAAATCTTAAGGTCCTAGGTCATGTCCAAGCCACCAAAGCCGGCTAAAAAGTGAATAATCGACAACTAAAACTTGAATTGTACTACTTCTTACTGGCTATTACGTCAACTGAGAAGCTTCTTCTGTGTTCTACTATGGTGCTTTTATTGTTTCGGCATACCGCAGCACGTTACATAGCTTTGCAGACGATAAATGTAACCGTTTCAGAGAGAAGAGCGGCCAATGTGACGATCTGGCTTTAAGTCGATTCGATAACAAATGACGAAAACGGACGGATTTCTCAGGTTTTCACTACATATGCACACTTTTCACATTCTCCCATGCAACGCGGCTGTTAGACTTCCTTTCATGCAAAATCTTAAGGTCCTAGGTCATGTCCAAGCCACCAAAGCCGCCTAAAAGGTGAATAATCGATAACTAAAACTTGAATTGTACTACTTCTTACTGGCTATTACTTCAACTTAGAAGCTTCTTCTGTGTTCTACTATGGTGCTTTTAGTGTTTCCGCATACTGCAGCACGCGACTTAGCTTTGCAGACGATAAATGTATCCGTTTCAGAGAGAAAAGCGGCCAATGTGACGATCTGGCTTTAAGTCGATTCCATAACAAATGACGAAAACGGACGGATTTCTCAGGTTTTTACTACATATGAACACTTTTCACATTCTCCCGTGCAACGCGGCTGCTAGTCTTCCTTTCATGCAAAATCTTAAGGTTCCACCGCATGTCCAAGCCACCAAAGCCGGCTAAAAAGTGAATAATCGACAACTAAAACTTGAATTGTACTACTTCTTACTGGCTATTACTTCAACGTAGAAGCTTCTTCTGTGTTCTACTATGGTGCTTTTAGTGTCTCCGCACACCGCAGCACGCGACATAGCTTTGCAAACGATAAATGTAACCGTCTCAGAGAGAAAAGCGGCCAATGAGACGAACTGGCTTTAAGTCGATTCGATAGCAAATGACGAAAACGGACGGATTTCTCAGGTTTTTACTACATATGAACACTTTTCACAATTCTCCCATGCAACGCAGCTGCTAGTCTTCCTTTCATGCAAAGTCTTAAGGTTCCACCGCATGTCCAAGCCACCAAAGTCGGCTAAAAAGCGAATAATCGACAACTAAAACTTGAATTGTACTGCTTCTTACTGGCTATTACTTCAACTTAGAAGCTCCTTCTGTGTTCTACTATGGTGCTTTTAGTGTTTCGGCATATCGCAGCACGCGTCATAGCTTTGCAGACGATAAATGTAACCGTTTGAGAGAGAAGAATGGCCAATGTGTCGATCTGGCTTGAAGTCAATTCGATAACAAATGACGAATATGGACGTATTTCTCAGGTTTTTACTACATATGAACACTTTTCAAATTCTCCCATGCAACTCGGCTGTTAGACCTCCTTTCATGCAAAATCTTGAGGTCCTAGGTCATGTCCAAGCCACCAAAGCCGGCTAAAAAGTGAATAATCGACAACTAAAACTTGAATTGTACTACTTCTTAATGGCTATTACTTCAACTTAGAAGATTCTTCTGTGTTCTACTGTGGTGTTTTTAGTGTCTCCGCATACCGCAGCACGCGACATAGCTTTGCAGACAATAAATGTAACCGTCTCAGAGAGAAAGCGGCCAATGTGACGATCTGGCTTTAAGTCCATTCGATAACAAATGACGAAAATGGATGGATTTCTCAGGTTTTTACTACATATGAACACTTTTCACATTCTCCCATGCAACGCGGCTGCTAGTCCTCCTTTCATGCAAAATCATAAGGTCCTAGGTCATGTCCAAGCCACCATAGCCGGCTAAAAAGTGAATAATCGACAACTAAAACTTGAATTGTACTACTTCTTACTGGCTATTTGTCAACTTAGAAGCTTCTTCTGTGTTCCACTATGGTGCTTTTATTGTTTCGGCATACCGCAGCACGTTACCTAGCTTTGCAGACGATAAGTGTAACCGTTTCAGAGAGAAGAGCGGCCAATGTGACGATCTGGCTTTAAGTCGATTCGATAACAAATGACGAAAACGGACGGATTTCTCAGGTTTTTACTACATATGAACACTTTTCACATTCTCCCGTGAACGCGCCTGCAAGTACTCCTTTCATGCAAAATCTTAAGGTCCTAGGTCATGTCCAAGCCACCAAAGCCGGCTAAAAAGTGAATAATCGACTACTAAAACTTGAATTGTACTACTTCTTACTGGCTATTACTTCAACTTAGAAGCTTATTCTGTGTTCTACTGTGTTGCTTTTAGTGTCTCCGCATACCGCAGCACGCGACATAGCTTTGCAGACAGTAAATGTAACCTTCTCAAAGAGAAAAGTGGCCAATGTGACGATCTGGCTTTAAGTCGATTCGATAACAAATGACGAAAACGGACGGATTTCTCAGGTTTTTACTACATATGAACACTTTTCACATTCTCCCGTGCAACGCGGCTGGTAGTCCTCCTTTCATGCACAATCTTAAGGTCCTAGGTCATGTCCAAGCCACCAAAGCCGGCTAAAAAGTGTATAATCGACAACTAAAACTTGAAATGTACTACTTCTTACTGGCTATTACGTCAACTGAGAAGCTTCTTCTGTGTTCTACTATGGTGCTTTTATTGTTTCGGCATACCGCAGCACGTTACATAGCTTTGCAGACGATAAGTGTAACCGTTTCAGAGAGAAGAGCGGCCAATGTGACGATCTGGCTTTAAGTCGATTCGATAACAAATGACGAAAACGGACGGATTTCTCAGGTTTTTACTACATATGAACACTTTTCACATTCTCCCATGCAACGCGGCTGTTAGACCTCCTTTCATGCAAAATCTTAAGGTCCTAGGTCATGTCCAAGCCACCAAAGCCGGCTAAAAAGTGAATAATCGACAACTAAAACTTGAATTGTACTACTTCTTACTGGCTATTACGTCAACTGAGAAGCTTCTTCTGTGTTCTACTATGGTGCTTTTATTGTTTCGGCATACCGCAGCACGTTACATAGCTTTGCAGACGATAAATGTAACCGTTTCAGAGAGAAGAGCGGCCAATGTGACGATCTGGCTTTAAGTCGATTCGATAACAAATGACGAAAACGGACGGATTTCTCAGGTTTTCACTACATATGCACACTTTTCACATTCTCCCATGCAACGCGGCTGTTAGACTTCCTTTCATGCAAAATCTTAAGGTCCTAGGTCATGTCCAAGCCACCAAAGCCGCCTAAAAGGTGAATAATCGATAACTAAAACTTGAATTGTACTACTTCTTACTGGCTATTACTTCAACTTAGAAGCTTCTTCTGTGTTCTACTATGGTGCTTTTAGTGTTTCCGCATACTGCAGCACGCGACTTAGCTTTGCAGACGATAAATGTATCCGTTTCAGAGAGAAAAGCGGCCAATGTGACGATCTGGCTTTAAGTCGATTCCATAACAAATGACGAAAACGGACGGATTTCTCAGGTTTTTACTACATATGAACACTTTTCACATTCTCCCGTGCAACGCGGCTGCTAGTCTTCCTTTCATGCAAAATCTTAAGGTTCCACCGCATGTCCAAGCCACCAAAGCCGGCTAAAAAGTGAATAATCGACAACTAAAACTTGAATTGTACTACTTCTTACTGGCTATTACTTCAACGTAGAAGCTTCTTCTGTGTTCTACTATGGTGCTTTTAGTGTCTCCGCACACCGCAGCACGCGACATAGCTTTGCAAACGATAAATGTAACCGTCTCAGAGAGAAAAGCGGCCAATGAGACGAACTGGCTTTAAGTCGATTCGATAGCAAATGACGAAAACGGACGGATTTCTCAGGTTTTTACTACATATGAACACTTTTCACAATTCTCCCATGCAACGCAGCTGCTAGTCTTCCTTTCATGCAAAGTCTTAAGGTTCCACCGCATGTCCAAGCCACCAAAGTCGGCTAAAAAGTGAATAATCGACAACTAAAACTTGAATTGTACTGCTTCTTACTGGCTATTACTTCAACTTAGAAGCTCCTTCTGTGTTCTACTATGGTGCTTTTAGTGTTTCGGCATATCGCAGCACGCGTCATAGCTTTGCAGACGATAAATGTAACCGTTTGAGAGAGAAGAATGGCCAATGTGTCGATCTGGCTTGAAGTCAATTCGATAACAAATGACGAATATGGACGTATTTCTCAGGTTTTTACTACATATGAACACTTTTCAAATTCTCCCATGCAACTCGGCTGTTAGACCTCCTTTCATGCAAAATCTTGAGGTCCTAGGTCATGTCCAAGCCACCAAAGCCGGCTAAAAAGTGAATAATCGACAACTAAAACTTGAATTGTACTACTTCTTAATGGCTATTACTTCAACTTAGAAGATTCTTCTGTGTTCTACTGTGGTGTTTTTAGTGTCTCCGCATACCGCAGCACGCGACATAGCTTTGCAGACAATAAATGTAACCGTCTCAGAGAGAAAGCGGCCAATTTGACGATCTGGCTTTAAGTCCATTCGATAACAAATGACGAAAATGGATGGATTTCTCAGGTTTTTACTACATATGAACACTTTTCACATTCTCCCATGCAACGCGGCTGCTAGTCCTCCTTTCATGCAAAATCATAAGGTCCTAGGTCATGTCCAAGCCACCATAGCCGGCTAAAAAGTGAATAATCGACAACTAAAACTTGAATTGTACTACTTCTTACTGGCTATTTGTCAACTTAGAAGCTTCTTCTGTGTTCTACTATGGTGCTTTTATTGTTTCGGCATACCGCAGCACGTTACCTAGCTTTGCAGACGATAAGTGTAACCGTTTCAGAGAGAAGAGCGGCCAATGTGACGATCTGGCTTTAAGTCGATTCGATAACAAATGACGAAAACGGACGGATTTCTCAGGTTTTTACTACATATGAACACTTTTCACATTCTCCCGTGAACGCGCCTGCAAGTACTCCTTTCATGCAAAATCTTAAGGTCCTAGGTCATGTCCAAGCCACCAAAGCCGGCTAAAAAGTGAATAATCGACTACTAAAACTTGAATTGTACTACTTCTTACTGGCTATTACTTCAACTTAGAAGCTTATTCTGTGTTCTACTGTGTTGCTTTTAGTGTCTCCGCATACCGCAGCACGCGACATAGCTTTGCAGACAGTAAATGTAACCTTCTCAAAGAGAAAAGTGGCCAATGTGACGATCTGGCTTTAAGTCGATTCGATAACAAATGACGAAAACGGACGGATTTCTCAGGTTTTTACTACATATGAACACTTTTCACATTCTCCCGTGCAACGCGGCTGGTAGTCCTCCTTTCATGCACAATCTTAAGGTCCTAGGTCATGTCCAAGCCACCAAAGCCGGCTAAAAAGTGAATAATCGACTACTAAAACTTGAATTGTACTACTTCTTACTGGCTATTACTTCAACTTAGAAGCTTATTCTGTGTTCTACTGTGTTGCTTTTAGTGTCTCCGCATACCGCAGCACGCGACATAGCTTTGCAGACAGTAAATGTAACCTTCTCAAAGAGAAAAGTGGCCAATGTGACGATCTGGCTTTAAGTCGATTCGATAACAAATGACGAAAACGGACGGATTTCTCAGGTTTTTACTACATATGAACACTTTTCACATTCTCCCGTGCAACGCGGCTGGTAGTCCTCCTTTCATGCACAATCTTAAGGTCCTAGGTCATGTCCAAGCCACCAAAGCCGGCTAAAAAGTGTATAATCGACAACTTAAACTTGAAATGTACTACTTCTTACTGGCTATTACGTCAACTGAGAAGCTTCTTCTGTGTTCTACTATGGTGCTTTTATTGTTTCGGCATACCGCAGCACGTTACATAGCTTTGCAGACGATAAGTGTAACCGTTTCAGAGAGAAGAGCGGCCAATGTGACGATCTGGCTTTAAGTCGATTCGATAACAAATGACGAAAACGGACGGATTTCTCAGGTTTTTACTACATATGAACACTTTTCACATTCTCCCATGCAACGCGGCTGTTAGACCTCCTTTCATGCAAAATCTTAAGGTCCTAGGTCATGTCCAAGCCACCAAAGCCGGCTAAAAAGTGAATAATCGACAACTAAAACTTGAATTGTACTACTTCTTACTGGCTATTACGTCAACTGAGAAGTTTCTTCTGTGTTCTACTATGGTGCTTTTATTGTTTCGGCATACCGCAGCACGTTACATAGCTTTGCAGACGATAAATGTAACCGTTTCAGAGAGAAGAGCGGCCAATGTGACGATCTGGCTTTAAGTCGATTCGATAACAAATGACGAAAACGGACGGATTTCTCAGGTTTTCACTACATATGCACACTTTTCACATTCTCCCATGCAACGCGGCTGTTAGACTTCCTTTCATGCAAAATCTTAAGGTCCTAGGTCATGTCCAAGCCACCAAAGCCGCCTAAAAGGTGATTAATCGATAACTAAAACTTGAATTGTACTACTTCTTACTGGCTATTACTTCAACTTAGAAGCTTCTTCTGTGTTCTACTATGGTGCTTTTAGTGTTTCCGCATACTGCAGCACGCGACTTAGCTTTGCAGACGATAAATGTATCCGTTTCAGAGAGAAAAGCGGCCAATGTGACGATCTGGCTTTAAGTCGATTCCATAACAAATGACGAAAACGGACGGATTTCTCAGGTTTTTACTACATATGAACACTTTTCACATTCTCCCGTGCAACGCGGCTGCTAGTCTTCCTTTCATGCAAAATCTTAAGGTTCCACCGCATGTCCAAGCCACCAAAGCCGGCTAAAAAGTGAATAATCGACAACTAAAACTTGAATTGTACTACTTCTTACTGGCTATTACTTCAACGTAGAAGCTTCTTCTGTGTTCTACTATGGTGCTTTTAGTGTCTCCGCACACCGCAGCACGCGACATAGCTTTGCAAACGATAAATGTAACCGTCTCAGAGAGAAAAGCGGCCAATGAGACGAACTGGCTTTAAGTCGATTCGATAGCAAATGACGAAAACGGACGGATTTCTCAGGTTTTTACTACATATGAACACTTTTCACAATTCTCCCATGCAACGCAGCTGCTAGTCTTCCTTTCATGCAAAGTCTTAAGGTTCCACCGCATGTCCAAGCCACCAAAGTCGGCTAAAAAGCGAATAATCGACAACTAAAACTTGAATTGTACTGCTTCTTACTGGCTATTACTTCAACTTAGAAGCTCCTTCTGTGTTCTACTATGGTGCTTTTAGTGTTTCGGCATATCGCAGCACGCGTCATAGCTTTGCAGACGATAAATGTAACCGTTTGAGAGAGAAGAATGGCCAATGTGTCGATCTGGCTTGAAGTCAATTCGATAACAAATGACGAATATGGACGTATTTCTCAGGTTTTTACTACATATGAACACTTTTCAAATTCTCCCATGCAACTCGGCTGTTAGACCTCCTTTCATGAAAAATCTTGAGGTCCTAGGTCATGTCCAAGCCACCAAAGCCGGCTAAAAAGTGAATAATCGACAACTAAAACTTGAATTGTACTACTTCTTAATGGCTATTACTTCAACTTAGAAGATTCTTCTGTGTTCTACTGTGGTGTTTTTAGTGTCTCCGCATACCGCAGCACGCGACATAGCTTTGCAGACAATAAATGTAACCGTCTCAGAGAGAAAGCGGCCAATGTGACGATCTGGCTTTAAGTCCATTCGATAACAAATGACGAAAATGGATGGATTTCTCAGGTTTTTACTACATATGAACACTTTTCACATTCTCCCATGCAACGCGGCTGCTAGTCCTCCTTTCATGCAAAATCATAAGGTCCTAGGTCATGTCCAAGCCACCATAGCCGGCTAAAAAGTGAATAATCGACAACTAAAACTTGAATTGTACTACTTCTTACTGGCTATTTGTCAACTTAGAAGCTTCTTCTGTGTTCTACTATGGTGCTTTTATTGTTTCGGCATACCGCAGCACGTTACCTAGCTTTGCAGACGATAAGTGTAACCGTTTCAGAGAGAAGAGCGGCCAATGTGACGATCTGGCTTTAAGTCGATTCGATAACAAATGACGAAAACGGACGGATTTCTCAGGTTTTTACTACATATGAACACTTTTCACATTCTCCCGTGAACGCGCCTGCAAGTACTCCTTTCATGCAAAATCTTAAGGTCCTAGGTCATGTCCAAGCCACCAAAGCCGGCTAAAAAGTGAATAATCGACTACTAAAACTTGAATTGTACTACTTCTTACTGGCTATTACTTCAACTTAGAAGCTTATTCTGTGTTCTACTGTGTTGCTTTTAGTGTCTCCGCATACCGCAGCACGCGACATAGCTTTGCAGACAGTAAATGTAACCTTCTCAAAGAGAAAAGTGGCCAATGTGACGATCTGGCTTTAAGTTGATTCGATAACAAATGACGAAAACGGACGGATTTCTCAGGTTTTTACTACATATGAACACTTTTCACATTCTCCCGTGCAACGCGGCTGGTAGTCCTCCTTTCATGCACAATCTTAAGGTCCTAGGTCATGTCCAAGCCACCAAAGCCGGCTAAAAAGTGTATAATCGACAACTAAAACTTGAAATGTACTACTTCTTACTGGCTATTACGTCAACTGAGAAGCTTCTTCTGTGTTCTACTATGGTGCTTTTATTGTTTCGGCATACCGCAGCACGTTACATAGCTTTGCAGACGATAAGTGTAACCGTTTCAGAGAGAAGAGCGGCCAATGTGACGATCTGGCTTTAAGTCGATTCGATAACAAATGACGAAAACGGACGGATTTCTCAGGTTTTTACTACATATGAACACTTTTCACATTCTCCCATGCAACGCGGCTGTTAGACCTCCTTTCATGCAAAATCTTAAGGTCCTAGGTCATGTCCAAGCCACCAAAGCCGGCTAAAAAGTGAATAATCGACAACTAAAACTTGAATTGTACTACTTCTTACTGGCTATTACGTCAACTGAGAAGCTTCTTCTGTGTTCTACTATGGTGCTTTTATTGTTTCGGCATACCGCAGCACGTTACATAGCTTTGCAGACGATAAATGTAACCGTTTCAGAGAGAAGAGCGGCCAATGTGACGATCTGGCTTTAAGTCGATTCGATAACAAATGACGAAAACGGACGGATTTCTCAGGTTTTCACTACATATGCACACTTTTCACATTCTCCCATGCAACGCGGCTGTTAGACTTCCTTTCATGCAAAATCTTAAGGTCCTAGGTCATGTCCAAGCCACCAAAGCCGCCTAAAAGGTGAATAATCGATAACTAAAACTTGAATTGTACTACTTCTTACTGGCTATTACTTCAACTTAGAAGCTTCTTCTGTGTTCTACTATGGTGCTTTTAGTGTTTCCGCATACTGCAGCACGCGACTTAGCTTTGCAGACGATAAATGTATCCGTTTCAGAGAGAAAAGCGGCCAATGTGACGATCTGGCTTTAAGTCGATTCCATAACAATTGACGAAAACGGACGGATTTCTCAGGTTTTTACTACATATGGACACTTTTCACATTCTCCCGTGCAACGCGGCTGCTAGTCTTCCTTTCATGCAAAATCTTAAGGTTCCACCGCATGTCCAAGCCACCAAAGCCGGCTAAAAAGTGAATAATCGACAACTAAAACTTGAATTGTACTACTTCTTACTGGCTATTACTTCAACGTAGAAGCTTCTTCTGTGTTCTACTATGGTGCTTTTAGTGTCTCCGCACACCGCAGCACGCGACATAGCTTTGCAAACGATAAATGTAACCGTCTCAGAGAGAAAAGCGGCCAATGAGACGAACTGGCTTTAAGTCGATTCGATAGCAAATGACGAAAACGGACGGATTTCTCAGGTTTTTACTACATATGAACACTTTTCACAATTCTCCCATGCAACGCAGCTGCTAGTCTTCCTTTCATGCAAAGTCTTAAGGTTCCACCGCATGTCCAAGCCACCAAAGTCGGCTAAAAAGCGAATAATCGACAACTAAAACTTGAATTGTACTGCTTCTTACTGGCTATTACTTCAACTTAGAAGCTCCTTCTGTGTTCTACTATGGTGCTTTTAGTGTTTCGGCATATCGCAGCACGCGTCATAGCTTTGCAGACGATAAATGTAACCGTTTGAGAGAGAAGAATGGCCAATGTGTCGATCTGGCTTGAAGTCAATTCGATAACAAATGACGAATATGGACGTATTTCTCAGGTTTTTACTACATATGAACACTTTTCACATTCTCCCATGCAACGCGGCTGCTAGTCCTCCTTTCATGCAAAATCATAAGGTCCTAGGTCATGTCCAAGCCACCATAGCCGGCTAAAAAGTGAATAATCGACAACTAAAACTTGAATTGTACTACTTCTTACTGGCTATTTGTCAACTTAGAAGCTTCTTCTGTGTTCTACTATGGTGCTTTTATTGTTTCGGCATACCGCAGCACGTTACCTAGCTTTGCAGACGATAAGTGTAACCGTTTCAGAGAGAAGAGCGGCCAATGTGACGATCTGGCTTTAAGTCGATTCGATAACAAATGACGAAAACGGACGGATTTCTCAGGTTTTTACTACATATGAACACTTTTCACATTCTCCCGTGAACGCGCCTGCAAGTACTCCTTTCATGCAAAATCTTAAGGTCCTAGGTCATGTCCAAGCCACCAAAGCCGGCTAAAAAGTGAATAATCGACTACTAAAACTTGAATTGTACTACTTCTTACTGGCTATTACTTCAACTTAGAAGCTTATTCTGTGTTCTACTGTGTTGCTTTTAGTGTCTCCGCATACCGCAGCACGCGACATAGCTTTGCAGACAGTAAATGTAACCTTCTCAAAGAGAAAAGTGGCCAATGTGACGATCTGGCTTTAAGTCGATTCGATAACAAATGACGAAAACGGACGGATTTCTCAGGTTTTTACTACATATGAACACTTTTCACATTCTCCCGTGCAACGCGGCTGGTAGTCCTCCTTTCATGCACAATCTTAAGGTCCTAGGTCATGTCCAAGCCACCAAAGCCGGCTAAAAAGTGTATAATCGACAACTAAAACTTGAAATGTACTACTTCTTACTGGCTATTACGTCAACTGAGAAGCTTCTTCTGTGTTCTACTATGGTGCTTTTATTGTTTCGGCATACCGCAGCACGTTACATAGCTTTGCAGACGATAAGTGTAACCGTTTCAGAGAGAAGAGCGGCCAATGTGACGATCTGGCTTTAAGTCGATTCGATAACAAATGACGAAAACGGACGGATTTCTCAGGTTTTTACTACATATGAACACTTTTCACATTCTCCCATGCAACGCGGCTGTTAGACCTCCTTTCATGCAAAATCTTAAGGTCCTAGGTCATGTCCAAGCCACCAAAGCCGGCTAAAAAGTGAATAATCGACAACTAAAACTTGAATTGTACTACTTCTTACTGGCTATTACGTCAACTGAGAAGCTTCTTCTGTGTTCTACTATGGTGCTTTTATTGTTTCGGCATACCGCAGCACGTTACATAGCTTTGCAGACGATAAATGTAACCGTTTCAGAGAGAAGAGCGGCCAATGTGACGATCTGGCTTTAAGTCGATTCGATAACAAATGACGAAAACGGACGGATTTCTCAGGTTTTCACTACATATGCACACTTTTCACATTCTCCCATGCAACGCGGCTGTTAGACTTCCTTTCATGCAAAATCTTAAGGTCCTAGGTCATGTCCAAGCCACCAAAGCCGCCTAAAAGGTGAATAATCGATAACTAAAACTTGAATTGTACTACTTCTTACTGGCTATTACTTCAACTTAGAAGCTTCTTCTGTGTTCTACTATGGTGCTTTTAGTGTTTCCGCATACTGCAGCACGCGACTTAGCTTTGCAGACGATAAATGTATCCGTTTCAGAGAGAAAAGCGGCCAATGTGACGATCTGGCTTTAAGTCGATTCGATAACAAACGGCGAAAACAGACGGATTTCTCACGTTTTTACTACATATGAACACTTTTCACATTCTCCCATGCAACGCGCCTGCAATTACTCCTTTCATGCAAAATCTTAAGGTTCCACCGCATGTCCAAGCCACCAAAGCCGGCTAAAAAGTGAATAATCGACAACTAAAACTTGAATTGTACTACTTCTTACTGGCTATTACTTCAACTTAGAAGCTCCTTCTGTGTTCTACTATGGTGCTTTTAGTGTTTCGGCATATCGCAGCACGCGACATAGCTTTGCAGACGATAAATGTAACCGTTTGAGAGAGAAGAATGGCCAATGTGACGATCTGGCTTTAAGTCCATTCGATAACAAATGACGAAAATGGACGGATTTCTCAGGTTTTTACTACATATGAACACTTTTCACATTCTCCCATGCAACGCGGCTGTTAGACCTCCTTTCATGCAAAATCTTAAGGTCCTAGGTCATGTCCAAGCCACCAAAGCCGCCTAAAAAGTGAATAATCGATAGCTAAAACTTGAATTGTACTACTTCTTACTGGCTATTACTTCAACTTAGAAGCTTCTTCTGTGTTCTACTATGGTGCTTTTAGTGTCTCCGCATACCGCAGCACGCGACATAGCTTTGCAGACGATAAATGTAACCGTCTCAGAGAGAAAAGCGGCAAATGTGACGATCTGGCTTTAAGTCGATTCCATAACAAATGACGAAAACGGACGGATTTCTCAGGTTTTTCCAACATATGAACACTTTTCACATTCTCCCGTGCAACGCGGCTGCTAGTCCTCCTTTCATGCAAAATCATAAGGTCCTAGGTCATGTCCAAGCCACCAAAGCCGGCTAAAAAGTGAATAATCGACAACTAAAACTTGAATTGTACTACTTCTTACTGGCTATTACTTCAACTTAGAAGCTTTATCTGTGTTCTACTATGGTGCTTTTAGTGTCTCCACATACCGCAGCACGCGACATAGCTTGGCAGACGATAAATGTAACCGTCTCAGAGAGAAAAGGGGCCAATGAGACGATCTGGCTTTAAGTCGATTCGATAACAAATGACGAAAACGGACGGATTTCTCAGGTTTTTACTACATATGAACACTTTTCACATTCTCCCGTGCAACGCGGCTGCTAGTCTTCCTTTCATGCAAAATCTTAAGGTTCCACCGCATGTCCAAGCCACCAAAGCCGGCTAAAAAGTGAATAATCGACAACTAAAACTTGAATTGTACTACTTCTTACTGGCTATTACTTCAACTTAGAAGCTTCTTCTGTGTTCTACTATGGTGCTTTTAGTGTCTCCGCATCCCGCAGCACGCGACATAGATTTGCAGACGATAAATGTAACCGTTTGAGAGAGAAGAATGGCCAATGTGACGATCTGGCTTGAAGTCAATTCGATAACAAATGACGAAAATGGACGGATTTCTCAGGTTTTTACTACTTATGAACATTTTTCACATTCTCCCATGCAACACGGCTGCTAGTCCTCCTCTCATGCAAAATCTTAAGGACCTAGGTCATGTCCAAGAAACCAAAGCCGGCTAAAAAGTGAATAATCCACAACTAAAACTTCAATTGTACTACTTCTTACTGGCTATTACTTCAACATAGAAGCTTCTTCTGTGTTCTACTATGGTGCTTTTAGTGTTTCCGCATACCGCAGCACGCGACATAGCTTTGTAGACGATAAATGTAACCGTTTCAGAGAGAAGAGCGGCCAATGTGACGATCTGGCCTTAAGACGATTCGATAACAAATGACGAAAACGGACGGATTTCTCAGGTTTTTACTGCATATGAACACCTTTTACATTCTACCGTGCAACGCGGCTGCTAGTCCTCCTTTCATGCAAAATCCTAAGGTCCTAGGTCATGTCCAATCCACCAAAGCCGGCTAAAAAGTGAATAATCGACAACTAAAACTTGAATTGTATTACTTCTTACTGGCCATTACTTCAACTTAGAAGCTTCTTCTGTGTTCTACTATGGTGCTTTTAGTGTCTCCGCATACCGCAGCACGCGTCACAGCTTTGCAGACGGTAAATGAAACCGTCTCAGAGAGAAAAGCGGCCAATGTGACGATCTGGCTTTAAGTCGATTCGATAACAAATGACGAAAACGGACGGATTTCTCAGGTTTTTCCAACATATGAACACTTTTCACATTCTCCCGTGCAACGCGGCTCCTAGTCCACCTTTCATGCAAAATCTTAAGGTCCTAGGTCATGTCCAAGCCACCAAAGCCGGCTAAAAAGTGAATAACCGACAACTAAAACATGAATTGTACTACTTCTTACTGGCTATTACTTCAACTTAGAAGCTTCTTCTGTGTTCTACTATGGTGCTTTTAGTGTCTCCGCACACCGCAGCACGCGACATAGCTTTGCAAACGATAAATGTAACCGTCTCAGAGAGAAAAGCGGCCAATGAGACGATCTGGCTTTAAGTCGATTCAATAGCAAATGACGAAAACGGACGGATTTCTCAGGTTTTTACTACATATGAACACTTTCCACAATTCTCCCATGCAACGCGGCTGCTAGTCTTCCTTTCATGCAAAGTCTTAAGGTTCCACCGCATGTCCAAGCCACCAAAGTCGGCTAAAAAGCGAATAATCGACAACTAAAACTTGAATTGTACTGCTTCTTACTGGCTATTACTTCAACTTAGAAGCTCCTTCTGTGTTCTACTATGGTGCTTTTAGTGTTTCGGCATATCGCAGCACGCGTCATAGCTTTGCAGACGATAAATGTAACCGTTTGAGAGAGAAGAATGGCCAATGTGTCGATCTGGCTTGAAGTCAATTCGATAACAAATGACGAAAATGGACGGATTTCTCAGGTTTTTACTACATATGAACACTTTTCAAATTCTCCCATGCAACTCGGCTGTTAGACCTCCTTTCATGCAAAATCTTGAGGTCCTAGGTCATGTCAAAGCCACCAAAGCCGGCTAAAAAGTGAATAATCGACAACTAAAACTTGAATTGTACTACTTCTTACTGGCTATTACTTCAACTTAGAAGATTCTTCTGTGTTCTACTGTGGTGCTTTTAGTGTCTCCGCATACCGCAGCACGCGACATAGCTTTGCAGACAATAAATGTAACCGTCTCAGAGAGAAAGCGGCCAATGTGACGATCTGGCTTTAAGTCCATTCGATAACAAATGACGAAAATGGACGGATTTCTCAGGTTTTTACTACATATGAACACTTTTCACATTCTCCCATGCAACGCGGCTGCTAGTCCTCCTTTCATGCAAAATCTTAAGGTCCTAGGTCATGTCCAAGCCACCAAAGCCGGCTAAAAAGTGAATAATCGACAACTAAAACTTGAATTGTACTACTTCTTACTGGCTATTACTTCAACATAGAAGCTCCTTCTGTGTTCTACTATGGTGCTTTTAGTGTTTCGGCATATCGCAGCACGCGACATAGCTTTGCAGACGATAAATGTAACCGTTTGAGAGAGAAGAATGGCCAATGTGACGATCTGGCTTGAAGTCAATTCGATAACAAATGACGAAAATGGACGGATTTCTCAGGTTTTTACTACTTATGAACATTTTTCACATTCTCCCATGCAACGCGGCTGCTAGTCCTCCTTTCATGGAAAATCTTAAGGTCCTAGGTCATGTCCAAGAAACCAAAGCCGGCTAAAAAGTGAATAATCGACAACTAAAACTTCAATTGTACTACTTCTTACTGGCTATTACTTCAACTTAGAAGCTTCTTCTGTGTTCTACTATGGTGCTTTTATTGTTTCGGCATACCGCAGCACGTTACATAGCTTTGCAGACGATAAGTGTAACCGTTTCAGAGAGAAGAGCGGCCAATGTGACGATCTGGCTTTAAGTCGATTCGATAACAAATGACGAAAACGGACGGATTTCTCAGGTTTTTCCAACATATGAACACTTTTCACATTCTCCCGTGCAACGCGGCTCCTAGTCCACCTTTCATGCAAAATCTTAAGGTCCTAGGTCATGTCCAAGCCACCAAAGCCGGCTAAAAAGTGAATAACCGACAACTAAAACATGAATTGTACTACTTCTTACTGGCTATTACTTCAACTTAGAAGCTTCTTCTGTGTTCTACTATGGTGCTTTTAGTGTCTCCGCACACCGCAGCACGCGACATAGCTTTGCAAACGATAAATGTAACCGTCTCAGAGAGAAAAGCGGCCAATGAGACGATCTGGCTTTAAGTCGATTCAATAGCAAATGACGAAAACGGACGGATTTCTCAGGTTTTTACTACATATGAACACTTTCCACAATTCTCCCATGCAACGCGGCTGCTAGTCTTCCTTTCATGCAAAGTCTTAAGGTTCCACCGCATGTCCAAGCCACCAAAGTCGGCTAAAAAGCGAATAATCGACAACTAAAACTTGAATTGTACTGCTTCTTACTGGCTATTACTTCAACTTAGAAGCTCCTTCTGTGTTCTACTATGGTGCTTTTAGTGTTTCGGCATATCGCAGCACGCGTCATAGCTTTGCAGACGATAAATGTAACCGTTTGAGAGAGAAGAATGGCCAATGTGTCGATCTGGCTTGAAGTCAATTCGATAACAAATGACGAAAATGGACGGATTTCTCAGGTTTTTACTACATATGAACACTTTTCAAATTCTCCCATGCAACTCGGCTGTTAGACCTCCTTTCATGCAAAATCTTGAGGTCCTAGGTCATGTCAAAGCCACCAAAGCCGGCTAAAAAGTGAATAATCGACAACTAAAACTTGAATTGTACTACTTCTTACTGGCTATTACTTCAACTTAGAAGATTCTTCTGTGTTCTACTGTGGTGCTTTTAGTGTCTCCGCATACCGCAGCACGCGACATAGCTTTGCAGACAATAAATGTAACCGTCTCAGAGAGAAAGCGGCCAATGTGACGATCTGGCTTTAAGTCCATTCGATAACAAATGACGAAAATGGACGGATTTCTCAGGTTTTTACTACATATGAACACTTTTCACATTCTCCCATGCAACGCGGCTGCTAGTCCTCCTTTCATGCAAAATCTTAAGGTCCTAGGTCATGTCCAAGCCACCAAAGCCGGCTAAAAAGTGAATAATCGACAACTAAAACTTGAATTGTACTACTTCTTACTGGCTATTACTTCAACATAGAAGCTCCTTCTGTGTTCTACTATGGTGCTTTTAGTGTTTCGGCATATCGCAGCACGCGACATAGCTTTGCAGACGATAAATGTAACCGTTTGAGAGAGAAGAATGGCCAATGTGACGATCTGGCTTGAAGTCAATTCGATAACAAATGACGAAAATGGACGGATTTCTCAGGTTTTTACTACTTATGAACATTTTTCACATTCTCCCATGCAACGCGGCTGCTAGTCCTCCTTTCATGGAAAATCTTAAGGTCCTAGGTCATGTCCAAGAAACCAAAGCCGGCTAAAAAGTGAATAATCGACAACTAAAACTTCAATTGTACTACTTCTTACTGGCTATTACTTCAACTTAGAAGCTTCTTCTGTGTTCTACTATGGTGCTTTTAGTGTCTCCGCATACCGCAGCACGCGTCATAGCTTTGCAGACGATAAATGAAACCGTCTCAGAGAGAAAAGCGGCCAATGTGACGATCTGGCTTTAAGTCGATTCGATAACAAATGACGAAAACGGACGGATTTCTCAGGTTTTTCCAACATATGAACACTTTTCACATTCTCCCGTGCAACGCGGCTCCTAGTCCTCCTTTCATGCAAAATCTAAAGGTCCTAGGTCATGTCCAAGCCACCAAAGCCGGCTAAAAAGTGAATAATCGACAACTAAAACATGAATTGTACTACTTCTTACTGGCTATTACTTCAACGTAGAAGCTTCTTCTGTGTTCTACTATGGTGCATTTAGTGTCTCCGCACACCGCAGCACGCGACATAACTTTGCAAACGATAAATGTAACCGTCTCAGAGAGAAAAGCGGCCAATGAGACGATCTGGCTTTAAGTCGATTCGATAGCAAATGACGAAAACGGACGGATTTCTCAGGTTTTTACTACATATGAACACTTTTCACAATTCTCCCATGCAACGCAGCTGCTAGTCTTCCTTTCATGCAAAGTCTTAAGGTTCCACCGCATGTCCAAGCCACCAAAGTCGGCTAAAAAGCGAATAATCGACAACTAAAACTTGAATTGTACTGCTTCTTACTGGCTATTACTTCAACTTAGAAGCTCCTTCTGTGTTCTACTATGGTGCTTTTAGTGTTTCGGCATATCGCAGCACGCGTCATAGCTTTGCAGACGATAAATGTAACCGTTTGAGAGAGAAGAATGGCCAATGTGTCGATCTGGCTTGAAGTCAATTCGATAACAAATGACGAAAATGGACGTATTTCTCAGGTTTTTACTACATATGAACACTTTTCAAATTCTCCCATGCAACTCGGCTGTTAGACCTCCTTTCATGCAAAATCTTGAGGTCCTAGGTCATGTCCAAGCCACCAAAGCCGGCTAAAAAGTGAATAATCGACAACTAAAACTTGAATTGTACTACTTCTTAATGGCTATTACTTCAACTTAGAAGATTCTTCTGTGTTCTACTATGGTGCTTTTAGTGTCTCCGCATACCGCAGCACGCGTCATAGCTTTGCAGACGATAAATGAAACCGTCTCAGAGAGAAAAGCGGCCAATGTGACGATCTGGCTTTAAGTCCATTCGATAACAAATGACGAAAATGGACGGATTTCTCAGGTTTTTACTACATATGAACACTTTTCACATTCTCCCATGCAACGCGGCTGCTAGTCCTCCTTTCATGCAAAATCATAAGGTCCTAGGTCATGTCCAAGCCACCATAGCCGGCTAAAAAGTGAATAATGGACAACTAAAACTTGAATTGTATTACTTCTTACTGGCTATTACTTCAACTTAGAAGCTTCTTCTGTGTTCTACTATGGTGCTTTTAGTGTCTCCGCATACCGCAGCACGCGTCATAGCTTTGCAGACGATAAATGAAACCGTCTCAGAGAGAAAAGCGGCCAATGTGACGATCTGGCTTTAAGTCGATTCGATAACAAATGACGAAAACGGATGGATTTCTTAGGTTTTTCCAACATATGAACACTTTTCACATTCTCCCGTGCAACGCGGCTCCTAGTCCTCCTTTCATGCAAAATCTAAAGGTCCTAGGTCATGTCCAAGCCACCAAAGCCGGCTAAAAAGTGAATAATCGACTACTAAAACTTGAATTGTACTACTTCTTACTGGCTATTACTTCAACTTAGAAGCTTATTCTGTGTTCTACTGTGTTGCTTTTAGTGTCTCCGCATACCGCAGCACGCGACATAGCTTTGCAGACAGTAAATGTAACCTTCTCAAAGAGAAAAGTGGCCAATGTGACGATCTGGCTTTAAGTCGATTCGATAACAAATGACGAAAACGGACGGATTTCTCAGGTTTTTACTACATATGAACACTTTTCACATTCTCCCGTGCAACGCGGCTGGTAGTCCTCCTTTCATGCACAATCTTGAGGTCCTAGGTCATGTCCAAGCCACCAAAGCCGGCTAAAAAGTGTATAATCGACAACTAAAACTTGAAATGTACTACTTCTTACTGGCTATTACGTCAACTGAGAAGCTTCTTCTGTGTTCTACTATGGTGCTTTTATTGTTTCGGCATACCGCAGCACGTTACATAGCTTTGCAGACGATAAGTGTAACCGTTTCAGAGAGAAGAGCGGCCAATGTGACGATCTGGCTTTAAGTCGATTCGATAACAAATGACGGAAACGGACGGATTTCTCAGGTTTTTACTACATATGAACACTTTTCACATTCTCCCATGCAACGCGGCTGTTAGACCTCCTTTCATGCAAAATCTTAAGGTCCTAGGTCATGTCCAAGCCACCAAAGCCGGCTAAAAAGTGAATAATCGACAACTAAAACTTGAATTGTACTACTTCTTACTGGCTATTACGTCAACTGAGAAGCTTCTTCTGTGTTCTACTATGGTGCTTTTATTGTTTCGGCATACCGCAGCACGTTACATAGCTTTGCAGACGATAAATGTAACCGTTTCAGAGAGAAGAGCGGCCAATGTGACGATCTGGCTTTAAGTCGATTCGATAACAAATGACGAAAACGGACGGATTTCTCAGGTTTTCACTACATATGCACACTTTTCACATTCTCCCATGCAACGCGGCTGTTAGACTTCCTTTCATGCAAAATCTTAAGGTCCTAGGTCATGTCCAAGCCACCAAAGCCGCCTAAAAGGTGAATAATCGATAACTAAAACTTGAATTGTACTACTTCTTACTGGCTATTACTTCAACTTAGAAGCTTCTTCTGTGTTCTACTATGGTGCTTTTAGTGTTTCCGCATACTGCAGCACGCGACTTAGCTTTGCAGACGATAAATGTATCCGTTTCAGAGAGAAAAGCGGCCAATGTGACGATCTGGCTTTAAGTCGATTCGATAACAAATGGCGAAAACAGACGGATTTCTCACGTTTTTACTACATATGAACACTTTTCACATTCTCCCGTGCAACGCGCCTGCAATTACTCCTTTCATGCAAAATCTTAAGGTTCCACCGCATGTCCAAGCCACCAAAGCCGGCTAAAAAGTGAATAATCGACAAATAAAACTTGAATTGTACTACTTCTTACTGGCTATTACTTCAACTTAGAAGCTCCTTCTGTGTTCTACTATGGTGCTTTTAGTGTTTCGGCATATCGCAGCACGCGACATAGCTTTGCAGACGATAAATGTAACCGTTTGAGAGAGAAGAATGGCCAATGTGACGATCTGGATTTAAGTCCATTCGATAACAAATGACGAAAATGGACGGATTTCTCAGGTTTTTACTACATATGAACACTTTTCACATTCTCCCATGCAACGCGGCTGTTAGACCTCCTTTCATGCAAAATCTTAAGGTCCTAGGTCATGTCCAAGCCACCAAAGCCGCCTAAAAAGTGAATAATCGATAGCTAAAACTTGAATTGTACTACTTCTTACTGGCTATTACTTCAACTTAGAAGCTTCTTCTGTGTTCTACTATGGTGCTTTTAGTGTCTCCGCATACCGCAGCACGCGACATAGCTTTGCAGACGATAAATGTAACCGTCTCAGAGAGAAAAGCGGCAAATGTGACGATCTGGCTTTAAGTCGATTCCATAACAAATGACGAAAACGGACGGATTTCTCAGGTTTTTCCAACATATGAACACTTTTCACATTCTCCCGTGCAACGCGGCTGCTAGTCCTCCTTTCATGCAAAATCATAAGGTCCTAGGTCATGTCCAAGCCACCAAAGCCGGCTAAAAAGTGAATAATCGACAACTAAAACTTGAATTGTACTACTTCTTACTGGCTATTACTTCAACTTAGAAGCTTTATCTGTGTTCTACTATGGTGCTTTTAGTGTCTCCGCATACCGCAGCACGCGACATAGCTTGGCAGACGATAAATGTAACCGTCTCAGAGAGAAAAGGGGCCAATGAGACGATCTGGCTTTAAGTCGATTCGATAACAAATGACGAAAACGGACGGATTTCTCAGGTTTTTACTACATATGAACACTTTTCACATTCTCCCGTGCAACGCGGCTGCTAGTCTTCCTTTCATGCAAAATCTTAAGGTTCCACCGCATGTCCAAGCCACCAAAGCCGGCTAAAAAGTGAATAATCGACAACTAAAACTTGAATTGTACTACTTCTTACTGGCTATTACTTCAACTTAGAAGCTTCTTCTGTGTTCTACTATGGTGCTTTTAGTGTCTCCGCATCCCGCAGCACGCGACATAGATTTGCAGACGATAAATGTAACCGTTTGAGAGAGAAGAATGGCCAATGTGACGATCTGGCTTGAAGTCAATTCGATAACAAATGACGAAAATGGACGGATTTCTCAGGTTTTTACTACTTATGAACATTTTTCACATTCTCCCATGCAACGCGGCTGCTAGTCCTCCTTTCATGCAAAATCTTAAGGTCCTAGGTCATGTCCAAGAAACCAAAGCCGGCTAAAAAGTGAATAATCCACAACTAAAACTTCAATTCTACTACTTCTTACTGGCTATTACTTCAACATAGAAGCTTCTTCTGTGTTCTACTATGGTGCTTTTAGTGTTTCCGCATACCGCAGCACGCGACATAGCTTTGTAGACGATAAATGTAACCGTTTCAGAGAGAAGAGCGGCCAATGTGACGATCTGGCCTTAAGACGATTCGATAACAAATGACGAAAACGGACGGATTTCTCAGGTTTTTACTGCATATGAACACTTTTTACATTATACCGTGCAACGCGGCTGCTAGTCCTCCTTTCATGCAAAATCCTAAGGTCCTAGGTCATGTCCAATCCACCAAAGCCGGCTAAAAAGTGAATAATCGACAACTAAAACTTGAATTGTATTACTTCTTACTGGCCATTACTTCAACTTAGAAGCTTCTTCTGTGTTCTACTATGGTGCTTTTAGTGTCTCCGCATACCGCAGCACGCGTCACAGCTTTGCAGACGATAAATGAAACCGTCTCAGAGAGAAAAGCGGCCAATGTGACGATCTGGCTTTAAGTCGATTCGATAACAAATGACGAAAACGGACGGATTTCTCAGGTTTTTCCAACATATGAACACTTTTCACATTCTCCCGTGCAACGCGGCTCCTAGTCCACCTTTCATGCAAAATCTTAAGGTCCTAGGTCATGTCCAAGCCACCAAAGCCGGCTAAAAAGTGAATAACCGACAACTAAAACATGAATTGTACTACTTCTTACTGGCTATTACTTCAACTTAGAAGCTTCTTCTGTGTTCTACTATGGTGCTTTTAGTGTCTCCGCACACCGCAGCACGCGACATAGCTTTGCAAACGATAAATGTAACCGTCTCAGAGAGAAAAGCGGCCAATGAGACGATCTGGCTTTAAGTCGATTCGATAGCAAATGACGAAAACGAACGGATTTCTCAGGTTTTTACTACATATGAACACTTTCCACAATTCTCCCATGCAACGCGGCTGCTAGTCTTCCTTTCATGCAAAGTCTTAAGGTTCCACCGCATGTCCAAGCCAACAAAGTCGGCTAAAAAGCGAATAATCGACAACTAAAACTTGAATTGTACTGCTTCTTACTGGCTATTACTTCAACTTAGAAGCTCCTTCTGTGTTCTACTATGGTGCTTTTAGTGTTTCGGCATATCGCAGCACGCGTCATTGCTTTGCAGACGATAAATGTAACCGTTTGAGAGAGAAGAATGGCCAATGTGTCGATCTGGCTTGAAGTCAATTCGATAACAAATGACGAAAATGGACGGATTTCTCAGGTTTTTACTACATATGAACACTTTTCAAATTCTCCCATGCAACTCGGCTGTTAGACCTCCTTTCATGCAAAATCTTGAGGTCATAGGTCATGTCAAAGCCACCAAAGCCGGCTAAAAAGTGAATAATCGACAACTAAAACTTGAATTGTACTACTTCTTACTGGCTATTACTTCAACTTAGAAGATTCTTCTGTGTTCTACTGTGGTGCGTTTAGTGTCTCCGCATACCGCAGCACGCGACATAGCTTTGCAGACAATAAATGTAACCGTCTCAGAGAGAAAGCGGCCAATGTGACGATCTGGCTTTAAGTCCATTCGATAACAAATGACGAAAATGGACGGATTTCTCAGGTTTTTACTACATATGAACACTTTTCACATTCTCCCATGCAACGCGGCTGCTAGTCCTCCTTTCATGCAAAATCTTAAGGTCCTAGGTCATGTCCAAGCCACCAAAGCCGGCTAAAAAGTGAATAATCGACAACTAAAACTTGAATTGTACTACTTCTTACTGGCTATTACTTCAACATAGAAGCTCCTTCTGTGTTCTACTATGGTGCTTTTGGTGTTTCGGCATATCGCAGCACGCGACATAGCTTTGCAGACGATAAATGTAACCGTTTGAGAGAGAAGAATGGCCAATGTGACGATCTGGCTTTAAGTCGATTCGATAACAAATGACGAAAACGGACGGATTTCTCAGGTTTTTACTACATATGAACACTTTTCACATTCTCCCGTGCAACGCGGCTGCTAGCCTTCCTTTCATGCAAAATCTTAAGGTCCCAAGTCATGTCCAAGCCACCAAAGCCGGCTAAAAAGTGATTAATCGACAACTAAAACTTAAATAGTACTACTTCTTACTGGCTATTACTTCAATTTAGAAGCTTCTTCTGTGTTCTAATATGGTGCTTCTAGTGTCTCCGCATACCGCAGCACGCGACATAGCTTTGCAGACAATAAATGTAACCGTCTCAGAGAGAAAGCGGCCAATGTGACGATCTGGCTTTCAGTCCATTCAATAACAAATGACGAAAATGGACGGATTTCTCAGGTTTTTACTACATATGAACACTTTTCACATTCTTCCATGCAACGCGGCTGCTAGTCCTCCTTTCATGCAAAATCATAAGGTCCTAGGTCATGTCCAAGCCACCATAGCCGGCTAAAAAGTGAATAATCGACAACTAAAACTTGAATTGTACTACTTCTTACTGGCTATTTGTCAACTTAGAAGCTTCTTCTGTGTTCTACTATGGTGCATTTATTGTTTCGGCATACCGCAGCACGTTACCTAGCTTTGCAGACGATAAGTGTAACCGTTTCAGAGAGAAGAGCGGCCAATGTGACGATCTGGCTTTAAGTCGATTCGATAACAAATGACGAAAACGGACGGATTTCTCAGGTTTTTACTACATATGAACACTTTTCACATTCTCCCATGCAACGCGGCTGTTAGACCTCCTTTCATGCAAAATCTAAAGGTCCTAGGTCATGTCCAAGCCCCCAAAGCCGCCTAAAAAGTGAATAATCGATAACTAAAACTTGAATTGTACTACTTCTTACTGGCTATTACTTCAACTTATAAGCTTCTTCTGTGTTCTACTATGGTGCTTTTAGTGTTTGCGCATACTGCAGCACGCGACATAGCTTTGCAGACGATAATTGTAACCGTTTCAGAGAGAAAAGCGGCCAATGTGACGATCTGGCTTTAAGTCGATTCGATAACAAATGGCGAAAACAGACGGATTTCTCACGTTTTTACTACATATGAACACTTTTCACATTCTCCCGTGAACGCGCCTGCAAGTACTCCTTTCATGCAAAATCTTAAGGTCCTAGGTCATGTCCAAGCAACCAAAGCCGGCTAAAAAGTGAATAATCGACTACTAAAACTTGAATTGTACTACTTCTTACTGGCTATTACTTCAACTTAGAAGCTTATTCTGTGTTCTACTGTGTTGCTTTTAGTGTCTCCGCATACCGCAGCACGCGACATAGCTTTGCAGACAGTAAATGTAACCTTCTCAAAGAGAAAAGTGGCCAATGTGACGATCTGGCTTTAAGTCGATTCGATAACAAATGACGAAAACGGACGGATTTCTCAGGTTTTTACTACATATGAACACTTTTAACATTCTCCCATGCAACGCGGCTGTTAGACCTCCTTTCATGCAAAATCTTAAGGTCCTAGGTCATGTCCAAGCCACCAAAGCCGGCTAAAAAGTGAATAATCGACAACTAAAACTTGAATTGTACTACTTCTTACTGGCTATTACGTCAACTGAGAAGCTTCTTCTGTGTTCTACTATGGTGCTTTTCTTGTTTCGGCATACCGCAGCACGTTACATAGCTTTGCAGACGATAAATGTAACCGTTTCAGAGAGAAAAGCGGCCAATGTGACGATCTGGCTTTAAGTCGATTCGATAACAAATGACGAAAACAGACGGATTTCTCACGTTTTTACTACATATGAACACTTTTCACATTCTCCCATGCAACGCGCCTGCAAGTACTCCTTTCATGCAAAATCTTAAGGTCCTAGGTCATGTCCAAGACACCAAAGCCGGCTAAAAAGTGAATAATCGACTACTAAAACTTGAATTGTACTACTTCTTACTGGCTATTACTTCGACTTAGAAGCTTCTTCTGTGTTCTACTATGGTGCTTTTAGTGTCTCCGCATACCGCAGCACGCGACATAGCTTTGCAGACGGTAAATGTAACCTTCTCAGAGAAAAAAGTGGCCAATGTGACGATCTGGCTTAAAGTCGATTCGATAACAAATGACGAAAACGGACGGATTTCTCAGGTTTTTACTACATATGAACACTTTTCACATTCTGCCGTGCAACGCGGCTGCTAGTCCTCCTTTCATGCACAATCTTAAGGTCCTAGGTCATGTCCAAGCCACCAAAGCTGGCTAAAAAATGAATAATCGACAACTAAAACTTGAATTGTACTACTTCTTACTGGCTATTACTTCAACTTAGAAGCTTCTTCTGTGTTCTACTATGGTGCTTTTAGTGTCTCCGCACACCGCAGCACGCGACATAGCTTTGCAGATGATAAATGTAACCTTCTCAGAGAGAAAAGCGGCCAATGTGACGATCTGGCTTTAAGTCGAGTCGATAACAAATGACGAAAACGGACGGATTTCTCAGGTTTTTACTACATATGAACACTTTTCACATTCTCCCATGCAACGCGGCTGTTAGACCTCCTTTCATGCAAAATCTTATGGTCCTAGGTCATGTCCAAGCCACCAAAGCCGGCTAAAAAGTGAGTAATCGATAACTAAAACTTGAATTGTACTACTTCTTACTGGCTATTACTTCAACTTAGAAGCTTCTTCTGTGTTCTACTGTGCGCTTTTAGTGTCTCCGCATACCACAGCACGCGACATAGCTTTGCAGACGATAAATGTAACCATCTCAGAGAGAAAAGTGGCCAATGTGACGATCTGGCTTTAAGTCGATTCGATAACAAATGACGAAAAAGGACGGATTTCTCAGGTTTTTACTACATATGAACCCTTTTCACATTCTCCCGTGCAAAGCGGCTGCTAGTCCTCCTTTCATGCAAAATCCTAAGGTCTAAAGCCAGCTAAAAAGTGAATAATCGACAACTAAAACTTGAATTGTACTACTTCTTACTGGCTATTACTTCAACTTAGAAGCTTCTTCTGTGTTCTACTATGGTGCTTCTAGTGTCTCCGCACACCGCAGCACGCGACATAGCTTTGCAGACGATAAATGTAACCTTCTCAGAGAGAAAATCAGCCAATGTTACGATCTGGCTTTAAGTCGATTCGATAACAAATGACGAAAACGGACGGATTTCTCAGGTTTTCACTACATATGAACACTTTTCACATTCTCCCATGCAACGCGGCTGTTAGACCTCCTTTCATGCAAAATCTTAAGGTCCTAGGTCATGTCCAAGCCACCAAAGCCGCCTAAAAAGTGAATAATCGATAACTAAAACTTGAATTGTACTACTTCTTACTGGCTATTACTTCAACTTAGAAGCTTCTTCTGTGTTCTACTATGGTGCTTTTAGTGTTTCCGCATACTGCAGCACGCGACTTAGCTTTGCAGACGATAAATGTAACCGTTTCAGAGAGAAAAGCGGCCAATGTGACGATCTGGCTTTAAGTCGATTCGATAACAAATGGCGAAAACAGACGGATTTCTCACGTTTTTACTACATATGAACACTTTTCACATTCTCCCATGCAACGCGAATGCAAGTACTCCTTTCATGCAAAATCTTAAGGTTCCACCGCATGTCCAAGCCACCAAAGCCGGCTAAAAAGTGAATAATCGACAACTAAAACTTGAATTGTACTACTTCTTACTGGCTATTACTTCAACTTAGAAGCTCCTTCTGTGTTCTACTATGGTGCTTTTAGTGCTTCGGCATATCGCAGCACGCGACATAGCTTTGCAGACGATAAATGTAACCGTTTGAGAGAGAAGAATGGCCAATGTGACGATCAGGCTTGAAGTCAATTCGATAACAAATGACGAAAACAGACGGATTTCTCACGTTTTTACTACATATGAACACTTTTCACATTCTCCCATGCAACGCGCCTGCAAGTACTCCTTTCATGCAAAATCTTAAGGTCCTAGGTCATGTCCAAGACACCAAAGCCGGCTAAAAAGTGAATAATCGACTACTAAAACTTGAATTGTACTACTTCTTACTGGCTATTACTTCGACTTAGAAGCTTCTTCTGTGTTCTACTATGGTGCTTTTAGTGTCTCCGCATACCGCAGCACGCGACATAGCTTTGCAGACGGTAAATGTAACCTTCTCAGAGAAAAAAGTGGCCAATGTGACGATCTGGCTTAAAGTCGATTCGATAACAAATGACGAAAACGGACGGATTTCTCAGGTTTTTACTACATATGAACACTTTTCACATTCTGCCGTGCAACGCGGCTGCTAGTCCTCCTTTCATGCACAATCTTAAGGTCCTAGGTCATGTCCAAGCCACCAAAGCTGGCTAAAAAATGAATAATCGACAACTAAAACTTGAATTGTACTACTTCTTACTGGCTATTACTTCAACTTAGAAGCTTCTTCTGTGTTCTACTATGGTGCTTTTAGTGTCTCCGCACACCGCAGCACGCGACATAGCTTTGCAGATGATAAATGTAACCTTCTCAGAGAGAAAAGCGGCCAATGTGACGATCTGGCTTTAAGTCGAGTCGATAACAAATGACGAAAACGGACGGATTTCTCAGGTTTTTACTACATATGAACACTTTTCACATTCTCCCATGCAACGCGGCTGTTAGACCTCCTTTCATGCAAAATCTTATGGTCCTAGGTCATGTCCAAGCCACCAAAGCCGGCTAAAAAGTGAGTAATCGATAACTAAAACTTGAATTGTACTACTTCTTACTGGCTATTACTTCAACTTAGAAGCTTCTTCTGTGTTCTACTGTGCGCTTTTAGTGTCTCCGCATACCACAGCACGCGACATAGCTTTGCAGACGATAAATGTAACCATCTCAGAGAGAAAAGTGGCCAATGTGACGATCTGGCTTTAAGTCGATTCGATAACAAATGACGAAAAAGGACGGATTTCTCAGGTTTTTACTACATATGAACCCTTTTCACATTCTCCCGTGCAAAGCGGCTGCTAGTCCTCCTTTCATGCAAAATCCTAAGGTCTAAAGCCAGCTAAAAAGTGAATAATCGACAACTAAAACTTGAATTGTACTACTTCTTACTGGCTATTACTTCAACTTAGAAGCTTCTTCTGTGTTCTACTATGGTGCTTCTAGTGTCTCCGCACACCGCAGCACGCGACATAGCTTTGCAGACGATAAATGTAACCTTCTCAGAGAGAAAATCAGCCAATGTTACGATCTGGCTTTAAGTCGATTCGATAACAAATGACGAAAACGGACGGATTTCTCAGGTTTTCACTACATATGAACACTTTTCACATTCTCCCATGCAACGCGGCTGTTAGACCTCCTTTCATGCAAAATCTTAAGGTCCTAGGTCATGTCCAAGCCACCAAAGCCGCCTAAAAAGTGAATAATCGATAACTAAAACTTGAATTGTACTACTTCTTACTGGCTATTACTTCAACTTAGAAGCTTCTTCTGTGTTCTACTATGGTGCTTTTAGTGTTTCCGCATACTGCAGCACGCGACTTAGCTTTGCAGACGATAAATGTAACCGTTTCAGAGAGAAAAGCGGCCAATGTGACGATCTGGCTTTAAGTCGATTCGATAACAAATGGCGAAAACAGACGGATTTCTCACGTTTTTACTACATATGAACACTTTTCACATTTTCCCATGCAACGCGAATGCAAGTACTCCTTTCATGCAAAATCTTAAGGTTCCACCGCATGTCCAAGCCACCAAAGCCGGCTAAAAAGTGAATAATCGACAACTAAAACTTGAATTGTACTACTTCTTACTGGCTATTACTTCAACTTAGAAGCTCCTTCTGTGTTCTACTATGGTGCTTTTAGTGCTTCGGCATATCGCAGCACGCGACATAGCTTTGCAGACGATAAATGTAACCGTTTGAGAGAGAAGAATGGCCAATGTGACGATCAGGCTTGAAGTCAATTCGATAACAAATGACGAAAATGGACGGATTTCTCAGGTTTTTACTACATATGAACACTTTTCACATTCTCCCGTGCAACGCGGCTGCTAGTCTTCCTTTCATGCAAAATCTTAAGGTTCCACCGCATGTCCAAGCCACCAAAGCCGGCTAAAAAGTGAATAATCGACAACTAAAACTTGAATTGTACTACTTCTTACTGGCTATTACTTCAACTTAGAAGCTCCTTCTGTGTTCTACTACGGTGCTTTTAGTGTTTCGGCATATCGCAGCACGCGACATAGCTTTGCAGACGATAAATGTAACCGTTTGAGAGAGAAGAATGGCCAATGTGACGATCTGGCTTTAAGTCGATTCCATAACAAATGACGAAAACGGACGGATTTCTCAGGTTTTACTACATATGAACACTTTTCACATTCTCCCGTGCAACGCGGCTGCTAGTCCTCCTTTCATGCAAAATCTTAATGTCCTAGGTCATGTCCAAGCGACTAAAGCCGGCAAAAATGTGAATAATCGACAACTAAAACTTGAATTGTATTTCTTCTTACTGGCTATTACTTCAACTTAGAAGCTTCTTCTGTGTTCTACTATGGTGCTTTTAGTGTCTCCGCATACCGCAGCACGCGACATAGCTTTGCAGACGATAAATGAAACCGTCTCAGAGAGAAAAGCGGCCAATGTGACGATCTGGCTTTAAGTCGATTCGATAACAAATGACGAAAACGGACGGATTTCTCAGGTTTTTCCAACATATGAACACTTTTCACATTCTCCCGTGCAACGCGGCTGCTAGTCCTCCTTTCATGCAAAATCTTAAGGTTCTAGGTCATGTCCAAGCCACCAAAGCCGGCTAAAAAGTGAATAATCGACAACTAAAACTTGAATTGTACTACTTCTTACTGGCTATTACTTCAACTTAGAAGCTTCTTCTGTGTTCTACTATGGTGCTTTTAGTGTCTCCGCATACCGCAGCACGCGACATAGCTTTGCAGACGATAAGTGTAACCGTTTCAGAGAGAAGAGCGGCCAATGTGACGATCTGGCTTTAAGTCGATTCGATAACAAATGACGAAAACGGACGGATTTCTCAGGTTTTCACTACATATGAACACTTTTCACATTCTCCCATGCAACGCGGCTGTTAGACCTCTTTCATGCAAAATCTTAAGGTCCTAGGTCATGTCCAAGCCACCAAAGCCGCCTAAAAAGTGAATAATCGATAACTAAAACTTGAATTGTACTACTTCTTACTGGCTATTACTTCAACTTAGAAGCTTCTTCTGTGTTCTACTATGGTGCTTTTAGTGTTTCCGCATACTGCAGCACGCGACTTAGCTTTGCAGACGATAAATGTAACCGTTTCAGAGAGAAAAGCGGCCAATGTGACGATCTGGCTTTAAGTCGATTCGATAACAAATGGCGAAAACAGACGGATTTCTCACGTTTTTACTACATATGAACACTTTTCACATTCTCCCATGCAACGCGCCTGCAAGTACTCCTTTCATGCAAAATCTTAAGGTTCCACCGCATGTCCAAGCCACCAAAGCCGGCTAAAAAGTGAATAATCGACAACTAAAACTTGAATTGTACTACTTCTTACTGGCTATTACTTCAACTTAGAAGCTCCTTCTGTGTTCTACTATGGTGCTTTTAGTGCTTCGGCATATCGCAGCACGTGACATAGCTTTGCAGACGATAAATGTAACCGTTTGAGAGAGAAGAATGGCCAATGTGACGATCAGGCTTGAAGTCAATTCGATAACAAATGACGAAAATGGACGGATTTCTCAGGTTTTTACTACATATGAACACTTTTCACATTCTCCCGTGCAACGCGGCTGCTAGTCTTCCTTTCATGCAAAATCTTAAGGTTCCACCGCATGTCCAAGCCAGCAAAGCCGGCTAAAAAGTGAATAATCGACAACTAAAACTTGAATTGTACTACTTCTTACTGGCTATTACTTCAACTTAGAAGCTCCTTCTGTGTTCTACTACGGTGCTTTTAGTGTTTCGGCATATCGCAGCACGCGACATAGCTTTGCAGACGATAAATGTAACCGTTTGAGAGAGAAGAATGGCCAATGTGACGATCTGGCTTGAAGTCAATTCGATAACAAATGACGAAAATGGACGGATTTCTCAGGTTTTTACTACTTATGAACACTTTTCACATTCTCCCATGCAACGCGGCTGCTAGTCCTCCTTTCATGCAAAATCTTAAGGTCCTAGGTCATGTCCAAGAAACCAAAGCCGGCAAAAAAGTGAATAATCGACAACTAAAACTTGAATTGTACTACTTCTTACTGGCTATTACTTCAACATAGAAGCTTCTTCTGTGTTCTACTATGGTGCTTTTAGTGTTTCCGCATACCGCAGCACGCGACGTAGCTTTGTAGACGATAAATGTAACCGTTTCAGAGAGAAGAGCGGCCAATGTGACGATCTGGCTTTAAGACGATTCGATAACAAATGGCAAAAACGGACGGATTTCTCAGGTTTTTACTACATATGAGCACCTTTCACATTCTCCCGTGCAACGCGGCTGCTAGTCCTCCTTTCATGGAAAATCTTAAGGTACTAGGTCATGTCCAAGACACCAAAGCCGGCTAAAAAGTGAATAATCGACAACTAAAACTTGAATTGTACTACTTCTTACTGGCTATTACTTCAACTTAGAAGTTTCTTCTGTGTTCTACTATGGAGCTTTTAGTGTCTCCGCATACCGCAGCACGCGACATAGCCTTGCAGACGATAAGTGTAACCGTTTCAGAGAGAAAAGAGACCAATGTGACGATCAGGCTTTAAGTCGATTCGATAACAAATGACGAAAACGGACGGATTTCTCAGGTTTTTACTACATATGAACACTTTTCACATTCTCCCGTGCAACGCGGCTGCTAGTCCTCCTTTCATGCAAAATCTTATGGTCCTAGGTCATGTCATAGCCACCAAAGCCGGCTAAAAAGTGAATAATCGACAACTAAAACTTGAATTGTACTACTTCTTACTGGCTATTACTTCAACTTAGAAGCTCCTTCTGTGTTCTACTATGGTGCTTTTAGTGTTTCGGCATATCGCAGCACGCGACATAGCTTTACAGACGATAAATGTAACCGTTTGAGAGAGAAGAATGGCCAATGTGACGATCTGGCTTGAAGTCAATTCGATAACAAATGACGAAAATGGACGGATTTCTCAGGTTTTTACTACATATGAACACTTTTCACATTCTCCCATGCAACGCGGCTGTTAGACCTCCTTTCATGCAAAATCTTAAGGTCCTAGGTCATGTCCAAGCCACCAAAGCCGCCTAAAAAGTGAATAATCGATAACTAAAACTTGAATTGTACTACTTCTTACTGGCTATTACTTCAACTTAGAAGCTTCTTCTGTGTTCTACTATGGTGCTTTTAGTGTCTCCGCATACCGCAGCACGCGACATAGCTTTGCAGACGATAAATGTAACCGTCTCAGAGAGAAAAGCGGCAAATGTGACGATCTGGCTTTAAGTCGATTCCATAACAAATGACGAAAACGGACGGATTTCTCAGGTTTTTCCAACATATGAACACTTTTCACATTCTCCCGTGAAACGCGGCTGTTAGTCCTCCTTTCATGCAAAATCTTAAGGTCCTAGGTCATGTCCAAGCCACCAAAGCCGGCTAAAAAGTGAATAATCGACAACTAAAACTTGAATTGTACTACTTCTTACTGGCTATTACTTCAACATAGAAGCTTTTTCTGTGTTCTACTATGGTGCTTTTAGTGTCTCCGCATACCGCAGCACGCGACATAGCTTTGCAGACGATAAATGTAACCGTCTCAGAGAGAAAAGGGGCCAATGAGACGATCTGGCTTTAAGTCGATTCGATAACAAATGTCGAAAACGGACGGATTTCTCAGGTTTTTACTACATATGAACACTTTTCACATTCTCCCGTGCAACGCGGCTGCTAGTCTTCCTTTCATGCAAAATCTTAAGGTTCCACCGCATGTCCAAGCCACCAAAGCCGGCTAAAAAGTGAATAATCGACAACTAAAACTTGAATTGTACTACTTCTTACTGGCTATTACTTCAACATAGAAGCTCCTTCTGTGTTCTACTATGGTGCTTTTAGTGTTTCGGCATATCGCAGCACGCGACATAGCTTTGCAGACGATAAATGTAACCGTTTGAGAGAGAAGAATGGCCAATGTGACGATCTGGCTTGAAGTCAATTCGATAACAAATGACGAAAATGGACGGATTTCTCAGGTTTTTACTACTTATGAACTTTTTTCACATTCTCCCATGCAACGCGGCTGCTAGTCCTCCTTTCATGCAAAATCTTAAGGTCCTAGGTCATGTCCAAGAAACCAAAGCCGGCTAAAAAGTGAATACTCGACAACTAAAACTTCAATTGTACTACTTCTTACTGGCTATTACTTCAACATAGAAGCTTCTTCTGTGTTCTACTATGGTGCTTTTAGTGTTTCCGCATACCGCAGCACGCGACATAGCTTTGTAGACGATAAATGTAACCGTTTCAGAGAGAAGAGCGGCCAATGTGACGATCTGGCTTTAAGACGATTCGATAACAAATGGCGAAAACGGACGGATTTCTCAGGTTTTTACTACATATGAACACCTTTCACATTCTCCCGTGCAACGCGGCTGCTAGTCCTCCTTTCATGGAAAATCTTAAGGTACTAGGTCATGTCCAAGCCACCAAAGCCGGCTAAAAAGTGAATAATCGACAACTAAAACATGAATTGTACTACTTCTTACTGGCTATTACTTCAACTTAGAAGCTTCTTCTGTGTTCTACTATGGTGCTTTTAGTGTCTCCGCACACCGCAGCACGCGACATAGCTTTGCAAACGATAAATGTAACCGTCTCAGAGAGAAAAGCGGCCAATGAGACGATCTGGCTTTAAGTCGATTCGATAGCAAATGACGAAAACGGACGGATTTCTCAGGTTTTTACTACATATGAACACTTTTCACATTCTCCCATGCAAAGCGGCTGCTAGTCTTCCTTTCATGCAAAGTCTTAAGGTTCCACCGCATGTCCAAGCCACCAAAGCCGGCTAAAAAGCGAATAATCGACAACTAAAACTTGAATTGTACTGCTTCTTACTGGCTATTACTTCAACTTAGAAGCTCCTTCTGTGTTCTACTATGGTGCTTTTAGTGTCTCCGCACACCGCAGCACGCGACATAGCTTTGCAAACGATAAATGTAACCGTCTCAGAGAGAAAAGCGGCCAATGAGACGATCTGGCTTTAAGTCGATTCGATAGCAAATGACGAAAACGGACGGATTTCTCAGGTTTTTACTACATATGAACACTTTTCACATTCTCCCGTGCAACGCGGCTCCTAGTCCTCCTTTCATGCAAAATCTTAAGGTCCTAGGTCATGTCCAAGCCACCAAAGCCGTCTAAAAAGTGAATAATCGACAACTGAAACTTGAATTGTACTACTTCTTACTGGCTATTACTTCAACTTAGAAGATTCTTCTGTGTTCTACTATGGTGCTTTTAGTGTCTCCGCACACCGCAGGACGCGACATAGCTTTGCAGACGATAAATATAACCGTCTCAGAGAGAAAAGCGGCCAATGTGACGATCTGGCTTTAAGTCGATTCGATAACAAATGACGAAAACGGACGGATTTCTCACGTTTTTACTACATATGAACACTTTTCACATTCCCCCTTGCAACGCGGCTGCCAGTCCTCCTTTCATGCAAAATTTTAACGTCCTAGGTGGTGTCCAAGAAACCAAAGCCGTCTAAAAAGTGAATAATCGACACCTAAAACTTTAATTGTACTACTTCTTGCTGGCTATTGCTTCAACTTAGAAGCTTCTTCTGTGTTCTACTATGGTTCTTTTAGTGTCTCCGCATCCCGCAGCACGCGACATAGCTTTGCAGACGATAAATGTGACCGTCTCAGAGAGAAAAGCGGCCAATGTGACGATCTGGCTTTAAGTCGATTCGATAACAAAAGACGAAAACGGACGGATTTCTCAGGTTTTTAGTACATATGAACACTTTTCACATTCTCCCATGCAACGCGGCTGCTAGTCCTCCTTTCATGCAAAATGTTAAGGTCCTAGGTCATGTCCAAGCCACCAAAGCCGGCTAAAAAGTGAATAATCGACAACTAAAACATGAATAGTACTACTTCTTACTGGCTATTACTTCAACTTAGAAGCTTCTTCTGTGTTCTACTATGGTGCTTTTAGTGTTTCTGCTTACCGCAGCACGCGACATAGCTTTGCAGACGATAAATGTAACCGTCTCAGAGAGAAAAGCGGCCAATGTGACGATCTTACTTTAAGTCGATTCGATAACAAATGACGAAAACGGACGGATTTCTCAGGTTTTCACTACATATGAACACTTTTCACATTCTCCCGTGCAACGCGGCTGCTAGTCCTCCTTTCATGCAAAATCTTAAGGTCGTAGGCCATGTCCAAGCCACCAAAGCCGGCTAAAAAGTGAATAATCGACAACTAATATCTGAATTGTACTACTTCTTACTGGCTATTACTTCAACTTTGAAGCTTCTTCTGTGTTCTACTATGGTGCTTTTAGTGTCTCCGCATACCGCAGCACGCGACATAACTTTGCAGAGGGATAAATGTAACCGTCTCAGAGAGAAAAGCGGCCATTGTGGCGATCTGGCTTTAAGTCGATTCGATAAGAAATGACGAAAACGGACGGATTTCTCAGGTTTTTACTACATATGAACACTTTTCACATTCTCCCGTGCAACGCAGCTGCTAGTCCTCCTTTCATGCAAAGTCTTAAGGTCCTAGGTCATGTCCAAGCCACCAAAGCCGGCTAAAAAGCGAATAATCGACAACTAAAACTTGAATTGTACTACTTCTTACTGCCTATTACTTCAACTTAGAAGCTTCTTCTGTGTTGTACTATGGTGCTTTTAGTGTCTCTGCATACCGCAGAACGCGACATAGCTTTGCAGAGGATAAATGTAACCGTTTCAGAGAGAAGAGCAGCCAATGTGACGATCTGGCTTTAAGTCGATTCGGTAACAAATGACGAAAACGGACGGATTTCTCAGGTTTTTACTACATATGAACACTTTTCACATTCTCCCGTGCAACGCGGCTGCTAGTCCTCCTTTCAAGCAAAATCTTAAGGTCCTAAGTCATGTCCAAGCCACCAAAGCCGGCTAAAAAGTGAATAATCGACAACTAAAACTTGAATTGTACTACTTCTTACTGGCTATTACTTCAACTTAGAAGCTTATTCTGTGTTCTACTATGGTTCTTTTAGTGCCTCCGCATACCGCAGCACGTGACATAGCTTTGCAGACGATAAATGTAACCGTGTCAGAGAGAAAAGCGGCCAATGTGACGATATGGCTTTAAGTCGATTCGATAACAAATGACGAAAACGGACGGATTTCTCAGGTTTTTCCTACATATGAACACTTTTCACATTATCCCGTGCAACGCGGTTGCAAGTCCTCCTTTCATGCAAAATTTTAACGTCCTAGGTGATGTCCAAGCCACCAAAACCGTCTAAAAAGTGAATAATCGACAACTAAAACTTGAATTGTACTACTTCTTACTGGCTATTGCTTCAACTTAGAAGCTTCTTCTGTGTTCTACTATGGTTCTTTTAGTGTCTCCGCATCCCGCAGCACGCGACATAGCTTTGCAGACGATAAATGTAACCGTCTCAGACAGAAAAGCGGCCAATGTGACGAACTGGCTTTAAGTCGATTCGATAACAAAAGACGAAAACGGACGGATTTCTAAGGTTTTTAGTACATATGAACACATTTCACATTCTCCCGTGCAACGCGGCTCCTAGTCCTCCTTTCATGCAAAATCTTAAGGTCCTAGGTCATGTCCAAGCCACCAAAGCCGTCTAAAAAGTGAATAATCGACAACTAAAACTTGAATTGTACTACTTCTTACTGGCTATTACTTCAACTTAGAAGATTCTTCTGTGTTCTACTATGGTGCTTTTAGTGTCTCCGCACACCGCAGGACGCGACATAGCTTTGCAGACGATAAATATAACCGTCTCAGAGAGAAAAGCGGCCAATGTGACGATCTGGCTTTAAGTCGATTCGATAACAAATGACGAAAACGGACGGATTTCTCACGTTTTTACTACATATGAACACTTTTCACATTCCCCCTTGCAACGCGGCTGCCAGTCCTCCTTTCATGCAAAATTTTAACGTCCTAGGTGGTGTCCAAGAAACCAAAGCCGTCTAAAAAGTGAATAATCGACAACTAAAACTTTAATTGTACTACTTCTTGCTGGCTATTGCTTCAACTTAGAAGCTTCTTCTGTGTTCTACTATGGTTCTTTTAGTGTCTCCGCATCCCGCAGCACGCGACATAGCTTTGCAGACGATAAATGTAACCGTCTCAGAGAGAAAAGCGGCCAATGTGACGATCTGGCTTTAAGTCGATTCGATAACAAAAGACGAAAACGGACGGATTTCTCAGGTTTTTAGTACATATGAACACTTTTCACATTCTCCCATGCAACGCGGCTACTAGTCCTCCTTTCATGCAAAATGTTAAGGTCCTAGGTCATGTCCAAGCCACCAAAGCCGGCTAAAAAGTGAATAATCGACAACTAAAACTTGAATAGTACTACTTCTTACTGGCTATTACTTCAACTTAGAAGCTTCTTCTGTGTTCTACTATGGTGCTTTTAGTGTTTCTGCTTACCGCAGCACGCGACATAGCTTTGCAGACGATAAATGTAACCGTCTCAGAGAGAAAAGCGGCCAATGTGACGATCTTACTTTAAGTCGATTCGATAACAAATGACGAAAACGGACGGATTTCTCAGGTTTTCACTACATATGAACACTTTTCACATTCTCCCGTGCAACGCGGCTGCTAGTCCTCCTTTCATGCAAAATCTTAAGGTCGTAGGTCATGTCTAAGCCACCAAAGCCGGCTAAAAAGTGATTAATCGACAACTAAACTTGAATAGTACTACTTCTTACTGCCTATTACGTCAACTTAGAAGCTTCTTCTGTGTTCTACTATGGTGCTTTTAGTGTCTCCGCACACCGCAGCACGTGACATAGCTTTGCAGAGGATAAGTGCAACCGTTTCAGAGAGAAGAGCGGCCAATGTGACGATCTTACTTTAAGTCGATTCGATAACAAATGACGAAAACGGACGGATTTCTCAGGTTTTTACTACATATGAACACTTTTCACATTCTCCCATGCAACGCGGCAGCTAGTCCTCCTTTCATGCAAAATCTTAAGGTCATAGGCCATGTCCAAGCCACCAAAGCCGGCTAAAAAGTGAATAATCGACAACTAATATCTGAATTGTACTACTTCTTACTGGCTATTACTTCAACTTTGAAGCTTCTTCTGTGTTCTACTATGGTGCTTTTAGTGTCTCCGCATACCGCAGCACGCGACATAACTTTGCAGAGGGATAAATGTAACCGTCTCAGAGAGAAAAGCGGCCATTGTGGCGATCTGGCTTTAAGTCGATTCGATAAGAAATGACGAAAACGGACGGATTTCTCAGGTTTTTACTACATATGAACACTTTTCACATTCTCCCGTGCAACGCAGCTGCTAGTCCTCCTTTCATGCAAAGTCTTAAGGTCCTAGGTCATGTCCAAGCCACCAAAGCCGGCTAAAAAGCGAATAATCGACAACTAAAACTTGAATTGTACTACTTCTTACTGCCTATTACTTCAACTTAGAAGCTTCTTCTGTGTTGTACTATGGTGCTTTTAGTGTCTCTGCATACCGCAGAACGCGACATAGCTTTGCAGAGGATAAATGTAACCGTTTCAGAGAGAAGAGCAGCCAATGTGACGATCTGGCTTTAAGTCGATTCGGTAACAAATGACGAAAACGGACGGATTTCTCAGGTTTTTACTACATATGAACACTTTTCACATTCTCCCGTGCAACGCGGCTGCTAGTCCTCCTTTCAAGCAAAATCTTAAGGTCCTAAGTCATGTCCAAGCCACCAAAGCCGGCTAAAAAGTGAATAATCGACAACTAAAACTTGAATTGTACTACTTCTTACTGGCTATTACTTCAACTTAGAAGCTTATTCTGTGTTCTACTATGGTTCTTTTAGTGCCTCCGCATACCGCAGCACGTGACATAGCTTTGCAGACGATAAATGTAACCGTGTCAGAGAGAAAAGCGGCCAATGTGACGATATGGCTTTAAGTCGATTCGATAACAAATGACGAAAACGGACGGATTTCTCAGGTTTTTCCTACATATGAACACTTTTCACATTATCCCGTGCAACGCGGTTGCAAGTCCTCCTTTCATGCAAAATTTTAACGTCCTAGGTGATGTCCAAGCCACCAAAACCGTCTAAAAAGTGAATAATCGACAACTAAAACTTGAATTGTACTACTTCTTACTGGCTATTGCTTCAACTTAGAAGCTTCTTCTGTGTTCTACTATGGTTCTTTTAGTGTCTCCGCATCCCGCAGCACGCGACATAGCTTTGCAGAAGATAAATGTAACCGTCTCAGACAGAAAAGCGGCCAATGTGACGAACTGGCTTTAAGTCGATTCGATAACAAAAGACGAAAACGGACGGATTTCTAAGGTTTTTAGTACATATGAACACATTTCACATTCTCCCATGCAACGCGGCTGCTAGTCCTCCTTTCATGCAAAATGTTAAGGTCCTAGCTCATGGCCAAGGCACCAAAGCCAGCTAAAATGTCAATAATCGATAACTAAAACTTGAATTGTACTACTTCTTACTAGCTATTACGTCAACTTAGAAGCTTCTTCTGTGTTCTACTATGGTGCTTTTAGTGTCTCCGCACACCGCTGCACGCGACATAGCTTTGCAGACGATAAGTGTAACCGTTTCAGAGAGAAGAGCGGCCAATGTGACGATCTGGCTTTAAGTCGATTCGGTAACAAATGACGAAAACGGACGGATTTCGCAGGTTTTTACTACATATGAACACTTTTCACATTCTCCCGTGCAACGCGGCTGCTAGTCCTCCTTTCATGCAAAATCTTATGGTCCTAGGTCATGTCCAAGCCGCCAAAGCCGGCTAAAAAGTGAATAATCGACAACTAAAACTTGAATTGTACTACTTCTTACTGGCTATTACTTCAACTTAGAAGATTCTTCTGTGTTCTACTATGGTGCTTTTAGTGTCTCCGCACACCGCAGCACGCGACATAGCTTTGCAGACGATAAATGTAACCGTCTCAGAGAGAAAAGCGGCCAATGTGACGATCTGGCTTTAAGTCGATTCGATAACAAATGACGAAAACGGACGGATTTCTCACGTTTTTACTACATATGAACACTTTTCACATTCCCCCTTGCAACGCGGCTGCCAGTCCTCCTTTCATGCAAAATTTTAACGTCCTAGGTGATGTCCAAGCCACAAAAGCCGTCTAAAAAGTGAATAATCGACGCCTAAAACTTGAATTGTACTACTTCTTGCTGGCTATTGCTTCAACTTAGAAGCTTCTTCTGTGTTCTACTATGGTTCTTTTAGTGTCTCCGCATCCCGCAGCACGCGACATAGCTTTGCAGACGATAAATGTAACCGTCTCAGAGAGAAAAGCGGCCAATGTGACGATATAACTTTAAGTCGATTCGATAACAAATGACGAAAACGGACGGATTTCTCAGGTTTTTACTACATATGAACACTTTTCACATTCTCCCGTGCAACGCGGCTGCTAGTCCTCCTTTCATGCAAAATGTTAAGGTCCTAGGTCATGTCCAGGCCATCAAAGCCGGCTAAAAAGTGAATAATCGACAACTAAAACTTGAATAGTACTACTTCTTACTGGCTATTACTTAAACTTAGAAGCTTCTTCTGTGTTCTACTATGGTGCTTTTAGTGTTTCTGCTTACCGCAGCACGCGACATAGCTTTGCAGACGATAAATGTAACCGTCTCAGAGATAAAAGCGGCCAATGTGACGATCTTACTTTAAGTCGATTCGATAACAAATGACGAAAACGGACGGATTTCTCAGGTTTTCACAACATATGAACACTTTTCACATTCTCCCGTGCAACGCGGCTGCTAGTCCTTCTTTCATGCAAAATCTTAAGGTCGTAGGTCATGTCTAAGCCACCAAAGCCGGCTAAAAAGTGAATAATCGACAACTAAACTTGAATAGTACTACTTCTTACTGCCTATTACGTCAACTTAGAAGCTTCTTCTGTGTTCTACTATGGTGCTTTTAGTGTCTCCGCACACCGCAGCATGTGACATAGCTTTGCAGAGGATAAGTGCAACCGTTTCAGAGAGAAGAGCGGCCAATGTGACGATCTTACTTTAAGTCGATTCGATAACAAATGACGAAAACGGACGGATTTCTCAGGTTTTTACTACATATGAACACTTTTCACATTCTCCCATGCAACGCGGCAGCTAGTCCTCCTTTCATGCAAAATCTTAAGGTCATAGGCCATGTCCAAGCCACCAAAGCCGGCTAAAAAGTGAATAATCTACAACTAATATCTGAATTGTACTACTTCTTACTGGCTATTACTTCAACTTTGAAGCTTCTTCTGTGTTCTACTATGGTGCTTTTAGTGTCTCCGCATACCGCAGCATGCGACATAACTTTGCAGAGGGATAAATGTAACCGTCTCAGAGAGAAAAGCGGCCATTGTGGCGATCTGGCTTTAAGTCGATTCGATAAGAAATGACGAAAACGGACGGATTTCTCAGGTTTTTACTACATATGAACACTTTTCACATTCTCCCGTGCAACGCAGCTGCTAGTCCTCCTTTCATGCAAAGTCTTAAGGTCCTAGGTCATGTCCAAGCCACCAAAGCCGGCTAAAAAGCGAATAATCGACAACTAAAACTTGAATTGTACTACTTCTTACTGCCTATTACTTCAACTTAGAAGCTTCTTCTGTGTTGTACTATGGTGCTTTTAGTGTCTCTGCATACCGCAGAACGCGACATAGCTTTGCAGAGGATAAATGTAACCGTTTCAGAGAGAAGAGCGGCCAATGTGACGATCTGGCTTTAAGTCGATTCGGTAACAAATGACGAAAACGGACGGATTTCTCAGGTTTTTACTACATATGAACACTTTTCACATTCTCCCGTGCAACGCGGCTGCTAGTCCTCCTTTCAAGCAAAATCTTAAGGTCCTAAGTCATGTCCAAGCCACCAAAGCCGGCTAAAAAGTGAATAATCGACAACTAAAACTTGAATTGTACTACTTCTTACTGGCTATTACTTCAACTTAGAAGCTTATTCTGTGTTCTACTATGGTTCTTTTAGTGCCTCCGCATACCGCAGCACGTGACATAGCTTTGCAGACGAAAAATGTAACCGTGTCAGAGAGAAAAGCGGCCAATGTGACGATATGGCTTTAAGTCGATTCGATAACAAATGACGAAAACGGACGGATTTCTCAGGTTTTTCCTACATATGAACACTTTTCACATTATCCCGTGCAACGCGGCTGCAAGTCCTCCTTTCATGCAAAATTTTAACGTCCTAGGTGAGGTCCAAGCCACCAAAGCCGTCTAAAAAGTGAATAATCGACAACTAAAACTTGAATTGTACTACTTCTTACTGGCTATTGCTTCAACTTAGAAGCTTCTTCTGTGTTCTACTATGGTTCTTTTAGTGTCTCCACATCCCGCAGCACGCGACATAGCTTTGCAGACGATAAATGTAACCGTCTCAGACAGAAAAGCGGCCAATGTGACGAACTGGCTTTAAGTCGATTCGATAACAAAAGACGAAAACGGACGGATTTCTAAGGTTTTTAGTACATATGAACACATTTCACATTCTCCCATGCAACGCGGCTGCTAGTCCTCCTTTCATTCAAAATGTTAAGGTCCTAGCTCATGGCCAAGGCACCAAAGCCAGCTAAAATGTCAATAATCGATAACTAAAACTTGAATTGTACTACTTCTTACTAGCTATTACGTCAACTTAGAAGCTTCTTCTGTGTTCTACTATGGTGCTTTTAGTGTCTCCGCACACCGCTGCACGCGACATAGCTTTGCAGACGATAAGTGTAACCGTTTCAGAGAGAAGAGCGGCCAATGTGACGATCTGGCTTTAAGTCGATTCGGTAACAAATGACGAAAACGGACGGATTTCGCAGGTTTTTACTACATATGAACACTTTTCACATTCTCCCGTGCAACGCGGCTGCTAGTCCTCCTTTCATGCAAAATCTTATGGTCCTAGGTCATGTCCAAGCCGCCAAAGCCGGCTAAAAAGTGAATAATGGACAACTAAAACTTGAATTGTACTACTTCTCACTGGCTATTACTTCAACTTAGAAGATTCTTCTGTGTTCTACTATGGTGCTTTTAGTGTCTCCGCACACCGCAGCACGCGACATAGCTTTGCAGACGATAAATGGAACCGTCTCAGAGAGAAAAGCGGCCAATGTGACGATCTGGCTTTAAGTCGATTCGATAACAAATGACGAAAACGGACGGATTTCTCACGTTTTTACTACATATGAACACTTTTCACATTCCCCCTTGCAACGCGGCTGCCAGTCCTCCTTTCATGCAAAATTTTAACGTCCTAGGTGATGTCCAAGCCACAAAAGCCGTCTAAAAAGTGAATAATCGACGCCTAAAACTTGAATTGTACTACTTCTTGCTGGCTATTGCTTCAACTTAGAAGCTTCTTCTGTGTTCTACTATGGTTCTTTTAGTGTCTCCGCATCCCGCAGCACGCGACATAGCTTTGCAGACGATAAATGTAACCGTCTCAGAGAGAAAACCGGCCAATGTGACGATATATCTTTAAGTCGATTCGATAACAAATGACGAAAACGGACGGATTTCTCAGGTTTTTACTACATATGAACACTTTTCACATTCTCCCGTGCAACGCGGCTGCTAGTCCTCCTTTCATGCAAAATCTTATGGTCCTAGGTCATGTCATAGCCACCAAAGCCGACTAAAAAGTGTATAATCGACAACTAAAACTTGAATTGTACTACTTCTTACTGGCTATCACTTCAACTTAGAAGCTTCTTCTGTGTTCTACTATGGTGCTTTTAGTGTTTCCGCATACTGCAGCACGCGACATAGCTTTGCAGACGATAAATGTAACCGATTCAGAGAGAAGAGCGGCCAAGGTGACGATCTGGCTTTAAGTAGATTCGATAACAAATGACGAAAACGGGCGGATTTCTCAGGTTTTTGCTACATATGAACACATTTCACATTTCCCGTGCAACGCGGCTGCAAGTACTCTTTTCATGCAAAATCTTAAGGTCCTAGGTCATGTCCAAGCCACCAAAGCCGGCTAAAAAGTGAATAATCGACAACTAAAACTTGAATTGTACTACTTCTTACTGGCTATTACTTCAACTTACAAGTTTTTTCTGTGTTCCACTATGGTGCTTTTAGTGTCTCCGCATACCGCAGCACGCGACATAGCATTGCAGACAATAAATGAAACCTTCTCAGAGAGAAAAGTGGCCAATGTGGCGATCTGGCTTTAAGTCGATTCGATAACAAAAGACGAAAACGGACGGATTTCTCAGGTTTTTCCTACATATGAACACTTTTCACATTCTCCCATGCAACGCGGCTGCTAGTCCTCCTTTCATGCAAAATCTTAAGGTTCCACCTCATGTCCAGGGCACCAAAGCCGGCTAAAAATCAATAATCGATAACCAAAACCTGAATTGTACTGCTTCTTACTGGCTATTGCTTCAACTTAGAAGCTTCTTCTGTGTTCTACTATGGTGCTTTTAGTGTCTCCGCATACCGCAGCACGCGACATAGCTTTGCAGACGATAAATGTAACCGTCTCAGAGAGAAAAGCGGCCAATATGACGATCTGGCTTTAAGTCGATTCGATAACAAATGACGAAAACGGACGGATTTCTCAGGTTTTTACTACATATGAACACTTTTCACATTCTCCCGTGCAAAGCGGCTGCTAGTCCTCCTTTCATGCAAAATCTTAAGGTCATAGGCCATGTCCAAGCCACCAAAGCCGGCTAAAAAGTGAATAATCGACAACTAATATCTGAATTGTACTACTTCTTACTGGCTATTACTTCAACTTTGAAGCTTCATCTGTGTTCTACTATGGTGCTTTTAGTGTCTCCGCATACCGCAGCACGCGACATAGCTTTGCAGACGATAAATGTAACCGTGTCAGAGAGAAAAGCGGCCAATGTGACGATCTGGCTTTAAGTCGATTCGATAACAAATGACGAAAACGGACGGATTTCTCACGTTTTTACTACATATGAACACTTTTCACATTCCCCCTTGCAACGCGGCTGCCAGTCCTCCTTTCATGCAAAATTTTAACGTCCTAGGTGATGTCCAAGCCACAAAAGCCGTCTAAAAAGTGAATAATCGACGCCTAAAACTTGAATTGTACTACTTCTTGCTGGCTATTGCTTCAACTTAGAAGCTTCTTCTGTGTTCTACTATGGTTCTTTTAGTGTCTCCGCATCCCGCAGCACGCGACATAGCTTTGCAGACGATAAATGTAACCGTCTCAGAGAGAAAAGCGGCCAATGTGACGATATAACTTTAAGTCGATTCGATAACAAATGACGAAAACGGACGGATTTCTCAGGTTTTTACTACATATGAACACTTTTCACATTCTCCCGTGCAACGCGGCTGCTAGTCCTCCTTTCATGCAAAATCTTATGGTCCTAGGTCATGTCATAGCCACCAAAGCCGACTAAAAAGTGAATAATCGACAACTAAAACTTGAATTGTACTACTTCTTACTGGCTATCACTTCAACTTAGAAGCTTCTTCTGTGTTCTACTATGGTGCTTTTAGTGTTTCCGCATACTGCAGCACGCGACATAGCTTTGCAGACGATAAATGTAACCGATTCAGAGAGAAGAGCGGCCAAGGTGACGATCTGGCTTTAAGTAGATTCGATAACAAATGACGAAAACGGTCGGATTTCTCAGGTTTTTGCTACATATGAACACATTTCACATTTCCCGTGCAACGCGGCTGCAAGTACTCTTTTCATGCAAAATCTTAAGGTCCTAGGTCATGTCCAAGCCACCAAAGCCGGCTAAAAAGTGAATAATCGACAACTAAAACTTGAATTGTACTACTTCTTACTGGCTATTACTTCAACTTACAAGTTTCTTCTGTGTTCCACTATGGTGCTTTTAGTGTCTCCGCATACCGCAGCACGCGACATAGCATTGCAGACAATAAATGAAACCTTCTCAGAGAGAAAAGTGGCCAATGTGGCGATCTGGCTTTAAGTCGATTCGATAACAAAAGACGAAAACGGACGGATTTCTCAGGTTTTTCCTACATATGAACACTTTTCACATTCTCCCATGCAACGCGGCTGCTAGTCCTCCTTTCATGCAAAATCTTATGGTTCCACCTCATGTCCAGGGCACCAAAGCCGGCTAAAAATCAATAATCGATAACCAAAACCTGAATTGTACTGCTTCTTACTGGCTATTGCTTCAACTTAGAAGCTTCTTCTGTGTTCTACTATGGTGCTTTTAGTGTCTCCGCATACCGCAGCACGCGACATAGCTTTGCAGACGATAAATGTAACCGTCTCAGAGAGAAAAGCGGCCAATATGACGATCTGGCTTTAAGTCGATTCGATAACAAATGACGAAAACGGACGGATTTCTCAGGTTTTTACTACATATGAACACTTTTCACATTCTCCCGTGCAAAGCGGCTGCTAGTCCTCCTTTCATGCAAAATCTTAAGGTCATAGGCCATGTCCAAGCCACCAAAGCCGGCTAAAAAGTGAATAATCGACAACTAATATCTGAATTGTACTACTTCTTACTGGCTATTACTTCAACTTTGAAGCTTCATCTGTGTTCTACTATGGTGCTTTTAGTGTCTCCGCATACCGCAGCACGCGACATAGCTTTGCAGACGATAAATGTAACCGTGTCAGAGAGAAAAGCGGCCAATGTGACGATCTGGCTTTAAGTCGATTCGATAACAAATGACGAAAACGGACGGATTTCTCACGTTTTCACTACATATGAACACTTTTCACATTCTCCCGTGCAACGCGGCTGCTAGTCCTCCTTTCAAGCAAAATCTTAAGGTCCTAGGTCATGTCCAAGCCACCAAAGCCGGCTAAAAAGTGAATAATCGACAACTACAACTTGAATTGTACTACTTCTTACTGGCTATTACTTCAACTTAGAAGCTTCTTCTGTGTTCTGTGGTGCTCTTAGTGTCTCCGCATATTGCAGCACGCGAAATAGCTTTGCAGACGATACGTGTAACCGTCTCAGAGAGAAAAGCGGCCAATGTGACGATCTGGCTTTAAGTCGATTCGATAACAAATGACGAAAACGGACGGATTTCTCATGTTTTTACTTCAAATGAACACTTTTCACATTCTCCCGTGCAACGCGGCTGCTAGTCCTCCTTTCATACAAAATCGTATGGTCCTAGGTCATGTCATAGCCACCAAAGCCGGCTAAAAAGTGAACAATCGACAACTAAAACTTGAATTGTACTACTTCTTACTGGCTATTACTTCAACTTAGAAGTTTCTTCTGTGTTCTACTATGGTGCTTTTAGTGTCTCCGCATACCGCAGCGCGCGACATAGCTTTGCAGACGATAAATGTAACCGTTTCAGACAGAAGAGCGGCCAATGTGACGATCTGGCTTTAAGTCGATTCGATAACAAATGACGAAAACGGACGGATTTCTCAGCTTTTTACTACATATGAACACTTTTCACACTCTCCCGTGCAACGCGGCTGCTAGTCCTCCTTTCATGCAAAATCTTAAGGTCCTAGTTTATGTCCAAGCCACGAAAGCCGGCTAAAAAGTGAATAATCGACAACTAAAACTTGAATTGTACTACTTCTTACTGGCTATTACTGCAACTTAGAAGCTTCTTCTGTATTCTACTATGGTGCTTTTAGTGTTTCCGCATACCGCAGCACGCGACATAGCTTTTGCAGACGATAAATATAACCGTTTCAGAGAGAAGAGCGGCCAATGTGACGATCTGGCTTTAAGTCGATTCGATAACAAATGACGAAAACGGACGGATTTCTCAGGTTTTTACTACATATGAACACTTTTCACATTCTCCCGTGCAACGCGGCTGCTAGTCCTCCTTTCAAGCAAAATCGTAAGGTCCTAGGTCATGTCCAAGCCACCAAAGCCGGCTAAAAAGTGAATAATCGACAAATACAACTTGAATTGTACTACTTCTTACAGGCTATTACATCAACTTAGAAGCTTATTCTGTGTTCTACTATGGTTCTTTTAGTGTCTCCGCATACCGCAGCACGCGACATAGCTTTGCAGACGATAAATGTAACCGTTTCAGAGAGAAAAGCGGCCAATGTGACGATCTGGCTTTAAGTCGATTCGATAACAAATGACGAAAACGGACGGATTTCTCAGGTTTTTCCTACATATGAACACTTTTCACATTATCCCGTGCAACGCGGCTGCAAGTCCTCCTTTCATGCAAAATCTTAAGGTCCTAGGTCATGTCCAAGCCACCAAAGCCGGCTAAAAAGTGAATAATCGACAACTAAAATTTGAATTGTACTACTTCTTACTGGCTATTACTTCAACTTAGAAGCTTCTTCTGTGTTCTATGGTGCTCTTAGTGTCTCCCAATATTGCAGCACGCGACATAGCTTTGCAGACGATAAATGTAACCGTCTCAGAGAGAAAAGCGGCCAATGTGACGATCTGGCTTTAAGTCGATTCGATAACAAATGACGAAAACGGAGGGATTTCTCATGTTTTTTACTACATATGAACACTTTTCACATCATCCCGTGCAACGCGGCTGCAAGTCCTCCTTTCATGCAAAATCTTATGGTCCTAGGTCATGTCCAAGCCATCAATGCGGGCTAAAAAGTGAATAATCGACAACTAAAACTATAATTGTACTACTTCTTACTGGCTATTACTTAAACTTAGAAGCTTCTTCTGTGTTCTACTATGGTGCTTTTAGTGTTTCGGCTTACCGCAGCACGCGACATATCTTTGCAGACGATAAATGTAACCGTTTTAGAGAGAAGAATGGCCAATGTGACGATCTTCCTTCAAGTCGATTCGATAACAAATGACGAAAACGGACGGATTTCTCATGTTTTTACTACATATGAACACTTTTCACATTCTCCCGTGCAACGCGGCTGCAAGTCCTCCTTTCATACAAAATCTTATGGTCATAGGTCATGTCCAAGCCACCAATGCCGGCTAAAAAGTGAATAATCGACAACTAAGACTTGAATTGTACTACTGCTTACTGGCTATTACTTCAACTTAGAAGCTTCTTCTGTGTTCTACTACGGTGCTTTTAGTGTCTCCGCATACCGCAGCACGCGACATAGCTTTTGCAGACGATAAATATAACCGTTTCAGAGAGAAGAGCGGCCAATGTGACGATCTGGCTTTAAGTCGATTCGATAACAAATGACGAAAACGGACGGATTTCTCAGGTTTTTACTACATATGAACACTTTTCACATTCTCCCGTGCAACGCGGCTGCTAGTCCTCCTTTCAAGCAAAATCGTAAGGTCCCAGGTCATGTCCAAGCCACCAAAGCCGGCTAAAAAGTGAATAATCGACAACTACAACTTGAATTGTACTACTTCTTACTGGCTATTACATCAACTTAGAAGCTTATTCTGTGTTCTACTATGGTTCTTTTAGTGTCTCCGCATACCGCAGCACGCGACATAGCTTTGCAGACGATAAATGTAACCGTTTCAGAGAGAAAAGCGGCCAATGTGACGATCTGGCTTTAAGTCGATTCGATAACAAATGACGAAAACGGACGGATTTCTCAGGTTTTTCCTACATATGAACACTTTTCACATTATCCCGTGCAACGCGGCTGCAAGTCCTCCTTTCATGCAAAATCTTAAGGTCCTAGGTCATGTCCAAGCCACCAAAGCCGGCTAAAAAGTGAATAATCGACAACTAAAATTTGAATTGTACTACTTCTTACTGGCTATTACTTCAACTTAGAAGCTTCTTCTGTGTTCTATGGTGCTCTTAGTGTCTCCGCATATTGCAGCACGCGACATAGCTTTGCAGACGATAAATGTAACCGTCTCAGAGAGAAAAGCGGCCAATGTGACGATCTGGCTTTAAGTCGATCGATAACAAATGACGAAAACGGAGGGATTTCTCATGTTTTTTACTACATATGAACACTTTTCACATCATCCCGTGCAACGCGGCTGCAAGTCCTCCTTTCATGCAAAATCTTATGGTCCTAGGTCATGTCCAAGCCATCAATGCGGGCTAAAAAGTGAATAATCGACAACTAAAACTATAATTGTACTACTTCTTACTGGCTATTACTTAAACTTAGAAGCTTCTTCTGTGTTCTACTATGGTGCTTTTAGTGTTTCGGCTTACCGCAGCACGCGACATATCTTTGCAGACGATAAATGTAACCGTTTTAGAGAGAAGAATGGCCAATGTGACGATCTTCCTTCAAGTCGATTCGATAACAAATGACGAAAACGGACGGATTTCTCATGTTTTTACTACATATGAACACTTTTCACATTCTCCCGTGCAACGCGGCTGCAAGTCCTCCTTTCATACAAAATCTTATGGTCCTAGGTCATGTCCAAGCCACCAATGCCGGCTAAAAAGTGAATAATCGACAACTAAAACTTGAATTGTACTACTGCTTACTGGCTATTACTTCAACTTAGAAGCTTCTTCTGTGTTCTACTACGGTGCTTTTAGTGTCTCCGCATACCGCAGCACGCGACATAGCTTTGCAAACGATAAGTACAACCGTCTAAGAGAGAAGAGCGGCCAATGTGACGATCTGGCTTTAAGTCGATTCGATAACAAATGACGAAAACGGACGGATTTCTCAGGTTTTTACTACATATGAACACTTTTCACATTCTCCCGTGCAACGCGGCTGCTAGTCCTCCTTTCAAGCAAAATCGTAAGGTCCTAGGTCATGTCCAAGCCACCAAAGCCGGCTAAAAAGTGAATAATCGACAAATACAACTTGAATTGTACTACTTCTTACAGGCTATTACATCAACTTAGAAGCTTATTCTGTGTTCTACTATGGTTCTTTTAGTGTCTCCGCATACCGCAGCACGCGACATAGCTTTGCAGACGATAAATGTAACCGTTTCAGAGAGAAAAGCGGCCAATGTGACGATCTGGCTTTAAGTCGATTCGATAACAAATGACGAAAACGGACGGATTTCTCAGGTTTTTCCTACATATGAACACTTTTCACATTATCCCGTGCAACGCGGCTGCAAGTCCTCCTTTCATGCAAAATCTTAAGGTCCTAGGTCATGTCCAAGCCACCAAAGCCGGCTAAAAAGTGAATAATCGACAACTAAAATTTGAATTGTACTACTTCTTACTGGCTATTACTTCAACTTAGAAGCTTCTTCTGTGTTCTATGGTGCTCTTAGTGTCTCCCAATATTGCAGCACGCGACATAGCTTTGCAGACGATAAATGTAACCGTCTCAGAGAGAAAAGCGGCCAATGTGACGATCTGGCTTTAAGTCGATTCGATAACAAATGACGAAAACGGAGGGATTTCTCATGTTTTTTACTACATATGAACACTTTTCACATCATCCCGTGCAACGCGGCTGCAAGTCCTCCTTTCATGCAAAATCTTATGGTCCTAGGTCATGTCCAAGCCATCAATGCGGGCTAAAAAGTGAATAATCGACAACTAAAACTATAATTGTACTACTTCTTACTGGCTATTACTTAAACTTAGAAGCTTCTTCTGTGTTCTACTATGGTGCTTTTAGTGTTTCGGCTTACCGCAGCACGCGACATATCTTTGCAGACGATAAATGTAACCGTTTTAGAGAGAAGAATGGCCAATGTGACGATCTTCCTTCAAGTCGATTCGATAACAAATGACGAAAACGGACGGATTTCTCATGTTTTTACTACATATGAACACTTTTCACATTCTCCCGTGCAACGCGGCTGCAAGTCCTCCTTTCATACAAAATCTTATGGTCCTAGGTCATGTCCAAGCCACCAATGCCGGCTAAAAAGTGAATAATCGACAACTAAGACTTGAATTGTACTACTGCTTACTGGCTATTACTTCAACTTAGAAGCTTCTTCTGTGTTCTACTACGGTGCTTTTAGTGTCTCCGCATACCGCAGCACGCGACATAGCTTTTGCAGACGATAAATATAACCGTTTCAGAGAGAAGAGCGGCCAATGTGACGATCTGGCTTTAAGTCGATTCGATAACAAATGACGAAAACGGACGGATTTCTCAGGTTTTTACTACATATGAACACTTTTCACATTCTCCCGTGCAACGCGGCTGCTAGTCCTCCTTTCAAGCAAAATCGTAAGGTCCTAGGTCATGTCCAAGCCACCAAAGCCGGCTAAAAAGTGAATAATCGACAACTACAACTTGAATTGTACTACTTCTTACTGGCTATTACATCAACTTAGAAGCTTATTCTGTGTTCTACTATGGTTCTTTTAGTGTCTCCGCATACCGCAGCACGCGACATAGCTTTGCAGACGATAAATGTAACCGTTTCAGAGAGAAAAGCGGCCAATGTGACGATCTGGCTTTAAGTCGATTCGATAACAAATGACGAAAACGGACGGATTTCTCAGGTTTTTCCTACATATGAACACTTTTCACATTATCCCGTGCAACGCGGCTGCAAGTCCTCCTTTCATGCAAAATCTTAAGGTCCTAGGTCATGTCCAAGCCACCAAAGCCGGCTAAAAAGTGAATAATCGACAACTAAAATTTGAATTGTACTACTTCTTACTGGCTATTACTTCAACTTAGAAGCTTCTTCTGTGTTCTATGGTGCTCTTAGTGTCTCCGCATATTGCAGCACGCGACATAGCTTTGCAGACGATAAATGTAACCGTCTCAGAGAGAAAAGCGGCCAATGTGACGATCTGGCTTTAAGTCGATCGATAACAAATGACGAAAACGGAGGGATTTCTCATGTTTTTTACTACATATGAACACTTTTCACATCATCCCGTGCAACGCGGCTGCAAGTCCTCCTTTCATGCAAAATCTTATGGTCCTAGGTCATGTCCAAGCCATCAATGCGGGCTAAAAAGTGAATAATCGACAACTAAAACTATAATTGTACTACTTCTTACTGGCTATTACTTAAACTTAGAAGCTTCTTCTGTGTTCTACTATGGTGCTTTTAGTGTTTCGGCTTACCGCAGCACGCGACATATCTTTGCAGACGATAAATGTAACCGTTTTAGAGAGAAGAATGGCCAATGTGACGATCTTCCTTCAAGTCGATTCGATAACAAATGACGAAAACGGACGGATTTCTCATGTTTTTACTACATATGAACACTTTTCACATTCTCCCGTGCAACGCGGCTGCAAGTCCTCCTTTCATACAAAATCTTATGGTCCTAGGTCATGTCCAAGCCACCAATGCCGGCTAAAAAGTGAATAATCGACAACTAAAACTTGAATTGTACTACTGCTTACTGGCTATTACTTCAACTTAGAAGCTTCTTCTGTGTTCTACTACGGTGCTTTTAGTGTCTCCGCATACCGCAGCACGCGACATAGCTTTGCAAACGATAAGTACAACCGTCTAAGAGAGTAGAGCGGCCAATGTGACGATCTAATTTTAAGTCGATTCGATAACAAATGACGAAAACGGACGGATTTCTCAGGTTTTTACTACATATGAACACTTTTCACATTCTCCCTTGCAACGCGGCTGCTAGTGCTCCTTTCATGCAAAATGTTAAGGTCCTAGCTCATGGCCAAGGCACCAAAGCCAGCTAAAATGTCAATAATCGATAACTAAAACTTGAATTGTACTACTTCTTACTGGCTATTACGTCAACTTAGAAGCCTCTTCTGTGTTCTACTATGGTGCTTTTAGTGTCTCCACATACCGCAGCACGCGACATAGCTTTGCAGACTATAAATGTAACCGTCTCAGAGAGAAAAGCGGCCAATGTGACGATCTGGCTTTAAGTCGATTCGATAACAAATGACGAAAACGGGCGGATTTCTCAGGTTTTTACTACATATGAAAACTTTTCACATTCTCCCATGCAACGCGGCTGCTAGTCCTCCTTTCATGATAAATCTTATGGTCCTAGATCATGTCCAAGTCACCAAAGCCGGCTAAAATGTGAATAATCGACAACTAAAACTTGAATTGTACTACCTCTTACTGGCTATTACCTCAACTTAGAAGTTTCTTCTGTGTTATACTACTGAACTTTGAGTGTCTCCGCATACCGCAGCGCGCGACATAGCTTTGCAGACGATAAATGTAACCGTTTCAGACAGAAGAGCGGCCAATGTGACGATCTGGCTTTAAGTCGATTCGATAACAAATGACGAAAACGGACGGATTTCTCAGCTTTTTACTACATATGAACACTTTTCATATTCTCCCGTGCAACGCGGCTGCTAGTCTTCCTTTCATGCAAAATCTTAAGGTCCTAGTTTATGTCCAAGCCACGAAAGCCGGCTAAAAAGTGAATAATCGACAACTAAAACTTGAAATGTACTACTTCTTACTGGCTACTGCTTCAACTTAGAAGCTTCTTCTGTGTTCTACTATGGTGCTTTTAGTGTCTTCGCATACCGCAGCACGCGACATAGCTTTGCAGACGATAAATGTAACCTTTTCAGCAGAAGAGCGGCCAATGTGACGATCTGGCTTTAAGTCGATTCAGTAACAAATGACGAAAACGGACGGATTTTTCAGGTTTTTACTACATATGAACACTTTTCACATTCTCCCGTGCAACGCGGCTGCAAGTCCTCCTTTCATGCAAAATCTTAAGGTCCTAGGTCCTGTCCAAGCCACCAAAGCCGGCTTAAAAGTGAATAATCGACAACTAAAACTTGAATTGCACTACTTCTTACTGGCTATTGCTTCAACTTAGAATCTTCTCCTATGTTCTACTATGGTGCTTTTAGCATCTCCGCATACCGCAGCACGCGACATAGCTTTGCAGACGATAAACGTAACCGTTTCAGAGAGAAGAGCGGCCTATGTGACGATCTGGCTTTAAGTGGATTCGATAACAAATTACGAAAACGGACGGATTTCTCAGGTTTTTACTACATATGAACACTTTTCACATTCTCCCGTGCACCGCGGCTGCTAGTCCTCCTTTCATGCAAAATCTTAAGGTTCCACCTCATATCCAAGGCACCAAAGCCGGCTAAAAATCAATAATCGATAACCAAAACTTGAACTGTACTGCTTCTTATGGCTATTGCTTCAACTTAGAAGCTTCTTGTGTGTTCTACTGTGGTGCTTTCAGTGTCTCCGCATACCGCAGCACGCGACATAGCTTTGCAGACGATAAATGTAACCGATCCAGAGAGAAGAGTGGCCAATGTGACGATCTGGCTTTAAGTAGATTAGATAACAAATGACGAAAACGGACGGATTTCTCAGGTTTTTAGTACATATGAACACTTTTTCACATTCTCCCGTGCAACGCGGCTGCTAGTCCTCCTTTCATGCATAATCTTAAGGTCCTAGGTCATGTCCAAGCCACCAAAGCCGGCTAAAAAGTGAATAATCGACGCCTAAAACTTGAATTGTACTACTTCTTACTGGCTATTACTTCAACTTAGAAGCTTCTTCTGTGTTCTACTATGGTGCTTTTAGTGTCTCCGCATACCGCAGCACGTGACATAGCTTTGTAGACGATAAACGTAACCGTTTCAGAGAGAAAAGCGGCCATAGTGACGATCTGGCTTTAAGTCGATTCGATAACAAATGACGAAAACGGACGGATTTCTGAGGTTTTTACTACATGCGAACCCTTTTCACATTCTCCCGTGCAACGCGGCTGCTAGTCCTCCTTTCAAGCAAAACCTTATGGTTCCACCTCATGTCCAAGGCACCAAAGCCGGCTAAAAATCAATAATAGATAACCAAAACATTGAATTGTACTACTTCTTACTGACCATTGCTTCAACGTAGAAGCTTATTCTGTGTTCTACTATGGTGCTTTTAAGGTCTCCGCATACCGCAGCACGCGACATAGCTTTGAGGACGATAAATGTAACCGTCTCAGAGAGAAAAGCGGCCAATGTGACGATCTGGCTTTAAGTCGATTTGATAACAAAAGACGAAAACGAACGGATTTCTCAGGTTTTTACTACATATGAACACTTTTCACATTCTCCCGTGCACCGCGGCTGCTAGTCCTCCTTTCATGCAAAATCTTAAGGTCCTAGGTCATGTCCAAGCCACCACAGCCGGCTAAAATGTGGATAATCGACAACTAACATTTGAATTGTACTACTTCTTACTGGCTATTGCTTTAACTTAGAAGCTTCTTCTGTGTTCTACTATGGTGCTTTTAGTGTCTCCGCATACTGTAGCACGCGACATAGCTTTGCAGACGATAAATGTAATCGTCTCAGAGAGAAAAGCGGCCAATGTGGCGATCTGGCTTTAAGTCGATTCGATAACAAATGCCGAAAACGGACGGATTTCTCAGGTTTTTACTACATATGAACACTTTTCACATTCTCCCGTGCAACGCGGCTGCTAGTCCTCCTTTCATGTAAAATCTTAAGGTACTAGGTCATGTCCAAGCCAATAAAGCCGGCTAAAAAGTGAATAATCGACAACTAATACTGGATTTGTACTACTCGTTACTTTTTATTGCTTCAACTTAGAAGCCTCTTCTGTGTTCTACTATGGTGCTTTTAGTGTCTCCGCATACCGCAGCACGAGACATAGCCCTGCAGACGATAAACGTAACCATTTCAGAGAGAAAAGCGGCCAAAGTGACGATCTGGCTTTAAGTCGATTCGATAACAAATGACGAAAACGGACGGATTTCTCATGTTTTTAGTACATATGAACACTTTTCACATTCTCCCGTGCAACGCGGCTGCTAGTCCTCCTTTCATCCAAAATCTTAGGGTACTGGATCATGTCCAAGCCAATAAAGCCAGCTAAAAAGTAAATAATCGACAACTAATACTTGAATTGTACTACTTGTTACTTTTTATTGCTTCAACTTAGAAGCTTCTTCTGTGTTCTACTATGGTGCTTTTAGTGTCTCCGCATACCGCAGCACGTGACATAGTTTTGCAGACGATAAACGTAACCGTCTCAGAGAGAAAAGCGGCAATAGTGACGAATTGGCTTTAAGTCGATTCGACAACAAATGACGAAAACGGACGGATTTCTCAGGTTTTTACTACATATGAACACTTTTCACATTCTCCCGTGCACCGCGGCTGCTAGTCCTCCTTTCATGCAAAATATTAAGGTCCTAGGTCATATCCAAGCCACCGAAGCCGGCTAAAATGTGAATAATCGACAACTAAAACCTGAATTGTACTACTTCTTACTGGCTATTGCTTCAACTTAGAAGCTTCTTCTGTGTTCTACTATGGTGCTTTTAGTGTCTCCGCATACCGCAGCACGCGACGTAGCTTTGCAGACGATAAATGTAACCGTCTCAGAGAGAAAAGCGCCCAATGTGACGATCTGGCTTTAAGTCGATTCGATCACAAATTACGAAAACGGACGGATTTCTCAGGTTTTTACTACATATGAACACCTTTCACATTCTCCCGTGCAACGCGGCTACCAGTCCTCCTTTCATGCAAAATCTTAAGGGCCTAGGTCATGTCCAAGCCACCAAAACTGGCTAAAAAGTGAATAATCGACGCCTAAAACTTGAATTTTACTACTTCTTACTGGCTATTACTTCAACTTAGAAGCTTCTTCTGTGTTCTACTATGGTGCTCTTAGTGTCTATGCATACCGCAGCACGCGACATAGCTTTGCAGACGATAAATGTAACCGTCTCAGAGAGAGAAGCGGCCAATGTGACGATCTGGCTTTAAGTCGATTCGATAACAAATGACGAAAACGGACGGATTTATCAGGTTTTTAGTACATATGAACACTTTTCACAGTCTCCCGTGCAACGCGGCTGCTAGTCCTCCTTTCATGCAAAATCTTAAGGTACTAGGTCATGTCCAAGCCAATAAAGCCGGCTAAAAAGTCAATAATCGACAATTAATACTTGAATTGTACTACTTGTTACTTTATATTGCTTCAACTTAGAAGCTTCTTCTGTGGTCTACTATGGTGATTTTAGTGTCTCCGCATACCGCAGCACGTTACATAGCTTTGCAGACGATAAACGTAACCGTTTCAGAGAGAAAATCGTCCATAGTGACGATCTGGCTTTAAGTCGATTCGATAACAAATGACGAAAACGAACGGATTTCTCAGGTTTTTACTACATATGAACACTTTTCACATTCTCCCGTGCACCGCGACTGCTAGTCCTCCTTTCATGCAAAATATTAAGGTCCTAGGTCATATCCAAGCCACCAAAGCCGGCTAAAATGTGAATAATAGATAGCCAAAACTTGAATTGTACTACTTCTTACTGGCTATTGCTTCAACTTAGAAGCTTCTTCTGTGTTCTAATATGGTGCTTTTAGTGTCTCCGCATACCGCAGCACGCGACATTGCTTTGCAGACGATAAATGTAACCGATTCAGAGAGAAGAGCGGCCAATGTGACGATCTGGCTTTAAGTACATTCGGTAACAAATGACGAAAACGGGCGGATTTCTCAGGTTTTTGCGACATATGAACCCTTTTCACATTCTCCCGTGCAACGCAGCTGCGAGTCCTTCTTTCATGCAAAATCTTAAGGTTCCACCTCATGTCCAAGGCACCAAAGCCGGCTAAAAATCAATAATCGGTAACCAAAACTTGAATTGTACTGCTTCTTATGGCTATTGCTTCAACTTAGAAGCTTCTTCTGTGTTCTACAATGGTGCTTTTAGTGTCTCCGCATACCGCAGCACGCGACATTGCTTTGCAGACGATAAATGTAACCGTCTCAGAGAGAAAAGCGGCCAATGTGACGATCTGGCTTTAAGTCGATTCGATAACAAATGACGAAAACGGACGGATTTCTCAGGTTTTTACTACATATGAACACCTTTCACATTCTCCCGTGCAACGCGGCTACCAGTCCTCCTATCACGCAAAATCTTAAGGTCCTAGGTCATGTCCAAGCCACCAAAACTTTCTAAAAAGTGAATAATCAACGCCTAAAACTTGAATTGTACTACTTCTTACTGGCTATTTCTTCAACCTAGAAGCTTCTTCTGTGTTCTACTATGGTGCTTTTAGTGTCTCCGCATACCGCAGCACGCGACGTAGCTTTGCAGACGATAAATGTAACCGTCTCAGAGAGAAAAGCATCAATGTGACGATCTGGCTTTAAGTCGATTCGATAACAAATGACGAAAACGGACGGATTTCTCAGGTTTTTACTACATATGAACACTTTTAACATTCTCCCGTGGAACGCGGCTGCTAGTCCTCCTTTCATGCAAAATCGTCCAAGCCAATAAAGCCGCCTAAAAAGTGAATAATCGACAACTAATATTGAATTGTACTACTTGTTACTTTTTATTGCTTCAACTTAGAAGCTTCTTCTGTGTTCTACTATGGTGCTTTTAGTGTCTCCGCATACCGCAGCACGCGACATAGCTTTGCAGACGATAAATGTAACCGTCTCAGAGAGAAAAGCGGCCAATGTGGCCATCTGGCTTTAAGTCGATTCGATAACAAATGACGAAAACGGATGGATTTCTCAGGTTTTTAGTACATATGAACACTTTATCACATTCTCCCGTGCAACGCGACTGCTAGTCCTCCTTTCATGCAAAATCTTAAGGTCCTAGGTCAAGTCCAAGCCACCAAAGCCGGCTAAAAAGTGAATAATCGACGCTTAAAACTTGAATTGTACGACTTCTTACTGGCTATTACTTCAACTTAGAAGCTTCTTCTGTGTTCTACTATGGTGCTTTTAGCATCTCCGCATACCGCAGCACGTGACATAGTTTTGTAGACGATAAACGTAACCGTTTCAGAGAGAAAAGCGGCCATAGTGACGATCTGGCTTTAAGTCGATTCGATAACAAATGACGAAAACGTACGGATTTCTGAGGTTTTTACTACATACGAAACCTTTTCACATTCTCCCGTGCAACGCGGCTGCTAGTCCTCCTTTCAAGCAAAAACTTAAGGTTCCACCTCATGTCCAAGGCACCAAAGCCGGCTAAAAATCAATAATAGATAGCCAAAACTTGAATTGTACTACTTCTTACTGGCCATTGCTTCAACTTAGAAGCTTATTCTGTGTTCTGCTATGGTGCTATTAGTGTCTTCGCATACCGCTGCTCGCGACATAGCTTTGAGGACGATAAATGTAACCGTCTCAGAGAGAAAAGCGGCCAACGTGACGATCTGGCTTTAAGTCGATTTGATAACAAAAGACGAAAACGAACGGATTTCTCAGGTTTTTACTACATATGAACACTTTTCACATTCTCCCGTGCACCGCGGCTGCTAGTCCTCCTTTCATGCAAAATATTAAGGTCCTACGTCATGTCCAAGCCACCAAAGCCGGCTAAAATGTGAATAATCGACAACTAAAACTTGAATTGTACTACTTCTTACTGGCTATTGCTTCAACTTAGAAGCTTATTCTGTGTTCTACTATGGTGCTTTTAGTATCTCCGCATACCGCAGCACGCGACATAGCTTTGCAGACGATAAATGTAACCGATTCAGAGAGAAGAGCGGCCAATGTGACGATCTGGCTTTAAGTAGATTCGATAACAATTGACGAAAACGGGCGGATTTCTCAGGTTTTTACTACATATGAACGCTTTTCACATTTTCCCGTGCAACGCGGCTGCTAGTCCTCCTTTCATGCAAAATCATAAGGTTCCACCTCTTGTCCAAGGCACCAAAGCCGCCTAAAAAGTGAATAATCGATAACCAAAACTTGAATTGTACTGCTTCTTATGGCTATTGCTTCAGCTTAGAAGCTTCTTCTGTGTAATACTATGGTGCTTTTAGTGTCTCCGCATACCGCAGCACGCGACATAGCTTTGCAGACGATAAATGTAACCGTCTCAGAGAGAAAAGCGGCCAATGTGACGATCTGGCTTTAAGTCGATTCGATAACAAAAGACGAAAACGGACGGATTTCTCAGGTTTTTACTACATATGAACACTTTTCACATTCTCCCATGCAACGCGGCTGCTAGTCCTCCTTTCATGCAAGATCTGAAGGTCCTAGGTCATGTCCAAGCCACCAAAACTGGCTAAAAAGTGAATAATCGACGCGTAAAACTTGAATTGTACTACGTCTTACCGGCTATTACTTCAACTTAGAAGCTTCTTCTGTGTTCTACTATGGTGCTTTTAGTGTCTCCGCATACCGCAGCACGTGAGAGAGCTTTGCAGACGATAAACGTAACCGTTTCAGAGAGAAGAGCGGCCAATGTGACGATCTGGCTTTAAGTAGATTCGATAACAATTGACGAAAACGGGCGGATTTCTCAGGTTTTTACTACATATGAACGCTTTTCACATTTTCCCGTGCAACGCAGCTGCTAGTCCTCCTTTCATGCAAAATCTTAAGGTTCGACCTCATATCCAAGCCACCAAAGCCGGCTAAAATGTGAATAATCGACAACTAAAACCTGAATTGTACTACTTCTTACTGGCTATTGCTTCAACTTAGAAGCTTCATCTGTGTTCTACTATGGTGCTTTTAGTGTCTCCGCATACCGCAGCACGCGACATAGCTTTGCAGAAGATAAATGTAACCGTCTCAGAGAGAAAAGAGGCCAATGTGACGATCTGGCTTTAAGTCGATACGATAACAAATTACGAAAACGGACGGATTTCTCAGGTTTTTACTACATATGAACCCTTTACACATTCTCCCGTGCAACGCAGCTGCTAGTCCTCTTTTCATGCAAAATGTTAAGGTTCCACCTCTTGTCCAAGTCACCAAAGCCGCTAAAAATCAATAATCGATAACCAAAACTTGAATTGTACTGCTTCTTATGGCTATTGCTTCAACTTAGAAGCTTTTTCTGTGTTCTACTATGGTGCTTTTAGTGTCTCCGCATACCGCAGCACGCGACGTAGCTTTGCAGACGATAAATGTAACCGTCTCAGAGAGAAAAGCGGCCAATGTGACGATCTGGCTTTAAGTCGATTCGATCACAAATGACGAAAACGGACGGATTTCTCAGGTTTTTACTACATATGAACACCTTTCACATTCTCCCGTGCAACGCGGCTACCAGTCCTCCTTTCATGCAAAATCTTAAGGGCCTAGGTCATGTCCAAGCCACCAAAACTGGCTAAAAAGTGAATAATCGACGCCTAAAACTTGAATTTTACTACTTCTTACTGGCTATTACTTCAACTTAGAAGCTTCTTCTGTGTTCTACTATGGTGCTCTTAGTGTCTATGCATACCGCAGCACGCGACATAGCTTTGCAGACGATAAATGTAACCGTCTCAGAGAGAGAAGCCGCCAATGTGACGATCTGGCTTTAAGTCGATTCGATAACAAATGACGAAAACGGACGGATTTATCAGGTTTTTAGTACATATGAACACTTTTCACAGTCTCCCGTGCAACGCGGCTGCTAGTCCTCCTTTCATGCAAAATCTTAAGGTACTAGGTCATGTCCAAGCCAATAAAGCCGGCTAAAAAGTCAATAATCGACAATTAATACTTGAATTGTACTACTTGTTACTTTATATTGCTTCAACTTAGAAGCTTCTTCTGTGGTCTACTATGGTGATTTTAGTGTCTCCGCATACCGCAGCACGTGACATAGCTTTGCAGACGATAAACGTAACCGTTTCAGAGAGAAAATCGTCCATAGTGACGATCTGGCTTTAAGTCGATTCGATAACAAATGACGAAAACGAACGGATTTCTCAGGTTTTTACTACATATGAACACTTTTCACATTCTCCCGTGCACCGCGACTGCTAGTCCTCCTTTCATGCAAAATATTAAGGTCCTAGGTCATGTCCAAGCCACCAAAACTGGCTAAAAAGTGAATAATCGACGCGTAAAACTTGAATTGTACTACGTCTTACCGGCTATTACTTCAACTTAGAAGCTTCTTCTGTGTTCTACTATGGTGCTTTTAGTGTCTCCGCATACCGCAGCACGTGAGATAGCTTTGCAGACGATAAACGTAACCGTTTCAGAGAGAAGAGCGGCCAATGTGACGATCTGGCTTTAAGTAGATTCGATAACAATTGACGAAAACGGGCGGATTTCTCAGGTTTTTACTACATATGAACGCTTTTCACATTTTCCCGTGCAACGCAGCTGCTAGTCCTCCTTTCATGCAAAATCTTAAGGTTCGACCTCATATCCAAGCCACCAAAGCCGGCTAAAATGTGAATAATCGACAACTAAAACCTGAATTGTACTACTTCTTACTGGCTATTGCTTCAACTTAGAAGCTTCATCTGTGTTCTACTATGGTGCTTTTAGTGTCTCCGCATACCGCAGCACGCGACATAGCTTTGCAGAAGATAAATGTAACCGTCTCAGAGAGAAAAGAGGCCAATGTGACGATCTGGCTTTAAGTCGATACGATAACAAATTACGAAATCGGACGGATTTCTCAGGTTTTTACTACATATGAACCCTTTACACATTCTCCCGCGCAACGCAGCTGCTAGTCCTCTTTTTATGCAAAATGTTAAGGTTCCACCTCTTGTCCAAGTCACCAAAGCCGCTAAAAATCAATAATCGATAACCAAAACTTGAATTGTACTGCTTCTTATGGCTATTGCTTCAACTTAGAAGCTTTTTCTGTGTTCTACTATGGTGCTTTTAGTGTCTCCGCATACCGCAGCACGCGACGTAGCTTTGCAGACGATAAATGTAACCGTCTCAGAGAGAAAAGCGGCCAATGTGACGATCTGGCTTTAAGTCGATTCGATCACAAATGACGAAAACGGACGGATTTCTCAGGTTTTTACTACATATGAACACCTTTCACATTCTCCCGTGCAACGCGGCTACCAGTCCTCCTTTCATGCAAAATCTTAAGGGCCTAGGTCATGTCCAAGCCACCAAAACTGGCTAAAAAGTGAATAATCGACGCCTAAAACTTGAATTTTACTACTTCTTACTGGCTATTACTTCAACTTAGAAGCTTCTTCTGTGTTCTACTATGGTGCTCTTAGTGTCTATGCATACCGCAGCACGCGACATAGCTTTGCAGACGATAAATGTAACCGTCTCAGAGAGAGAAGCCGCCAATGTGACGATCTGGCTTTAAGTCGATTCGATAACAAATGACGAAAACGGACGGATTTATCAGGTTTTTAGTACATATGAACACTTTTCACAGTCTCCCGTGCAACGCGGCTGCTAGTCCTCCTTTCATGCAAAATCTTAAGGTACTAGGTCATGTCCAAGCCAATAAAGCCGGCTAAAAAGTCAATAATCGACAATTAATACTTGAATTGTACTACTTGTTACTTTATATTGCTTCAACTTAGAAGCTTCTTCTGTGGTCTACTATGGTGATTTTAGTGTCTCCGCATACCGCAGCACGTGACATAGCTTTGCAGACGATAAACGTAACCGTTTCAGAGAGAAAATCGTCCATAGTGACGATCTGGCTTTAAGTCGATTCGATAACAAATGACGAAAACGAACGGATTTCTCAGGTTTTTACTAAATATGAACACTTTTCACATTCTCCCGTGCACCGCGACTGCTAGTCCTCCATTCATGCAAAATATTAAGGTCCTAGGTCATGCCCAAGCCACCAAAACTGGCTAAAAAGTGAATAATCGACGCGTAAAACTTGAATTGTACTACGTCTTACCGGCTATTACTTCAACTTAGAAGCTTCTTCTGTGTTCTACTATGGTGCTTTTAGTGTCTCCGCATACCGCAGCACGTGAGATAGCTTTGCAGACGATAAACGTAACCGTTTCAGAGAGAAGAGCGGCCAATGTGACGATCTGGCTTTAAGTAGATTCGATAACAATTGACGAAAACGGGCGGATTTCTCAGGTTTTTACTACATATGAACGCTTTTCACATTTTCCCGTGCAACGCAGCTGCTAGTCCTCCTTTCATGCAAAATCTTAAGGTTCGACCTCATATCCAAGCCACCAAAGCCGGCTAAAATGTGAATAATCGACAACTAAAACCTGAATTGTACTACTTCTTACTGGCTATTGCTTCAACTTAGAAGCTTCATCTGTGTTCTACTATGGTGCTTTTAGTGTCTCCGCATACCGCAGCACGCGACATAGCTTTGCAGAAGATAAATGTAACCGTCTCAGAGAGAAAAGAGGCCAATGTGACGATCTGGCTTTAAGTCGATACGATAACAAATTACGAAAACGGACGGATTTCTCAGGTTTTTACTACATATGAACCCTTTACACATTCTCCCGTGCAACGCAGCTGCTAGTCCTCTTTTCATGCAAAATGTTAAGGTTCCACCTCTTGTCCAAGTCACCAAAGCCGCTAAAAATCAATAATCGATAACCAAAACTTGAATTGTACTGCTTCTTATGGCTATTGCTTCAACTTAGAAGCTTTTTCTGTGTTCTACTATGGTGCTTTTAGTGTCTCCGCATACCGCAGCACGCGACGTTGCTTTGCAGACGATAAATGTAACCGTCTCAGAGAGAAAAGCGGCCAATGTGACGATCTGGCTTTAAGTCGATTCGATCACAAATGACGAAAACGGACGGATTTCTCAGGTTTTTACTACATATGAACACCTTTCACATTCTCCCGTGCAACGCGGCTACCAGTCCTCCTTTCATGCAAAATCTTAAGGGCCTAGGTCATGTCCAAGCCACCAAAACTGGCTAAAAAGTGAATAATCGACGCCTAAAACTTGAATTTTACTACTTCTTACTGGCTATTACTTCAACTTAGAAGCTTCTTCTGTGTTCTACTATGGTGCTCTTAGTGTCTATGCATACCGCAGCACGCGACATAGCTTTGCAGACGATAAATGTAACCGTCTCAGAGAGAGAAGCCGCCAATGTGACGATCTGGCTTTAAGTCGATTCGATAACAAATGACGAAAACGGACGGATTTATCAGGTTTTTAGTACATATGAACACTTTTCACAGTCTCCCGTGCAACGCGGCTGCTAGTCCTCCTTTCATGCAAAATCTTAAGGTACTAGGTCATGTCCAAGCCAATAAAGCCGGCTAAAAAGTCAATAATCGACAATTAATACTTGAATTGTACTACTTGTTACTTTATATTGCTTCAACTTAGAAGCTTCTTCTGTGGTCTACTATGGTGATTTTAGTGTCTCCGAATACCGCAGCACGTGACATAGCTTTGCAGACGATAAACGTAACCGTTTCAGAGAGAAAATCGTCCATAGTGACGATCTGGCTTTAAGTCGATTCGATAACAAATGACGAAAACGAACGGATTTCTCAGGTTTTTACTACATATGAACACTTTTCACATTCTCCCGTGCACCGCGACTGCTAGTCCTCCTTTCATGCAAAATATTAAGGTCCTAGGTCATGTCCAAGCCACCAAAGCCGCCTAAAATGTGAATAATAGATAGCCAAAACTTGAATTGTACTACTTCTTACTGGCTATTGCTTCAACTTAGAAGCTTCTTCTGTGTTCTAATATGGTGCTTTTAGTGTCTCCGCATACCGCAGCACGCGACATAGCTTTGCAGACGATAAATGTAACCGATTCAGAGAGAAGAGCGGCCAATGTGACGATCTGGCTTTAAGTAGATTCGGTAACAATTGACGAAAACGGGCGGATTTCTCAGGTTTTTGCGACATATGAACCCTTTTCACATTCTCCCGTGCAACGCAGCTGCGAGTCCTTCTTTCATGCAAAATCTTAAGGTTCCACCTCATGTCCAAGGCACCAAAGCCGGCTAAAAATCAATAATCGGTAACCAAAACTTGAATTGTACTGCTTCTTATGGCTATTGCTTCAACTTAGAAGCTTCTTCTGTGTTCTACAATGGTGCTTTTAGTGTCTCCGCATACCGCAGCACGCGACATTGCTTTGCAGACGATAAATGTAACCGTCTCAGAGAGAAAAGCGGCCAATGTGACGATCTGGCTTTAAGTCGATTCGATAACAAATGACGAAAACGGACGGATTTCTCAGGTTTTTACTACATATGAACACCTTTCACATTCTCCCGTGCAACGCGGCTACCAGTCCTCCTATCACGCAAAATCTTAAGGTCCTAGGTCATGTCCAAGCCACCAAAACTTTCTAAAAAGTGAATAATCAACGCCTAAAACTTGAATTGCACTACTTCTTACTGGCTATTTCTTCAACCTAGAAGCTTCTTCTGTGTTCTACTATGGTGCTTTTAGTGTCTCCGCATACCGCAGCACGCGACATAGCTTTGCAGACGATAAATGTAACCGTCTCAGAGAGAAAAGCATCAATGTGACGATCTGGCTTTAAGTCGATTCGATAACAAATGACGAAAACGGACGGATTTCTCAGGTTTTTACTACATATGAACACTTTTAACATTCTCCCGTGGAACGCGGCTGCTAGTCCTCCTTTCATGCAAAATCGTCCAAGCCAATAAAGCCGCCTAAAAAGTGAATAATCGACAACTAATATTGAATTGTACTACTTGTTACTTTTTATTGCTTCAACTTAGAAGCTTCTTCTGTGTTCTACTATGGTGCTTTTAGTGTCTCCGCATACCGCAGCACGCGACATAGCTTTGCAGACGATAAATGTAACCGTCTCAGAGAGAAAAGCGGCCAATGTGGCCATCTGGCTTTAAGTCGATTCGATAACAAATGACGAAAACGGATGGATTTCTCAGGTTTTTAGTACATATGAACACTTTTTCACATTCTCCCGTGCAACGCGACTGCTAGTCCTCCTTTCATGCAAAATCTTAAGGTCCTAGGTCAAGTCCAAGCCACCAAAGCCGGCTAAAAAGTGAATAATCGACGCTTAAAACTTGAATTGTACGACTTCTTACTGGCTATTACTTCAACTTAGAAGCTTCTTCTGTGTTCTACTATGGTGCTTTTAGTGTCTCCGCATACCGCAGCACGTGACATAGTTTTGTAGACGATAAACGTAACCGTTTCAGAGAGAAAAGCGGCCATAGTGACGATCTGGCTTTAAGTCGATTCGATAACAAATGACGAAAACGTACGGATTTCTGAGGTTTTTACTACATACGAAATCTTTTCACATTCTCCCGTGCAACGCGGCTGCTAGTCCTCCTTTCAAGCAAAATCTTAAGGTTCCACCTCATGTCCAAGGCACCAAAGCCGGCTAAAAATCAATAATAGATAGCCAAAACTTGAATTGTACTACTTCTTACTGGCCATTGCTTCAACTTAGAAGCTTATTCTGTGTTCTGCTATGGTGCTATTAGTGTCTTCGCATACCGCTGCTCGCGACATAGCTTTGAGGACGATAAATGTAACCGTCTCAGAGAGAAAAGCGGCCAACGTGACGATCTGGCTTTAAGTCGATTTGATAACAAAAGACGAAAACGAACGGATTTCTCAGGTTTTTACTACATATGAATACTTTTCACATTCTCCCGTGCACCGCGGCTGCTAGTCCTCCTTTCATGCAAAATATTAAGGTCCTAGGTCATGTCCAAGCCACCAAAGCCGGCTAAAATGTGAATAATCGACAACTAAAACTTGAATTGTACTACTTCTTACTGGCTATTGCTTCAACTTAGAAGCTTATTCTGTGTTCTACTATGGTGCTTTTAGTATCTCCGCATACCGCAGCACGCGACATAGCTTTGCAGACGATAAATGTAACCGATTCAGAGAGAAGAGCGGCCAATGTGACGATCTGGCTTTAAGTAGATTCGATAACAATTGACGAAAACGGGCGGATTTCTCAGGTTTTTACTACATATGAACGCTTTTCACATTTTCCCGTGCAACGCGGCTGCTAGTCCTCCTTTCATGCAAAATCATAAGGTTCCACCTCTTGTCCAAGGCACCAAAGCCGCCTAAAAAGTGAATAATCGATAACCAAAACTTGAATTGTACTGCTTCTTATGGCTATTGCTTCAGCTTAGAAGCTTCTTCTGTGTAATACTATGGTGCTTTTAGTGTCTCCGCATACCGCAGCACGCGACATAGCTTTGCAGACGATAAATGTAACCGTCTCAGAGAGAAAAGCGGCCAATGTGACGATCTGGCTTTAAGTCGATTCGATAACAAAAGACGAAAACGGACGGATTTCTCAGGTTTTTAATACATATGAACACTTTTCACATTCTCCCATGCAACGCGGCTGCTAGTCCTCCTTTCATGCAAGATCTGAAGGTCCTAGGTCATGTCCAAGCCACCAAAACTGGCTAAAAAGTGAATAATCGACGCGTAAAACTTGAATTGTACTACGTCTTACCGGCTATTACTTCAACTTAGAAGCTTCTTCTGTGTTCTACTATGGTGCTTTTAGTGTCTCCGCATACCGCAGCACGTGAGATAGCTTTGCAGACGATAAACGTAACCGTTTCAGAGAGAAGAGCGGCCAATGTGACGATCTGGCTTTAAGTAGATTCGATAACAATTGACGAAAACGGGCGGATTTCTCAGGTTTTTACTACATATGAACGCTTTTCACATTTTCCCGTGCAACGCAGCTGCTAGTCCTTCTTTCATGCAAAATCTTAAGGTTCCACCTCATGTCCAAGGCACCAAAGCCGGCTAAAAATCAATAATCGGTAACCAAAACTTGAATTGTACTGCTTCTTATGGCTATTGCTTCAACTTAGAAGCTTCTTCTGTGTTCTACAATGGTGCTTTTAGTGTCTCCGCATACCGCAGCACGCGACATTGCTTTGCAGACGATAAATGTAACCGTCTCAGAGAGAAAAGCGGCCAATGTGACGATCTGGCTTTAAGTCGATTCGATAACAAATGACGAAAACGGACGGATTTCTCAGGTTTTTACTACATATGAACACCTTTCACATTCTCCCGTGCAACGCGGCTACCAGTCCTCCTATCACGCAAAATCTTAAGGTCCTAGGTCATGTCCAAGCCACCAAAACTTTCTAAAAAGTGAATAATCAACGCCTAAAACTTGAATTGTACTACTTCTTACTGGCTATTTCTTCAACCTAGAAGCTTCTTCTGTGTTCTACTATGGTGCTTTTAGTGTCTCCGCATACCGCAGCACGCGACATAGCTTTGCAGACGATAAATGTAACCGTCTCAGAGAGAAAAGCATCAATGTGACGATCTGGCTTTAAGTCGATTCGATAACAAATGACGAAAACGGACGGATTTCTCAGGTTTTTACTACATATGAACACTTTTAACATTCTCCCGTGGAACGCGGCTGCTAGTCCTCCTTTCATGCAAAATCGTCCAAGCCAATAAAGCCGCCTAAAAAGTGAATAATCGACAACTAATATTGAATTGTACTACTTGTTACTTTTTACTGCTTCAACTTAGAAGCTTCTTCTGTGTTCTACTATGGTGCTTTTAGTGTCTCCGCATACCGCAGCACGCGACATAGCTTTGCAGACGATAAATGTAACCGTCTCAGAGAGAAAAGCGGCCAATGTGGCCATCTGGCTTTAAGTCGATTCGATAACAAATGACGAAAACGGATGGATTTCTCAGGTTTTTAGTACATATGAACACTTTTTCACATTCTCCCGTGCAACGCGACTGCTAGTCCTCCTTTCATGCAAAATCTTAAGGTCCTAGGTCAAGTCCAAGCCACCAAAGCCGGCTAAAAAGTGAATAATCGACGCTTAAAACTTGAATTGTACGACTTCTTACTGGCTATTACTTCAACTTAGAAGCTTCTTCTGTGTTCTACTATGGTGCTTTTAGTGTCTCCGCATACCGCAGCACGTGACATAGTTTTGTAGACGATAAACGTAACCGTTTCAGAGAGAAAAGCGGCCATAGTGACGATCTGGCTTTAAGTCGATTCGATAACAAATGACGAAAACGTACGGATTTCTGAGGTTTTTACTACATACGAAACCTTTTCACATTCTCCCGTGCAACGCGGCTGCTAGTCCTCCTTTCAAGCAAAATCTTAAGGTTCCACCTCATGTCCAAGGCACCAAAGCCGGCTAAAAATCAATAATAGATAGCCAAAACTTGAATTGTACTACTTCTTACTGGCCATTGCTTCAACTTAGAAGCTTATTCTGTGTTCTGCTATGGTGCTATTAGTGTCTTCGCATACCGCTGCTCGCGACATAGCTTTGAGGACGATAAATGTAACCGTCTCAGAGAGAAAAGCGGCCAACGTGACGATCTGGCTTTAAGTCGATTTGATAACAAAAGACGAAAACGAACGGATTTCTCAGGTTTTTACTACATATGAACACTTTTCACATTCTCCCGTGCACCGCGGCTGCTAGTCCTCCTTTCATGCAAAATATTAAGGTCCTAGTTCATGTCCAAGCCACCAAAGCCGGCTAAAATGTGAATAATCGACAACTAAAACTTGAATTGTACTACTTCTTACTGGCTATTGCTTCAACTTAGAAGCTTATTCTGTGTTCTACTATGGTGCTTTTAGTATCTCCGCATACCGCAGCACGCGACATAGCTTTGCAGACGATAAATGTAACCGATTCAGAGAGAAGAGCGGCCAATGTGACGATCTGGCTTTAAGTAGATTCGATAACAATTGACGAAAACGGGCGGATTTCTCAGGTTTTTACTACATATGAACGCTTTTCACATTTTCCCGTGCAACGCGGCTGCTAGTCCTCCTTTCATGCAAAATCATAAGGTTCCACCTCTTGTCCAAGGCACCAAAGCCGCCTAAAAAGTGAATAATCGATAACCAAAACTTGAATTGTACTGCTTCTTATGGCTATTGCTTCAGCTTAGAAGTTTCATCTGTGTAATACTATGGTGCTTTTAGTGTCTCCGCATACCGCAGCACGCGACATAGCTTTGCAGACGATAAATGTAACCGTCTCAGAGAGAAAAGCGGCCAATGTGACGATCTGGCTTTAAGTCGATTCGATAACAAAAGACGAAAACGGACGGATTTCTCAGGTTTTTACTACATATGAACACTTTTCACATTCTCCCATGCAACGCGGCTGCTATTCCTCCTTTCATGCAAGATCTGAAGGTCCTAGGTCATGTCCAAGCCACCAAAACTGGCTAAAAAGTGAATAATCGACGCGTAAAACTTGAATTGTACTACGTCTTACCGGCTATTACTTCAACTTAGAAGCTTCTTCTGTGTTCTACTATGGTGCTTTTAGTGTCTAGGCATACCGCAGCACGTGAGATAGCTTTGCAGACGATAAACGTAACCGTTTCAGAGAGAAGAGCGGCCAATGTGACGATCTGGCTTTAAGTAGATTCGATAACAATTGACGAAAACGGGCGGATTTCTCAGGTTTTTACTACATATGAACGCTTTTCACATTTTCCCGTGCAACGCAGCTGCTAGTCCTCCTTTCATGCAAAATCTTAAGGTTCGACCTCATGTCCAAGGCACCAAAGCCGGCTAAAAATCAATAATCGATAACCAAAACATAAATTGTACTACTTCTTACTGACCATTGCTTCAACTTAGAAGCTTATTCTGTGTTCTACTATGGTGCTTTTAGTGTCACCGCATACCGCAGCACGCGACGTAGCTTTGCAGACGATAAATGTAACCGTCTCAGAGAGAAAAGCGGCCAATGTGACGATCTGGCTTTAAGTCGATTCGATAACAAATGACGAAAACGGACGGATTTCTCAGGTTTTTACTACATATGAACACCTCTCACATTCTCCCGTGCAACGCTTCTACTAGTCCTCCTTTCATGCAAAATCTTAAGGTCCTAGGTCATGTCCAAGCCACCAAACTGGCTAAAAAGTGAATAATCGACGCCTAAAACTTGAATTGTACTACTTCTTACCGGCTATTACTTCAACTTAGAAGCTTCTTCTGTGTTCTACTATGGTGCTTTTAGTGTCTCCGCATACCGCAGCACGCGACGTAGCTTTGCAGACGATAAATGTAACCGTCTCAGAGAGAAAAGCGGCCTATGTGACGATCTGGCTTTAACTCGATTCGATAACAAATGACGAAAACGGACGGATTTCTCAGGTTTTTAGTACATATGAACACTTTTCACATTCTCCCGTGCAACGCAGCTGCTAGTCCTCCTTTCATGCAAAATCTTAAGGTTCCACCTCTTGTCCAAGGCACCAAAGCCGCTAAAAAACAATAATCGATAACCAAAACTTGAATTGTACTGCTTCTTATGGCTATTGCTTCAACTTAGAAGCTTCTTCTGTGTTCTACTATGGTGCATTTAGTGTCTCCGCATACCGCAGCACGTGACATAGTTTTGCAGAAAATAAACGTAACCGTCTCAGAGAGAAAAGCGGCAATAGTGACGATCTGGCTTTAATTCGATTCGATAACAAATGACGAAAACGGACGGATTTCTCAGGTTTTTACTACATATGAACACTTTTCACATTCTCCCGTGCACCGCGGCTGCTAGTCCTCCTTTCATGCAAAATATTAAGGTCCCAGGTCATGTCCAAGCCACCAAAGCCGGCTAAAATGTGAATAATCGACAACTAAAACTTGAATTGTACTACTTCTTACTGGCTATTGCTTCAACTTAGAAGCTTATTCTGTGTTCTACTATGGTGCTTTTAGTATCTCCGCATACCGCAGCACGCGACATAGCTTTGAAGACGATAAATGTAACCGATTCAGAGAGAAGAGCGGCCAATGTGACGATCTGGCTTTAAGTAGATTCGATAACAATTGACGAAAACGGGCGGATTTCTCAGGTTTTTACTACATATGAACGCTTTTCACATTTTCCCGTGCAACGCGGCTGCTAGTCCTCCTTTCATGCAAAATCATATGGTTCCACCCATTGTCCAAGGCACCAAAGCCGCCTGAAAAGTGATTAATCGATAACCAAAACTTGAATTGTACTGCTTCTTATGGCTATTGCTTCAGCTTAGAAGCTTCTTCTGTGTAATACTATGGTGCTTTTAGTGTCTCCGCATACCGCAGCACGCGACATAGCTTTGCAGACGCTAAATGTAACCGTCTCAGAGAGAAAAGCGGCGAATGTGACGATGTGGCTTTAAGTCGATTCGATAACAAATGACGAAAACGGACGGATTTCTCAGGTTTTTACTACATATGAACACTTTTCACATTCTCCCGTGCTACGCGGCTGCTAGTCCTCCTTTCATGCAAAATCTTAAGGTCCTAGGTCATGTCCAAGCCACCAAAGACGGCTAAAAAGTGAATAATCGACGCCTAAAACTTGAATTGTACTACATCTTACTGGCTATTACTACAACATAGAAGCTTCTTCTGTGTTCTACTATGCTGCTTTTAGTGTCACCGCATACCGCAGCACGCGACATAGCTTTGCAGACGATAAATGTAACCGTCTCAGAGAGAAAAGCGGCCAATGTGACGATCTGGCTTTAAGTCGATTCGATAACAAAAGACGAAAACGGACGGATTTCTCAGGTTTTTACTACATATGAACACTTTTCACATTCTCCCGTGCAACGCGGCTGCTAGTCCTCCATTCATGCAAAATCTTAAGGTCCTAGGTCATGTCCAAGCCACCAAAACTGGCTAAAAAGTGAATAATCGACCCCTAAAACTTGAATTGTACTACTTCTTACCGGCTATTACTTCAACTTAGAAGCTTCTTCTGTGTTCTACTATGGTGCTTTTAGTGTCTCCGCATACCGCAGCACGCGACGTAGCTTTGCAGACGATAAATGTAACCGTCTCAGAGAGAAAAGCGGCCTATGTGACGATCTGGCTTTAAGTCGATTCGATAATGAATGACGAAAACGGACGGATTTCTCAGGTTTTTAGTACATATGAACACTTTTCACATTCTCCCGTGCAACGCGGCTGCAAGTCCTCCTTTCATGCAAAATCTTAAGGTCCTAGGTCATGTCCAAGCCACCAAAGCCGGCTAAAAAGTGAATAATCGACGCCTAAAACTTGAATTGTACTACTTCTTATGGCTATTACTTCAACATAGAAGCTTCTTCTGTGTTCTACTATGGTGCTTTTAGTGTCTCTGCATACCGCAGCACGCGACATAGCTTTGCAAACGATAAATGTAACCGTCTCAGAGAGAAAAGCGGCCAATGTGACGATCTGGCTTTAAGTCGATTCGATAACAAATGACGAAAACGGACGGATTTCTCAGGTATTTACTACATATGAACACTTTTCACATTCTCCCGTGCAACGCAGCTGCTAGTCCTCCTTTCATGCAAAATCTTAAGGTTCCACCTCTTGTCCAAGGCACCAAAGCCGCTAAAAAACAATAATCGATAACCAAAATTTAAATTGTACTGCTTCTTATGGCTATTGCTTCAACTTAGAAGCTTCTTCTGTGCTCTACTATGGTGCTTTTAGTGTCTCCGCATACCGCAGCACGTGACATAGTTTTGCAGACGATAAACGTAACCGTCTCAGAGAGAAAAGCGGCAATAGTGACGATCTGGTTTTAAGTCGATTCGATAACAAATGACGAAAACGGACGGATTTCTCAGGTTTTTACTACATATGAACACTTTTCACATTCTCCCGTGCACCGCGGCTGCTAGCCCTCCTTTCATGCAAAATATTAAGGGCCCAGGTCATGTCCAAGCCACCAAAGCCGGCTAAAATGTGAATAATCGACAACTAAAACTTGAATTGTACTACTTCTTACTGGCTATTGCTTCAACTTAGAAGCTTATTCTGTGTTCTACTATGGTGCTTTTAGTATCTCCGCATACCGCAGCACGCGACATAGCTTTGAAGACGATAAATGTAACCGATTCAGAGAGAAGAGCGGCCAATGTGACGATCTGGCTTTAAGTAGATTCGATAACAATTGACGAAAACGGGCGGATTTCTCAGGTTTTTACTACATATGAACGCTTTTCACATTTTCGCGTGCAACGCGGCTGCTAGTCCTCCTTTCATGCAAAATCATATGGTTCCACCCATTGTCCAAGGCACCAAAGCCGCCTAAAAAGTGAATAATCGATAACCAAAACTTGAATTGTACTGCTTCTTATGGCTATTGCTTCAGCTTAGAAGCTTCTTCTGTGTAATACTATGGTGCTTTTAAGGTCTCCGCATACCGCAGCACGCGACATAGCTTTGCAGACGATAAATGTAACCGTCTCAGAGAGAAAAGCGGCGAATGTGACGATCTGGCTTTAAGTCGATTCTATAACAAATGACGAAAACGGAAGGATTTCTCAGGTTTTTACTACATATGAACACCTCTCACATTCTCCCGTGCAACGCTTCTACTAGTCCTCCTTTCATGCAAAATCTTAAGGTCCTAGGTCATGTCCAAGCCACCAAACTGTCTAAAAAGTGAATAATCGACGCCTAAAACTTGAATTGTACTAATTCTTACTGGCCATTACTTCAACTTAGAAGCTTCTTCTGTGTTCTACTATGCTGCTTTTAGTGTCTCCGCATACCGCAGCACGCGACATAGCTTTGCAGACGATAAATGTAACCGTCTCAGAGAGAAAAACGGCCAATGTGACGATCTGGCTTTAGGTCGATTCGATAACAAAAGATGAAAACGGACGGATTTCTCAGGTTTTTACTACATATGAACACTTTTCACATTCTCCCGTGCAACGCAGCTGCAAGTCCTCCTTTCATGCAAAATCTTTAGGTACTAGGTCATGTCCAAGCCAATAAAGCCGGCTAAAAAGTGAATAATCGACAACTAATACTTGAATTGTACTACTTGTTACTTTTTATTGCTTCAACTTAGAAGCTTCTTCTGTGTTCTACTATGGTGCTTTTAGTGTCTCCGCATACCGCAGCACGTGACATAGCTTTGCAGACGATAAACGTAACCATTTCAGAGAGAAAAGCGGCCATAGTGACGATCTGGCTTTAAGTCGATTCGATAACAAATGACGAAAACGGACGGATTTCTCAGGTTTTTACTACATATGAACCCTTTTCACATACTCCCGTGCAACGCAGCTACTAGTCCTTCTTTCAAGCAAAATATTGAGGTTCGACCTCATGTCCAAGGCACCAAAGCCGGCTAAAGATCAATAATCGAGAGCCAAAACTTGAATTGTACTACTTCTTACTGGCCATTGCTTCAACTTAGAAGCTTATTCTGTGTTCCACTATGGTGCTTTTAGTGTCTCCGCATACCGCAGCACGCGACATAGCTTTGCAGACGATAAATGTAACCGTCTCAGAGAGAAAAGCGGCCAATGTGACGATCTGGCTTTAAGTCGATTCGATAACAAATGACGAAAACGGACGGATTTCTCAGCTTTTTACTACATATGAACACTTTTCACATTCTCCCGTGCAACGCGGCTGCTAGTCCTACTTTCATGCAAAATCTTAAAGTCCTAGGTCATGTCCAAGCCACCAAAGCCGGCTAAAGAGTGAATAATCGACGCCTAAAACTTGAATTGTACTACTTCTTACTGGCTATTACTTCATTTTAGAAGCTTCTTCTGTGTTCTACTATGGTGCTTTTAGTGTCTCCGCATACCACAGCACGCGACATAGGTTTGCAGACGATAAATGTAACCGTCTCAGAGAGAAAAGCGGCCAATGTGACGATCTGGCTTTAAGTCGATTCGTTAACAATTGACGAAAACGGACGGATATCACAGGTTCTTACTACATATGAACACCTTTCACATTCTCCCGTGCAACGCGGCTACCAGTCCTCCTTTCATGCAAAATCTTAAGGTCCTAGGTCATGTCCAAGCCACCAAAACTGGCTAAAAAGTGAATAATCGACGCCTAAAACTTGAATTGTACTACTTCTTACTGGCTATTACTTCAACTTAGAAGCTTCTTCTGTGTTCTACTATGGTGCTTTTAGTGTCTCCGCATACCGCAGCACGCGACATAGCCTTGCAGACGATAAACGTAACCATTTCAGAGAGAAAAGCGGCCATAGTGACGATCTGGCTTTAAGTCGATTCGATAACAAATGACGAAAACGGACGGATTTCTCAAGTTTTTACTACATATGAACCCTTTTGACATTCTCCCGTGCAACGCAGCTGCTAGTCCTCCTTTCAAGCAAAATCTTAAGGTTCGACCTCATGTCCAAGGCACCAAAGCCGGCTAAAGATCAATAATCGATAGCCAAGACTTGAATTGTACTACTTCTTACTGGCCATTGTTTCAACTTAGAAGCTTATTCTGTGTTCCACTATGGTGCTTTTAGTGTCTCCGCATACCGCAGCACGCGACATAGCTTTGCAGACGATAAATGTAACCGTCTCGGAGAGAAAAGCGGCCAATGTGACGATCTGGCTTTAAGTCGATTCGATAACAAATGACGAAAACGTACGGGTTTCTCAGGTTTTTAGTACATATGAACACTTTTCACATTCTCCCGTGCAACGCGGCTGCTAGTCATCCTTTCAAGCAAAATCTTAAGGTACTAGGTCATGTCCAAGCCAATAAAGCCGGCTAAAAAGTGAATAATCGACAACTAATACTTGAATTATACTACTCGTTACTTTTTATTGCTTCAACTTAGAAGCTTCTTCTGTGTTCTACTATGGTGCTTTTAGTGTCTCCGCATACCGCAGCACGTGACATAGCCTTGCAGACGATAAACGTAACCATTTCAGAGAGAAAAGCGGCCAATGTGACGATCTGGCTTTAAGTCGATTCGATAACAAATGACGAAAACGGACGGATTTCTCAGGTTTTTACTACATATGAACACCTTTCACATTCTCCCGTGCAACGCGGCTACCAGTCCTCCTTTCATGCAATATCTTAAGGTCCTAGGTCATGTCCAAGCCACCAAAACTGGCTAAAAAGTGAATAATCGACGCCTAAAACTTGAATTGTACTACTTCTTACTGGCTATTACTTCAACTTAGAAGCTTCTTCTGTGTTCTACTATGGTGCTCTTAGTGTCTCCGCATACCGCAGCACGCGACATAGCTTTGCAGACGATAAATGTAACCGGCTCAGAGAGAAAAGCGGCCAATGTGACGATCTGGCTTTAAGTCGAATCGATAACAAATGACGAAAACGGACGGATTTCTCAGGTTTTTAGTACATATGAACACTTTTCACATTCTCCCGTGCAACGCGGCTGCTAATCCTCCTATCATGCAAAATCTTAAGGTACTAGGTCATGTCCAAGCCAATAAAGCCGCCTAAAAAGTGAATAATCGATAACCAAAACTTGAATTGTACTGCTTGTTATGGCTATTGCTTCAGCTTAGAAGCTTCTTCTGTGTAATACTATGGTGCTTTTAGTGTCTCCGCATACCGCAGCACGCGACATAGCTTTGCAGACGATAAATGTAACCGTCTCAGAGAGAAAAGCGGCCAATGTGACGATCTGGCTTTAAGTCGATTCTATAACAAATGACGAAAACGGAAGGATTTCTCAGGTTTTTACTACATATGAACACTTTTCACATTCTCCCGTGCAACGCGGCTGCTAGTCCTCCTTTCATGCATAATCTTAAGGTCCTAGGTCATGTCCAAGCCACCAAAGACGGCTAAAAAGTGAATAATCGACGCCTAAAACTTGAATTGTACTACTTCTTACTGGCTATTACTACAACATAGAAGCTTCTTCTGTGTTCTACTATGGTGCTTTTAGTGTCACCGCATACCGCAGCACGCGACATAGCTTTGCAGACGATAAATGTAACCGTCTCAGAGAGAAAAGCGGCCAATGTGACGATCTGGCTTTAAGTCGATTCGATAACAAAAGACGAAAACGGACGGATTTCTCAGGTTTTTACTACATATGAACACTTTTCACATTCTCCCGTGCAACGCGGCTGCTAGTCCTCCATTCATGCAAAATCTTAAGGTCCTAGGTCATGCCCAAGCCACCAAAACTGGCTAAAAAGTGAATAATCGACGCCTAAAACTTGAATTGTACTACTTCTTACCGGCTATTACTTCAACGTAGAAGCTTCTTCTGTGTTCTACTATGGTGCTTTTAGTGTCTCCGCATACCGCAGCACGCGACGTAGCTTTGCAGACGATAAATGTAACCGTCTCAGAGAGAAAAGCGGCCTATGTGACGATCTGGCTTTAAGTCGATTCGATAACAAATGACGAAAACGGACGGATTTCTCAGGTTTTTAGTACATATGAACACTTTTCACATTCTCCCGTGCAACGCGGCTGCAAGTCCTCCTTTCATGCAAAATCTTAAGGTCGTAGGTCATGTCCAAGCCACCAAAGCCGGCTAAAAAGTGAATAATCGACGCCTAAAACTTGAATTGTACTACTTCTTATGGCTATTACTTCAACATAGAAGCTTCTTCTGTGTTCTACTATGGTGCTTTTAGTGTCTCTGCATACCGCAGCACGCGACATAGCTTTGCAAACGATAAATGTAACCGTCTCAGAGAGAAAAGCGGCCAATGTGACGATCTGGCTTTAAGTCGATTCGATAACAAATGACGAAAACGGACGGATTTCTCAGGTATTTACTACATATGAACACTTTTCACATTCTCCCGTGCAACGCAGCTGCTAGTCCACCTTTCATGCAAAATCTTAAGGTTCCACCTCTTGTCCAAGGCACCAAAGCCGCTAAAAAACAATAATCGATAACCAAAACTTGAATTGTACTGCTTCTTATGGCTATTGCTTCAACTTAGAAGCTTCTTCTGTGTTCTACTATGGTGCTTTTAGTGTCTCCGCATACCGCAGCACGTGACATAGTTTTGCAGACGATAAACGTAACCGTCTCAGAGAGAAAAGCGGCCAATGTGACGATCTGGCTTTAAGTCGATTCGATAACAAATGACGAAAACGGACGGATTTCTTAGGTTTTTACTACATATGAACACTTTTCACATTCTCCCGTGCACCGCGGCTGCTAGTCCTCCTTTCATGCAAAATATTAAGGTCCCAGGTCATGTCCAAGCCACCAAAGCCGGCTAAAATGTGAATAATCGACAACTAAAACTTGAATTGTACTACTTCTTACTGGCTATTGCTTCAACTTAGAAGCTTATTCTGTGTTCTACTATGGTGCTTTTAGTATCTCCGCATACCGCAGCACGCGACATAGCTTTGAAGACGATAAATGTAACCGATTCAGAGAGAAGAGCGGCCAATGTGACGATATGGCTTTAAGTAGATTCGATAACAATTGACGAAAACGGGCGGATTTCTCAGGTTCTTACTACATATGAACGCTTTTCACATTTTTCCGTGCAACGCGGCTGCTAGTCCTCCTTTCATGCAAAATCATATGGTTCCACCCATTGTCCAAGGCACCAAAGCCGCCTAAAAAGTGAATAATCGATAACCAAAACTTGAATTGTACTGCTTCTTATGGCTATTGCTTCAGCTTAGAAGCTTCTTCTGTGTAATACTATGGTGCTTTTAAGGTCTCCGCATACCGCAGCACGCGACATAGCTTTGCAGACGATAAATGTAACCGTCTCAGAGAGAAAAGCGGCCAATGTGACGATCTGGCTTTAAGTCGATTCGATAACAAAAGACGAAAACGGACGGATTTCTCAGGTTTTTACTACATATGAACACTTTTCACATTCTCCCGTGCAACGCGGCTGCTAGTCCTCCTTTCATCAAAATCTTAAGGTCCTAGGTCATGCCCAAGCCACCAAAACTGGCTAAAAAGTGAATAATCGACGCCTAAAACTTGAATTGTACTACTTCTTACCGGCTATTACTTCAACTTAGAAGCTCCTTCTGTGTTCTACTATGGTGCTTTTAGTGTCTCCGCATACCGCAGCACGCGACGTAGCTTTGCAGACGATAAATGTAACCGTCTCAGAGAGAAAAGCGGCCTATGTGACGATCTGGCTTTAAGTCGATTCGATAACAAATGACGAAAACGGACGGATTTCTCAGGTTTTTAGTACATATGAACACTTTTCACATTCTCCCGTGCAACGCGGCTGCAAGTCCTCCTTTCATGCAAAATCTTAAGGTCCTAGGTCATGTCCAAGCCACCAAAGCCGGCTAAAAAGTGAATAATCGACGCCTAAAACTTGAATTGTACTACTTCTTATGGCTATTACTTCAACATAGAAGCTTCTTCTGTGTTCTACTATGGTGCTTTTAGTGTCTCTGCATACCGCAGCACGCGACATAGCTTTGCAAACGATAAATGTAACCGTCTCAGAGAGAAAAGCGGCCAATGTGACGATCTGGCTTTAAGTCGATTCGATAACAAATGACGAAAACGGACGGATTTCTCAGGTATTTACTACATATGAACACTTTTCACATTCTCCCGTGCAACGCAGCTGCTAGTCCACCTTTCATGCAAAATCTTAAGGTTCCACCTCTTGTCCAAGGCACCAAAGCCGCTAAAAAACAATAATCGATAACCAAAACTTGAATTGTACTGATTCTTATGGCTATTGCTTCAACTTAGAAGCTTCTTCTGTGTTCTACTATGGTGCTTTTAGTGTCTCCGCATACCGCAGCACGTGACATAGTTTTGCAGACGATAAACGTAACCGTCTCAGAGAGAAAAGCGGCCAATGTGACGATCTGGCTTTAAGTCGATTCGATAACAAATGACGAAAACGGACGGATTTCTCAGGTTTTTACTACATATGAACACTTTTCACATTCTCCCGTGCACCGCGGCTGCTAGTCCTCCTTTCATGCAAAATATTAAGGTCCCAGGTCATGTCCAAGCCACCAAAGCCGTCTAAAATGTGAATAATCGACAACTAAAACTTGAATTGTACTACTTCTTACTGGTTATTGCTTCAACTTAGAAGCTTATTCTGTGTTCTACTATGGTCCTTTTAGTATCTCCGCATACCGCAGCACGCGACATAGCTTTGAAGACGATAAATGTAACCGATTCAGAGAGAAGAGCGGCCAATGTGACGATATGGCTTTAAGTAGATTCGATAACAATTGACGAAAACGGGCGGATTTCTCAGGTTCTTACTACATATGAACGCTTTTCACATTTTTCCGTGCAACGCGGCTGCTAGTCCTCCTTTCATGCAAAATCATATGGTTCCACCCATTGTCCAAGGCACCAAAGCCGCCTAAAAAGTGAATAATCGATAACCAAAACTTGAATTGTACTGCTTCTTATGGCTATTGCTTCAGCTTAGAAGCTTCTTCTGTGTAATACTATGGTGCTTTTAAGGTCTCCGCATACCGCAGCACGCGACATAGCTTTGCAGACGATAAATGTAACCGTCTCAGAGAGAAAAGCGGCGAATGTGACGATCTGGCTTTAAGTCGATTCTATAACAAATGACGAAAACGGAAGGATTTCTCAGGTTTTTACTACATATGAACACTTTTCACATTCTCCCGTGCAACGCGGCTGCTAGTCCTCCTTTCATGCAAAATCTTAAGGTCCTAGGTCATGTCCAAGCCACCAAAGACGGCTAAAAAGTGAATAATCGGCGCCTAAAACTTGAATTGTACTACTTCTTACTGGCTATTACTACAACATAGAAGCTTCTTCTGTGTTCTACTATGGTGCTTTTAGTGTCACCGCATACCGCAGCACGCGACATAGCTTTGCAGACGATAAATGTAACCGTCTCAGAGAGAAAAGCGGCCAATGTGACGATCTGGCTTTAAGTCGATTCGATAACAAATGACGAAAACGGACGGATTTCTCAGGTTTTTACTACATATGAACACCTCTCACATTCTCCCGTGCAACGCTTCTACTAGTCCTCCTTTCATGCAAAATCTTAAGGTCCTAGGTCATGTCCAAGCCACCAAACTGGCTAAAAAGTGAATAATCGACGCCTAAAACTTGAATTGTACTACTTCTTACTGGCTATTACTTCATTTTAGAAGCTTCTTCTGTGTTCTACTATGGTGCTTTTAGTGTCTCCGCATACCACAGCACGCGACATAGGTTTGCAGACGATAAATGTAACCGTCTCAGAGAGAAAAGCGGCCAATGTGACGATCTGGCTTTAAGTCGATTCGTTAACAATTGACGAAAACGGACGGATATCACAGGTTTTTACTACATATGAACACCTTTCACATTCTCCCGTGCAACGCGGCTACCAGTCCTCCTTTCATGCAAAATCTTAAGGTCCTAGGTCATGTCCAAGCCACCAAAACTGGCTAAAAAGTGAATAATCGACGCCTAAAACTTGAATTGTACTACTTCTTACTGGCTATTACTTCAACTTAGAAGCTTCTTCTGTGTTCTACTATGGTGCTTTTAGTGTCTCCGCATACCGCAGCACGCGACATAGCTTTGCAGACGATAAATGTAACCGGCTCAGAGAGAAAAGCGGCCAATGTGACGATCTGGCTTTAAGTCGATTCGATAACAAATGACGAAAACGGACGGATTTCTTAGGTTTTTAGTACATATGAACACTTTTCACATTCTCCCGTGCAACGCGGCTGCAAGTCCTCCTTTCATGCAAAATCTTTAGGTACTAGGTCATGTCCAAGCCAATAAAGCCGGCTAAAAAGTAAATAATCGACAACTAATACTTGAATTGTACTACTTGTTACTTTTTATTGCTTCAACTTAGAAGCTTCTTCTGTGTTCTACTATGGTGTTTTTAGTGTCTCCGCATACCGCAGCACGCGATATAGCTTTGCAGACGATAAACGTAACCATTTCAGAGAGAAAAGCGGCCATAGTGACGATCTGGCTTTAAGTCGATTCGATAACAAATGACGAAAACGGACGGATTTCTCAGGTTTTTACAACATATGAACCCTTTTCACATACTCCCGTGCAACGCAGCTGCTAGTCCTTCTTTCAAGCAAAATCTTAAGGTTCGACCTCATGTCCAAGGCACCAAAGCCGGCTAAAGATCAATAATCGATAGCCAAACTTGAATTGTACTACTTCTTACTGGCCATTGCTTCAACTTAGAAGCTTATTCTGTGTTCCACTATGGTGCTTTTAGTGTCTCCGCATACCGCAGCACGCGACATAGCTTTGCAGACGATAAATGTAACCGTCTCAGAGAGAAAAGCGGCCAATGTGACGATCTGGCTTTAAGTCGATTCGATAACAAATGACGAAAACGGACGGATTTCTCAGGTTTTTACTACATATGAACACTTTTCACATTCTCCCGTGCAACGCGGCTGCTAGTCCTACTTTCATGCAAAATCTTAAAGTCCTAGGTCATGTCCAAGCCACCAAAGCCGGCTAAAAAGTGAATAATCGACGCCCAAACTTGAATTGTACTACTTCTTACTGGCAATTACTTCAACTTAGAAGCTTCTTCTGTGTTCTACTATGCTGCTTTTAGTGTCTCCGCATACCGCAGCACGCGACATAGCCTTGTAGACGATAAATGTAACGGTCTCAGAGAGAAAAGCGGCCAATGTGACGATCTGGCTTTAAGTCGATTCGATAACAAATGACGAAAACGGACGGATTTCTCAGGTTTTTAGTACATAGGAACACTTTTCACATTCTCCCGTGCAACGCTTCTGCAAGTCCTCCTTTCATGCAAAATCCTAAGGTAATAGGTCATGTCCAAGCCAATAAAGCCGGCTAAAAAGTGAATAATCGACGCCTAAAACTTGAATTGTACTACTTCTTACTGGCTATTACTACAACATAGAAGCTTCTTCTGTGTTCTACTATGGTGCTTTTAGTGTCACCGCATACCGCAGCACGCGACATAGCTTTGCAGACGATAAATGTAACCGTCTCAGAGAGAAAAGCGGCCAATATGACGATCTGGCTTTAAGTCGATTCGATAACAAATGACGAAAACGGACGGATTTCTCAGGTTTTTACTACATATGAACACTTTTCACATTCTCCCGTGCAACGCAGCTGCTAGTCCTCCTTTCATGCAAAATCTTAAGGTTCCACCTCTTGTCCAAGGCACCAAAGCCGCTAAAAAACAATAATCGATAACCAAAACTTGAATTGTACTGCTTCTTATGGCTATTGCTTCAACTTAGAAGCTTCTTCTGTGTTCTACTATGGTGCTTTTAGTGTCTCCGCATACCGCAGCACGTGACATAGTTTTGCAGACGATAAACGTAACCGTCTCAGAGAGAAAAGCGGCAATAGTGACGATCTGGCTTTAAGTCGATTCGATAACAAATGACGAAAACGGACGGATTTCTCAGGTTTTTACTACATATGAACACTTTTCACATTCTCCCGTGCACCGCGGCTGCTAGTCCTCCTTTCATGCAAAATATTAAGGTCCCAGGTCATGTCCAAGCCACCAAAGCCGGCTAAAATGTGAATAATCGACAATTAAAACTTGAATTGTACTACTTCTTACTGGCTATTGCTTCAACTTAGAAGCTTATTCTGTGTTCTACTATGGTGCTTTTAGTATCTCCGCATAAAGCAGCACGCGACATAGCTTTGAAGACGATAAATGTAACCGATTCAGAGAGAAGAGCGGCCAATGTGACGATCTGGCTTTAAGTAGATTCGATAACAATTGACGAAAACGGACGGATTTCTCAGGTTTTTACTACATATGAACGCTTTTCACATTTTCCCGTGCAACGCGGCTGCTAGTCCTCCTTTCATGCAAAATCATAAGTTTCCACCTCTTGTCCAAGGCACCAAAGCCGCCTAAAAAGTGAATAATCGATAACCAAAACTTGAATTGTACTGCTTCTTATGGCTATTGCTTCAGCTTAGAAGCTTCTTCTGTGTAACACTATGGTGCTTTTAGTGTCTCCGCATACCGCAGCACGCGACATAGCTTTGCAGACGATAAATGTAACCGTCTCAGAGAGAAAAGCGGCCAATGTGACGATCTGGCTTTAAGTCGATTCGATAACAAATGACGAAAACGGACGGATTTCTCAGGTTTTTAGTACATATGAACACTTTTCACATTCTCCCATGCAACGCGGCTGCTAGTCCTCCTTTCATGCAAGATCTTAAGGTCCTAGGTCATGTCCAAGCCACCAAAACTGGCTAAAAAGTGAATAATCGACGCCTAAAACTTGAATTGTACTACGTCTTACCGGCTATTACTTCAACTTAGAAGCTTCTTCTGTGTTCTACTATGGTGCTTTTAGAGTCTCCGCATACCGCAGCACGTGAGATAGCTTTGCAGACGATAAACGTAACCGTTTCAGAGAGAAAAGCGGCCAATGTGACGATCTGGCTTTAAGTAGATTCGATAACAAATGAAGGAAACGGACGGATTTCTCAGGTTTTTACTACATATGAACCCTTTTCACAATCTCCCGTGCAACGCAGCTGCTAGTCCTCCTTTCATGCTAAATCTTAAGCTTCGACCTCATGTCAAAGGCACCAAAGCCGGCTAAAAATCAATAATCGATAACCAAAACATGAATTGTACTACTTCTTACTGACCATTGCTTCAACTTAGAAGCTTCTTCTGTGTTCTACTATGGTGCTTTTAGTGTCTCCGCATACCGCAGCACGTGACATAGTTTTGCAGACGATAAACGTAACCGTCTCAGAGAGAAAAGCGGCCAATGTGACGATCTGGCTTTAAGTCGATTCGATAACAAATGACGAAAACGGGCGGATTTCTCAGGTTCTTACTACATATGAACGCTTTTCACATTTTTCCGTGCAACGCGGCTGCTAGTCCTCCTTTCATGCAAAATCATATGGTTCCACCCATTGTCCAAGGCACCAAAGCCGCCTAAAAAGTGAATAATCGATAACCAAAACTTGAATTGTACTGCTTCTTATGGCTATTGCTTCAGCTTAGAAGCTTCTTCTGTGTAATACTATGGTGCTTTTAAGGTCTCCGCATACCGCAGCACGCGACATAGCTTTGCAGACGATAAATGTAACCGTCTCAGAGAGAAAAGCGGCGAATGTGACGATCTGGCTTTAAGTCGATTCTATAACAAATGACGAAAACGGAAGGATTTCTCAGGTTTTTACTACATATGAACACTTTTCACATTCTCCCGTGCAACGCGGCTGCTAGTCCTCCTTTCATGCAAAATCTTAAGGTCCTAGGTCATGTCCAAGCCACCAAAGACGGCTAAAAAGTGAATAATCGGCGCCTAAAACTTGAATTGTACTACTTCTTACTGGCTATTACTACAACATAGAAGCTTCTTCTGTGTTCTACTATGGTGCTTTTAGTGTCACCGCATACCGCAGCACGCGACATAGCTTTGCAGACGATAAATGTAACCGTCTCAGAGAGAAAAGCGGCCAATGTGACGATCTGGCTTTAAGTCGATTCGATAACAAATGACGAAAACGGACGGATTTCTCAGGTTTTTACTACATATGAACACCTCTCACATTCTCCCGTGCAACGCTTCTACTAGTCCTCCTTTCATGCAAAATCTTAAGGTCCTAGGTCATGTCCAAGCCACCAAACTGGCTAAAAAGTGAATAATCGACGCCTAAAACTTGAATTGTACTAATTCTTACTGGCTATTACTTCAACTTAGAAGCTTCTTCTGTGTTCTACTATGCTGCTTTTAGTGTCTCCGCATACCGCAGCACGCGACATAGCTTTGCAGACGATAAATGTAACCGTCTCAGAGAGAAGAGCGGCCAATGTGACGATCTGGCTTTAAGTCGATTCGATAACAAATGACGAAAACGGACGGATTTCTCAGGTTTTTGCTACATATGAACACTTTTCACATTCTCCCGTGCAACGCAGCTGCAAGTCCTCCTTTCATGCAAAATCTTTAGGTACTAGGTCATGTCCAAGCCAATAAAGCCGGCTAAAAAGCGAATAATCGACAACTAATACTTGAATTGTACTACTTGTTACTTTTTATTGCTTCAACTTAGAAGCTTCTTCTGTGTTCTACTATGGTGCTTTTAGTGTCTCCGCATACCGCAGCACGCGACATAGCTTTGCAGACGATAAATGTAACCGTCTCAGAGAGAAAAGCGGCCAATGTGACGATCTGGCTTTAAGTCGATTCGATAACAAATGACGAAAACGGACGGATTTCTCAGCTTTTTACTACATATGAACACTTTTCACATTCTCCCGTGCAACGCGGCTGCTAGTCCTACTTTCATGCAAAATCTTAAAGTCCTAGGTCATGTCCAAGCCACCAAAGCCGGCTAAAAAGTGAATAATCGACGCCTAAAACTTGAATTGTACTACTTCTTACTGGCTATTACTTCATTTTAGAAGCTTCTTCTGTGTTCTACTATGGTGCTTTTAGTGTCTCCGCATACCACAGCACGCGACATAGGTTTGCAGACGATAAATGTAACCGTCTCAGAGAGAAAAGCGGCCAATGTGACGATCTGGCTTTAAGTCGATTCGTTAACAATTGACGAAAACGGACGGATATCACAGGTTTTTACTACATATGAACACCTTTCACATTCTCCCGTGCAACGCGGCTACCAGTCCTCCTTTCATGCAAAATCTTAAGGTCCTAGGTCATGTCCAAGCCACCAAAACTGGCTAAAAAGTGAATAATCGACGCCTAAAACTTGAATTGTACTACTTCTTACTGGCTATTACTTCAACTTAGAAGCTTCTTCTGTGTTCTACTATGGTGCTTTTAGTGTCTCCGCATACCGCAGCACGCGACATAGCTTTGCAGACGATAAATGTAACCGGCTCAGAGAGAAAAGCGGCCAATGTGACGATCTGGCTTTAAGTCGATTCGATAACAAATGACGAAAACGGACGGATTTCTTAGGTTTTTAGTACATATGAACACTTTTCACATTCTCCCGTGCAACGCGGCTGCAAGTCCTCCTTTCATGCAAAATCTTTAGGTACTAGGTCATGTCCAAGCCAATAAAGCCGGCTAAAAAGTAAATAATCGACAACTAATACTTGAATTGTACTACTTGTTACTTTTTATTGCTTCAACTTAGAAGCTTCTTCTGTGTTCTACTATGGTGTTTTTAGTGTCTCCGCATACCGCAGCACGCGACATAGCTTTGCAGACGATAAACGTAACCATTTCAGAGAGAAAAGCGGCCATAGTGACGATCTGGCTTTAAGTCGATTCGATAACAAATGACGAAAACGGACGGATTTCTCAGGTTTTTACAACATATGAACCCTTTTCACATACTCCCGTGCAACGCAGCTGCTAGTCCTTCTTTCAAGCAAAATCTTAAGGTTCGACCTCATGTCCAAGGCACCAAAGCCGGCTAAAGATCAATAATCGGTAGCCAAACTTGAATTGTACTATTTCTTACTGGCCATTGCTTCAACTTAGAAGCTTATTCTGTGTTCCACTATGGTGCTTTTAGTGTCTCCGCATACCGCAGCACGCGACATAGCTTTGCAGACGATAAATGTAACCGTCTCAGAGAGAAAAGCGGCCAATGTGACGATCTGGCTTTAAGTCGATTCGATAACAAATGACGAAAACGGACGGATTTCTCAGGTTTTTACTACATATGAACACTTTTCACATTCTCCCGTGCAACGCGGCTGCTAGTCCTACTTTCATGCAAAATCTTAAAGTCCTAGGTCATGTCCAAGCCACCAAAGCCGGCTAAAAAGTGAATAATCGACGCCCAAACTTGAATTGTACTACTTCTTACTGGCAATTACTTCAACTTAGAAGCTTCTTCTGTGTTCTACTATGCTGCTTTTAGTGTCTCCGCATACCGCAGCACGCGACATAGCCTTGTAGACGATAAATGTAACGGTCTCAGAGAGAAAAGCGGCCAATGTGACGATCTGGCTTTAAGTCGATTCGATAACAAATGACGAAAACGGACGGATTTCTCAGGTTTTTAGTACATAGGAACACTTTTCACATTCTCCCGTGCAACGCTTCTGCAAGTCCTCCTTTCATGCAAAATCCTAAGGTAATAGGTCATGTCCAAGCCAATAAAGCCGGCTAAAAAGTGAATAATCGACGCCTAAAACTTGAATTGTACTACTTCTTACTGGCTATTACTACAACATAGAAGCTTCTTCTGTGTTCTACTATGGTGCTTTTAGTGTCACCGCATACCGCAGCACGCGACATAGCTTTGCAGACGATAAATGTAACCGTCTCAGAGAGAAAAGCGGCCAATATGACGATCTGGCTTTAAGTCGATTCGATAACAAATGACGAAAACGGACGGATTTCTCAGGTTTTTACTACATATGAACACTTTTCACATTCTCCCGTGCAACGCAGCTGCTAGTCCTCCTTTCATGCAAAATCGTAAGGTTCCACTTCTTGTCCAAGGCACCAAAGCCGCTAAAAAACAATAATCGATAACCAAAACTTGAATTGTACTGCTTCTTATGGCTATTGCTTCAACTTAGAAGCTTCTTCTGTGTTCTACTATGGTGCTTTTAGTGTCTCCGCATACCGCATCACGTGACATAGTTTTGCAGACGATAAACGTAACCGTCTCAGAGAGAAAAGCGGCAATAGTGACGATCTGGCTTTAAGTCGATTCGATAACAAATGACGAAAACGGACGGATTTCTCAGGTTTTTACTACATATGAACACTTTTCACATTCTCCCGTGCACCGCGGCTGCTAGTCCTCCTTTCATGCAAAATATTAAGGTCCCAGGTCATGTCCAAGCCACCAAAGCCGGCTAAAATGTGAATAATCGACAATTAAAACTTGAATTGTACTACTTCTTACTGGCTATTGCTTCAACTTAGAAGCTTATTCTGTGTTCTACTATGGTGCTTTTAGTATCTCCGCATAAAGCAGCACGCGACATAGCTTTGAAGACGATAAATGTAACCGATTCAGAGAGAAGAGCGGCCAATGTGACGATCTGGCTTTAAGTAGATTCGATAACAATTGACTTAAACGGGCGGATTTCTCAGGTTTTTACTACATATGAACGCTTTTCACATTTTCCCGTGCAACGCGGCTGCTAGTCCTCCTTTCATGCAAAATCATAAGGTTCCACCTCTTGTCCAAGGCACCAAAGCCGCCTAAAAAGTGAATAATCGATAACCAAAACTTGAATTGTACTGCTTCTTATGGCTATTGCTTCAGCTTAGAAGCTTCTTCTGTGTAACACTATGGTGCTTTTAGTGTCTCCGCATACCGCAGCACGCGACATAGCTTTGCAGACGATAAATGTAACCGTCTCAGAGAGAAAAGCGGCCAATGTGACGATCTGGCTTTAAGTCGATTCGATAACAAATGACGAAAACGGACGGATTTCTCAGGTTTTTAGTACATATGAACACTTTTCACATTCTCCCATGCAACGCGGCTGCTAGTCCTCCTTTCATGCAAGATCTTAAGTTCCTAGGTCATGTCCAAGCCACCAAAACTGGCTAAAAAGTGAATAATCGACGCCTAAAACTTGAATTGTACTACGTCTTACCGGCTATTACTTCAACTTAGAAGCTTCTTCTGTGTTCTACTATGGTGCTTTTAGAGTCTCCGCATACCGCAGCACGTGAGATAGCTTTGCAGACGATAAACGTAACCGTTTCAGAGAGAAAAGCGGCCAATGTGACGATCTGGCTTTAAGTAGATTCGATAACAAATGAAGGAAACGGACGGATTTCTCAGGTTTTTACTACATATGAACCCTTTTCACAATCTCCCGTGCAACGCAGCTGCTAGTCCTCCTTTCATGCAAAATCTTAAGGTTCGACCTCATGTCCAAGGCACCAAAGCCGGCTAAAAATCAATAATCGATAACCAAAACATGAATTGTACTACTTCTTACTGACCATTGCTTCAACTTAGAAGCTTATTCTGTGTTCTACTATGGTGCTTTTAAGGTCTCCGCATACCGCAGCACGCGACATAGCTTTGCAGACGATAAATGTAACCGTCTCAGAGAGAAAAGCGGCCAATGTGACGATCTGGCTTTAAGTCGATTCCATAACAAATGACGAAAACGGAAGGATTTTTCAGGTTTTTAGTACATATGAACACTTTTCATATTTTCCCGTGCAACGCGGCTGCTAGTCCTCCTTTCATGCAAAATCTTAAGGTCCTAGGTCATGTCCAAGCCACCAAACTGGCTAAAAAGTGAATAATCGACGCCTAAAACTTGAATTGTACTAATTCTTACTGGCTATTACTTCAACTTAGAAACTTCTTCTGTGTTCTACTATGCTGCGTTTAGTGTCTCCGCATACCGCAGCACGCGACATAGCTTTGCAGACGATAATTGTTACCGTCTCAGAGAGAAAAGCGGCCAATGTGACGATCTGGCTTTAAGTCGATTCGATAACAAAAGACGAAAACGGACGGATTTCTCAGGTTTTTACTACATATGAACACTTTTCACATTCTCCCGTGCACCGCGGCTGCTAGTCCTCCTTTCATGCAAAATATTAAGGTCCCAGGTCATGTCCAAGCCACCAAAGCCGGCTAAAATGTGAATAATCGACAATTAAAACTTGAATTGTACTACTTCTTACTGGCTATTGTTTCAACTTAGAAGCTTATTCTGTGTTCTACTATGGTGCTTTTAGTATCTCCGCATACCGCAGCACGCGACATAGCTTTGAAGACGATAAATGTAACCGATTCAGAGAGAAGAGCGGCCAATGTGACGATCTGGCTTTAAGTAGATGCGATAACAATTGACGAAAACCGGCGAATTTCTCAGGTTTTTACTACATATGAACGCTTTTCACATTTTCCCGTGCAACGCGGCTGCTAGTCCTCCTTTCATGCAAAATCATAAGGTTCCACCTCTTGTCCAAGGCACCAAAGCCGCCTAAAAAGTGAATAATGGATAACCAAAACTTGAATTGTACTGCTTCTTATGGCTATTGCTTCAGCTTAGAAGCTTCTTCTGTGTAATACTATGGTGCTTTTAGTGTCTCCGCATACCGCAGCACGCGACATAGCTTTGCAGACGATAAATGTAACCGTCTCAGAGAGAAAAGCGGCCAATGTGACGATCTGGCTTTAAGTCGATTCGATAACAAATGATGAAAACGGACGGATTTCTCAGGTTTTTACTACATATGAACACTTTTCACATTCTCCCATGCAACGCGGCTGCTAGTCCTCCTTTCATGCAAAATCTTAAGGTCCTAGGTCATGTCCAAGCCACCAAAACTGGCTAAAAAGTGAATAATCGACGCCTAAAACTTGAATTGTACTACGTCTTACCGGCTATTACTTCAACTTAGAAGCTTCTTCTGTGTTCTACTATGGTGCTTTTAGTGTCTCCGCATACCGCAGCACGTGAGATAGCTTTGCAGACGATAAACGTAACCGTTTCAGAGGGAAAAGCAGCCAATGTGACGATCTGGCTTTAAGTAGATTCGATAACAAATGAAGAAAACGGACGGATTTCTCAGGTTTTGCTACATATGAACCCTTTTCACAATCTCCCGTGCAACGCAGCTGCTAGTCCTCCTTTCATGCAAAATCTTAAGGTTCGACCTCATGTCCAAGGCACCAAAGCCGGCTAAAAATCAATAATCGATAACCAAAACATGAATTGTACTACTTCTTACTGACCATTGCTTCAACTTAGAAGCTTATTCTGTGTTCTACTATGGTGCTTTTAAGGTCTCCGCATACCGCAGCACGCGACATAGCTTTGCAGACGATAAATGTAACCGTCTCAGAGAGAAAAGCGGCGAATGTGACGATCTGGCTTTAAGTCGATTCTATAACAAATGACCAAAACGGAAGGATTTCTCAGGTTTTTACTACATATGAACACTTTTCACATTTTCCCGTGCAACGCGGCTGCTAGTCCTCCTTTCATGCAAAATCTTAAGGTCCTAGGTCATGTCCAAGCCACCAAAGCCGGCTAAAAAGTGAACAATCGACAAGTAAAACTTGAATTGTACTACTTCTTACTGGCTATTACTTCAACTTAGAAGCTTCTTCTGTATTCCACTATGGTGCTTTTAGAGTCTCTGCATACCGCAGCAGGCGACATAGCTTTGCAGACGATAAATGTAACCGTCTCATAGAGAAAAGCGGCCAATGTGACTATCTGGCTTTAAGTCGATTCGATAACAAATGACGATAACGGGCGGATTTCTCTGGTTTTTACTACATATGAACCCTTTTCACATACTCCCGTGCAACGCGGCTGCTAGTCCTCCTTTCATGCAAAATCTTAAGGTCCTAGGTCGTGTCCAAGCCACCAAAGCCGGCTAAAGAGTGAATAATCGACAACTAAAACTTGAATTCTACTACATCTTACTGGCTATTGCTTCAACTTAGAAGCTTCTTCTGTGTTATACTATGGTGCTTTTAGTGTCTCAGCATACCGCAGCACGCGACATAGCTTTGCAGACGATAAATGTAACCGTCTCAGAGAGAAAAGCGGCCAATGTGACGATCTGGCTTTAAGTCGATTCGATAACAAATGACGAAAACGGACGGATTTCTCAGGTTTTTAGTACATATGAAAACTTTTCACATTCTCCCGTGCAACGCGGCTGCAAGTCCTCCTTTCATGCAAAATCATAAGGTCCTAGGTCATGTCCAAGCCACCAAAGCCGGCTAAAAAGTGAATAATCGACGCCTAAAACTTGAATTGTACTACTTCTTATGGCTATTACTTCAACATAGAAGCTTCTTCTGTGTTCTACTATGGTGCTTTTAGTGTCTCCGCATACCGCAGCACGCGACATAGCTTTGCAGACGATAAATGTAACCGTCTCAGAGAGAAAAGCGGCCAATGTGACGATCTGGCTTTAAGTCGATTCGATAACAAATGACGAAAACGGACGGATTTCTCAGGTTTTTACTACATATGAACCCTTATCACATACTCCCGTGCAACGCAGCTACTAGTCCTTCTTTCAAGCAAAATCTTGAGGTTCGACCTCATGTCCAAGGCACCAAAGCCGGCTAAAGATCAATAATCGATAGCCAAAACTTGAATTGTACTACTTCTTACTGGCCATTGCTTCAACTTAGAAGCTTATTCTGTGTTCCACTATGGTGCTTTTAGTGTCTCCGCATACCGCAGCACGCGACATAGCTTTGCAGACGATAAATGAAACCGTCTCAGAGAGAAAATCGGCCAATGTGACGATCTGGCTTTAAGTCGATTCGATAACAAATGACGAAAACGGACGGATTTCTCAGGTTTTTAGTACATATGAACACTTTTCACATTCTCCCGTGCAACGCGGCTGCAAGTCCTCCTTTCATGCAAAATCATAAGGTCCTAGGTCATGTCCAAGCCACCAAAGCCGGCTAAAAAGTGAATAATCGACGCCTAAAACTTGAATTGTACTAATTCTTACTGGCTATTACTTCAACTTAGAAGCTTCTTCTGTGTTCTACTATGCTGCTTTTAGTGTCTCCGCATACCGCAGCACGCGACATAGCTTTGCAGACGATAAATGTAACCGTCTCAGAGAGAAAAGCGGCCAATGTGACGATCTGGCTTTAAGTCGATTCGATAACAAAAGACGAAAACGGACGGATTTCTCAGGTTTTTACTACATATGAACACTTTTCACATTCTCCCGTGCACCGCGGCTGCTAGTCCTCCTTTCATGTAAAATATTAAGGTCCCAGGTCATGTCCAAGCCACCAAAGCCGGCTAAAATGTGAATAATCGACAATTAAAACGTGAATTGTACTACTTCTTACTGGCTATTGTTTCAACTTAGAAGCTTATTCTGTGTTCTACTATGGTGCTTTTAGTATCTCCGCATACCGCAGCACGCGACATAGCTTTGAAGACGATAAATGTAACCGATTCAGAGAGAAGAGCGGCCAATGTGACGATCTGGCTTTAAGTAGATGCGATAACAATTGACGAAAACCGGCGAATTTCTCAGGTTTTTACTACATATGAACGCTTTTCACATTTTCCCGTGCAACGCGGCTGCTAGTCCTCCTTTCATGCAAAATCATAAGATTCCACCTCTTGTCCAAGGCACCAAAGCCGCCTAAAAAGTGAATAATCGATAACCAAAACTTGAATTGTACTGCTTCTTATGGCTATTGCTTCAGCTTAGAAGCTTCTTCTGTGTAATACTATGGTGCTTTTAGTGTCTCCGCATACCGCAGCACGCGACATAGCTTTGCAGACGATAAATGTAACCGTCTCAGAGAGAAAAGCGGCCAATGTGACGATCTGGCTTTAAGTCGATTCGATAACAAATGACGAAAACGGACGGATTTCTCAGGTTTTTACTACATATGAACACATTTCACATTCTCCCATGCAACGCGGCTGCTAGTCCTCCTTTCATGCAAAATCTTAAGGTCCTAGGTCATGTCCAAGCCACCAAAACTGGCTAAAAAGTGAATAATCGACGCCTAAAACTTGAATTGTACTACGTCTTACCGGCTATTACTTCAACTTAGAAGCTTCTTCTGTGTTCTACTATGGTGCTTTTAGTGTCTCCGCATACCGCAGCACGTGAGATAGCTTTGCAGACGATAAACGTAACCGTTTCAGAGGGAAAAGCAGCCAATGTGACGATCTGGCTTTAAGTAGATTCGATAACAAATGAAGAAAACGGACGGATTTCTCAGGTTTTGCTACATATGAACCCTTTTCACAATCTCCCGTGCAACGCAGCTGCTAGTCCTCCTTTCATGCAAAATCTTAAGGTTCGACCTCATGTCCAAGGCACCAAAGCCGGCTAAAAATCAATAATCGATAACCAAAACATGAATTGTACTACTTCTTACTGACCATTGCTTCAACTTAGAAGCTTATTCTGTGTTCTACTATGGTGCTTTTAAGGTCTCCGCATACCGCAGCACGCGACATAGCTTTGCAGACGATAAATGTAACCGTCTCAGAGAGAAAAGCGGCGAATGTGACGATCTGGCTTTAAGTCGATTCTATAACAAATGACGAAAACGGAAGGATTTCTCAGGTTTTTACTACATATGAACACTTTTCACATTTTCCCGTGCAACGCGGCTGCTAGTCCTCCTTTCATGCAAAATCTTAAGGTCCTAGGTCATGTCCAAGCCACCAAAGACGGCTAAAAAGTGAATAATCGACGCCTAAATCTTGAATTGTACTACTTCTTACTGGCTATTACTACAACATAGAAGCTTCTTCTGTGTTCTACTATGGTGCTTTTAGTGTCACCACATACCGCTGCACGCGACATAGCTTTGCAGACTATAAATGTAACCGTCTCAGAGAGAAAAGCGGCCAATGTGACGATCTGGCTTTAAGTCGATTCGATAACAAATGACGAAAACGGACGGATTTCTCAGCTTTTTACTACATATGAATACTTTTCACATTCTCCCGTGCAACGCGGCTGCTAGTCCTACTTTCATGCAAAATCTTAAAGTCCTAGGTCATGTCCAAGCCACCATAGCCGGCTAAAAAGTGAATAATCGACGCCTAAAACTTGAATTGTACTACTTCTTACTCTCTATTACTTCATTTTAGAAGCTTCTTCTGTGTTCTACTATGGTGCTTTTAGTGTCTCCGCATACCACAGCACGCGACATAGCTTTGCAGACGATAAATGTAACCGTCTCATAGAGAAAAGCGGCCAATGTGACTATCTGGCTTTAAGTCGATTCGATAACAAATGACGATAACGGGCGGATTTCTCTGGTTTTTACTACATAAGAACCCTTTTCACATACTCCCGTGCAACGCGGCTGCTAGTCCTCCTTTCATGCAAAATCTTAAGGTCCTAGGTCGTGTCCAAGCCACCAAAGCCGGCTAAAGAGTGAATAATCGACAACTAAAACTTGAATTCTACTACATCTTACTGGCTATTGCTTCAACTTAGAAGCTTCTTCTGTGTTATACTATGGTGCTTTTAGTGTCTCAGCATACCGCAGCACGCGACATAGCTTTGCAGACGATAAATGTAACCGTCTCAGAGAGAAAAGCGGCCAATGTGACGATCTGGCTTTAAGTCGATTCGATAACAAATGACGAAAACGGACGGATTTCTCAGGTTTTTAGTACATATGAAAACTTTTCACATTCTCCCGTGCAACGCGGCTGCAAGTCCTCCTTTCATGCAAAATCATAAGGTCCTAGGTCATGTCCAAGCCACCAAAGCCGGCTAAAAAGTGAATAATCGACGCCTAAAACTTGAATTGTACTACTTCTTATGGCTATTACTTCAACATAGAAGCTTCTTCTGTGTTCTACTATGGTGCTTTTAGTGTCTCCGCATACCGCAGCACGCGACATAGCTTTGCAGACGATAAATGTAACCGTCTCAGAGAGAAAAGCGGCCAATGTGACGATCTGGCTTTAAGTCGATTCGATAACAAATGACGAAAACGGACGGATTTCTCAGGTTTTTACTACATATGAACCCTTATCACATACTCCCGTGCAACGCAGCTACTAGTCCTTCTTTCAAGCAAAATCTTGAGGTTCGACCTCATGTCCAAGGCACCAAAGCCGGCTAAAGATCAATAATCGATAGCCAAAACTTGAATTGTACTACTTCTTACTGGCCATTGCTTCAACTTAGAAGCTTATTCTGTGTTCCACTATGGTGCTTTTAGTGTCTCCGCATACCGCAGCACGCGACATAGCTTTGCAGACGATAAATGAAACCGTCTCAGAGAGAAAATCGGCCAATGTGACGATCTGGCTTTAAGTCGATTCGATAACAAATGACGAAAACGGACGGATTTCTCAGGTTTTTAGTACATATGAACACTTTTCACATTCTCCCGTGCAACGCGGCTGCAAGTCCTCCTTTCATGCAAAATCATAAGGTCCTAGGTCATGTCCAAGCCACCAAAGCCGGCTAAAAAGTGAATAATCGACGCCTAAAACTTGAATTGTACTAATTCTTACTGGCTATTACTTCAACTTAGAAGCTTCTTCTGTGTTCTACTATGCTGCTTTTAGTGTCTCCGCATACCGCAGCACGCGACATAGCTTTGCAGACGATAAATGTAACCGTCTCAGAGAGAAAAGCGGCCAATGTGACGATCTGGCTTTAAGTCGATTCGATAACAAAAGACGAAAACGGACGGATTTCTCAGGTTTTTACTACATATGAACACTTTTCACATTCTCCCGTGCACCGCGGCTGCTAGTCCTCCTTTCATGCAAAATATTAAGGTCCCAGGTCATGTCCAAGCCACCAAAGCCGGCTAAAATGTGAATAATCGACAATTAAAACGTGAATTGTACTACTTCTTACTGGCTATTGTTTCAACTTAGAAGCTTATTCTGTGTTCTACTATGGTGCTTTTAGTATCTCCGCATACCGCAGCACGCGACATAGCTTTGAAGACGATAAATGTAACCGATTCAGAGAGAAGAGCGGCCAATGTGACGATCTGGCTTTAAGTAGATGCGATAACAATTGACGAAAACCGGCGAATTTCTCAGGTTTTTACTACATATGAACGCTTTTCACATTTTCCCGTGCAACGCGGCTGCTAGTCCTCCTTTCATGCAAAATCATAAGATTCCACCTCTTGTCCAAGGCACCAAAGCCGCCTAAAAAGTGAATAATCGATAACCAAAACTTGAATTGTACTGCTTCTTATGGCTATTGCTTCAGCTTAGAAGCTTCTTCTGTGTAATACTATGGTGCTTTTAGTGTCTCCGCATACCGCAGCACGCGACATAGCTTTGCAGACGATAAATGTAACCGTCTCAGAGAGAAAAGCGGCCAATGTGACGATCTGGCTTTAAGTCGATTCGATAACAAATGACGAAAACGGACGGATTTCTCAGGTTTTTACTACATATGAACACATTTCACATTCTCCCATGCAACGCGGCTGCTAGTCCTCCTTTCATGCAAAATCTTAAGGTCCTAGGTCATGTCCAAGCCACCAAAACTGGCTAAAAAGTGAATAATCGACGCCTAAAACTTGAATTGTACTACGTCTTACCGGCTATTACTTCAACTTAGAAGCTTCTTCTGTGTTCTACTATGGTGCTTTTAGTGTCTCCGCATACCGCAGCACGTGAGATAGCTTTGCAGACGATAAACGTAACCGTTTCAGAGGGAAAAGCAGCCAATGTGACGATCTGGCTTTAAGTAGATTCGATAACAAATGAAGAAAACGGACGGATTTCTCAGGTTTTGCTACATATGAACCCTTTTCACAATCTCCCGTGCAACGCAGCTGCTAGTCCTCCTTTCATGCAAAATCTTAAGGTTCGACCTCATGTCCAAGGCACCAAAGCCGGCTAAAAATCAATAATCGATAACCAAAACATGAATTGTACTACTTCTTACTGACCATTGCTTCAACTTAGAAGCTTATTCTGTGTTCTACTATGGTGCTTTTAAGGTCTCCGCATACCGCAGCACGCGACATAGCTTTGCAGACGATAAATGTAACCGTCTCAGAGAGAAAAGCGGCGAATGTGACGATCTGGCTTTAAGTCGATTCTATAACAAATGACGAAAACGGCAGGATATCTCAGGTTTTTACTACATATGAACACTTTTCACATTTTCCCGTGCAACGCGGCTGCTAGTCCTCCTTTCATGCAAAATCTTAAGGTCCTAGGTCATGTCCAAGCCACCAAAGACGGCTAAAAAGTGAATAATCGACGCCTAAATCTTGAATTGTACTACTTCTTACTGGCTATTACTACAACATAGAAGCTTCTTCTGTGTTCTACTATGGTGCTTTTAGTGTCACCACATACCGCTGCACGCGACATAGCTTTGCAGACTATAAATGTAACCGTCTCAGAGAGAAAAGCGGCCAATGTGACGATCTGGCTTTAAGTCGATTCGATAACAAATGACGAAAACGGACGGATTTCTCAGCTTTTTACTACATATGAATACTTTTCACATTCTCCCGTGCAACGCGGCTGCTAGTCCTACTTTCATGCAAAATCTTAAAGTCCTAGGTCATGTCCAAGCCACCATAGCCGGCTAAAAAGTGAATAATCGACGCCTAAAACTTGAATTGTACTACTTCTTACTCTCTATTACTTCATTTTAGAAGCTTCTTCTGTGTTCTACTATGGTGCTTTTAGTGTCTCCGCATACCACAGCACGCGACATAGCTTTGCAGACGATAAATGTAACCGTCTCAGAGAGAAAAGCGGCCAATGTGACGATCTGGCTTTAAGTCGATTCGTTAACAAATGACGAAAACGGACGGATATCTCAGGTTCTTACTACATATGAACACCTTTCACATTCTCCCGTGCAACGCGGCTACCAGTCCTCCTTTCATGCAAAATCTTAAGGTCCTAGGTCATGTCCAAGCCACCAAAACTGGCTAAAAAGTGAATAATCGACGCCTAAAACTTGAATTGTACTACTTCTTATCCGCTATTACTTCAACTTATAAGCTTCTTCTGTGTTCTACTATGGTGCTTTTAGTGTCTCCGCATACCGCAGCACGCGACGTAGCTTTGCAGACGATAAATGTAACCGTCTCAGAGAGAAAAGCGGCCAATGTGACGATCTGGCTTTAAGTCGATTCGATAACAAATGACGAAAACGGACGGATTTCTCAGGTTTTTAGTACATATGAACACTTTTCACATTCTCCCGTGCAACGCGGCTGCAAGTCCTCCTTTCATGCAAAATCATAAGGTCCTAGGTCATGTCCAAGCCACCAAAGCCGGCTAAAAAGTGAATAATCGACGCCTAAAACTTGAATTGTACTACTTCTTATGGCTATTACTTCAACATAGAAGCTTCTTCTGTGTTCTACTATGGTGCTTTTAGTGTCTCCGCATACCGCAGCACGCGACATAGCTTTGCAGACGATAAATGTAACCGTCTCAGAGAGAAAAGCGGCCAATGTGACGATCTGGCTTTAAGTCGGTTCGATAACAAATGACGAAAACGGACGGATTTCTCAGGTTTTTAGTACATATGAACACTTTTCACATTCTCCCGTGCAACGCGGCTGCAAGTCCTCCTTTCATGCAAAATCTTTAGGTACTACGTCATGTCCAAGCCAATAAAGCCGGCTAAAAAGTGAATAATCGACAACTAATACTTGAATTGTACTACTTGTTACTTTTTATTGCTTCAACTTAGAAGCTTCTTCTGTGTTCTACTATGCTGCTTTTAGTGTCTCCGCATACCGCAGCACGTGACATAGCTTTGCAGACGATAAATGTAACCGTCTCAGAGAGAAAAGCGGCCAATGTGACGATCTGGCTTTAAGTCGATTCGATAACAAATGACGAAAACGGACGGATTTCTCAGCTTTTTACTACATATGAACACTTTTCACATTCTCCCGTGCAACGCGGCTGCTAGTCCTACTTTCATGCAAAATCTTAAAGTCCTAGGTCATGTCCAAGCCACCAAAGCCGGCTAAAAAGTGAATAATCGACGCCTAAAACTTGAATTGTACCAGTTCTTACTCTCTATTACTTCATTTTAGAAGCTTCTTCTGTGTTCTACTATGGTGCTTTTAGTGTCTCCGCATACCACAGCACGCGACATAGCTTTGCAGACGATAAATGTAACCGTCTCAGAGAGAAAAGCGGCCAATGTGACGATCTGGCTTTAAGTCGATTCGTTAACAAATGACGAAAACGGACGGATATCTCAGGTTCTTACTACATATGAACACTTTTCACATTCTCCCGTGCAACGCGGCTGCTAGTCCTCCTTTCAAGCAAAATCTTAAGGTACTAGGTCATGTCCAAGCCAATAAAGCCGGCTAAAAAGTGAATAATCGACAACTACAACTTGAATTGTACTACTTCGTACTGGTTATTGCTTCAACTTAGAAGCTTCTTCTGTGTTCTACTATGGTGCTTTTAGTGTCTCCGCATACCGCAGCACGTGACATAGCCTTGCAGACGATAAACGTAACCATTTCAGAGAGAAAAGCGGCCAATGTGACGATCTGGCTTTAAGTCGATTCGATAACAAATGACGAAAACGGACGAATTTCTCAGGTTTTTACTACATATGAACACCTTTCACATTTTCCCGTGCAACACGCCTACCAGTCCTCCTTTCATGCAAAGTCTTAAGGTCCTAGGTCATGTCCAAGCCACCAAAACTGGCTAAAAAGTGAATAATCGACGCCTAAAACTTGAATTGTACTACTTCTTACTGGCTATTTCTTCAACTTAGAAGCTTCTTCTGTGTTCTACTATGGTGCTTTTAGTGTCTCCGCATACCGCAGCACGCGACATAGCTTTGCAGACGATAAATGTAACCGGCTCAGAGAGAAAAACGGCCAATGTGACGATCTGGCTTTAAGTCGATTCGATAACAAATGACGAAAACGGACGGATTTCTTAGGTTTTTAGTACATATGAACACTTTTCACATTCTCCCGTGCAACGCGGCTGCAAGTCCTCCTTTCATGCAAAATCATTAGGTACTAGGTCATGTCCAAGCCAATAAAGCCGGCTAAAAAGTGAATAATCGACAACTAATACTTGAATTTTACTACTTGTTACTTTTTATTGCTTCAACTTAGAAGCTTCTTCTGTGTTCTACTATGGTGTTTTTAGTGTCTCCGCATACCGCAGCACGTGACATAGCTTTGCAGACGATAAACGTAACCATTTCAGAGAGAAAAGCGGCCATAGTGACGATCTGGCTTTAAGTCGATTCGATAACAAATGACGAAAACAGACGGATTTCTCAGGTTTTTACAACATATGAACCCTTTTCACATACTCCCGTGCAACGCAGCTGCTAGTCCTTCTTTCAAGCAAAATCTTAAGGTTCGACCTCATGTCCAAGGCACCAAAGCCGGCTAAAGATCAATAATCGATAGCCAAACTTGAATTGTACTACTTCTTACTGGCCATTGCTTCAACTTAGAAGCTTCTTCTGTGTTCCACTATGGTGCTTTTAGTGTCTCCGCATACCGCAGCACGCGACATAGCTTTGCAGACGATAAACGTAACCGTCTCAGAGAGAAAAGCGGCCAATGTGACGATCTGGCTTTAAGTCGATTCGATAACAAATGACGAAAACGGACGGATTTCTCAGCTTTTTACTACATATGAACACTTTTCACATTCTCCCGTGCAACGCGGCTGCTAGTCCTACTTTCATGCAAAATCTTAAAGTCCTAGGTCATGTCCAAGCCACCAAAGCCGGCTAAAAAGTGAATAATCGACGCCTAAAACTTGAATTGTACTACTTCTTACTGGCTATTACTTCATTTTAGAAGCTTCTTCTGTGTTCTACTATGGTGCTTTTAGTGTCTCCGCATACCACAGCACGCGACATAGCTTTGCAGACGATAAATGTAACCGTCTCAGAGAGAAAAGCGGCCAATGTGACGATCTGGCTTTAAGTCGATTCGTTAACAAATGACGAAAACGGACGGATATCTCAGGTTCTTACTACATATGAACACTTTTCACATTCTCCCGTGCAACGCGGCTGCTAGTCCTCCTTTCAAGCAAAATCTTAAGGTACTAGGTCATGTCCAAGCCAATAAAGCCGGCTAAAAAGTGAATAATCGACAACTAAAACTTGAATTGTACTACTTCGTACTGGTTATTGCTTCAACTTAGAAGCTTCTTCTGTGTTCTACTATGGTGCTTTTAGTGTCTCCGCATACCGCAGCACGTGACATAGCCTTGCAGACGATAAACGTAACCATTTCAGAGAGAAAAGCGGCCAATGTGACGATCTGGCTTTAAGTCGATTCGATAACAAATGACGAAAACGGACGAATTTCTCAGGTTTTTACTACATATGAACACTTTTCACATTCTCCCGCGAAACGCTTCTGCAAGTCCTCCTTTCATGCAAAATCTTAAGGTAATAGGTCATGTCCAAGCCAATAAAGCCTGCTAAAAAGTGAATAATCGACAACTAATACTTGAATTGTACTACTCGTTACTTTTTATTGCTTCAACTTAGAAGCTTCTTCTGTGCTCTACTACGGTGCTTTTAGTGTCTCCGCATACCGCAGCACGTGACATAGCCTTGCAGACGATAAACGTAACCATCTCAGAGAGAAAAGCGGCCATAGTGACGATCTGGCTTTAAGTCGATTCGATAACAAATGACGAAAACGGACGGATTTCTCAGGTTTTTACTACATATGAACCCTTTTCACATTCTCCAGTGCAACGCAGCTGCTAGTCCTCCTTTCAAGCAAAATCTTAAGGTTCGACCTCATGTCCAAGGCACCAAAGCCGGCTATAGATCAATAATCGATAGCCGAGACTTGAATTGTACTACTTCTTACTGGCAATTGTTTCAACTTAGAAGCTTATTCTGTGTTCCACTATGGTGCTTTTAGTGTCTCCGCATACCGCAGCACGCGACATAGCTTTGCAGACGATAAATGTAACCGTCTCAGAGAGAAAAGCGGCCAATGTGACGATCTGGCTTTAAGTCGATTCGATAACAAATGACGAAAACGGACGGATTTCTCAGGTTTTTAGTACATATGAACGCTTTTCACATTCTCCCGTGCAACGCGGCTGCTAGTCCTCCTTTCAAGCAAAATCTTAAGATACTAGGTCATGTCCAAGCCAATAAAGCCGGCTAAAAAGTGAATAATCGACAACTAAAACTTGAATTGTACTACTTCGTACTGGTTATTGCTTCAACTTAGAAGCTTCTTCTGTGTTCTACTATGGTGCTTTTAGTGTCTCCGCATACCGCAGCACGCGACATAGCTTTGCAGACGATAAATGTAACCGTCTCAGAGAGAAAAGCGGCCAATGTGGCGATCTGGCTTTAAGTCGATTCGATAACAAATGACGAAAACGGAAAGATTTCTCAGGTTTTTAGTACATATGACCACTTTTCACATTCTCCCGTGCAACGCGGCTGCTAATCCTCCTTTCATGCAAAATCTTAAGGTACTAGGTCATGCCCAAGCCAATAAAGCCGGCTAAAAAGTGAATAATCGACAACTAATACTTGAATTGTACTACTCGTTACTTTTTATTGCTTCAACTTAGAAGCTTCTTCTGTGTTCTACTATGGTGCTTTTAGTGTCTCCGCATACCGCAGCACGTGACATAGCCTTGCAGACGATAAACGTAACCATTTCAGAGAGAAAAGCGGCCATAGTGACGATCTGGCTTTAAGTCGATTCGATAACAAATGACGAAAACGGACGGATTTCTCTGGTTTCTACTACATATGAACCCTTTTCACATTCTCCCGTGCAACGCAGCTGCTAGTCCTCCTTTCAAGCAAAATCTTAAGGTTCGACCTCATGTCCAAGGCACCAAAGCCGGCTAAAGATCAATAATCGATAGCCAAGACTTGAATTGTACTACTTCTTACTGGCCATTGCTTCAACTTAGAAGGTTATTCTGTGTTCCACTATGGTGCTTTTAGTGTCTCATCATACCGCAGCACGCGACATAGCTTTGCAGACGATAAATGTAAGCGTCTCAGAGAGAAAAGCGGCCAATGTGACGATCTGGCTTTAAGTCGATTTGATAACAAAAGACGAAAACGAACGGATTTCTCAGGTTTTTACTACATATGAACACTTTTCACATTCTCCCGTGCACCGCGGCTGCTAGTCCTCCTTTCATGCAAAATCTTAAGGTTCCACCTCATGTCCAAGGCACCAAAGCCGGCTAAAAATCAATAATCGATAGCCATAACTTGAATTGTACTACTTCTTACTGACCATTGCTTCAACTTAGAAGCTTTTTCTGTGTTCTACTATGGTGCTTTTAGTGTCTCCGCATTCCCTAGCACGTGACATAGCTTTGCAGACGATAAACGTAACCGTTTCAGAGAGAAAAGCATCCAATGTGACGATCTGGCTTTAAGTCGATTTGATAACAAAAGACGAAAACGAACGGATTTCTCAGGTTTTTACTACATATGAACCCTTTTCACATTCTCCCGTGCAACGCGGCTGCTAGTCCTCTTTTCAAGCAAAATCTTAAGGTACTAGGTTATGTCCAGGCCAATAAAGCCGGCTAAAAAGTGAATAATCGACAACTAAAACTTGATTTGTACTACTTCGTACTGGTTATTGCTTCAACTTAGAAGCTTCTTATGTGTTGTACTATGGTGATTTTAGTGTCTCCGCATACCGCAGCACATGACATAGCTTTGCAGACGACAAACGTAACCGTTTCAGAGAGAAAATCGTCCATAGTGACGATCTGGCTTTAAGTCGATTCGATAACAAATGACGAAAGCGAACGGATTTCTCAGGTTTTTACTACATATGAACATTTTTCACATTCTCCCGTGCACCGCGGCTGCTAGTCCTCCTTTCATGCAAAGTATTAAGGTCCTAGGTCATGTCCAAGCCACCAAAGCCGGCTAAAATGTGAATAATCGATAGCCAAAACTTGAATTGTACTACTTCTTACTGGCTATTACTTCAACCTAGAAGCTTCTTCTGTGTTCTACTATAGTGCTTTTAGTGTCTCCGCATACCGCAGCACGCGACATAGCTTTGCAGACGATAAATGTAACCGTCTCAGAGAGAAGAGCGTCAATGTGACGATCTGGCTTTAAGTCGATTCGATAACAAATGACGAAAAGGGACGGATTTCTCAGGTTTTTACTACATATGAACACTTTTCACATTCTCCCGTGGAACGCGGCTGCTAGTCCTCCTTTCATGCAAAATCGTAAGGTACTAGGTCATGTCCAAGCCAATAAAGCCGCCTAAAAAGTGAATAATCGACAACTAATATTGAATTGTACTACTTGTTACTTTTTATTGCTTTAACTTAGAAGCTTCTTCTGTGTTCAACTATGGTGCTTTTAGTGTCTCCGCAGACCGCAGCACGCGACATAGCTTTGCAGACGATAAATGTAACCGATTCAGAGAAAAGAGCGGCCAATGTGACGATCTGGCTTTAAGTAGATTAGATAACAAATGACGAAAACGGGCGGATTTCTCAGGTTTTTACTACATATGAACCCTTTTTACATTCTCCCGTGCAACGCAGCTGCTAGTCCTCCTTTCATGCAAAATCTTAAGGTTCCACCTCTTGTCCAAGGCACCAAAGCCGCTAAAAACAATAATCGATAACTAAAACTTGAATTGTACTGCTTCCTATGGCTATTGCTTCAACTTAGAAGCTTCTTCTGTGTTCTACTATGGTGCTTTTAGTGTCTCCGCATACCGCAGCACGCGACATAGCTTTGCAGACGATAAATGTAACCGTCTCAGAGAGAAAAGCGGCCAATGTGGCGATCTGGCTTTAAGTCGATTCGATAACAAATGACGAAAACGGACGGATTTCTCAGGTTTTTACTACATATGAACACTTTTCACATTCTCCCGTGCAACGCGGCTGCTAGTCCTCCTTTCATGCAAAATCTTAAAGTCCTAGTTCATGTCCAAGCGACCAAAGCCGGCTAAAAAGTGAATAATCGACGCCTAAAACTTGAATTGTACTACTTCTTACTGGCTATTACTTCAACTTAGAAGCTTCTTCTGTGTTCTACTATGGTGCTTTTAGTGTCTCCGCATACCGCAGCACGTGACATAGCTTTGTAGACGATAAAAGTAACCGTTTCAGAGAGAAAAGCGGCCATAGTGACGATCTGGCTTTAAGTCGATTCGATAACAAATGACGAAAACGTACGGATTTCTGAGGTTTTTACTACATACGAACCCTTTTCACATTCTCCCGTGCAACGCGGCTGCTAGTCCTCCTTTCATGCAAAATCTTAAGGTTCCACCTCATGTCCAAGGCACCAAAGCCGGCTAAAAATCAATAATCGATAGCCAAAACTTGAATTGTACTACTTCTTACTGGCCATTGCTTAAACTTAGAAGCTTATTCTGTGTTCTACTATGGTGCTTTTAGTGTCTTCGCTTACCGCTGCTCGCGACATATCTTTGAGGACGATAAATGTAACCGTCTCAGAGAGAAAAGCGGCCAATGTGACGATCTGGCTTTAAGTCGATTTGATAACAAAAGACGAAAACGAACGGATTTCTCAGGTTTTTACTACATACGAACACTTTTCACATTCTCCCGTGCACCGCGGCTGCTAGTCCTCCTTTCATGCAAAATCTTAAGGTTCCACCTCATGTCCAAGGCACCAAAGCCGGCTAAAAATCAATAATCGATAGCCAAAACTTGAATTGTACTACTTCTTACTGACCATTGCTTCAACTTAGAAGCTTATTCTGTGTTCTACTATGGTGCTTTTAGTGTCTCCGCATACCGCAGCACGTGACATAGCTTTGCAGACGATAAACGTAACCGTTTCAGAGAGAAAAGCATCCAATGTGACGATCTGGCTTTAAGTCGATTCGATAACGAATGACGAAAACGGACGGATTTCTCAGGTTTTTACTACATATGAACCCTTTTCACATTCTCCCGTGCAACGCGGCTGCTAGTCCTCCTTTCAAGCAAAATCTTAAGGTACTAGGTCATGTCCAAGCCAATAAAGCCGGCTAAAAAGTGAATAATCGGCAACTAAAACTTGATTTGTACTACTTCGTACTGGTTATTGCTTCAACTTAGAAGCTTCTTGTGTGTTCTACTATGGTGATTTTAGTGTCTCCGCATACCGCAGCACGTGACATAGCTTTGCAGACGATAAACGTAACCATTTCAGAGAGAAAAGCGGCCATAGTGACGATCTGGCTTTAAGTCGATTCGATAACAAATGACGAAAGCGAACGGATTTCTCAGGTTTTTTCTACATATGAACACTTTTCACATTCTCCCGTGTACCGCGGCTGCTAGTCCTCCTTTCATGCAAAATATTAAGGTCCTAGGTCATGTCCAAGCCACCAAAGCCGGCTAAAATGTGAATAATCGATAGCCAAAACTTGAATTGTACTACTTCTTACTGCCTATTGCTTCAACTTAGAAGCTTCTTCTGTGTTCTACGATGGTGCTTTTAGTGTCTCCGCATACCGCAGCACGCGACATAGCTTTGAAGACGATAAATGTAACCGTCTCAGAGAGAAAAGCGGCCAATGTGACGATCTGGCTTTAAGTCGATTCGATAACAAATGACGAAAACGGACGGATTTCTCAGGTTTTTAGTACATATGAACACTTTTCACATTCACCCGTGCAACGCGGCTGCTAGTCCTCCTTTTATGCAAAATCTTAAGGTCCTAGGTCATGTCCAAGCCACCAAACACAGCTAAAAAGTGAATAATCGACGCCTAAAACTTGAATTGTACTACTTCTTACTGGCTATTACTTCAACATAGAAGCTTCTTCTGTGTTCTACTATGGTGCTTTTAGTGTCTCCGCATACCGCAGCACGCGACATAGCGTTGCAGACGATAAATGTAACCGTCTCAGAGAGAAAAGCGGCCAATGTGACGATCTGGCTTTAAGTCGATTCGATAACAAATGACGAAAACGGACGGATTTCTCAGGTTTTTACTACATATGAACACCTCTCACATTCTCCCGTGCAACGCTTCTACTAGTCCTCCATTCATGCAAAATCTTAAGGTCCTAGGTCATGTCCAAGCCACCAAACTGGTTAAAAAGTGAATAATCGACGCCTAAAACTTGAATTGTACTAATTCTTACTGGCTATTACTTCAACTTAGAAGCTTCTTCTGTGTTCTACTATGGTGCTTTTAGTGTCTCCGCATACCGCAGCACGCGACATAGCTTTGCAGACGATAAATGTAACCGTCTCAGAGAGAAAAGCGGAAAATGTGACGATCTGGCTTTAAGTCGATTCGATAACAAATGACGAAAACGGACGGATTTCTCAGGTTTTTAGTACATATGAACTCTTTTCACATTCTACCGTGCAACGCGGCTGCTAGTCCTCCTTTAATGCAAAATCTTAGGGTACTGGGTCATGTCCAAGCCAATAAAGCCGGCTAAAAAGTAAATAATCGACAACTAATACTTGAATTGTACTACTTGTTACTTATTATTGCTTCAACTTAGAAGCTTCTTCTGTGTTCTACTATGGTGCTTTTAGTGTCTTCGCATACCGCAGCACGTGACATAGCTTTGCAGACGATAAACGTAACCGTTTCAGAGAGGAAAGCGGCAATAGTGACGATCTGGCTTTAAGTCGATTCGATAACAAATGACGAAAACGGACGGATTTCTCAGGTTTTTAGTACATATGAACACTTTTCACATTCTCCCGTGCACCGCGGCTGTTAGTCCTCCTTTCATGCAAAATATTAAGGTCCTAGGTCATGTCCAAGCAACCAAACTGGCTAAAAAGTGAATAATCGACGCCTAAAACTTGAATTGTACTAATTCTTACTGGCTATTACTTCAACTTAGAAGCTTCTTCTGTGTTCTACTATGGTGCTTTTAGTGTCTCCGCATACCGCAGCACGCGACATAGCTTTGCAGACGATAAACGTAACCGTCTCAGAGAGAAAAGCGGCCAATGTGACGATCTGGCTTTAAGTTGATTCGATAACAAATGACGAAAACGGGCGGATTTCTCAGGTTTTTACTACATATGAACCCTTTTCACATACTCCCGTGCAACGCGGCTGCTAGTCCTCCGTTCATGCAAAAACTTAAGGTTCCACCTCTTGTCCAAGGCACCAAAGCCGCTAAAAATCAATAATCGATAACCAAAACTTGAATTGTACTGCTTCTTATGGCTATTGCTTCAACTTAGAAGCTTCTTCTGTGTTCTACTATGGTGCTTTTAGTGTCTCCGCATACCGCAGCACGCGACATAGCGTTGCAGACGATAAATGTAACCGTCTCAGAGAGAAAAGCGGCCAATGTGACGATCTGGCTTTAACTCGATTCGATAACAAATGACGAAAACGGACGGATTTCTCAGGTTTTTACTACATATGAACACCTCTCACATTCTCCCGTGCAACGATTCTACTAGTCCTCCATTCATGCAAAATCTTAAGGTCCTAGGTCATGTCCAAGCCACCAAACTGGTTAAAAAGTGAATAATCGACGCCTAAAACTTGAATTGTACTAATTCTTACTGGCTATTACTTCAACTTAGAAGCTTCTTCTGTGTTCTACTATGGTGCTTTTAGTGTCTCCGCATACCGCAGCACGCGACATAGCTTTGCAGACGATAAATGTAACCGTCTCAGAGAGAAAAGCGGAAAATGTGACGATCTGGCTTTAAGTCGATTCGATAACAAATGACGAAAACGGACGGATTTCTCAGGTTTTTAGTACATATGAACTCTTTTCACATTCTACCGTGCAACGCGGCTGCTAGTCCTCCTTTCATGCAAAATCTTAGGGTACTGGGTCATGTCCAAGCCAATAAAGCCGGCTAAAAAGTAAATAATCGACAACTAATACTTGAATTGTACTACTTGTTACTTTTTATTGCTTCAACTTAGAAGCTTCTTCTGTGTTCTACTATGGTGCTTTTAGTGTCTTCGCATACCGCAGCACGTGACATAGCTTTGCAGACGATAAACGTAACCGTTTCAGAGAGGAAAGCGGCAATAGTGACGATCTGGCTTTAAGTCGATTCGATAACAAATGACGAAAACGGACGGATTTCTCAGGTTTTTAGTACATATGAACACTTTTCACATTCTCCCGTGCACCGCGGCTGTTAGTCCTCCTTTCATGCAAAATATTAAGGTCCTAGGTCATGTCCAAGCAACCAAACTGGCTAAAAAGTGAATAATCGACGCCTAAAACTTGAATTGTACTAATTCTTACTGGCTATTACTTCAACTTAGAAGCTTCTTCTGTGTTCTACTATGGTGCTTTTAGTGTCTCCGCATACCGCAGCACGCGACATAGCTTTGCAGACGATAAACGTAACCGTCTCAGAGAGAAAAGCGGCCAATGTGACGATCTGGCTTTAAGTTGATTCGATAACAAATGACGAAAACGGGCGGATTTCTCAGGTATTTACTACATATGAACCCTTTTCACATACTCCCGTGCAACGCGGCTGCTAGTCCTCCGTTCATGCAAAAACTTAAGGTTCCACCTCTTGTCCAAGGCACCAAAGCCGCTAAAAATCAACAATCGATAACCAAAACTTGAATTGTACTGCTTCTTATGGCTATTGCTTCAACTTAGAAGCTTCCTCTGTGTTCTACTATGGTGCTTTTAGTGTCTCCGCATACCGCAGCACGCGACATAGCTTTGCAGACGATAAATGTAACCGTCTCAAAGAGAAAAGCGGCCAATGTGACGATCTGGCTTTAAGTCGATTCGATAACAAATGACGAAAACGGACTGATTTCTCAGGTTTTTACTACATATGAACACCTCACACATTCTCCCGTGCAACGCTTCTACTAGTCCTCCATTCATGCAAAATCTTAAGGTCCTAGGTCATGTCCAAGCCACCAAACTGGTTAAAAAGTGAATAATCGACGCCTAAATCTTGAATTGTACTAATTCTTACTGGCTATTACTTCAACTTAGAAGCTTCTTCTGTGTTCTACTATGGTGCTTTTAGTGTCTCCGCATACCGCAGCACGCGACATAGCTTTGCAGACGATAAATGTAACCGTCCGAGAGAGAAAAGCGGAAAATGTGACGATCTGGCTTTAAGTCGATTCGATAACAAATGACGAAAACGGACGGATTTCTCAGGTTTTTAGTACACATGAACTCTTTTCACATTCTACCGTGCAACGCGGCTGCTAACCTCCTTTCATGCAAAATCTTAGGGTACTGGGTCATGTCCAAGCCAATAAAGCCGGCTAAAAAGTAAATAATCGACAACTAATACTTGAATTGTGCTACTTGTTACTTTTTATTGCTTCAACTTAGAAGCTTCTTCTGTGTTCTACTATGGTGCTTTTAGTGTCTCCGCATACCGCAGCACGTGACATAGCTTTGCAGACGATAAACGTAACCATTTCAGAGAGAAAAGCGGCCATAGTGACGATCTGGCTTTAAGTCGATTCGATAACAAATGACGAAAACGGACGGATCTCTCAGGTTTTTACTACATATGAACCCTTTTCACATTCTCCCGTGCAACGCAGCTGCTAGTCCTTCTTTCAAGCAAAATCTTAAGGTTCGACCTCATGTCCAAGGCACCAAAGCCGGCTAAAGATCAATAATCGATAGCCAAAACTTGAATTGTACTACTTCTTACTGGCCATTGCTTCAACTTAGAAGCTTATTCATTGTTCCACTATGGTGCTTTTAGTGTCTCCGCATACCGCATACGCGACATAGCTTTGCAGACGATAAATGTAACCGTCTCAGAGAGAAAAGCGGCCAATGTGACGATCTGGCTTTAAGTCGATTCGATAACAAATGACGAAAACGGACGGATTTCTCAGCTTTTTACTACATATGAATACTTTTCACATTCTCCCGTGCAACGCGGCTGCTAGTCCTACTTTCATGCAAAATCTTAAAGTCCTAGGTCATGTCCAAGCCACCAAAGCCGGCTACAAAGTGAATAATCGACGCCTAAAACTTGAATTGTACTACTTCTTACTTCCTATTACTTCATTTTAGAAGCTTCTTCTGTGTTCTACTATGGTGCTTTTAGTGTCTCCGCATACCACAGCACGCGACATAGCTTTGCAGACGATAAATGTAACCGTCTCAGAGAGAAAAGCGGCCAATGTGACGATCTGGCTTTAAGTCGATTCGATAACAAATGACGAAAACGGACGGATATCTCAGGTTTTTACTACATATGAACACCTTTCACATTCTCCCGTGCAACGCGGCTACCAGTCCTCCTTTCATGCAAAATCTTAAGGTCCTAGGTCATGTCCAAGCCACCAAAACTGGCTAAAAAGTGAATAATCGACGCCTAAAACTTGAATTGTACTACTTCTTACTGGCTATTACTTCAACTTAGAAGCTTCTTCTGTGTTCTACTATGGTGCTTTTAGTGTCTTCGCATACCGCAGCACGCGACATAGCTTTGCAGACGATAAATGTAACCGTCTCAGAGAGAAAAGCGGCCAATGTGGCGATCTGGCTTTAAGTCGATACGATAACAAATGACGAAAACGGACGGATTTCTCAGGTTTTTAGTACATATGAACACTTTTCACATTCTCCCGTGCAACGCGGCTGCTAATCCTCCTTTCATGCAAAATCTTAAGGTACTAGGTCATGTCCAAGCCAATAAAGCCGGCTAAAAAGTGAATAATCGGCAACTAAAACTTGATTTGTACTACTTCGTACTGGTTATTGCTTCAACTTAGAAGCTTCTTGTGTGTTCTACTATGGTGATTTTAGTGTCTCCGCATACCGCAGCACGTGACATAGCTTTGCAGACGATAAACGTAACCGTTTCAGAGAGAAATACGTCCATAGTGACGATCTGGTTTTAAGTCGATTCGATAACAAATGACGAAAGCGAACGGATTTCTCAGGTTTTTACTACATATGAACACTTTTCACATTCTCCCGTGCACCGCGGCTGCTAGTCCTCCTTTCATGCAAAATATTAAGGTCCTAGGTCATGTCCAAGCCACCAAAGCCGGCTAAAATGTGAATAATCGATAGCCAAAACTTGAATTGTACTACTTCTTACTGCCTATTGCTTCAACTTAGAAGCTTCTTCTGTGTTCTACTATGGTGCTTTTAGTGTCTCCGCATACCGCAGCACGCGACATAGCTTTGAAGACGATAAATGTAACCGTCTCAGAGAGAAAAGCGGCCAATGTGACGATCTGGCTTTAAGTCGATTCGATAACAAATGACGAAAACGGACTGATTTCTCAGCTTTTTAGTACATATGAACACTTTTCACATTCACCCGTGCAACGCGGCTGCTAGTCCTCCTTTCATGCAAAATCTTAAGGTCCTAGGTCATGTCCAAGCCACCAAAGACGGCTAAAAAGTGAATAATCGACGCCTAAAACTTGAATTGTACTACTTCTTACTGGCTATTACTTCAACATAGAAGCTTCTTCTGTGTTCTACTATGGTGCTTTTAGTGTCTCCGCATACCGCAGCACGCGACATGGCGTTGCAGACGATAAATGTAACCGTCTCAGAGAGAAAAGCGGCCAATGTGACGATCTGGCTTTAAGTCTATTCGATAACAAATGACGAAAACGGACTGATTTCTCAGGTTTTTACTACATATGAACACCTCACACATTCTCCCGTGCAACGCTTCTACTAGTCCTCCTTTCATGCAAAATCTTAAGGTCCTAGGTCATGTCCAAGCCATCAAACTGGTTAAAAAGTGAATAATCGACGCCTAAATCTTGAATTGTACTAATTCTTACTGGCTATTACTTCAACTTAGAAGCTTCTTCTGTGTTCTACTATGGTGCTTTTAGTGTCTCCGCATACCGCAGCACGCGACATAGCTTTGCAGACGATAAATGTAACCGTCTGAGAGAGAAAAGCGGAAAATGTGACGATCTGGCTTTAAGTCGATTCGATAACAAATGACGAAAACGGACGGATTTCTCAGGTTTTTAGTACACATGAACTCTTTTCACATTCTACCGTGCAACGCGGCTGCTAACCTCCTTTCATGCAAAATCTTAGGGTACTGGGTCATGTCCAAGCCAATAAAGCCGGCTAAAAAGTAAATAATCGACAACTAATACTTGAATTGTACTACTTGTTACTTTTTATTGCTTCAACTTAGAAGCTTCTTCTGTGTTCTACTATGGTGCTTTTAGTGTCTCCGCATACCGCAGCACGTGACATAGCTTTGCAGACGATAAACGTAACCGTTTCAGAGAGGAAAGCGGCAATAGTGACGATCTGGCTTTAAGTCGATTCGATAACAAATGACGAAAACGGACGTATTTCTCAGGTTTTTAGTACATATGAACACTTTTCACATTCTCCCGTGCACCGCGGCTGTTAGTCCTCCTTTCATGCAAAATATTAAGGTCCTAGGTCATGTCCAAGCAACCAAACTGGCTAAAAAGTGAATAATCGACGCCTAAAACTTGAATTGTACTAATTCTTACTGGCTATTACTTCAACTTAGAAGCTTCTTCTGTGTTCTACTATGGTGCTTTTAGTGTCTCCGCATACCGCAGCACGCGACATAGCTTTGCAGACGATAAACGTAACCGTCTCAGAGAGAAAAGCGGCCAATGTGACGATCTGGCTTTAAGTTGATTCGATAACAAATGACGAAAACGGGCGGATTTCTCAGGTTTTTACTACATATGAACCCTTTTCACATACTCCCGTGCAACGCGGCTGCTAGTCCTCCGTTCATGCAAAAACTTAAGGTTCCACCTCTTGTCCAAAGCACCAAAGCCGCTAAAAATCAATAATCGATACCCAAAACTTGAATTGTACTCCTTCTTATGGCTATTGCTTCAACTTAGAAGCTTCTTCTGTGTTCTACTATGGTGCTTTTAGTGTCTCCGCATACCGCAGCACGCGACATAGCTTTGCAGACGATAAATGTAACCGTCTCAGAGAGAAAAGCGGCCAATGTGACGATCTGGCTTTAAGTCGATTCGATAACAAATGACGAAAACGGACGGATTTCTCAGGTTTTTAGTACATATGAACACTTTTCACATTCTGCCGTGCAACGCGGCTGCAAGTCCTCCTTTCATGCAAAATCTTTAGGTACTAGGTCATGTCCAAGCCAATAAAGCCGGCTAAAAAGTGAATAATCGACAACTAATACTTGAATTGTACTACTTGTTACTTTTTATTGCTTCAACTTAGAAGCTTCTTCTGTGTTCTACTATGGTGCTTTTAGTGTCTCCGCATACCGCAGCACGTGACATAGCTTTGCAGACGATAAACGTAACCATTTCAGAGAGAAAAGCGGCCATAGTGACGATCTGGCTTTAAGTCGATTCGATAACAAATGACGAAAACGGACGGATTTCTCAGGTTTTTACTACATATGAACCCTTTTCACATACTCCCGTGCAACGCAGCTGCTAGTCCTTCTTTCAAGCAAAACCTTAAGGTTCGACCTCATGTCCAAGGCACCAAAGCCGGCTAAAGATCAATAATCGATAGCCAAAACTTGAATTGTACTACTTCTTACTGGCCATTGCTTCAACTTAGAAGCTTATTCATTGTTCCACTATGGTGCTTTTAGTGTCTCCGCATACCGCATACGCGACATAGCTTTGCAGACGATAAATGTAACCGTCTCAGAGAGAAAAGCGGCCAATGTGACGATCTGGCTTTAAGTCGATTCGATAACAAATGACGAAAACGGACGGATTTCTCAGCTTTTTACTACATATGAACACTTTTCACATTCTCCCGTGCAACGCGGCTGCTAGTACTACTTTCATGCAAAATCTTAAAGTCCTAGGTCATGTCCAAGCCACCAAAGCCGGCTACAAAGTGAATAATCGACGCCTAAAACTTGAATTGTACTACTTCTTACTGGCTATTACTTCATTTTAGAAGCTTCTTCTTTGTTCTACTATGGTGCTTTTAGTGTCTCCGCATACCACAGCACGCGACATAGCTTTGCAGACGATAAATGTAACCGTCTCAGAGAGAAAAGCGGCCAATGTGACGATCTGGCTTTAAGTCGATTCGATAATAAATGACGAAAACGGACGGATATCTCAGGTTTTTACTACATATGAACACCTTTCACATTCTCCCGTGCAACGCGGCTACCAGTCCTCCTTTCATGCAAAATCTTAAGGTCCTAGGTCATGTCCAAGCCACCAAAACTGGCTAAAAAGTGAATAATCGACGCCTAAAACTTGAATTGTACTACTTCGTACTGGTTATTGCTTCAACTTAGAAAATTCTTCTGTGTTCTACTATGGTGCTTTTAGTGTCTCCGCATACCGCAGCACGCGACATAGCTTTGCAGACGATAAATGTAACCGTCTCAGAGAGAAAAGCGGCCAATGTGGCGATCTGGCTTTAAGTCGATTCGATAACAAATGACGAAAACGGACGGATTTCTCAGGTTTTTAGTACATATGAACACTTTTCACATTCTCCCGTGCAACGCGGCTGCAAGTCCTCCTTTCATGCAAAATCTTAAGGTAATAGGTCATGTCCAAGCCAATAAAGCCGGCTAAAAAGTGCATAATCGACAACTAATACTTGAATTGTACTACTTGTTACTTTTTATTGCTTCAACTTAGAAGCTTCTTCTGTGTTCTACTATGGTGCTTTTAGTGTCTCCGCATACCGCAGCATGTGACATAGCTTTGCAGACGATAAACGTAACCATTTCAGAGAGAAAAGCGGCCATAGTGACGATCTGGCTCTAAGTCGATTCGATAACAAATGACGAAGACTGACGGATTTCTCAGGTTTTTACTACATATGAACCCTTTTCACATACTCCCGTGCAACGCAGCTGCTAGTCCTTCTTTCAAGCAAAATCTTAAGGTTCGACCTCATGTCCAAGGCACCAAAGCCAGCTAAAGATCAATAATCTATAGCCAAAACTTGAATAGTAATACTTCTTACTGGCCATTGCTTCAACTTAGAAGCTTATTCATTGTTCCACTATGGTGCTTATAGTGTCTCCGCATACCGCAGCACGCGACATAGCTTTGCAGACGATAAATGTAACCGTCTCAGAGAGAAAAGCGGCCCATGTGACGATCTGGCTTTAAGTCGATTCGATAACAAATGACGAAAACGGACGGATTTCTCAGCTTTTTACTACATATGAACACTTTTCACATTCTCCCGTGCAACGCGGCTGCTAGTCCTACTTTCATGCAAAATCTTAAAGTCCTAGGTCATGTCCAAGCCACCAAAGCCGGCTACAAAGTGAATAATCGACGCCTAAAACTTGAAATGTACTACTTCTTACTGGCTATTACTTCATTTTAGAAGCTTCTTCTGTGTTCTACTATGGTGCTTTTAGTGTCTCCGCATACCACAGCACGCGACATAGCTTTGCAGACGATAAATGTAACCGTCTCAGAGAGAAAAGCGGCCAATGTGACGATCTGGCTTTAAGTCGATTCGATAACAAATGACGAAAACGGACGGATATCTCAGGTTTTTACTACATATGAACACCTTTCACATTCTCCCGTGCAACGCGGCTACCAGTCCTCCTTTTATGCAAAATCTTAAGGTCCTAGGTCATGTCCAAGCCACCAAAACTGGCTAAAAAGTGAATAATCGACGCCTAAAACTTGAATTGTACTACTTCTTACTATCTATTACTTCAACTTAGAAGCTTCTTCTGTGTTCTACTATGCTGCTTTTACTGTCTCCGCATACCGCAGCACGCGACATAGCTTTGCAGACGATAAATGTAACCGTCTCAGAGAGAAAAGCGGCTTATGTGACGATCTGGCTTTAAGTCGATTCGATAACAAATGACGAAAACGGACGGATTTCTCAGGTTTTTAGTACATATGAACACTTTTCACATTCTCCCGTGCAACGCGGCTGCTAGTCCTCCTTTCAAGCAAAATCTTAAGGTACTAGGTCATGTCCAAGTCAATAAAGCCGGCTAAAAAGTGAATAATCGACAACTAAAACTTGAATTGTACGACTTCGTACTGGTTATTGCTTCAACTTAGAAGCTTCTTCTGTGTTCTACTATGGTGCTTTTAGTGTCTCCGCATACCGCAGCACGCGACATAGCTTTGCAGACGATAAACGTAACCGTCTCAGAGAGAAAAGCGGCCAATATGGTGATCTGGCTTTAAGTCGATTCGATAACAAATGACGAAAACGGACGGATTTCTCAGGTTTTTAGTACATATGAACACTTTTCACATTCTCCCGTGCAACGCGGCTGCTAATGCTCCTTTCATGCAAAATCTTAAGGTCCTAGGTCATGTCCAAGCCACCATAACTGGCTAAAAAGTGAATAATCGACAACTAATACTTGAATTGTACTACTTGTTACTTTTTATTGCTTCAACTTAGAAGCTTATTCTGTGTTCCACTATGGTGCTTTTAGTGTCTCCGCATACGGCAGCACGCGACATAGCTTTGCAGACGATAAATGTAACCGTCTCAGAGAGAAAAGCGGCCAATGTGACGATCTGGCTTTAAGTCGATTCGATAACAAATGACGAAAACGGACGGATTTCTCAGCTTTTTACTACATATGAACACTTTTCACATTCTCCCGTGCAACGCGGCTGCTAGTACTACTTTCATGCAAAATCTTAAAGTCCTAGGTCATGTCCAAGCCACCAAAGCCGGCTACAAAGTGAATAATCGACGCCTAAAACTTGAATTGTACTACTTCTTACTGGCTATTACTTCATTTTAGAAGCTTCTTCTTTGTTCTACTATGGTGCTTTTAGTGTCTCCGCATACCACAGCACGCGACATAGCTTTGCAGACGATAAATGTAACCGTCTCAGAGAGAAAAGCGGCCAATGTGACGATCTGGCTTTAAGTCGATTCGATAATAAATGACGAAAACGGACGGATATCTCAGGTTTTTACTACATATGAACACCTTTCACATTCTCCCGTGCAACGCGGCTACCAGTCCTCCTTTCATGCAAAATCTTAAGGTCCTAGGTCATGTCCAAGCCACCAAAACTGGCTAAAAAGTGAATAATCGACGCCTAAAACTTGAATTGTACTACTTCGTACTGGTTATTGCTTCAACTTAGAAAATTCTTCTGTGTTCTACTATGGTGCTTTTAGTGTCTCCGCATACCGCAGCACGCGACATAGCTTTGCAGACGATAAATGTAACCGTCTCAGAGAGAAAAGCGGCCAATGTGGCGATCTGGCTTTAAGTCGATTCGATAACAAATGACGAAAACGGACGGATTTCTCAGGTTTTTAGTACATATGAACACTTTTCACATTCTCCCGTGCAACGCGGCTGCAAGTCCTCCTTTCATGCAAAATCTTAAGGTACTAGGTCATGTCCAAGCCAATAAAGCCGGCTAAAAAGTGAATAATCGACAACTAATACTTGAATTGTACTACTCGTTACTTTTTATTGCTTCAACTTAGAAGCCTCTTCTGTGTTCTACTATGGTGCTTTTAGTGTCTCCGCATACCGCAGCACGCGACCTAGCTTTGCTGACGATAAATGTAACCGTCTCAGAGAGAAAAGCGGCCAATGTGACGATCTGGCTTTAAGTCGATTCGATAACAAATGACGAAAACGGACGGATTTCTCAGGTTTTTACTACATATGAACCCTTTTCACATTCTCCCGTGCAACGCAGCTTCTAGTCCTCCTTTCAAGCAAAATCTTAAGGATCGACCTCATGTCCAAGGCACCAAAGCCGGCTAAAGATCAATAATCGATAGCCAAGACTTGAATTGTACTACTTCTTACTGGCCATTGCTTCAACTTAGAAGCTTATTCTGTGTTCCACTATGGTGCTTTTAGTGTCTCCGCATACGGCAGCACGCGACATAGCTTTGCAGACGATAAATGTAACCGTCTCAGAGAGAAAAGCGGCCAATGTGACGATCTGGCTTTAAGTCGGTTCGATAACAAATGACGAAAACGGACGGATTTCTCAGGTTTTTAGTACATATGAACACTTTTCACATTCTCCCGTGCAACGCGGCTGTTAGTCCTCCTTTCATGCAAAATCTAAAGGTTCCAACTCTTGTCCAAGGCACCAAAGCCGCTAAAAATCAATAATCGATAACCAAAACTTGAATTGTACTGCTTCTTATGGCTATTGCTTCAACTTAGAAGCTTCTTCTGTGTTCTACTATGGTGCTTTTAGTGTCTCCGCGTATCGCAGCACTCGACATAGCTTTGCAGACGATAAATGTAACCGTCTCAGAGAGAAAAGCGGCCAATGTGACGATCTGGCTTTAAGTCGATTCGATAACAAATGACGAAAACGGACGGATTTCTCAGGTTTTTAGTACATATGAACACTTTTCACACTCTCCCGTGCAACGCGGCTGCAAGTCCTCCTTTCATGCAAAATCTTTAGGTACTAGGTCATGTCCAAGCCAATAAAGCCGGCTAAAAAGTGCATAATCGACAACTAATACTTGAATTGTACTACTTGTTACTTTTTATTGCTTCAACTTAGAAGCTTCTTCTGTGTTCTACTATGGTGCTTTTAGTGTCTCCGCATACCGCAGCATGTGACATAGCTTTGCAGACGATAAACGTAACCATTTCAGAGAGAAAAGCGGCCATAGTGACGATCTGGCTCTAAGTCGATTCGATAACAAATGACGAAGACGGACGGATTTCTCAGGTTTTTACTACATATGAACCCTTTTCACATACTCCCGTGCAACGCAGCTGCTAGTCCTTCTTTCAAGCAAAATCTTAAGGTTCGACCTCATGTCCAAGGCACCAAAGCCAGCTAAAGATCAATAATCTATAGCCAAAACTTGAATAGTACTACTTCTTACTGGCCATTGCTTCAACTTAGAAGCTTATTCATTGTTCCACTATGGTGCTTATAGTGTCTCCGCATACCGCAGCACGCGACATAGCTTTGCAGACGATAAATGTAACCGTCTCAGAGAGAAAAGCGGCCCATGTGACGATCTGGCTTTAAGTCGATTCGATAACAAATGACGAAAACGGACGGATTTCTCAGCTTTTTACTACATATGAACACTTTTCACATTCTCCCGTGCAACGCGGCTGCTAGTCCTACTTTCATGCAAAATCTTAAAGTCCTAGGTCATGTCCAAGCCACCAAAGCCGGCTACAAAGTGAATAATCGACGCCTAAAACTTGAAATGTACTACTTCTTACTGGCTATTACTTCATTTTAGAAGCTTCTTCTGTGTTCTACTATTGTGCTTTTAGTGTCTCCGCATACCACAGCACGCGACATAGCTTTGCAGACGATAAATGTAACCGTCTCAGAGAGAAAAGCGGCCAATGTGACGATCTGGCTTTAAGTCGATTCGATAACAAATGACGAAAACGGACGGATATCTCAGGTTTTTACTACATATGAACACCTTTCACATTCTCCCGTGCAACGCGGCTACCAGTCCTCCTTTTATGCAAAATCTTAAGGTCCTAGGTCATGTCCAAGCCACCAAAACTGGCTAAAAAGTGAATAATCGACGCCTAAAACTTGAATTGTACTACTTCTTACTATCTATTACTTCAACTTAGAAGCTTCTTCTGTGTTCTACTATGCTGCTTTTAGTGTCTCCGCATACCGCAGCACGCGACATAGCTTTGCAGACGATAAATGTAACCGTCTCAGAGAGAAAAGCGGCTTATGTGACGATCTGGCTTTAAGTCGATTCGATAACAAATGACGAAAACGGACGGATTTCTCAGGTTTTTAGTACATATGAACACTTTTCACATTCTCCCGTGCAACGCGGCTGCTAGTCCTCCTTTCAAGCAAAATCTTAAGGTACTAGGTCATGTCCAAGTCAATAAAGCCGGCTAAAAAGTGAATAATCGACAACTAAAACTTGAATTGTACTACTTCGTACTGGTTATTGCTTCAACTTAGAAGCTTCTTCTGTGTTCTACTATGGTGCTTTTAGTGTCTTCGCATACCGCAGCACGCGACATAGCTTTGCAGACGATAAATGTAACCGTCTCAGAGAGAAAAGCGGCCAATGTGGCGATCTGGCTTTAAGTCGATACGATAACAAATGACGAAAACGGACGGATTTCTCAGGTTTTTAGTACATATGAACACTTTTCACATACTCCCGTGCAACGCAGCTGCTAGTCCTTCTTTCAAGCAAAATCTTAAGGTTCGACCTCATGTCCAAGGCACCAAAGCCGGCTAAAGATCAATAATCGATAGCCAAAACTTGAATTGTACTACTTCTTACTGGCCATTGCTTCAACTTAGAAGCTTATTCATTGTTCCACTATGGTGCTTTTAGTGTCTCCGCATACCGCATACGCGACATAGCTTTGCAGACGATAAATGTAACCGTCTCAGAGAGAAAAGCGGCCAATGTGACGATCTGGCTTTAAGTCGATTCGATAACAAATGACGAAAACGGACGGATTTCTCAGCTTTTTACTACATATGAACACTTTTCACATTCTCCCGTGCAACGCGGCTGCTAGTACTACTTTCATGCAAAATCTTAAAGTCCTAGGTCATGTCCAAGCCACCAAAGCCGGCTACAAAGTGAATAATCGACGCCTAAAACTTGAATTGTACTACTTCTTACTGGCTATTACTTCATTTTAGAAGCTTCTTCTTTGTTCTACTATGGTGCTTTTAGTGTCTCCGCATACCACAGCACGCGACATAGCTTTGCAGACGATAAATGTAACCGTCTCAGAGAGAAAAGCGGCCAATGTGACGATCTGGCTTTAAGTCGATTCGATAATAAATGACGAAAACGGACGGATATCTCAGGTTTTTACTACATATGAACACCTTTCACATTCTCCCGTGCAACGCGGCTACCAGTCCTCCTTTCATGCAAAATCTTAAGGTCCTAGGTCATGTCCAAGCCACCAAAACTGGCTAAAAAGTGAATAATCGACGCCTAAAACTTGAATTGTACTACTTCGTACTGGTTATTGCTTCAACTTAGAAAATTCTTCTGTGTTCTACTATGGTGCTTTTAGTGTCTCCGCATACCGCAGCACGCGACATAGCTTTGCAGACGATAAATGTAACCGTCTCAGAGAGAAAAGCGGCCAATGTGGCGATCTGGCTTTAAGTCGATTCGATAACAAATGACGAAAACGGACGGATTTCTCAGGTTTTTAGTACATATGAACACTTTTCACATTCTCCCGTGCAACGCGGCTGCAAGTCCTCCTTTCATGCAAAATCTTAAGGTACTAGGTCATGTCCAAGCCAATAAAGCCGGCTAAAAAGTGCATAATCGACAACTAATACTTGAATTGTACTACTTGTTACTTTTTATTGCTTCAACTTAGAAGCTTCTTCTGTGTTCTACTATGGTGCTTTTAGTGTCTCCGCATACCGCAGCATGTGACATAGCTTTGCAGACGATAAACGTAACCATTTCAGAGAGAAAAGCGGCCATAGTGACGATCTGGCTCTAAGTCGATTCGATAACAAATGACGAAGACGGACGGATTTCTCAGGTTTTTACTACATATGAACCCTTTTCACATACTCCCGTGCAACGCAGCTGCTAGTCCTTCTTTCAAGCAAAATCTTAAGGTTCGACCTCATGTCCAAGGCACCAAAGCCAGCTAAAGATCAATAATCTATAGCCAAAACTTGAATAGTAATACTTCTTACTGGCCATTGCTTCAACTTAGAAGCTTATTCATTGTTCCACTATGGTGCTTATAGTGTCTCCGCATACCGCAGCACGCGACATAGCTTTGCAGACGATAAATGTAACCGTCTCAGAGAGAAAAGCGGCCCATGTGACGATCTGGCTTTAAGTCGATTCGATAACAAATGACGAAAACGGACGGATTTCTCAGCTTTTTACTACATATGAACACTTTTCACATTCTCCCGTGCAACGCGGCTGCTAGTCCTACTTTCATGCAAAATCTTAAAGTCCTAGGTCATGTCCAAGCCACCAAAGCCGGCTACAAAGTGAATAATCGACGCCTAAAACTTGAAATGTACTACTTCTTACTGGCTATTACTTCATTTTAGAAGCTTCTTCTGTGTTCTACTATGGTGCTTTTAGTGTCTCCGCATACCACAGCACGCGACATAGCTTTGCAGACGATAAATGTAACCGTCTCAGAGAGAAAAGCGGCCAATGTGACGATCTGGCTTTAAGTCGATTCGATAACAAATGACGAAAACGGACGGATATCTCAGGTTTTTACTACATATGAACACCTTTCACATTCTCCCGTGCAACGCGGCTACCAGTCCTCCTTTTATGCAAAATCTTAAGGTCCTAGGTCATGTCCAAGCCACCAAAACTGGCTAAAAAGTGAATAATCGACGCCTAAAACTTGAATTGTACTACTTCTTACTATCTATTACTTCAACTTAGAAGCTTCTTCTGTGTTCTACTATGCTGCTTTTACTGTCTCCGCATACCGCAGCACGCGACATAGCTTTGCAGACGATAAATGTAACCGTCTCAGAGAGAAAAGCGGCTTATGTGACGATCTGGCTTTAAGTCGATTCGATAACAAATGACGAAAACGGACGGATTTCTCAGGTTTTTAGTACATATGAACACTTTTCACATTCTCCCGTGCAACGCGGCTGCTAGTCCTCCTTTCAAGCAAAATCTTAAGGTACTAGGTCATGTCCAAGTCAATAAAGCCGGCTAAAAAGTGAATAATCGACAACTAAAACTTGAATTGTACTACTTCGTACTGGTTATTGCTTCAACTTAGAAGCTTCTTCTGTGTTCTACTATGGTGCTTTTAGTGTCTCCGCATACCGCAGCACGCGACATAGCTTTGCAGACGATAAACGTAACCGTCTCAGAGAGAAAAGCGGCCAATATGGTGATCTGGCTTTAAGTCGATTCGATAACAAATGACGAAAACGGACGGATTTCTCAGGTTTTTAGTACATATGAACACTTTTCACATTCTCCCGTGCAACGCGGCTGCTAATGCTCCTTTCATGCAAAATCTTAAGGTCCTAGGTCATGTCCAAGCCACCATAACTGGCTAAAAAGTGAATAATCGACAACTAATACTTGAATTGTACTACTTGTTACTTTTTATTGCTTCAACTTAGAAGCTTATTCTGTGTTCCACTATGGTGCTTTTAGTGTCTCCGCATACGGCAGCACGCGACATAGCTTTGCAGACGATAAATGTAACCGTCTCAGAGAGAAAAGCGGCCAATGTGACGATCTGGCTTTAAGTCGATTCGATAACAAATGACGAAAACGGACGGATTTCTCAGCTTTTTACTACATATGAACACTTTTCACATTCTCCCGTGCAACGCGGCTGCTAGTACTACTTTCATGCAAAATCTTAAAGTCCTAGGTCATGTCCAAGCCACCAAAGCCGGCTACAAAGTGAATAATCGACGCCTAAAACTTGAATTGTACTACTTCTTACTGGCTATTACTTCATTTTAGAAGCTTCTTCTTTGTTCTACTATGGTGCTTTTAGTGTCTCCGCATACCACAGCACGCGACATAGCTTTGCAGACGATAAATGTAACCGTCTCAGAGAGAAAAGCGGCCAATGTGACGATCTGGCTTTAAGTCGATTCGATAATAAATGACGAAAACGGACGGATATCTCAGGTTTTTACTACATATGAACACCTTTCACATTCTCCCGTGCAACGCGGCTACCAGTCCTCCTTTCATGCAAAATCTTAAGGTCCTAGGTCATGTCCAAGCCACCAAAACTGGCTAAAAAGTGAATAATCGACGCCTAAAACTTGAATTGTACTACTTCGTACTGGTTATTGCTTCAACTTAGAAAATTCTTCTGTGTTCTACTATGGTGCTTTTAGTGTCTCCGCATACCGCAGCACGCGACATAGCTTTGCAGACGATAAATGTAACCGTCTCAGAGAGAAAAGCGGCCAATGTGGCGATCTGGCTTTAAGTCGATTCGATAACAAATGACGAAAACGGACGGATTTCTCAGGTTTTTAGTACATATGAACACTTTTCACATTCTCCCGTGCAACGCGGCTGCAAGTCCTCCTTTCATGCAAAATCTTAAGGTACTAGGTCATGTCCAAGCCAATAAAGCCGGCTAAAAAGTGAATAATCGACAACTAATACTTGAATTGTACTACTCGTTACTTTTTATTGCTTCAACTTAGAAGCCTCTTCTGTGTTCTACTATGGTGCTTTTAGTGTCTCCGCATACCGCAGCACGCGACCTAGCTTTGCTGACGATAAATGTAACCGTCTCAGAGAGAAAAGCGGCCAATGTGACGATCTGGCTTTAAGTCGATTCGATAACAAATGACGAAAACGGACGGATTTCTCAGGTTTTTACTACATATGAACCCTTTTCACATTCTCCCGTGCAACGCAGCTTCTAGTCCTCCTTTCAAGCAAAATCTTAAGGATCGACCTCATGTCCAAGGCACCAAAGCCGGCTAAAGATCAATAATCGATAGCCAAGACTTGAATTGTACTACTTCTTACTGGCCATTGCTTCAACTTAGAAGCTTATTCTGTGTTCCACTATGGTGCTTTTAGTGTCTCCGCATACGGCAGCACGCGACATAGCTTTGCAGACGATAAATGTAACCGTCTCAGAGAGAAAAGCGGCCAATGTGACGATCTGGCTTTAAGTCGGTTCGATAACAAATGACGAAAACGGACGGATTTCTCAGGTTTTTAGTACATATGAACACTTTTCACATTCTCCCGTGCAACGCGGCTGTTAGTCCTCCTTTCATGCAAAATCTAAAGGTTCCAACTCTTGTCCAAGGCACCAAAGCCGCTAAAAATCAATAATCGATAACCAAAACTTGAATTGTACTGCTTCTTATGGCTATTGCTTCAACTTAGAAGCTTCTTCTGTGTTCTACTATGGTGCTTTTAGTGTCTCCGCGTATCGCAGCACTCGACATAGCTTTGCAGACGATAAATGTAACCGTCTCAGAGAGAAAAGCGGCCAATGTGACGATCTGGCTTTAAGTCGATTCGATAACAAATGACGAAAACGGACGGATTTCTCAGGTTTTTAGTACATATGAACACTTTTCACATTCTCCCGTGCAACGCGGCTGCAAGTCCTCCTTTCATGCAAAATCTTTAGGTACTAGGTCATGTCCAAGCCAATAAAGCCGGCTAAAAAGTGCATAATCGACAACTAATACTTGAATTGTACTACTTGTTACTTTTTATTGCTTCAACTTAGAAGCTTCTTCTGTGTTCTACTATGGTGCTTTTAGTGTCTCCGCATACCGCAGCATGTGACATAGCTTTGCAGACGATAAACGTAACCATTTCAGAGAGAAAAGCGGCCATAGTGACGATCTGGCTCTAAGTCGATTCGATAACAAATGACGAAAACGGACGGATTTCTCAGGTTTTTAGTACATATGAACACTTTTCACATTCTCCCGTGCAACGCGGCTGCTAATGCTCCTTTCATGCAAAATCTTAAGGTCCTAGGTCATGTCCAAGCCACCATAACTGGCTAAAAAGTGAATAATCGACAACTAATACTTGAATTGTACTACTTGTTACTTTTTATTGCTTCAACTTAGAAGCTTATTCTGTGTTCCACTATGGTGCTTTTAGTGTCTCCGCATACGGCAGCACGCGACATAGCTTTGCAGACGATAAATGTAACCGTCTCAGAGAGAAAAGCGGCCAATGTGACGATCTGGCTTTAAGTCGATTCGATAACAAATGACGAAAACGGACGGATTTCTCAGCTTTTTACTACATATGAACACTTTTCACATTCTCCCGTGCAACGCGGCTGCTAGTACTACTTTCATGCAAAATCTTAAAGTCCTAGGTCATGTCCAAGCCACCAAAGCCGGCTACAAAGTGAATAATCGACGCCTAAAACTTGAATTGTACTACTTCTTACTGGCTATTACTTCATTTTAGAAGCTTCTTCTTTGTTCTACTATGGTGCTTTTAGTGTCTCCGCATACCACAGCACGCGACATAGCTTTGCAGACGATAAATGTAACCGTCTCAGAGAGAAAAGCGGCCAATGTGACGATCTGGCTTTAAGTCGATTCGATAATAAATGACGAAATCGGACGGATATCTCAGGTTTTTACTACATATGAACACCTTTCACATTCTCCCGTGCAACGCGGCTACCAGTCCTCCTTTCATGCAAAATCTTAAGGTCCTAGGTCATGTCCAAGCCACCAAAACTGGCTAAAAAGTGAATAATCGACGCCTAAAACTTGAATTGTACTACTTCGTACTGGTTATTGCTTCAACTTAGAAAATTCTTCTGTGTTCTACTATGGTGCTTTTAGTGTCTCCGCATACCGCAGCACGCGACATAGCTTTGCAGACGATAAATGTAACCGTCTCAGAGAGAAAAGCGGCCAATGTGGCGATCTGGCTTTAAGTCGATTCGATAACAAATGACGAAAACGGACGGATTTCTCAGGTTTTTAGTACATATGAACACTTTTCACATTCTCCCGTGCAACGCGGCTGCAAGTCCTCCTTTCATGCAAAATCTTAAGGTACTAGGTCATGTCCAAGCCAATAAAGCCGGCTAAAAAGTGAATAATCGACAACTAATACTTGAATTGTACTACTCGTTACTTTTTATTGCTTCAACTTAGAAGCCTCTTCTGTGTTCTACTATGGTGCTTTTAGTGTCTCCGCATACCGCAGCACGCGACCTAGCTTTGCTGACGATAAATGTAACCGTCTCAGAGAGAAAAGCGGCCAATGTGACGATCTGGCTTTAAGTCGATTCGATAACAAATGACGAAAACGGACGGATTTCTCAGGTTTTTACTACATATGAACCCTTTTCACATTCTCCCGTGCAACGCAGCTTCTAGTCCTCCTTTCAAGCAAAATCTTAAGGATCGACCTCATGTCCAAGGCACCAAAGCCGGCTAAAGATCAATAATCGATAGCCAAGACTTGAATTGTACTACTTCTTACTGGCCATTGCTTCAACTTAGAAGCTTATTCTGTGTTCCACTATGGTGCTTTTAGTGTCTCCGCATACGGCAGCACGCGACATAGCTTTGCAGACGATAAATGTAACCGTCTCAGAGAGAAAAGCGGCCAATGTGACGATCTGGCTTTAAGTCGGTTCGATAACAAATGACGAAAACGGACGGATTTCTCAGGTTTTTAGTACATATGAACACTTTTCACATTCTCCCGTGCAACGCGGCTGTTAGTCCTCCTTTCATGCAAAATCTAAAGGTTCCAACTCTTGTCCAAGGCACCAAAGCCGCTAAAAATCAATAATCGATAACCAAAACTTGAATTGTACTGCTTCTTATGGCTATTGCTTCAACTTAGAAGCTTCTTCTGTGTTCTACTATGGTGCTTTTAGTGTCTCCGCGTATCGCAGCACTCGACATAGCTTTGCAGACGATAAATGTAACCGTCTCAGAGAGAAAAGCGGCCCATGTGACGATCTGGCTTTAAGTCGATTCGATAACAAATGACGAAAACGGACGGATTTCTCAGGTTTTTAGTACATATGAACACTTTTCACATTCTCCCGTGCAACGCGGCTGCAAGTCCTCCTTTCATGCAAAATCTTTAGGTACTAGGTCATGTCCAAGCCAATAAAGCCGGCTAAAAAGTGCATAATCGACAACTAATACTTGAATTGTACTACTTGTTACTTTTTATTGCTTCAACTTAGAAGCTTCTTCTGTGTTCTACTATGGTGCTTTTAGTGTCTCCGCATACCGCAGCATGTGACATAGCTTTGCAGACGATAAACGTAACCATTTCAGAGAGAAAAGCGGCCATAGTGACGATCTGGCTCTAAGTCGATTCGATAACAAATGACGAAGACGGACGGATTTCTCAGGTTTTTACTACATATGAACCCTTTTCACATACTCCCGTGCAACGCAGCTGCTAGTCCTTCTTTCAAGCAAAATCTTAAGGTTCGACCTCATGTCCAAGGCACCAAAGCCAGCTAAAGATCAATAATCTATAGCCAAAACTTGAATAGTACTACTTCTTACTGGCCATTGCTTCAACTTAGAAGCTTATTCATTGTTCCACTATGGTGCTTATAGTGTCTCCGCATACCGCAGCACGCGACATAGCTTTGCAGACGATAAATGTAACCGTCTCAGAGAGAAAAGCGGCCCATGTGACGATCTGGCTTTAAGTCGATTCGATAACAAATGACGAAAACGGACGGATTTCTCAGCTTTTTACTACATTTGAACACTTTTCACATTCTCCCGTGCAACGCGGCTGCTAGTCCTACTTTCATGCAAAATCTTAAAGTCCTAGGTCAAGTCCAAGCCACCAAAGCCGGCTACAAAGTGAATAATCGACGCCTAAAACTTGAAATGTACTACTTCTTACTGGCTATTACTTCATTTTAGAAGCTTCTTCTGTGTTCTACTATGGTGCTTTTAGTGTCTCCGCATACCACAGCACGCGACATAGCTTTGCAGACGATAAATGTAACCGTCTCAGAGAGAAAAGCGGCCAATGTGACGATCTGGCTTTAAGTCGATTCGATAACAAATGACGAAAACGGACGGATATCTCAGGTTTTTACTACATATGAACACCTTTCACATTCTCCCGTGCAACGCGGCTACCAGTCCTCCTTTTATGCAAAATCTTAAGGTCCTAGGTCATGTCCAAGCCACCAAAACTGGCTAAAAAGTGAATAATCGACGCCTAAAACTTGAATTGTACTACTTCTTACTATCTATTACTTCAACATAGAAGCTTCTTCTGTGTTCTACTATGCTGCTTTTAGTGTCTCCGCATACCGCAGCACGCGACATAGCTTTGCAGACGATAAATGTAACCGTCTCAGAGAGAAAAGCGGCTTATGTGACGATCTGGCTTTAAGTCGATTCGATAACAAATGACGAAAACGGACGGATTTCTCAGGTTTTTAGTACATATGAACACTTTTCACATTCTCCCGTGCAACGCGGCTGCTAGTCCTCCTTTCAAGCAAAATCTTAAGGTACTAGGTCATGTCCAAGTCAATAAAGCCGGCTAAAAAGTGAATAATCGACAACTAAAACTTGAATTGTACTACTTCGTACTGGTTATTGCTTCAACTTAGAAGCTTCTTCTGTGTTCTACTATGGTGCTTTTAGTGTCTCCGCATACCGCAGCACGCGACATAGCTTTGCAGACGATAAACGTAACCGTCTCAGAGAGAAAAGCGGCCAATATGGTGATCTGGCTTTAAGTCGATTCGATAACAAATGACGAAAACGGACGGATTTCTCAGCTTTTTAGTACATATGAACACTTTTCACATTCTCCCGTGCAACGCGGCTGCTAATGCTACTTTCATGCAAAATCTTAAGGTACTAGGTCATGTCCAAGCCAATAAAGGCGGCTAAAAAGTGAATAATCGACAACTAATACTTGAATTGTACTACTCGTTACTTTTTATTGCTTCAACTTAGAAGCCACTTCTGTGTTCTACTATGGTGCTTTTAGTGTCTCCGCATACCGCAGCACGTGACATAGCCTTGCAGACGATAAACGTAACCATTTCAGAGAGAAAAGCGGCCAAAGTGACGATCTGGCTTTAAGTCGATTCGATAACAAATGACGAAAACGGACGGATTTCTCAGGTTTTTACTACATATGAACCCTTTTTACATTCTCCCGTGCAACACAGCTTCTAGTCCTCCTTTCAAGCAAAATCTTAAGGATCGACCTCATGTCCAAGGCACCAAAGCCGGCTAAAGATCAATAATCGATAGCCAAGACTTGAATTGTACTACTTCTTACTGGCCATTGCTTCAACTTAGAAGCTTATTCTGTGTTCCACTATGGTGCTTTTAGTGTCTCCGCATACGGCAGCACGCGACATAGCTTTGCAGACGATAAATGTAACCGTCTCAGAGAGAAAAGCGGCCAATGTGACGATCTGGCTTTAAGTAGATTCGATAACAAATGACAAAAACGGACGGATTTCTCAGGTTTTTACTACATATGAACCCTTTTCACATTCTCCCGTGCAACGCAGCTGCTAGTCCTCCTTTCATGCAAAATCTTAAGGTTCCACCTCTTGCCCAATTCACCAAAGCCGCTAAAAATCAATAAACGATAAACAAAACTTGAATTGTACTGCTTCTTATGGCTATTGCTTCAACTTAGAAGCTTCTTCTGTGTTCTACTATGGTGCTTTTAGTGTCTCCGCATACCGCAGCACGCGACATAGCTTTGAAGACGATAAATGAAAGCGTCTCAAAGAGAAAAGCGGCCAATGTGACGATCTGGCTTTAAGTCGATTCGATAATAAATGACGAAAACAGACGGATTTCTCAGGTTTTTACTACATATGAACACTTTTCACATTCTCCCGTGCAACGCGGCTGCTAGTATTCCTTTCATGCAAAATCTTAAAGTCCTAGGTCATGTCCAAGCCACCAAAGCCCTCTAAAAAGTGAATAATCGACGCCTAAAACGTGAATTGTACTACTTCTTACTGGCTATTACTTCATCTTAGAAGCTTCTTCTGTGTTCTACTATGGTGCTTTTAGTATCTCCGCATACCGCAGCACGCGACATACCTTTGCAGACGATAAATGTAACCGTCTCAGAGAGAAAAGCGGCCAATGTGAAGATCTGGCTTTAAGTCGATTTGATAACAAATGAAGAAAACGGACGGATTTCTCAGGTTTTTAGTACATATGAACACTTTTCACATTCTCCCGTGCAACGCGGCTGCTAGTCCTCCTTTCAAGCAAAATCTTAAGGTACTAGGTCATGTCCATGCCAATAAAGCCGGCTAAAAAAAGAATAATCGACAACTAAAACTTGATTTGTACTACTTCGTACTGGTTATTGCTTCAACTTAGAAGCTTCTTGTGTGTTCTACTATGGTGCTTTTAGTGTCTCCACATACCGCAGCACGTGACATAGCTTTGCGGACGATAAACGTAACCGTTTCAGAGAGAAAAGCGGCCAATGTGACGATCTGGCTTTAAGTAGATTCGATAACAAATGACGAAAACGGACGGATTTCTCAGGTTTTTACTACATATGAACCCTTTTCACATTCTCCCGTGAACGCAGCTGCTAGTCCTCCTTTCATGCAAAATCTTAAGGCTCCACCTCATGTCCAAGGCACCAAATCCGGCTAAAAATCAATAATCGATAACCAAAACTTGAATTTTACTGCTTGTTAAGGCTATTGCTTCAACTTAGAAGCTTCTTCTGTGTTCTACTATGCTGCTTTTAGTGTCTCCGCATACCGCAGCACGTGACATAGCTTTGCAGACGATAAACGTAACCGTTTCAGAGAGAAAAGCGGCCAATGTGACGATCTGGCTTTAAGTCGATTCGATAACAAATGACGAAAACCGACGGATTTCTCAGGTTTTTACTACATATGAACACTTTTCACATTCTCCCGTGCAACGCGGCTGCTAGTCCTCCATTCATGCAAAATCTTAAGGTTCCACCTCTTGTCCAAGGCACCAAAGCCGCAAGAAATCAATAATCGATAACCAAAACTTGAATTGTACTGCTTCTTACGGCTATTGCTTCAACTTAGAAGCTTCTTCTGTGTTCTACTATGGTGCTTTTAGTGTCTCCGCATACCGCAGCACGCGACATAGCTTTGCAGACGATAAATGTAACCGTCTCAGAGAGAAAAGCGGCCAATGTGACGATCTGGCTTTAAGTCGGTTCGATAACAAATGACGAAAACGGACGGATTTCTCAGGTTTTTACTACATATGAACACTTTTCACATTCTCCCGTGCAACGCGGCTGTTAGTCCTCCTTTCATGCAAAATCTAAAGGTTCCACCTCTTGTCCAAGGCACCAAAGCCGCTAAAAATCAATAAACGAAAACCAAAACTTGAATTGTACTGCTTCTTATGGCTATTGCTTCAACTTAGAAGCTTCTTCTGTGTTCTACTATGGTGCTTTTAGTGTCTCCACATACCGCAGCACGCGACATAGCTTTGCAGACGATAAACGTAACCGTCTCAGAGAGAAAAGCGGCCAATGTGACGATCTGGCTTTAAGTCGATTCGATAACAAATGACGAAAACGGACGGATTTCTCAGGTTTTTACTACATATGAACCCTTTTCACATTCTCCCGTGCAACGCAGCTGCTAGTCCTCCTTTCATGCAAAATCTTAAGGTTCCACCTCATGCCCAAGGCACCAAAGCCGGCTAAAACTCAATAATCGATAACCAAAACTTGAATTGTACTACTTCTTACTGGCCATTGCTTCAACTTAGAAGCTTATTCTGTGTTCTACTATGGTGCTTTTAGTGTCTCCGCATACCGCAGCACGCGACATAGCTTTGCAGACGATAAATGTAACCGTCTCAGAGAGAAAAGCGGCCAATGTGACGATCTGGCTTTAAGTCGATTCGATAACAAATGACGAAAACGGATTGATTTCTCAGGTTTTTAATACATATGAACACTTTTCACATTCTCCCGTGCACCGCGGCTGCTAGTCCTCCTTTCATGCAAAATATTAAGGTCCTAGGTCATGTCCAAGCCACCAAAGCTGGCTAAAATGTGAATAATCGACAACTAAAACTTGAATTCTACTACTTTTTACTGGCTATTGCTTCAACTTAGAAGCTTCTTCTGTGTTCTACTATGGAGCTTTTAGTGTCTCCGCATAGCGCAGCACGCGACATAGCTTTGCAGACGATAAATGTAACCAATTCAGAGAGAAGAGCGGCCAATGTGACGATCTGGCTTTAAGTCGATTCGATAACAAATGACGAAAACGGGCGGATTTCTCAGGTTTTTACTACATATGAACCCTTTTCACATACTCCCGTGAACGCAGCTGCTAGTCCTCCTTTCATGCAAAATCTTAAGGCTCCACCTCATGTCCAAGGCAACAAATCCGGCTAAAAATCAATAATCGATAACCAAAACTTGAATTGTACTGCTTGTTAAGGCTATTGCTTCAACTTAGAAGCTTCTTCTGTGTTCTACTATGGTGCTTTTAGTGTCTCCGCATACCGCAGCACGTGACATAGCTTTGCAGACGATAAACGTTACCGTTTCAGAGAGAAAAGCGGCCAATGTGACGATCTGGCTTTAAGTCGATTCGATAACAAATGACGAAAACCGACGGATTTCTCAGGTTTTTACTACATATGAACACTTTTCACATTCTCCCGTGCAACGCGGCTGCTAGTCCTCCTTTCATGCAAAATCTTAAGGTTCCACCTCTTGTCCAAGGCACCAAAGCCGCAAAAAATCAATAATCGATAACCAAAACTAGAATTGTACTGCTTCTTACGGCTACTGCTTCAACTTAGAAGCTTCTTCTGTGTCCTACTATGGTGCTTTTAGTGTCTCCGCATACCGCAGCACGCGACATAGCTTTGCAGACGATAAATGTAACCGTCTCAGAGAGAAAAGCGGCCAATGTGACGATCTGGCTTTAAGTCGGTTCGATAACAAATGACGAAAACGGACGGATTTCTCAGGTTTTTAGTACATATGAACACTTTTCACATTCTCCCGTGCAACGCGGCTGTTAGTCCTCCTTTCATGCAAAATCTAAAGGTTCCACCTCTTGTCCAAGGCACCAAAGCCGCTAAAAATCAATAATCAATAACCAAAACTTGAATTGTACTGCTACTTATGGCTATTGCTTCAACTTAGAAGCTTCTTCTGTGTTCTACTATGGTGCTTTTAGTGTCTCCACATACCGCAGCACGCGACATAGCTTTGCAGACGATAAATGTAACCGTCTCAGAGAGAAAAGCGGCCAATGTGACGATCTGGCTTTAAGTCGTTTCGATAAGAAATTACGAAAACGGACGGATTTCTCAGGTTTTTACTACATATGAACACTTTTCACATTCTCCCGTGCACCGCGGCTGCTAGTCCTCCTTTCATGCAAAATATTATAGTCCTAGGTCATGTCCAAGCCACCAAAGCCGGCTAAAATGTGAATAATCCACAACTAAAACTTCAATTGTACTACTTCTTACTGGCTATTGCTTCAACTTAGAAGCTTCTTCTGTGTTCTACTATGGTGCTTTTAGTGTCTCCGAATACCGCAGCACGCGACATAGCTTTGCAGACGATAAATGTAACCGATTCAGAGAGAAGAGCGGCCAATGTGTCGATATGGCTTTAAGTAGATTCGATAACAAATGACGAAAACGGGCGTATTTCTCAGGTTCTTGCTACATATGAACCCTTTTCACATTCTCCCGTGCAACGCAGCTGCTAGTCCTCCTTTCATGCAAAATCATAAGGTTCCACCTCATGTCCAAGGCACCAAAGCCGGCAAAAAATCAATAATCGATAACCAAAACTTGAATTGTACTGCTTCTTATGGCTATTGCTTCAACTTAGAAGCTTCTTCCGTGTTCTACTATGGTGCTTTTAGTGTCTCCGCATACCGCAGCACGCGACATAGCTTTGCAGACGATAAATGTAACCGTCTCAGAGAGAAAAGCGGCCAATGTGACATTCTGGCTTTAAGTCGATTCGATAACATATGACGAAAACGGACGGATTTCTCAAGTTTTTAGTACATATGAACACTTTTCACATTCTCCCGTGCAACGGGGCTGCTAGTCCTCCTTTCAAGCAAAATCTTAAGGTACTAGGTCATGTGCAAGCCAATAAAGCCGGCTAAAAAGTGAATAATCGACAACTAAAACTTGAATTGTACTACTTCGTACTGGTTATTGGTTCAACTTAGAAGCTTCTTCTGTGTTCTACTATGGTGCTTTTAGTGTCTCCGCATACCGCAGCACGTGACATAGGTTTGCAGACAATAAACGTAACCGTTTCAGAGAGAAAAGCGGCCAATGTGACGATCTGGCTATAAGTCGATTCGATAACAAATGACGAAAACGGACGGATTTCTCAGGGTTTTACTACATATGAAACCTTTTCACATTCTCCCGTGCAACGCAGCTGCTAGTCCTCCTTTCATGCAAAATCTTAAGGTTCCACATCATGTCCAAGGCACCAAAGCCGGCTAAAAATCAATAATCGATAACCAAAACTTGAGTTGTACTACTTCTTACTGGCCATTGCTTTAACTTAGAAGCTTCTTCTGTGTTCTACTATGGTGCTTTTAGTGTCTCCGCATACCGCAGCACGCGACATAGCTTTGCAGACGATAAATGTAACCGTCTCAGAGGGAAAAGCGGCCAATGTGACGATCTGGCTTTAAGTCGATTCGATAACAAATTACGAAAACGGACAGATATCTCATGTTTTTACTACATATGAACACTTTTCACATTCTCCCGTGCACCGCGGCTGCTAGTCCTCCTTTCATGGAAAATATTAAGGTCCTAGGTCATGTCCAAGCCACTAAAGCCGGCTAAAATGTGAATACTCGACAACTAAAACTTGAATTGTACTACTTCTTACTGGCTATTGCTTCAACTTAGAAGCTTCTTCTGTGTTCTACTATGGTGCTTTTAGTGTCTCCGCATACCGCAGCACGCGACATAGCTTTGCAGACGATAAATGTAACCGATTCAGAGAGAAGAGCGGCCATTGTAACGATCTGGCTTTAAGTTGATTGGATAACAAATGACGAAAACGGGCGGATTTCTCAGGTTTTTGCTACATATGAACCCTTTTCACATTCTCCCGTGCAACGCAGCTGCTAGTCCTCCTTTCATGCAAAATGTTAAGGTTCCACCTCATGTCCAAGGCACCAAAGCCGGCTAAAAATCAATAATCGATAACCAAACCTTGAATTGTACTGCTTCTTATGGCTATTGCTTCAACTTAGAAGCTTCTTCTGTGTTCTACTATGGTGCTTTTAGTGTCTCCGCATACCGCAGCACGCGACATAGCTTTGCAGAAGATAAATGTAACCGTCTCAGAGAGAAAAGCGGCCAATGTGACGATCTGGCTTTAAGGCGATTCGATAACAAATTACGAAAACGGACGGATTTCTCAGGTTTTTACTACATATGAACACTTTTCACATTCTCCCGTGTAACGCGGCTACTAGTCCTCCTTTCATGCAAAATCTTAAGGTCCGAGGTCATGACCAAGCTACCAAAACTGGCTAAAAAGTGAATAATCGACGCCTAAAACTTGAATTGTACTACACCTTATTGGCTATTACTTCAACTTAGAAGCTTCTTCTGTGTTCTACTATGGTGCATTTAGTGTCTCCGCATACCGCAGCACGCGACATAGCTTTGCAGACGATAAATGTAACCGTTTCAGAGAGAAAAGCGGCCAATGTGACGATCTGGCTTTAAGTCGATTCTATAACAAATGACGAAAACGAAAGGATTTCTCAGGTTTGTACTACATATGAACACTTTTCACATTCTCCCGTGCAACGCAGCTGCTAGTCCTCCTTTCATGCAAAGTCTTAAGGTCCTAGGTCATGTCCAAGCCACCAAAGCCGGCTAAAAAGTGAATAATCGACAACTAAATCTTGAATTGTACTACATCTTACTCAGTATTGCTTCAACTTAGGAGCTTCTTCTGTGTTCTACTTTGGTGCTTTTAGTGTCTCCGCATACCGCAGCACGCGACATAGCTTTGCAGACGATAAATGTAACCGTCTCAGAGAGAAAAGCGGCCAATGTGACGATCTGGCTTTAAGTCGATTCGATATCAAATGACGAAAACGGACGGATTTCTCAGGTTTTTAGTACATATGAACACTTTTCACATTCTCCCGTGCAACGCGGCTGCTAGTCCTCGTTTCAAGCAAAATCTTAAGGTACTAGGTCATGTCCAAGCCAATAAAGCCGGCTAAAAAGTGAATAATCGACAACTAAAACTTGATTTGTACTACTTCGTACTGGTTATTGCTTCAACTTAGAAGCTTCTTCTGTGTTCTACTATGGTGCTTTTAGTGTCTCCACATACCGCAGGACGTGACATAGCTTTGCAGACGATAAACGTAACCGTTTCAGAGAGAAAAGCGGCCAATGTGACGATCTGGCTTTAAGTCGATTCGATAACAAATGACGAAAACGGACGGATTTTTCAGGTTTTTACTACATATGAACCCTTTTCACATACTCCCGTGAACGCAGCTGCTAGTCCTCCTTTCATGCAAAATCTGAAGGCTCCACCTCATGTCCAAGGCACCAAAGCCGGCTAAAAATCAATAATCGATAACCAAAACTTGAATTGTACTTCTTGTTAAGGCTATTGCTTCAACTTAGAAGCTTATTCTGTGTTCTACTATGGTGCTTTTAGTGTCTAAGCATACCGCAGCACGTGACATAGCTTTGCAGACGATAAACGTAACCGTTTCAGAGAGAAAAGCGGCCAATGTGACGATCTGGCTTTAAGTCGATTTGATAACAAATGACGAAAACGGACGGATTTCTCAGGTTTTTACTACATATGAACACTTTTCACATTCTCCCGTGCAACGCGGCTGCTAGTCCTCCTTTCATGCAAAATCTTAAGGTTCCACCTCTTGTCCAAGGCACCAAAGCCGCAAAAAATCAATAATCGATAACCAAAACTTGAATTGTACTGCTTCTTACGGCTATTGCTTCAACTTAGAAGCTTCTTCTGTGTTCTACTATGGTGCTTTTAGTGTCTCCGCATACCGCAGCACGTTACATAGCATTGCAGACAATAAACGTAACCGTTTCAGAGAGAAAAGCGGCCAATGTGACGATCTGGCTTTAAGTCGATTCGATAACAAATGACGAAAACGGACGGATTTCTCACGTTTTTACTACATATGAAACCTTTTCACATTCTCCCGTGCAACGCAGCTGCTAGTCCTCCTTTCATGCAAAATCTTAAGGTTCCACCTCATGGCCAAGGCACCAAAGCCGGCTAAAAATCAATAATCGATAACCAAAACTTGAATTGTACTACTTCTTACTGGCCATTGCTTCAACTTAGAAGCTTCTTCTGTGTTCTACTAAGGTGCTTTTAGTGTCTCCGCATACCGCAGCACGCGACATAGCTTTGCAGACGATAAATGTAACAGTCTCTGAGAGAAAATCGGAGAATGTGACGATCTGGCTTTAAGTCGATTCTATAACAAATGACGAAAACGGAAGGATTTCTCAGGTTTTTACTAAATATGAACCCTTTTCACATTCTACCGTGCAACGCAGCTGCTAGTCCTCCTTTCATGCAAAATCATAAGGTTCCACCTCATGTCCAAGGCACCAAAGCCGGCTAAAAATCAATAATCGATAACCAAAACTTGAATTGTACTGCTTCTTATGGCTATTGCTTCAACTTAGAAGCTTCTTCTGTGTTCTACTATGGTGCTTTTAGTGTCTCCGCATACCGCAGCACGCGACATAGCTTTGCAGACGATAAATGTAACCGTCTCAGAGAGAAAAGCGGCCAATGTTACGATCTGGCTTTAAGTCGATTCGATAACAAATGACGAAAACGGACGGATTTCTCAGGTTTTTACTACATATGAACACTTTTCACATTCTCCCGTGCAACGCGGCTGCTAGTCCTCCTTTCATGCAAGATCTTAAGGTCCTAGGTCATTTCCAAGCCACCAAAGCCGGCTAAAAAGAGAATAATAGACGCCTAAAACTTGAATTGTACTACTTCTTACTGGCTATTACTTCAACTTAGAAGCTTATTCTGTGTTCTACTATGGTGCTTTTAGTGTCTCCGTATACCGCAGCACGCGACATAGCTTTACAGACGATAAATGTAACCGTCTCAGAGAGAAAAGCGGCCAATGTGACGATCTGGCTTTAAGTCGATTCGATTACAAATGACAAAAACGGACGGATTTCTCAAGTTTTTAGTACATATGAACACTTCACATTCTCCCGTGCAACGCGGCTGCTAGTCCTCTTTTCAAGCAAAATCTTAAGGTACTAGGTCATGTGCAAGCCAATAAAGCCGGCTAAAAAGTGAATAATCGACAACTAAAACTTGAATTGTACTACTTCGTACTGGTTATTGTTTCAACTTAGAAGCTTCTTCTGTGTTCTACTATGGTGCTTTTAGTGTCTCCGCATACCGCGGCACGTGACATAGCTTTGCAGACAATAAACGTAACCGTTTCAGAGAGAAAAGCGGCCAATGTGACGATCTGGCTTTAAGTCGATTCGATAACAAATGACGAAAACGGACGGATTTCTCAGGTTTTTACTACATATGAACACTTTTCACATTCTACCGTGCACCGCGGCTGCTAGTCATCCTTTCATGCAAAATATTAAGGTCCTAGGTCATGTCCAAGCCACCAAAGCCGGCTAAAATGTGAATTATCGACAACTAAAACTTGAATTGTACTACTTCTTACTGGCTATTGCTTCAACTTAGAAGCTTCTTCTGTGTTCTACTATGGTGCTTTTAGTGTCTCCGCATACCGCAGCACGCGACATAGCTTTGCAGACGATAAATGTAACCGATTCAGAGAGAAGAGCGGCCAATGTGACGATCTGGCTTTAAGTCGATTCGAAAACAAATGACGAAAACGGACGGATTTCTCAGGTTTTTACTACATATGAACACATTTCACATTCTCCCGTACAACGCGGCTGTTAGTCCTCCTTTCATGCAAAGTCTTAAGGTCCTAGGTCATGTCCAAGCCACCAAAGCCGGCTAAAAAGTGAATAATCGACAACTAAATCTTGAATTGTACTACATTTTACTGACTATTGCTTCAACTTAGAAGCTTCTTCTGTGTTCTACTTTGGTGCTTTTAGTGTCTCCGCATACCGCAGCACGCGAAATAGCTTTGCAGACGATAAATGTAACCGTCTCAGAGAGAAAAGCGGCTAATGTGACGATCTGGCTTTAAGTCGATTCGATAACAAATGACGAAAACGGACGGATTTCTCAGGTTTTTACTACATGTGAACACTTTTCACATTCTCCCGTGCAACGGGGCTGCTAGTCCTCCTCTCATGCAATATCTTAAGGTCCTAGGTCATTTCCAAGCCACCAAAGCCGTCTAAAAAGTGAATAATCGACAACCAAAACTTGAATTGTACTCCTTCTTACTGGCTATTGCTTCAACTTAGAAGCTTCTTCTGTGATCTACTATGGTGCTTTTAGTGTCTCTGCATACCGCAGCACGGGACATAGGTTTGCAGATGATAAATGTAACCGTGTCAGAGAGAAAAGCGGCCAATGTGACGATCTGGCTTTAAGTCGATTCGATAACAAATGACGAAAACGAACGGATTTCTCAGGTTTTTACTACATATGAACACTTTTCACATTCTCCCGTGCAACGCAGCTGCTAGTCCTCCTTTCATGCAAAGTCTTAAGGTCCTAGGTCATGTCCAAGTCACCAAAGCCGGATAAAAAGCGAATTATCGACAACTAAAACTTGAATTGTACTACTTCTTACTGCCTATTACTTCAACTTAGAAGCTTCTTCTGTGTTGTACTATGGTGCTTTGTCTCTGCATACCGCAGAACGCGACATAGCTTTGCAGAAGATAAATGTAACCGTCTCAGAGAGAAAAGCGGCCAATGTGACGATCTGGCTTTAAGTCGATTCGATAACAAATGACGAAAACGGACGGATTTCTCAGGTTTTTACTACATATGAACACATTTCACATTCTCCCGTACAACGCGGCTGTTAGTCCTCCTTTCATGCAAAATCTTAAGGTACTAGGTCATGTAGAAGCCAATAACGCTTCTAAAAAGTGATAATCGACAACTAAAATTGGAATTGTACTACTTCTTACTGGCTACTGCTTCAACTTAGATTCTTCTTCTGTGTTCTACTATTGTGCTTTTAATGTCTCCGCATACCGCAGCACGTGACATAGCTTTGCAGACGATAAATGTAACCGTTTCAGGGAGAAAAGCGGCCAATGTGACGATCTGGCTTTAAGTCGATTCGATAAGAAATTACGAAAACGGACGGATTTCTCAGGTTTTTACTACATATGAACACTTTTCACATTCTCCCGTGCACCGCGGCTGCTAGTCCTCCTTTCATGCAAAATATTAAGGTCCTAGGTCATGTCCAAGCCACCAAAGCCGGCTAAAATGTGAATAATCCACAACTAAAACTTGAATTGTACTACTTCTTACTGGCTATTGCTTCAACTTAGAAGCTTCTTCTGTGTTCTACTATGGTGCTTTTAGTGTCTCCGCATACCGCAGCACGTTACATAGCTTTGCAGACAATAAACGTAACCGTTTCAGAGAGAAAAGCGGCCAATGTGAGGATCTGGCTTTAAGTCGATTCGATAACAAATGACGAAAACGGACGGATTTCTCACGTTTTTACTACATATGAAACCTTTTCACATTCTCCCGTGCAACGCAGCTGCTAGTCCTCCTTTCATGCAAAATCTTAAGGTTCCACCTCATGTCCAAGGCACCAAAGCCGGCTAAAAATCAATAATCGATAACCAAAACTTGAATTGTACTACTTCTTACTGGCCATTGCTTCAACTTAGAAGCTTCTTCTGTGTTCTACTAAGGTGCTTTTAGAGTCTCCGAATACCGCAGCACGCGACATAGCTTTGCAGACGATAAATGTAACAGTCTCTGAGAGAAAAGCGGAGAATGTGACGATCTGGCTTTAAGTCGATTCGATAAGAAATTACGAAAACGGACGGATTTCTCAGGTTTTTACTACATATGAACACTTTGCACATTCTCCCGTGCACCGCGGCTGCTAGTCCTCCTTTCATGCAAAATATTAAGGTCCTAGGTCATGTCCAAGCCACCAAAGCCGGCTAAAATGTGAATAATCCACAACTAAAACTTGAATTGTACTACTTCTTACTGGCTATTGCTTCAACTTAGAAGCTTCTTCTGTGTTCTACTATGGTGCTTTTAGTGTCTCCGCATACCGCAGCACGTTACATAGCTTTGCAGACAATAAACGTAACCGTTTCAGAGAGAAAAGCGGCCAATGTGACGATCTGGCTTTAAGTCGATTCGATAACAAATGACGAAAACGGACGGATTTCTCAGGTTTTTACTACATATGAAACCTTTTCACATTCTCCCGTGCACCGCGGCTGCTAGTCCTCCTTTCATGCAAGATCTTAAGGTCCTAGGTCATTTCCAAGCCACCAAAGCCGGCTAAAAAGAGAATAATAGACGCCTAAAACTTGAATTGTACTACTTCTTACTGGCTATTACTTCAACATAGAAGCTTATTCTGTGTTCTACTATGGTGCCTTTAGTGTCTCCGTATACCGCAGCACGCGACATAGCTTTACAGACGATAAATGTAACCGTCTCAGAGCGAAAAGCGGCCAATGTGACGATCTGGCTTTAAGTCGATTCGATTACAAATGACAAAAACGGACGGATTTCTCAAGTTTTTAGTACATATGAACACTTCACATTCTCCCGTGCAACGCGGCTGCTAGTCCTCTTTTCAAGCAAAATCTTAAGGTACTAGGTCATGTGCAAGCCAATAAAGCCGGCTAAAAAGTGAATAATCGACAACTAAAACTTGAATTGTACTACTTCGTACTGGTTATTGTTTCAACTTAGAAGCTTCTTCTGTGTTCTACTATGGTGCTTTTAGTGTCTCCGCATACCGCGGCACGTGACATAGCTTTGCAGACAATAAACGTAACCGTTTCAGAGAGAAAAGCGGCCAATGTGACGATCTGGCTTTAAGTCGATTCGATAACAAATGACGAAAACGGACGGATTTCTCAGGTTTTTACTACATGTGAACACTTTTCAGATTCTACCGTGCACCGCGGCTGCTAGTCATCCTTTCATGCAAAATATTAAGGTCCTAGGTCATGTCCAAGCCACCAAAGCCGGCTAAAATGTGAATAATCGACAACTAAAACTTGAATTGTACTACTTCTTACTGGCTATTGCTTCAACTTAGAAGCTTCTTCTGTGTTCTACTATGGTGCTTTTAGTGTCTCCGCATACCGCAGCACGCGACATAGCTTTGCAGACGATAAATGTAACCGATTCAGAGAGAAGAGCGGCCAATGTGACGATCTGGCTTTAAGTCGATTCGATAACAAATGACGAAAACGGACGGATTTCTCAGGTTTTTACTACATATGAACACATTTCACATTCTCCCGTACAACGCGGCTGTTAGTCCTCCTTTCATGCAAAGTCTTAAGGTCCTAGGTCATGTCCAAGCCACCAAAGCCGGCTAAAAAGTGAATAATCGACAACTAAATCTTGAATTGTACTACATTTTACTGACTATTGCTTCAACTTAGAAGCTTCTTCTGTGTTCTACTTTGGTGCTTTTAGTCTCTCCGCATACCGCAGCACGCGACATAGCTTTGCAGACGATAAATGTAACCGTCTCAGAGGGAAAAGCGGCTAATGTGACGATCTGGCTTTAAGTCGATTCGATAACAAATGACGAAAACGGACGGATTTCTCAGGTTTTTACTACATATGAACACTTTTCACATTCTCCCGTGCAACGGGGCTGCTAGTCCTCCTTTCATGCAAAATCTTAAGGTCCTAGGTCATTTCCAAGCCACCAAAGCCGTCTAAAAAGTGAACAATCGACAACCAAAACTTGAATTGTACTCCTTCTTACTGGCTATTGCTTCAACTTAGAAGCTTCTTCTGTGATCTACTATGGTGCTTTTAGTGTCTCTGCATACCGCAGCACGGGACATAGGTTTGCAGATGATAAATGTAACCGTCTCAGAGAGAAAAGCGGCCAATGTGACGATCTGGCTTTAAGTCGATTCGATAACAAATGACGAAAACGAACGGATTTCTCAGGTTTTTACTACATATGAACACTTTTCACATTCTCCCGTGCAACGCAGCTGCTAGTCCTCCTTTCATGCAAAGTCTTTAGGTCCTAGGTCATGTCCAAGTCACCAAAGCCGGATAAAAAGCGAATTTTTGACAACTAAAACTTGAATTGTACTACTTCTTACTGCCTATTACTTCAACTTAGAAGCTTCTTCTGTGTTGTACTATGGTGCTTTGTCTCTGCATACCGCAGAACGCGACATAGCTTTGCAGAAGATAAATGTAACCGTCTCAGAGAGAAAAGCGGCCAATGTGACGATCTGGCTTTAAGTCGATTCGATAACAAATGACGAAAACGGACGGATTTCTCAGGTTTTCACTACATATGAACACTTTTCACAATCTCCCGTGCAACGCGGCTGCTAGTCCTCCTTTCATGCAAAATCTTTATGTTCCACCTCATGTCCAAGGCACCAAAGCCGCGTAAAAATCAATAATCGATAACCAAAACTTGAATTGTATTGCTTCTTACTGGCTAATGCTTCAACTTAGAAGCTTCTTCTGTGTTCTACTATGGTGCTTTTAGTATCTCCGCATACCGCAGCACGCGACATAGAATTGCACACCATAAATGTAACCGTTTCAGAGAGAAGAGCGGCTAATTTGACGATCTGGCTTTAAGTCGATTCGATAAAAAGTTCGAAAACGGACGGATTTCTCAGGTTTTCACTACATATGAACCCTTTTCACATTCTTCCGTGCAACGGGGCTGCTAGTCCTCCTTTCATGCAAAATCTTAAGGTTCCACCTCATGTCCAAGGCACCAAAGCCGGCTAAAAATCAATTATCGATAACCAAAACTTGAATTGTACTGCTTCTTACTGACTATTTCTTCAACTTAGAAGCTTCTTCTGTGTTCTACTATGGTGCTTTTAGTGTTTCCGCATACCGCAGCACGCGACATAGCTTTGCAGACGATAAATGTAACCGTTTCAGAGAGAAGAGCGGCCAATTTGACGATCTGGCTTTAAGTCGATTCGATAACAAATGACGAAAACGGACGGATTTCTCAGGTTTTTACTACATATGAACCCTTTTCATATTCTCCCGTGCAACGCGGCTTCTAGTCCTCCTTTCATGCAAAATCTTAAGGTCCTAGGTTATGTCCAAGCCACCATAGCCGGCTAAAAAGTGAATAATCGACAACTAGAACTTGAATTGTACTACTTGTTACTGGTTATTGCTTCAACTTAGAAGCTTCTTCTGTGTTCTACTATGGTGCATTTAGTGTCTCCGCATACCGCAGCACGTGACATAGCTTTGCAGACGTAAATCTAACCGTTTCAGCGAGAAAAGCGGCCAATGTGACGATCTGGCTTTAAGTCGATTCGATAACACATGACGAAAACGGACGTATTTCTCAGGTTTTTACTACATATGAACACTTTTCACATTCTCCCGTGCAACGCGGCTGCAAGTCCTACTTTCATGCAAAATCTTAAGTTCCTTCATCATGTCCAAGCCACCAAAGCCGGCTAAAAAGTGAATAATCGACAACTAAAACTTGAATTGTACTACTTCTTACTGACTATTACTTCAACTTAGAAGCTTCTTCTGTGTTCTACTATGGTGCTTTTAGTGTTTCCGCATACCGCAGCACACGACATATCTTTGCAGACGATAAATGTAACCGTCTCAGAGAGAAAAGCGGCCAATGTGACGATCTGGCTTTAAGTCGATTCGATAACAAATGACGATAACGGACGGATTTCTTAGGATTTTACTACATATGAACCCTTTTTACATTCACCCGCCAACGCGGCTGCTAGTCCTCCTTTCATTCAAAATCTTAACGTTCCACCTCATGCCAAGGCACCAAAGCCGGCTACAAATCAATTGTCGATAAACAAAACAAGAATTGTACTGCTTCTTACTGACTATTGCTTCAACTTAGAAGTTTCTTCTGTGTTCTACTATGGTGCTTTTAGTGTTTCCGCATACCGCAGCACGCGACATAGCTTTGCAGACGATAAATGTAACCGTCTCAGAGAGAAAAGCGGCCAATGTGACGATCTGGCATTAAGTCGATTCGATAAGAAATGACGAAAACGGACGGATTTCTCAGGTTTTTACTACATATGAAAACTTTTTACATTCTCCCGTGCAAAGGGGCTGTTAGTCCTCCTTTCATGCAAAATCTTGAGGTCCTAGGTCATGTCCAAACCACCAAAGCCGGCTAAAAAGTGAATAATCGACAACTAAAACTTCAATTGTACTACTTCTTACTGGCTATTACTTCAACTTAGAAGCTTCTTCTGTGTTCTACTATGGTGCTTTTAGTGTCTCCGCATACCGCAGCACGCGACGTAGCTTTGCAGACGATAAATATAACCGTCTCAGAGAGAAGAACGGCCAATGTGACGATCTGGCTTTAAGTCGATTCGATAACAAATAACGAAAACGGACGGATTTCTCAGGTGTTTACTATATATGAGCACTTTTCACATTCTCCCGTGCAACGCGGCTGCTAGTCCTCCTTTCATGCAAAGTCTTAAATTCCTACATCATGTCCAAGCCAGCAAAGCCGGCTAAAAAGTGAATAATCGACAACTAAAACTTGAATTGTACTACTTCTTACTGGCTATTACTTCAACTTAGAAGCTTCTTCTGTGTTTTAATATGGTGCTTTTAGTGTCTCCGCATACCGCAGCACGCGACATAGCTTTGCAGACGACAAATGTAACCGTTTCAGAAAGAAGAGTGGCCAAAGTGACGATCTGGCTTTAAGTCGATTCGATAACAAATGACGAAAACGGACGTATTTCTCAGGTTTTTACTACATATGAACCCTTTTCTCATTCTCCCGTGCAACGCGGCTGCTAGTCCTCCTTTCTTGCAAAATCTTAAGGTTCCACCTCATGTCCAAGGCACCAAAGAGGGCTAAAAATCGATACTCGATAACCAAAACTTAAATTGTACTGCTTCTTACTGGCTATTGCTTCAACTTAGAAGATTTTTCTGTGTTCTACTATGGTGCTTTTAGTGTCTCCGCATACCGCAGCACGCGACATAGCTTTGCAGACGATAAATGTAACCGTCTCAGAGAGAAAAGCGGCCAATGTGACGATCTGGCTTTAAGTCGATTCGATAACAAATGACGAAAACGGACGGATTTCTCAGGTTTTTACTATATATGAACACATTTCACATTCTCCCGTGCAACGCGGCTGCTAGTCCTCCTTCCATGCAAAATCTTAAGGTCCTACGTCATGTCCAAGCCACCAAAGCCGGCTAAAAAGTGAATAATCGACAACTAAATCTTGAATTGTACTACATTTTACTGACTATTGCTTCAACTTAGAAGCTTCTTCTGTGTTCTACTTTGGTGCTTTTAGTGTCTCCGCATACCGCAGCACGCGACATAGCTTTGCAGACGATAAATGTAACCGTCTCAGAGAGAAAAGCGGCTAATGTGACGATCTGGCTTTAAGTCGATTCGATAACAAATGACGAAAACGGACGGATTTCTCAGGTTTTTACTACATATGAACACTTTTCACATTCTCCCGTGCAACGGGGCTGCTAGTCCTCCTTTCATGCAAAATCTTAAGGTCCTAGGTCATTTCCAAGCCACCAAAGCCGTCTAAAAAGTGAACAATCGACAACCAAAACTTGAATTGTACTCCTTCTTACTGGCTATTGCTTCAACTTAGAAGCTTCTTCTGTGATCTACTATGGTGCTTTTAGTGTCTCTGCATACCGCAGCACGGGACATAGGTTTGCAGATGATAAATGTAACCGTCTCAGAGAGAAAAGCGGCCAATGTGACGATCTGGCTTTAAGTCGATTCGATAACAAATGACGAAAACGGACGGATTTCTCAGGTTTTTACTACATATGAACCCTTTTCACATTCTAACCTGCAACGCGGCTGCTAGTCCTTCTTTCATGCAAAATCTTAAGATACCACCTTATGTCCAAGACACCAAAGCCGGCAAAAAATTAATAATCGATAACCAAAACTTGAATTGTACTGCTTCTTACTGGCTATTGCTTCAACTTAGAAGCTTCTTCTGTATTCTACTATGGTGCTCTTAGTGTCTCCGCATACCGCAGCACGCGACATAGCTTTGCAGACGATAAATGTAACCGTCTCAGAGAGAAAAGCGGCCAAAGTGACGATCTGGCTTTAAGTCGATTCGATAACAAATGACGAAAACGGACTGATTTCTCAGGTTTTTACTACATATGAACCCTTTTTACATTCTCCCGTGCAACGCGGCTGCTAGTCCTCCTTTCATGCAAAATCTTAAGATTCCACCTTATGTCCAAGACACCAAAGCCGGCAAAAAATTAATAATCGATTACCAAAACTTGAATTGTACTGCTTCTTACTGGCTATTGCTTCAACTTAGAAGATTCTTCTGTGTTCTACTATGGTGCATTTGGGGTCTCCGCATACCGCAGCACGCGACATAGCTTTGCAGACGAAAAATGTAACCGTCTCAGAGAGAAAAGCGGCCAATGTGACGATCTGGCTTTAAGTCGATTCGATAACAAATTACGAAAACGGACGGATTTCTCAGGTTTTTACTACATATGAACACTTTTCACATTCTCCCGTGCAACGCGGCTGCTAGTCCTCCTTTCATGCAATATCTTAATGTTCCACCTCATGTCCAAGGCACCAAAGCCGCCTAAAATCAATAATCGATAACCAAAACTTGAATTGTACTGCTTCTTACTGGCTATTGCTTCAACTTAAAAGCTTCATCTGTGTTCTAATATGGTGCTTTTAGTGTCTCCGCATACCGCAGCACGAGACATAGCTATGCAGACGATAAATGTAACCGTCTCAGAGAGAAAAGCGGCCAATGTGACGATCTGGCTTTAAGTCGATTCGATAACAAATGACGAAAACGGACGGATTTCTCAGGTGTTTACTATATATGAACACTTTTCACATTCTCCCGTGCAACGCGGCTGCTAGTCCTCCTTTCATGCAAAATCTTATGTTCCTAGGTCATGTCCAAGCCACCAAAGCCGGCTAAAAAGTGAATACTTGACAACTAAAACTTGAATTGTACTACTTCTTACTGGCTATTACTTCACTTTAGAAGCTTCTTCTGTGTTCTACTATGGTGCTTTTAGTGTTTCCGCATACCGCAGCACGCGACATAGCTTTGCAGACGATAAATGTAACCGTCTCAGAGAGAAAAGCGGCCAATGTGACGATCTGGCTTTAAGTCGATTCGATAACAAATGACGAAAACGGACGGATTTCTCAGGTTTTTACTACATATGAACCCTTTTCACATTCTCCCGTGCAACGCGGCTGCTAGTCCTCCTTTCATGCAAAATCTTATGGTTCCACCTCATGTCCAAGGCACCAAAGCCGGCTAAAAATCAATATTCGATAACCAAAACTTGAATTGTACTGCTTCTTACTGGCTATTGCTTCAACTTAGAAGCTTCTTCTGTGTTCTACTATGGTGCTTTTAGAGTCTCCGCATACCGCAGCAGGCGACATAGCTTTGCATACGATAAATGTAACTGTCTCAGAGAGAAAAGCGGCCAATGTGACGATCAGGCTTTAAGTCGATTCGATAACAAATGACGAAAACGGACTGATTTCTTAGGTTTTTACTTTTCACATTCTCCCGTGAAACGGGGCTGCTAGTCCTCCTTTCATGCAAACTCTTAAGGTTCCACCTCATGTCCAAAGCACCAAGGCCGGCTAAAAATCAATAATCGACAACCAAAACTTGAATTGTACAGCTTCTTACTGGCTATTGCTTCAACTTAGAAGCTTCTTTTGTGTTCTACTATGGTGCATTTAGTGTCTCCGCATACCGCAGCACGCGACATAGCTTTGCAGACTATAAATGTAACCGTCTCAGAGAGAAAAGCGGCCAATGTGACGATCTGGCTTTAAGTCGATTCGATAACAAATGACGAAAACGGACGGATTTCTCAGGTTTTTACTACATATGAACCCTTTTCACATTCTCCCCTGCAACGCGGCTGCTAGTCCTCCTTTCATGCAAAATCTTAATGTTCCACCTCATGTCCAAGGCACCAAAGCCGCCTAAAATTAATAATCGATAACCAAAACTTGAATTGTACTGCTTCTTACTGGCTATTGCTTCAACTTAAAAACTTCATCTGTGTTCTAATATGGTGCTTTTAGTGTCTCCGCATACCGCAGCACGAGACATAGCTATGCAGACGATAAATGTAACCGTCTCAGAGAGAAAAGCGGCCAATGTGACGATCTGGCTTTAAGTCGATTCGATAACAAATGACGAAACCGGACGGATTTCTCAACTTTTTACTACATATGAACACTTTTCACATTCTCCCTTGCAACGCGGCTGCTAGTCCTCCTTTCATGCAAAATCTTAATGTTCCACCTCATGTCCAAGTCACCAAAGCCGGCAAAAAATTAATAATCGATAACCAAAACTTGAATTGTACTGCTTCTTACTGGCTATTGCTTCAACTTAGAAGATTTTTCTGTGTTCTACTATGGTGCTTTTAGTGTCTCCGCATACCGCAGCACGCGACATAGCTTTGCAGACGATAAATGTAACTATCTCAGAGAGAAAAGCGGCCAATGTGACGATCTGGCTTTAAGTCGATTCGATAACAAATGACGAAAACGGACGGATTTCTCAGGTTTTTACTACATATGAACCCTTTTCACATTCTGCCGTGCAACGCAGCTGCTAGTCCTCCTTTCATGCAAAATCTTAATGTTCCACCTCATGTCCAAGGCACCAAAGTCGGCTAAAAATCGATAATGGATAACCAAAACTTAAATTGTACTGCTTCTTACTGGCTATTGCTTCAACTTAGAAGATTTTTCTGTGTTCTACTATGGTGCTTTTAGTGTCTCCGCATACCGCAGCATGCGACATAGCTTTGCAGACAATAAATGTAACCGTCTCAGAGAGAAAAGCGGCCAATGTGACGATCTGGCTTTAAGTCGATTCGATAACAAATGACGAAAACGGACTGATTTCTCTGGTTTTTACTACATATGAACCCTTTTTACATTCTCCCGTGCAACGTGGCTGCTAGTCCTCGTTTCATGCAAAATCTTAAGATTCCACCTTATGTCCAAGACACCAAAGCCGGCAAAAAATTAATAATCGATTACCAAAACTTGAATTGTACTGCTTCTTACTGGCTATTGCTTCAACTTCGAAGATTCTTCTGTGTTCTACTATGGTGCATTTGGGGTCTCCGCATACCGCATCACGCGACATAGCTTTGCAGACGAAAAATGTAACCGTCTCAGAGAGAAAAGCGGCCAATGTGACGATCTGGCTTTAAGTCGATTCGATAACAAATGACGAAAACGGACTGATTTCTTAGGTTTTTACTTTTCACATTCTCCCGTGAAACGGGGCTGCTAGTCCTCCTTTCATGCAAAATCTTAAGGTTCCACCTCATGTCCAAAGCACCAAGGCCGGCTAAAAATCAATAATCGACAACGAAAACTTGAATTGTACAGCTTCTTACAGGCTATTGCTTCAACTTAGAAGCTTCTTTTGTGTTCTACTATGGTGCTTTTAGTGTCTCCGCATACCGCAGCACGCGACATAGCTTTGCAGACGATAAATGTAACCGTCTCAGAGAGAAAATCGGCCAATGTGACGATCTGGCTTTAAGTCGATTCGATAACACATTACGAAAACGGACGGATTTCTCATTTTTTTACTACATATGAACACTTTTCATATTCTCCCGTGCAACGCGGCTGCTAGTCCTCCTTTCATGCAAAATCTTAAGGTCCTAGGTCATGTCCAAGCCACCAAAGCCGGCTTAAAAGGGAATAATCGACAACTAAAACTTGAATTGTACTACTACTTACTGGCTATTACGTCAACTTAGAAGCTTCTTCTGTGTTCTACTTATGGTGCTTGTAGTGTCTCCGCATACCGCAGCACGCGACATAGCTTTGCAGACGATAAATGTAACCGTCTCAGAGAGAAAAGCGGCCAATGTGACGATCTGGCTTTAAGTCGATTCGATAACAAATGACGAAAACGGACAGATTTCTCAGGTTTTTACTACATATGAACACTTTTCACATTCTCCCGTGCAACGCGGCTGCCAGTCCTCCTTTCATGCAAAATCTTAAGGTTCCACCTCATGTCCAATACACCAAAGCCGGCTAAAAATCAATTATCGATAAACTAAACAAGAATTTTACTGCTTCTTACTGACTATTGCTTCAACTTAGAAGTTTCTTCTGTGTTCTACTATGATGCTTTTATTGTTTCCGCGTACCGCAGCACGCGACATATCTTTGCAGACGATAAATGTAACCGTCTCAGAGAGAAAAGCGGCCAACGTGACGATCTGGCTTTAAGTCGATTCGATAACAAATGACGAAAATGGACGGATTTATCAGGTTCTTACTACATATGAACACTTTTTACATTCTCCCGTGCAACGGGGCTGCTAGTCCTCCTTTCATGCAAAATCTTAAGGTCCTAGGTCATGTCCAAGCCACCAAAGCCGGCTAAAAAAGTGAATAATTGACAACTAAAACTTCAATTGTACTACTTCTTACTGGCTATTGCTTCAACTTAGAAGCTTCTTCTGTGTTCTACTATGGTGCTTTTAGTGTCTCCGCATACCGCAGCACGCGACATAGCTTTGCAGACGATAAATGTAACCGATTCAGAAAGAAGAGTGGCCAATGTGACGATCTCACTTTAAATCGATTCGATAACAAATGACGAAAACGGACGGATTTCTCAGGTTTTTACTACATTTGAACCCTTTTCTCATTCTCCCGTGCAACGCGGCTGCTAGTCCTCCTTTCATGCAAAATCTTAAGGTTCCACATCATGTCCAAGGCACCAAAGCCGGCTAAAAATCAATAATCGATAACCAAAACTTGAATTGTACTGCTACTTACTGGCTATTGCTTCAACTTAGAAGATTTTTCTGTGTTCTACTATGGTGCTTTTAGTGTCTCCGCATACCGCAGCACGCGACATAGCTTTGCAGACGATAAATGTAACCGTCTCAGAGAGAAAAGCGGCCAATGTGACGATCTGGCTTTAAGTCGATTCGATAACAAATAACGAAAATGGACGGATTATTCAGGTTTTTACTACATATGAACACTTTTCACATTCTCCCGTGCAACTTGGCTGCTAATCCTCTTTTCATGCAGATTCTTAATGTTCCACCTCATGTTCAAGGCACCAAAGCCTCCTAAAAATCAATAATCGATAACCAAAACTTGAATTGTACTGCTTATTACTGGCTATTGCTTCAACTTAGAAGCTTCTTCTGTGTTTTACTATGGTGCTTTTAGTGTCTCCGCATACCGCAGCACGCGACATAGCTTTGCAGACGATAAATGTAACCGTTTCAGAAAGAAGAGTGGCCAAAGTGACGATCTGGCTTTAAGTCGATTCGATAACAAATGACGAAAACGGACGTATTTCCCAGGTTTTTACTACATATGAACCCTTTTCTCATTCTCCCGTGCAACGCGGCTGCTAGTCCTCCTTTCATGCCAAATCTTAAGGTTCCACCTCATGTCCAAGGCACCAAAGCCGGCTAAAAATCGATACTCGATAAACAAAACTTAAATTGTACTGCTTCTTACTGGCTATTGCTTCAACTTAGAAGATTTTTCTGTGTTCTACTATGGTGCTTTTAGTGTCTCCGCATACCGCAGCACGCGACATAGCTTTGCAGACGATAAATGTAACCGTCTCAGAGAGAAAAGCGGCCAATGTGACGATCTGGCTTTAAGTCGATTCGATAACAAATGACGAAAACGGACGGATTTCTCAGGTTTTTACTACATATGAACCCTTTTTACATTCTCCCGTGCAACGCGGCTGCTAGTCCTCCTTTCATGCAAAATCTTAAGATTCCACCTTATGTCCAAGACACCAAAGCCGGCAAAAAATTAATAATCGATAACCAAAACTTGAATTGTACTGCTTCTTACTGGCTATTGCTTCAACTTAGAAGCTTCTTCTGTATTCTACTATGGTGCATTTGGGGTCTCCGTATACCGCAGCACGCGACATAGCTTTGCAGACGAAAAATGTAACCGTCTCAGAGAGAAAAGCGGCCAATGTGACGATCTGGCTTTAAGTCGATTCGATAACAAATTACGAAAACGGACGGATTTCTCAGGTTTTTACTACATATGAACACTTTTCACATTCTCCCGTGCAACGCGGCTGCTAGTCCTCCTTTCATGCAATATCTTAATGTTCCACCTCATGTCCAAGGCACCAAAGCCGCCTAAAATCAATAATCGATAACCAAAACTTGAATTGTACTGCTTCTTACTGGCTATCGCTTCAACTTAAAAGCTTCATCTGTGTTCTAATATGGTGCTTTTAGTGTCTCCGCATACCGCAGCACGAGACATAGCTATGCAGACGATAAATGTAACCGTCTCAGAGAGAAAAGCGGCCAATGTGACGATCTGGCTTTAAGTCGATTCGATAACAAATGACGAAAACGGACGGATTTCTCAGGTGTTTACTATATATGAACACTTTTCACATTCTCCCGTGCAACGCGGCTGCTAGTCCTCCTTCCATGCAAAATCTTATGTTCCTAGGTCATGTCCAAGCCACCAAAGCCGGCTAAAAAGTGAATACTTGACAACTAAAACTTGAATTGTACTACTTCTTACTGGCTATTACTTCAACTTAGAAGCTTCTTCTGTGTTCTACTATGGTGCTTTTAGAGTCTCCGCATACCGCAGCAGGCGACATAGCTTTGCAGACGATAAATGTAACCGTCTCAGAGAGAAAAGCGGCCAATGTGACGATCAGGCTTTAGGTCGATTCGATAACAAATGACGAAAACGGACTGATTTCTTAGGTTTTTACTTTTCACATTCTCCCGTGCAACGCGGCTGCTGGTCCTCCTTCCATGCAAAATCTTAAGGTCCTACGTCATGTCCAAGCCACCAAAGCCGGCTAAAAAGTGAATAATCGACAACTAAATCTTGAATTGTACTACATTTTACTGACTATTGCTTCAACTTAGAAGCTTCTTCTGAGTTCTACTATGGTGCTTTTAGTGTTTCCGCATACCGCAGCACGCGACATAGCTTTGCAGACTATAAATGTAACCGTCTCAGAGAGAAAAGCGGCCAATGTGACGATCTGGCTTTAAGTCGATTCGATAACAAATGACGAAAACGGACGGATTTCTCAGGTTTTTACTAAATATGAACCCTTTTCACATTCTCCCCTGCAACGCGGCTGCTAGTCCTTCTTTCATGCAAAATCTTAAGATACCACCTTATGTCCAAGACACCAAAGCCGGCAAAAAATTAATAATCGATAACCAAAACTTGAATTGTACTGCTTCTTACTGGCTATTGCTTCAACTTAGAAGCTTCTTCTGTATTCTACTATGGTGCTCTTAGTGTCTCCGCATACCGCAGCACGCGACATAGCTTTGCAGACGATAAATGTAACCGTCTCAGAGAGAAAAGCGGCCAAAGTGACGATCTGGCTTTAAGTCGATTCGATAACAAATGACGAAAACGGACGTATTTCTCAGGTTTTTACTACATATGAACCCTTTTCTCATTCTCCCGTGCAGCGCGGCTGCTAGTCCTCCTTTCATGCAAAATCTTAATGTTCCACCTCACGTCCAAGGCACCAAAGCCGGCTAAAAATCGATAATGGATAACCAAAACTTAAATTGTACTGCTTCTTACTGGCTATTGCTTCAACTTAGAAGATTCTTCTGTGTTCTACTATGGTGCATTTGGGGTCTCCGTATACCGCAGCACGCGACATAGCTTTGCAGACGAAAAATGTAACCGTCTCAGAGAGAAAAGCGGCCAATGTGACGATCTGGCTTTAAGTCGATTCGATAACAAATTACGAAAACGGACGGATTTCTCAGGTTTTTACTACATATGAACACTTTTCACATTCTCCCGTGCAACGCGGCTGCTAGTCCTCCTTTCATGCAATATCTTAATGTTCCACCTCATGTCCAAGGCACCAAAGCCGCCTAAAATCAATAATCGATAACCAAAACTTGAATTGTACTGCTTCTTACTGGCTATCGCTTCAACTTAAAAGCTTCATCTGTGTTCTAATATGGTGCTTTTAGTGTCTCCGCATACCGCAGCACGAGACATAGCTATGCAGACGATAAATGTAACCGTCTCAGAGAGAAAAGCGGCCAATGTGACGATCTGGCTTTAAGTCGATTCGATAACAAATGACGAAAACGGACGGATTTCTCAGGTGTTTACTATATATGAACACTTTTCACATTCTCCCGTGCAACGCGGCTGCTAGTCCTCCTTCCATGCAAAATCTTATGTTCCTAGGTCATGTCCAAGCCACCAAAGCCGGCTAAAAAGTGAATACTTGACAACTAAAACTTGAATTGTACTACTTCTTACTGGCTATTACTTCAACTTAGAAGCTTCTTCTGTGTTCTACTATGGTGCTTTTAGAGTCTCCGCATACCGCAGCAGGCGACATAGCTTTGCAGACGATAAATGTAACCGTCTCAGAGAGAAAAGCGGCCAATGTGACGATCAGGCTTTAGGTCGATTCGATAACAAATGACGAAAACGGACTGATTTCTTAGGTTTTTACTTTTCACATTCTCCCGTGAAACGGGGCTGCTAGTCCTCCTTTCATGCAAACTCTTAAGGTTCCACCTCATGTCCAAAGCACCAAGGCCGGCTAAAAATCAATAATCGACAACCAAAACTTGAATTGTACAGCTTCTGACTGGCTATTGCTTCAACTTAGAAGCTTCTTTTGTGTTCTACTATGGTGCATTTAGTGTCTCCGCATACCGCAGCACGCGACATAGCTTTGCAGACTATAAATGTAACCGTCTCAGAGAGAAAAGCGGCCAATGTGACGATCTGGCTTTAAGTCGATTCGATAACAAATGACGAAAACGGACGGATTTCTCAGGTTTTTACTACATATGAACCCTTTTCACATTCTCCCCTGCAACGCGGCTGCTAGTCCTCCTTTCATGCAAAATCTTAATGTTCCACCTCATGTCCAAGGCACCAAAGCCGCCTAAAATTAATAATCGATAACCAAAACTTGAATTGTACTGCTTCTTACTGGCTATTGCTTCAACTTAAAAGCTTCATCTGTGTTCTAATATGGTGCTTTTAGTGTCTCCGCATACCGCAGCACGAGACATAGCTATGCAGACGATAAATGTAACCGTCTCAGAGAGAAAAGCGGCCAATGTGACGATCTGGCTTTAAGTCGATTCGATAACAAATGACGAAACCGGACGGATTTCTCAGCTTTTTACTACATATGAACACTTTTCACATTCTCCCTTGCAACGCGGCTGCTAGTCCTCCTTTCATGCAAAATCTTAATGTTCCACCTCATGTCCAAGACACCAAAGACGGCAAAAAATTAATAATCGATAACCAAAACTTGAATTGTACTGCTTCTTACTGGCTATTGCTTCAACTTAGAAGATTTTTCTGTGTTCTACTATGGTGCTTTTAGTGTCTCCGCTTACCGCAGCACGCGACATAGCTTGCAGACGATAAATGTAACCGTATCAGAGAGAAAAGTGGCCAATGTGACGATCTGGCTTTAAGTCGATTCGATAACAAACGACGAAAACGGACGGATTTCTCAGCTTTTTACTACATATGAACACTTTTCACATCCTCCCGTGCAACGCGGCTGCTAGTCCTCCTTTCATGCAAAATCTTAAGGTCCTAGGTCATGTCCAAGCCACCAAAGCCGGCTTAAAAGGGAATAATCGACAACTAAAACTTGAATTGTACTACTTCTTACTGGCTATTACGTCAACTTAGAAGCTTCTTCTGTGTTCTACTATGGTGCTTGTAGTGTCTCCGCATACCGCAGCACGCGACATAGCTTTGCAGACGATAAATGTAACCGTCTCAGAGAGAAAAGCGGCCAATGTGACGATCTGGCTTTAAGTCGATTCGATAACAAATGACGAAAACGGACGGATTTCTCAGGTTTTTACTACATATGAACACTTTTCACATTCTCCCGTGCAACGCGGCTGCCAGTCCTCCTTTCATGCAAAATCTTAAGGTTCCACCTCATGTCCAATACACCAAAGCCGGCTAAAAATCAATTATCGATAAACTAAACAAGAATTTTACTGCTTCTTACTGACTATTGCTTCAACTTAGAAGTTTCTTCTGTGTTCTACTATGATGCTTTTATTGTTTCCGCGTACCGCAGCACGCGACATATCTTTGCAGACGATAAATGTAACCGTCTCAGAGAGAAAAGCGGCCAACTTGACGATCTGGCTTTAAGTCGATTCGATAACAAATGACGAAAATGGACGGATTTATCAGGTTTTTACTACATATGAACACTTTTTACATTCTCCCGTGCAACGGGGCTGCTAGTCCTCCTTTCATGCAAAATCTTAAGGTCCTAGGTCATGTCCAAGCCACCAAAGCCGGCTAAAAAAGTGAATAATTGACAACTAAAACTTCAATTGTACTACTTCTTACTGGCTATTGCTTCAACTTAGAAGCTTCTTCTGTGTTCTACTATGGTGCTTTTAGTGTCTCCGCATACCGCAGCACGCGACATAGTTTTGCAGACCATAAATGAAACCGTCTCAGAGAGAAAAGCGGCCAATGTGACGATCTAGCTTTAAGTCGATTCGATAACAAATGACGAAAACGGACGGATTTCTCAGGTTTTTACTACATATGAACACTTTTCACATTCTCCCGTGCAACGCGGCTGCTATTCCTCCTTTCATGCAAAATCTTAAGGTTCCACCTAATGTCCAAAGCACCAAGGCCGGCTAAAAATCAATAATCGATAACCAAAACTTGAATTGTACTGCTTCTTACTGGCTATTGCTTAATCTTAGAAGCTTCTTATGTGTTCTACTATGGTGCATTTAGAGTTTCCGCATACCGCAGCACGCGACATATCTTTGCAGACTATAAATGTAACCGTCTGAGAGAGAAAAGCGGCCAATGTGACGATCTGGCTTTAAGTCGATTCGATAACAAATGACGAAAACGGACGGATTTCTCAGGTGTTTATTATATTTGAACACTTTTCACATTCTACCGTGGTACGCGGCTGCTAGTCCTCCTTTCATGCAAAATCTTAAGGTTCCACCTCATGTCCATGGCACTAAAGCCCCCTAAAAATAAATATTCGATAACCAAAACTTGAATTGTGCTGCTTCTTACTGGCTATTGCTTCAACTTAGAAGCTTCTTCTGTGCTCTACTATGGTGCTTTTAGAGGCTCCGCATACCGCAGCACGCGACATAGCTTTGCAGACGATAAATGTAACCGTCTCAGAGAGAAAAGCGGCCTATGTGACGATCTGGCTTTAAGTCGATTCAGTAACAAATGACGAAAACGGACGGATTTCTCAGGTTTTTACTACATATGAACCCTTTATCACATTCTCCCGTGCAACGCGGCTGCTAGTCCTCCTTTCATGCAAAATCTTAAGGTCCTAGGCCATGTCCAAGCCACCAAAGCCGGCTTATAAGTGAATAATCGACAACTAAAACTTGAATTGTACTACTTCTTACTGGCTATTGCTTCAACTTAGAAGCTTCTTCTGTGTTCTACTATGGTGCTTTTAGTGTCTCCGCATACCGCAGCACGAGACATAGCTTTGCAGACGACAAATGTAATCGTCTCAGAGAGAAAAGCGGCCAATGTGACGATCTGGCTTTAAGTCGATTCGATAACAAATGACGAAAACGGACGGATTTTTTAGGTTTTTACTACATATGAACCCTTTTCACATTCTCCCGTGCAACGCGGTTGCTAGTCCTACTTTCATGCAAAATCTTAACGTCCTAGGTCATGTCCAAGCCACCAATGCCGGCTAAAAATCAATAATCGATAACCAAAACTTGAATTGTACTGCTTCTTACTGACTATTGCTTCAACTTAGAAGCTTCTTATGTGTTCTACTATGGTGCTTTTAGAGTTTACGCATAACGCAGCACGCGACATAGCTTTGCAAACTATAAATGTATCCGTCTCAGAGAGAAAAGCGGCCAATGTGACGATCTGGCTTTAAGTCGATTCGATAACAAATGACGAAAACGGACGGATTTCTCAGGTTTTTACTACATATGAAACCTTTTCTCATCCTCCCGTGCAACGCGGCTGCTAGTCCTCCTTTCATGCAAAATCTTAAGGTTCCACCTCATGTCCAAGGCACCAAAGTCGGCTAAAAATCAATAATCGATAACCAAAACTTGAATTGTACTGCTTTTTACTGGCGATTCCTTCAACTTAGAAGCTTCTTCTGTGTTCTAATATGGTGCTTTTAGAGTCTCCGCATACCGCAGCACGGGACATAGCTTTGCAGACGATAAATGTAACCGTCTCAGAGAGAAAAGCGGCCAATGTGACGATCTGGCTTTAAGTCGATTCGATAACATATGACGAAAACGGACTGATTTCTCAGGTTTTTACTTTTCACATTCTCCCGTGCAACGGGGCTGCTAGTCCTCCTTTCATGCAAAATCTTAAGGTTCCACTTTATGTCCAAAGCACCATGGCCGGCTAAAAATCAATATTCGATAACCAAAACTTGAATTGTACTGCTTCTTACTGGCTATTGCTTCAACTTAGAAGCTTCTTCTGTGTTCTACTATGGTGCTTTTAGAGTCTCCGCATACCGCAGCAGGCGACATAGCTTTGGAGACGATAAATGTAACCGTCTCAGAGAGAAAAGCGGCCAATGTGACGATCAGGCTTTAAGTCGATTCGATAACAAATGACGAAAATGGACTGATTTCTTAGGTTTTTACTTTTCACATTCTCCCGTGAAACGGGGCTGCTAGTCCTCCTTTCATGCAAAATCTTAAGGTTCCACCTCATGTCCAAAGCACCAAGGCCGGCTAAAAATCAATAATCGACAACCAAAACTTGAATTGTACAGCTTCTTACTGGCTATTGCTTCAACTTAGAAGCTTCTTTTGTGTTCTACTATGGTGCATTTAGTGTCTCCGCATACCGCAGCACGCGACATAGCTTTGCAGACTATAAATGTAACCGTCTCAGAGAGAAAAGCGGCCAATGTGACGATCTGGCTTTAAGTCGATTCGATAACAAATGACGAAAACGGACGGATTTCTCAGGTTTTTACTACATATGAACCCTTTTCACATTCTCCCCTGCAACGCGGCTGCTAGTCCTCCTTTCATGCAAAATCTTAATGTTCCACCTCATGTCCAAGGCACCAAAGCCGCCTAAAATTAATAATCGATAACCAAAACTTGAATTGTACTGCTTCTTACTGGCTATTGCTTCAACTTAAAAGCTTCATCTGTGTTCTAATATGGTGCTTTTAGTGTCTCCGCATACCGCAGCACGAGACATAGCTATGCAGACGATAAATGTAACCGTCTCAGAGAGAAAAGCGGCCAATGTGACGATCTGGCTTTAAGTCGATTCGATAACAAATGACGAAACCGGACGGATTTCTCAGCTTTTTACTACATATGAACACTTTTCACATTCTCCCTTGCAACGCGGCTGCAAGTCCTCCTTTCATGCAAAATCTTAATGTTCCACCTCATGTCCAAGACACCAAAGCCGGCAAAAAATTAATAATCGATAACCAAAACTTGAATTGTACTGCTTCTTACTGGCTATTGCTTCAACTTAGAAGATTTTTCTGTGGTCTACTATGGTGCTTTTAGAGTCTCCGCATACCGCAGCAGGCGACATAGCTTTGGAGACGATAAATGTAACCGTCTCAGAGAGAAAAGCGGCCAATGTGACGATCAGGCTTTAAGTCGATTCGATAACAAATGACGAAAACGGACTGATTTCTTAGGTTTTTACTTTTCACATTCTCCCGTGAAACGGGGCTGCTAGTCCTCCTTTCATGCAAAATCTTAAGGTTCCAACTCATGTCCAAAGCACCAAGGCCGGCTAAAAATCAATAATCGACAACCAAAACTTGAATTGTACAGCTTCTTACTGGCTATTGCTTCAACTTAGAAGCTTCTTTTGTGTTCTACTATGGTGCATTTAGTGTCTCCGCATACCGCAGCACGCGACATAGCTTTGCAGACTATAAATGTAACCGTCTCAGAGAGAAAAGCGGCCAATGTGACGATCTGGCTTTAAGTCGATTCGATAACAAATGACGAAAACGGACGGATTTCTCAGGTTTTTACTACATATGAACACTTTTCACATTCTGCCGTGCAACGCGGCTGCTAGTCCTCCTTTCATGCAAAATCTTAATGTTCCACCTCATGTCCAAGGCACCAAAGTCGGCTAAAAATCGATAATGGATAACCAAATTTTAAGTTGTACTGCTTCTTACTGGCTATTGCTTCAACTTAGAAGATTTTTCTGTGTTCTACTATGGTGCTTTTAGTGTCTCCGCATACCGCAGCATGCGACATAGCTTTGCAGACGATAAATGTAACCGTCTCAGAGAGAAAAGCGGCCAATGTGACGATCTGGCTTTAAGTCGATTCGATAACAAATGACGAAAACGGACTGATTTTTTTAGGTTTTTACTACATATGAACCCTTTTTACATTCTCCCGTGCAACGTGGCTGCTAGTCCTCCTTTCATGCAAAATCTTAAGATTCCACCTTATGTCCAAGACACCAAAGCCGGCAAAAAATTAATAATCGATTACCAAAACTTGAATTGTACTGCTTCTTACTGGCTATTGCTTCAACTTAGAAGATTCTTCTGTGTTCTACTATGGTGCATTTGGGGTCTCCGCATACCGCAGCACGCGACATAGCTTTGCAGACGAAAAATGTAACCGTCTCAGAGAGAAAAGCGGCCAATGTGACGATCTGGCTTTAAGTCGATTCGATAACAAATTACGAAAACAGACGGATTTCTCAGGTTTTTACTACATATGAACACTTTTCACATTCTCCCGTGCAACGCGGCTGCTAGTCCTCCTTTCATGCAAAATCTTAATGTTCCACCTCATGTCCAAGGCAACAAAGCCGCCTAAAATCAATAATCGATAACAAAAACTTGAATTGTACTGCTTCTTACTGGCTATTGCTTCAACTTAAAAGCTTCATCTGTGTTCTAATATGGTGCTTTTAGTGTCTCCGCATACCGCAGCACGAGACATAGCTATGCAGACGATAAATGTAACCGTCTCAGAGAGAAAAGCGGCCAATGTGACGATCTGGCTTTAAGTCGATTCGATAACAAATGACGAAAACGGACGGATTTCTCAGGTGTTTACTATATATGAACACTTTTCACATTCTCCCGTGCAACGCGGCTGCTAGTCCTCCTTTCATGCAAAATCTTATGTTCCTAGGTCATGTCCAAGCCACCAAAGCCGGCTAAAAAGTGAATACTTGACAACTAAAACTTGAATTGTACTACTTCTTACTGGCTATTACTTCAACTTAGAAGCTTCTTCTGTGTTCTACTATGGTGCTTTTAGTGTTTCCGCATACCGCAGCACGCGACATAGCTTTGCAGACGATAAATGTAACCGTCTCAGAGAGAAAAGCGGCCAATGTAACGATCTGGCTTTAAGTCGAGTCGATAACAAATGACGAAAACGGACGGATTTCTCAGGTTTTTACTACATCTGAACCCTTTTCACATTCTCCCGTGCAACGCGGCTGCTAGTCCTCCTTTCATGCAAAATCTTATGGTTCCACCTCATGCCCATGGCACCAAAGCCGGCTAAAAATCAATATTCGAAAACCAATACTTGAATTGTACTGCTTCTTACTGGCTATTGCTTCAACTTAGAAGCTTCTTCTGTGTTCTACTATGGTGCTTTTAGAGTCTCCGCATACCGCAGCAGGCGACATAGCTTTGCAGACGATAAATGTAACCGTCTCAGAGAGAAAAGCGGCCAATGTGACGATCTGGCTTTAAGTCGATTCGATAACAAATGACGAAAACGGACGGATTTCTCAGGTGTTTACTATATATGAACACTTTTCACATTCTCCCGTGCAACGCGGCTGCTAGTCCTCCTTTCATGCAAAATCTTAAGGTCCTAGGTCATGTCCAAGCCACCAAAGCCGGCTTAAAAGGGAATAATCGACAACTAAAACTTGAATTGTACTACTTCTTACTGGCTATTACGTCAACTTAGAAGCTTCTTCTGCGTTCTACTATGGTGCTTGTAGTGTCTCCGCTTACCGCAGCACGCGACATAGCTTTGCAGACGATAAATGTAACCGTCTCAGAGAGAAAAGCGGCCAATGTGACGATCTGGCTTTAAGTCGATTCGATAACAAATGACGAAAACGGACGGATTTCTCAGGTTTTTACTACATATGAACACTTTTCACATTCTCCCGTGCAACGCGGCTGCCAGTCCTCCTATCATGCAAAATCTTAAGGTTCCACCTCATGTCCAATACACCAAAGCCGGCTGAAAATCAATTATCGATAAACTAAACAAGAATTTTACTGCTTCTTACTGACTATTGCTTCAACTTAGAAGTTTCTTCTGTGTTCTACTATGATGCTTTTATTGTTTCCGCGTACCGCAGCACGCGACATATCTTTGCAGACGATAAATGTAACCGTCTCAGAGAGAAAAGCGGCCAACGTGACGATCTGGCTTTAAGTCGATTCGATAACAAATGACGAAAATGGACGGATTTATCAGGTTTTTACTACATATGAACACTTTTTACATTCTCCCGTGCAACGGGGCTGCTAGTCCTCCTTTCATGCAAAATCGTAAGGTCCTAGGTCATGTCCAAGCCACCAAAGCCGGCTAAAAAAGTGAATAATTGACAACTAAAACTTCAATTGTATTACTTCTTACTGGCTATTGCTTCAACTTAGAAGCTTCTTCTGTGTTCTACTATGGTGCTTTTAGTGTCTCCGCATACCGCAGCACGCGACATAGCTTTGCAGACCATAAATGAAACCGTCTCAGAGAGAAAAGCGGCCAATGTGACGATCTGGCTTTAAGTCGATTCGATAACAAATGACGAAAACGGACGGATTTCTCAGGTTTTTACTACATATGAACACTTTTCACATTCTCCCGTGCAACGCGGCTGCTATTCCTCCTTTCATGCAAAATCGTAAGGTTCCACCTAATGTCCAAAGCACCAAGGCCGGCTAAAAATCAATAATCGATAACCAAAACTTGAATTGTACTGCTTCTTACTGGCTATTGCTTAACCTTAGAAGCTTCTTATGTGTTCTACTATGGTGCTTTTAGAGTTTCCGCATACCGCAGCACGCGACATATCTTTGCAGACTATAAATGTAACCGTCTCAGAGAGAAAAGCGGCCAATGTGACGATCTGGCTTTAAGTCGATTCGATAACAAATGACGAAAATGGACGGATTTCTCAGGTTTTTACTACATATGAACACTTTTCACATTTTCCCGTGCAACTCGGCTACTAATCCTCTTTTCATGCAGAATCTTAATGTTCCACCTCATGTCCAAGGCACCAGAGCCTCCTAAAAATCAATAATCGATAACCAAAACTTGAATTGTACTGCTTATTACTGGTTATTGCTTCAACTTAGAAGCTTCTTCTGTGTTCTACTATGGTGCTTTTAGTGTCTCCGCATACCGCAGCACGCGACATAGCTTTGCAGACGATAAATGTAACCGTCTCAGAGAGAAAAGCGGCCAATGTGACTTTCTGGCTTTAAGTCGATTCGATAACAAATGACGAAAACGGACGGATTTCTCAGGTTTTTACTACATATGAACACTTTTCACATTCTCCCTTGCAACGCGGCTGCTAGTCCTCTTTTCATGCAAAATCTTAAGGTCCTAGGTCATGTCCAAGCCACCAAAGCCGGCTAAAAAGTGAATAATCGACAACTAAAACTTCAATTGTACTACTTCTTACTGGCAATTGCTTCAACTTAGAAGCTTCTTCCGTGTTCTACTATGGTGCTTTTAGTGTCTCCGCATACCGCAGCACGCAACGTAGCTTTGCAGACGATAAATGTAACCGTCTCACAGAGAAAAGCGGCCAATGTGACGATCTGGCTTTAAGTCGATTCGATAACAAATGACGAAAACGGACGGATTTCTCAGGTGTTTATTATATTTGAACGCTTTTCACATTCTACCGTGGTACGCGGCTGCTAGTCCTCCTTTCATGCAAAATCTTAAGGTTCCACCTCATGTCCATGGCACTAAAGCCCCCTTAAAATCAATATTCGATAACCAAAACTTGAATTGTGCTGCTTCTTACTGGCTATTGCTTCAACTTAGAAGCTTCTTCTGTGCTCTACTATGGTGCTTTTAGAGTCTCCGCATACCGCAGCACGTGACATAGCTTTGCAGACGATAAATGTAACCGTCTCAGAGAGAAAAGCGGCCAATGTGACGATCTGGCTTTAAGTCGATTCAGTAACAAATGACGAAAACGGACGGATTTCTCAGGTTTTTACTACATATGAACCCTTTATCACATTCTCCCGTGCAACGCGGCTGCTAGTCCTCCTATCACGCAAAATCTTAAGGTCCTAGGCCATGTCCAAGCCACCAAAGCCGGCTTATAAGTGAATAATCGACAACTAAAACTTGAATTGTACTACTTCTTACTGGCTATTGCTTCAACTTAGAAGATTCTTCTGTGTTCTACTATGGTGCTTTTAGTGTCTCCGCATACCGCAGCACGAGACATAGCTTTGCAGACGACAAATGTAACCGTCTCAGAGAGAAAAGCGGCCAATATGACGATCTGGCTTTAAGTCGATTCGATAACAAATGACGAAAACGGACGGATTTCTCAGGTTTTTACTACATATCAACACTTTTTACATTCTCCCGTGCAACGCGGCTGCTAGTCCTCCTTTCATGCAAAATCTTAAGGTCCTAGGTCATGTCCAAGCCACCAAACCCGGCTAAAAAGTGAATAATCGACAACTAAAACTTGAGTTGTACTACTTCTTACTGGCTATTACTTCAACTTAGAAACTTCTTCTGTGTTCTACTATGGTGCTTTTAGTGTCTCCGCATACCGCAGCACGCGACGTAGCTTTGCAGACGATAAATGTAACCGTCTCAGAGAGAAAAGCGGCCAATGTGACGATCTGGCTTTAAGTCGATTCGATAACAAATGACGAAAACGGACGGATTTTTCAGGTTTTTACTACATATGAACCCTTTTCACATTCTCCCGTGCAACGCGGCTGCTAGTCCTCCTTTCATGCAAAATCTTAACGTCCTAGGTCATGTCCAAGCCACCAAAGCCGGCTAAAAATCAATAATCGATAACCAAAACTTGAATTGTAATGCTTCTTACTGACTATTGCTTCAACTTAGAAGCTTCTTATGTGTTCTACTATGGTGCTTTTAGAGTTTACGCTAACCGCAGCACGCGACATAGCTTTGCAGACTATAAATGTATCCGTCTCAGAGAGAAAAGCGGCCAATGTGACGATCTGGCTTTAAGTCGATTCGATAACATATGACGAAAACGGACTGATTTCTCAGGTTTTTACTTTTCACATTCTCCCGTGCAACGGGGCTGCTAGTCCTCCTTTCATGCAAAATCTTAAGGTTCCACTTTATGTCCAAAGCACCAAGGCCGGCTAAAAATCAATAATCGATAAACAAAACTTGAATTGTACTGCTTCTTACTGGCTATTGCTTCAACTTAGAAGCTTCTTCTGTGATCTACTATGGTGCTTTTAGTGTCTCCGCATACCGCAGCACGCCACATAGCTTTGCAGACGAAAAATGTAACCGTCTCAGAGAGAAAAGCGGCCAATGTGACGATCTGGCTTTAAGTCGATGCGATAACAAATGACGAAAACGGACGGATTTCTCTGGTTTTTACTACATATGAACACTTTTCACATTCTCCCGTGCAACACGGCTGCAAGTCCTCCTTTCATGTAAAATCTTAAGGTCCTAGGTCATGTCCAAGCCACCAAAGCCGGCTAAAAAGTGAGTAATCGACCATTAAAACTTGAATTGTACAACTTCTTACTGGCTATTACTTCAACTTAGAAGCTTCTTCTGTGTTCTACAATGGTGCATTTAGTGTCTCTGCATACCGCAGCACGCGACATAGCTTTGCAGACGATAAATGTAATGGTCTCAGAGAGAAAAGCGGCCAATGTGACGATCTGGCTTTAAGTCGATTCGATAACAAATGACGATAACGGACGGATTTCTCAGGTTTTTACTAGATATGAACCCTTTTCACATTCTCCCGTGCAACGCGGCTGCTAGTCCTCCTTTCATGCATAATCTTAAGGTTCCACCTCATGTCCATGGCACCAAAGCCGGCTAAAAATCAATTTTCGATAACCAAAACTTGAATTGTACGGCTTCTTACTGGCTATTGCTTCAAATTAGAAGCTTCTTCTGTGTTCTGCTATGGTGCTTTTAGAATCTCCGCATACCGCAGCACGCGACATAGCTTTGCAGACAATAAATGTAACCGTCTCAGAGAGAAAAGCGGCCAATGTGACGATCTGGCTTTAAGTCGATGCGATAACAAATGACGAAAACGGACGGATTTCTCTGGTTTTTACTACATATGAACACTTTTCACATTCTCCCGTGCAACACGGCTGCAAGTCCTCCTTTCATGTAAAATCTTAAGGTCCTAGGTCATGTCCAAGCCACCAAAGCCGGCTAAAAAGTGAGTAATCGACCATTAAAACTTGAATTGTACAACTTCTTACTGGCTATTACTTCAACTTAGAAGCTTCTTCTGTGTTCTACAATGGTGCATTTAGTGTCTCTGCATACCGCAGCACGCGACATAGCTTTGCAGACGATAAATGTAATGGTCTCAGAGAGAAAAGCGGCCAATGTGACGATCTGGCTTTAAGTCGATTCGATAACAAATGACGATAACGGACGGATTTCTCAGGTTTTTACTAGATATGAACCCTTTTCACATTCTCCCGTGCAACGCGGCTGCTAGTCCTCCTTTCATGCATAATCTTAAGGTTCCACCTCATGTCCATGGCACCAAAGCCGGCTAAAAATCAATTTTCGATAACCAAAACTTGAATTGTACGGCTTCTTACTGGCTATTGCTTCAAATTAGAAGCTTCTTCTGTGTTCTGCTATGGTGCTTTTAGAATCTCCGCATACCGCAGCACGCGACATAGCTTTGCAGACAATAAATGTAACCGTCTCAGAGAGAAAAGCGGCCAATGTGACGATCTGGCTTTAAGTCGATTCGATAACAAATGACGAAAACGGACTGATTTCTCAGGTTTTTACTTTTCACATTCTCCCGTGCAACGGGGCTGCTAGTCCTCCTTTCATGCAAAATCTTTACGTTCCACCTCATGTCCAAGGCACCAAAACCCCCTAAAAATCAATAATCGATAACCAAAACTTGAATTGTACTGCTTCTTACTGGCTATTGCTTCAACTTAGAAGATTCTTCTGTGTTCTACTATGGTGCTTTTAGTGTCTCCGCATACCGCAGCACGCGACATAGCTTTGAAGACGAAAAATGTATCCGTCTCAGAGAGAAAAGCGGCCAATGTGACGATCTGGCTTTAAGTCGATTCGGTAACAAATGACGAAAACGGACGGATTTCTCAGGTTTTTACTACTTATGAACACTTTTCACATTCTCCCGTGCAACACGGCTGCAAGTCCTCCTTTCATGTAAAATCTTAAGGTCCTAGGTCATGTCCAAGCCACCAAAGCCAGCTAAAAAGTGAGTAATCGACAACTAAAACTTGAATTGTACTACTTCTTACTGGCTATTACTTCAACTTAGAAGCTTCTTCTGTGTTCAACTATGGTGCTTTTAGAGTCTCCGCATACCGCAGCACGGGACATAGCTTTGCAGATGAAAAATGTAACCGTCTCAGAGAGAAGAGCGGCCAATGTGACGATCTGGCTTTAAGTTGATTCGATAACAAATGACGAAAACGGACTGATTTCTCTGGTTTTTACTTTTCACATTCTCCCGTTCCACGCGGCTGCTAGTCCTCCTTTCATGCAAAATCTTAACGTTCTACCTCATGTCCAAGGCACCAAAGCCCCCTAAAAATCAATAATCGATAACAGAAACTTGAATTGTACTGACTCTTACTGGCTATTGCTTCAACTTAGAAGATTCTTCTGTGTTCTACTATGGTGCTTTTAGTGTCTCCGCATACCGCAGCACGCGACATAGCTTTGCAGACGAAAAATGTAACCGTCTCAGAGAGAAAAGCGGCCAATGTGGCGATCTGGCTTTAAGTCGATTCGATAACAAATGACGAAAACGGACTGATTTCTCAGGTTTTTACTTTTCACATTCTCCCGTGCAACGGGGCTGCTAGTCCCCCTTTCATGCAAAATCTTAACGTTCCACCTCATGTCCAAGGCACCAAAGCCCCCTAACAATCAATAATCAATAACCAAAACGTGAATTGTACTGCTTCTTACTGGCTATTGCTTCAACTTAGAAGATTCTTCTGTGTTCTACTATGGTGCTTTTAGTGTCTCCGCATACCGCAGCACGCGACATAGCTTTGCAGACGAAATATGTAACCGTATCAGAGAGAAATGCGGCCAATGTGACGATCTGGCTTTAAGTCGATTCGATAACAAATTACGAAAACGGACGGATTTCTCAGGTTTTTACTACATATGAACCCTTTTCATATTCTCCCGTGCAACGCGGCTTCTAATCCTCCTTTCAGGCAAAATCTTAACGTCCTAGGTCATGTCCAAGCCACCAAAGCCGGCTAAAAATCAATAATCGATAACCAAAACTTGATTTGTACTGCTTCTTACTGACTATTGCTTCAGCTTAGAAGCTTCTTATGTGTTCTACTATGGTGCTTTTAGAGTTTCCGCATACCGCAGCACGCGACATAGCTTTGCAGACGATAAATGTAACCGTCTCAGAGAGAAAAGCGGCCAATGTGACGATCTGGCTTTAAGTCGATTCGATAACAAATGACGAAAACGGACGGATTTCTCAGGTTTTTACTACACATGAAACCTTTTCTCATTCTCCCGTGCAACGCGGCTGCTAGTCCTCCTTTCATGCAAAATCTTAAGGATTCTACCTCATGTCCAAGGCACGAAAGTCAGCTAAAAATCAATAATCGATAACCAAAACTTGAATTGTACTGCTTCTTACTGGCGATTCCTTCAACTTAGAAGCTTCTTCTGTGTTCTACTATGATGCTTTTAGAGTCTCCGCATACCGCAGCACGGGACATAGCTTTGCAGACGATAAATGTAACCGTCTCAGAGAGAAAAGCGGCCAATGTGACGATCTGGCTTTAAGTCGATTCGATAACAAATGACGAAAATGGACTGATTTCTCAGGTTTTTACTTTTCACATTCTCCCGTGAAACGGGGCTGCTAGTCCTCCTTTCATGCAAAATCTTAAGGTCCTAGGTCATGTCCAAGCCACCAAAGCCGGCTAAAAAGTGAATAATCGACAACTAAAACTTGAATTGTACTACTTCTTAGTGGCTATTGCTTCAACTTAGAAGCTTCTTCTGTGTTCTACTATGGTGCTTTTAGTGTCTCCGCATACCGCAGCACGCAACGTAGCTTTGCAGACGATAAATGTAACCGTCTCAGAGAGAAAAGCGGCCAATGTGACGATCTGGCTTTAAGTCGATTCGATAACAAATGACGAAAACGGACGGATTTCTCAGGTGTTTATTATATTTGAACACTTTTCACATTCTACCGTGGTACGCGGCTGCTAGTCCTCCTTTCATGCAAAATCTTAAGGTTCCACCTCATGTCCATGGCACTAAAGCCCCCTAAAAATCAATATTCGATAACCAAAACTTGAATTGTGCTGATTCTTACTGGCTATTGCTTCAACTTAGAAGCTTCTTCTGTGTTCTACTATGGTGCTTTTAGTGTCTCCGCATACCGCAGCACGAGACATAGCTTTGCAGACGATAAATGTAACCGTCTCAGAGAGAAAAGCGGCCAATGTGACGATCTGGCTTTAAGTCGATTCGATAACAAATGACGAAAACGAACGGATTTCTCAGGTTTTTACTACATATCAACACCTTTCACATTCTCCCGTGCAACGCGGCTGCTAGTCCTCCTTTCATGCAAAATCTTAAGGTCCTAGGTCACGTCCAAGCCACCAAACCCGGCTCAAAAGTGAATAATCGACAACTAAAACTTGAGTTGTACTACTTCTTACTGGCTATTACTTCAACTTAGAAACTTCTTCTGTGTTCAACTATGGTGCTTTTAGTGTCTCCGCATACCGCAGCACGCGACGTAGCTTTGCAGACGATAAATGTAACCGTCTCAGAGAGAAAAGCGGCCAATGTGACGATCTGGCTTTAAGTCGATTCGATAACATATGACGAAAACGGACTGATTTCTCAGGTTTTTACTACATATGAACCCTTTATCACATTCTCCCGTGCAACGCGGCTGCCAGTCCTCCTTTCATGCAAAATCTTAAGGTCCTAGGTTATGTCCAAGCCACCAAAGCTGGCTAAAAAGTGAATAATCGACAACTAAAACTTGAATTGTACTACTTCTTACTGGCTATTGCTTCAACTTAGAAGCTTCTTCTGTGTTCTACTATGGTGCTTTTAGTGTCTCCGTATACCGCAGCACGCGACATAGCTTTGCAGACGATAAATGTAACCGATTCAGAGAGAAGAGCGGCCAATGTGACGATTTGGCTTTAAGTCGATTCCATAACAAATGACGAAAACGGACGGATTTCTCAGGTTTTTACTACATATGAACCCTTTTCACATTCTCCCGTGCAACGCGGCTGCTAGTCCTCCTTTCATGCAAAATCTTAAGATTCCACCTTATGTCCAAGACACCAAAGCCGGCCAAAAATCAATAATCGATCACCAAAACTTGAATTGTACTGCTTCTTACTGGCTATTGCTTCAACTTAGAAGCTTCTTCTGTGTTCTACTATAGTGCTTTTAGTGTCTCCGCATACCGCAGCACGCGACATAGCTTTGCAGACGATAAATGTAACCGTCTCAGAGAGAAAAGCGGCCAATGTGACGATCTGGCTTTAAGTCGATTCGATAACAAATGACGAAAACGGACGGATTTCTCAGGTTTTTATTAGATATGAACCCTCTTCACATTCTCCCGTGCAACGCGGCTGCTAGTCCTCCTTTCATGCATAATCTTAAGGTTCCACCTCATGTCCATGGCACCAAAGCCGGCTAAAAATCAATTTTCGATAACCAAAACTTGAATTGTACGGCTTCTTACTGGCTATTGCTTCAAATTAGAAGCTTCTTCTGTGTTCTGCTATGGTGCTTTTAGAATCTCCGCATACCGCAGCACGCGACATAGCTTTGCAGACGATAAATGTAACCGTCTCAGAGAGAAAAGCGGCCAATGTGACGATCTGGCTTTAAGTCGATTCGATAACAAATGACGAAAACGGACTGATCTCTCAGGTTTTTACTTTTCACATTCTCCCGTGCAACGGGGCTGCTAGTCCTCCTTTCATGCAAAATCTTAACGTTCCACCTCATGTCCAAGGCACCAAAACCCCCTAAAAATCAATAATCGATAACAGAAACTTGAATTGTACTGACTCTTACTGGCTATTGCTTCAACTTAGAAGATTCTTCTGTGTTCTACTATGGTGCTTTTAGTGTCTCCGCATACCGCAGCACGCCACATAGCTTTGCAGACGAAAAATGTAACCGTCTCAGAAAGAAAAGCGGCCAATGTGACGATCTGGCTTTAAGTCGATTCGATAACAAATGACGAAAACGGACTGATTTCTCAGGTTTTTACTTTTCACATTCTCCCGTGCAACGGGGCTGCTAGTCCCCCTTTCATGCAAAATCTTAACGTTCCACCTCTTGTCCAAGGCACGAAAGCCCCCTAAAAATCAATAATCGATAACCAAAACTTGAATTGTACTGCTTCTTACTGGCTATTGCTTCAACTTAGAAGATTCTTCTGTGTTCTACTATGGTGCTTTTAGTGTCTCCGCATACCGCAGCACGCGACATAGCTTTGCAGACGAAAAATGTAACCGTCTCAGAGAGAAAAGCGGCCAATGTGACGATCTGGCTTTAAGTCGATTCGATAACAAATGACGAAAACGGACGGATTTCTCAGGTTTTTACTACACATGAAACCTTTTCTCATTCTCCCGTGCAACGCGGCTGCTAGTCCTCCTTTCATGCAAAATCTTAAGGATTCTACCTCATGTCCAAGGCACCAAAGTCGGCTAAAAATCAATAATCGATAACCAAAACTTGAATTGTACTGCTTCTTACTGGCGATGTCTTCAACTTAGAAGCTTCTTCTGTGTTCTACTATGATGCTTTTAGAGTCTCCGCATACCGCAGCACGGGACATAGCTTTGCAGACGATAAATGTAACCGTCTCAGAGAGAAAAGCGGCCAATGTGACGATCTGGCTTTAAGTCGATTCGATAACAAATGACGAAAACGGACTGATTTCTCAGGTTTTTACTTTTCACATTCTCTTGTGCAACGGGGCTGCTAGTCCTCCTTTCATGCAAAATCTTAAGTTTCCACCTTATGTCCAAAGCACCAAGGCCGGCTACAAATCAATAATCGATAAACAAAACTTGAATTGTACTGCTTCTTACTGGCTATTGCTTCAACTTAGAAGCTTCTTCTGTGTTCTACTATGGTCCTTTTAGTGTCTCCGCATACCGCAGCACGCGACATAGCTTTGCAGACGATAAATGTAACCGTCTCAGAGAAAAAAGCGGCCAATGTGACGATCTGGCTTTAAGTCGATTCGATAACAAAAGACGATAATGGACGGATTTCTCATGTTTTTACTACATATGAACCCTTTATCACATTCTCCCGTGCAACGCGGCTTCTAGTCATCCTTTCATGCAAAATCTTACGGTCCTAGGTCATGTCCAAGCCACCAAAGCCGTCTAAAAAGTGAATAATCGACAACTAAAACTTGAATTGTACTACTTCTTACTGGCTATTGCTTCAACTTAGAAGCTTCTTCTGTGTTCTACTACGGTGCTTTTAGGGTCTCCGCATACCGCACCACGCGACATAGCTTTGCAGACGATAAATGTATCCGTCTCAGAGAGAAAAGCGGCCAATGTGACGATCTGGCTTTAAGTCGATTCGATAACGAATGACGAAAACGGACTGATTTCTCAGGTTTTTACTTTTCACATTCTCCCGTGCAACCGGACTGCTAGTCCTCCTTTCATACAAAATCTTAACGTTCCACCTCATGTCCAAGGCACCAAAGCCCCCTAAAAATCAATAATCGATAACCTAAACTTGAATTGTACTGCTTCTTACTTACTATTGCTTCAACTTAGAAGATACTTCTGTGTTCTACTATGGTGCTTTTAGTGTCTCCGCATACCGCAGCACGCGACATAGCTTTGCAGACGAAAAATGTATCCGTCTCAGAGAGAAAAGCGGCCAATGTGACGATCTGGCTTTAAGTCGATTCGATAACAAATGACGAAAACGGACGGATTTCTCAGGTTTTTACTACATATGAAACCTTTTCATATTCTCCCGTGCAACGCGGCTGCTAGTCCTCTTTTCATGTAAAATCTTAAGGTCCTAGGTCATGTCCAAGCCACCAAAGCCGGCTAAAAATCAATAATCGATAACCAAAACTTGTATTGTACTGCTTCTTACTGACTATTGCTTCAACTTAGAAGCTTCTTATGTGTTCTACTATGGTTCTTTTAGAGTTTCCGCATACCGCAGCACGCGACATAGCTTTGCAGACTATAAATGTAACCGTCTCAGAGAGAAAAGCGGCCAATGTGACGATCTGGCTTTAAGTCGATTCGATAACAAATGACGAAAACGGACGGATTTCTCAGGTTTTTACTACACATGAAACCTTTTCTCATTCTCCCGTGCAACGCGGCTGCTAGTCCTCCTTTCATGCAAAATCTTAAGGATTCTACCTCATGTCCAAGGCACCAAAGTCGGCTAAAAATCAATAATCGATAACCAAAACTTGAATTGTACTGCTTCTTACTGGCGATGTCTTCAACTTAGAAGCTTCTTCTGTGTTCTACTATGATGCTTTTAGAGTCTCCGCATACCGCAGCACGGGACATAGCTTTGCAGACGATAAATGTAACCGTCTCAGAGAGAAAAGCGGCCAATGTGACGATCTGGCTTTAAGTCGATTCGATAACAAATGACGAAAACGGACTGATTTCTCAGGTTTTTACTTTTCACATTCTCCCGTGCAACGGGGCTGCTAGTCCTCCTTTCATGCAAAATCTTAAGTTTCCACCTTATGTCCAAAGCACCAAGGCCGGCTACAAATCAATAATCGATAAACAAAACTTGAATTGTACTGCTTCTTACTGGCTATTGCTTCAACTTAGAAGCTTCTTCTGTGTTCTACTATGGTCCTTTTAGTGTCTCCGCATACCGCAGCACGCGACATAGCTTTGCAGACGATAAATGTAACCGTCTCAGAGAAAAAAGCGGCCAATGTGACGATCTGGCTTTAAGTCGATTCGATAACAAAAGACGATAATGGACGGATTTCTCATGTTTTTACTACATATGAACCCTTTATCACATTCTCCCGTGCAACGCGGCTTCTAGTCATCCTTTCATGCAAAATCTTACGGTCCTAGGTCATGTCCAAGCCACCAAAGCCGTCTAAAAAGTGAATAATCGACAACTAAAACTTGAATTGTACTACTTCTTACTGGCTATTGCTTCAACTTAGAAGCTTCTTCTGTGTTCTACTACGGTGCTTTTAGGGTCTCCGCATACCGCACCACGCGACATAGCTTTGCAGACGATAAATGTATCCGTCTCAGAGAGAAAAGCGGCCAATGTGACGATCTGGCTTTAAGTCGATTCGATAACGAATGACGATAACGGACGGATTTCTCAGGTATTTACTACATATGAACCCTTTATCACATTCTCCCGTGCAACGCGGCTGCTAGTCCTCCTTTCATGCAAAATCTTATGGTCCTAGGTTATGTCCAAGCCACCAAAGCTGGCTAAAAAGTGAATAATCGACAACTAAAACTTGAATTGTACTACTTCTTACTGGCTACTGCTTCAACTTAGAAGCTTATTCTGTGTTCTACTATGGTGCTATTAGTGTCTCCGTATACCGCAGCACGCGACATAGCTTTGCATACGATAAATGTAACCGATTCAGAGAGAAGAGCGGCCAATGTGACGATCTGGCTTTAAGTCGATTCCAAAACAAATGACGAAAACGGACGGATTTCTCAGATTTTTACTACATATGAACCCTTTTCACATTCTCCCGTGCAACGCGGCTGCTAGTCCTCTTTCATGCATAATCTTAAGGTTCCACCTCATGTCTATGGCACCAAAGCCGGCAAAAAATCAATTTTCGATAACCAAAACTTGAATTGTACGGCTTCTTACTGGCTATTGCTTCAAATTAGAAGCTTCTTCTGTGTTCTGCTATGGTGCTTTTAGAATCTCCGCATACCGCAGCACGCGACATAGCTTTGCAGACGATAAATGTAACCGTCTCAGAGAGAAAAGCGGCCAATGTGACGATCTTTCTTTAAGTCGATTCGATAACGAATGACGAAAACGGACTGATTTCTCAGGTTTTTACTTTTCACATTCTCCCGTGCAACCGGACTGCTAGTCCTCCTTTCATACAAAATCTTAACGTTCCACCTCATGTCCAAGGCACCAAAGCCCCCTAAAAATCAATAATCGATAACCTAAACTTGAATTGTACTGCTTCTTACTTACTATTGCTTCAACTTAGAAGATACTTCTGTGTTCTACTATGGTGCTTTTAGTGTCTCCGCATACCGCAGCACGCGACATAGCTTTGCAGACGAAAAATGTATCCGTCTCAGAGAGAAAAGCGGCCAATGTGACGATCTGGCTTTAAGTCGATTCGATAACAAATGACGAAAACGGACGGATTTCTCAGGTTTTTACTACATATGAAACCTTTTCATATTCTCCCGTGCAACGCGGCTGCTAGTCCTCTTTTCATGTAAAATCTTAAGGTCCTAGGTCATGTCCAAGCCACCAAAGCCGGCTAAAAATCAATAATCGATAACCAAAACTTGTATTGTACTGCTTCTTACTGACTATTGCTTCAACTTAGAAGCTTCTTATGTGTTCTACTATGGTTCTTTTAGAGTTTCCGCATACCGCAGCACGCGACATAGCTTTGCAGACTATAAATGTAACCGTCTCAGAGAGAAAAGCGGCCAATGTGACGATCTGGCTTTAAGTCGATTCGATAACAAATGACGAAAACGGACTGATTTCTCAGGTTTTTACTTTTCACATTCTCCCGTGCAACGGGGCTGCTAGTCCTCCTTTCATGTAAAATCTTAAGGTTCCACCTTATGACCATAGTAACAAGGCCGGCTAAAAATCAATAATCGATAACCAAAACTTGAATTGTACTGCTTCTTACTGGCTATTGCTTCAACTTAGAAGCTTCTTCTGTGTTTTACTATGGTGCTTTTAGTATCTCCGCATACCGCAGCACGCGACATAGCTTTGCAGACGATAAAAGTAACCGTCTCAGAGAGAAGAGCGGCCAATGTGACGATCTGGCTTTAAGTCGATTCGATAACAAATGACGAAAACGGACGGATTTGTCAGGTTCTTACTACATATGAACGCTTTTCACATTCTCCCGTGCAACGGGGCTGCTAGTCCTCCTTTCATGCAAAATCTTAAGGTTCCACTTTATGTCCAAAGCACCAAGGCCGGCTAAAAATCAATAATCGATAAACAAAACTAGAATTGTACTGCTTCTTACTGGCTATTGCTTCAACTTAGAAGCTTCTTCTGTGTTCTAATATTGTGCTTTTAGTGTCTCCGCATACCGCAGCACGCGACATAGCTTTGCAGACGATAAATGTAACCGTCTCAGAGAGAAAAGCGGCCAATGTGACGATCTGACTTTAAGTCGATTCGATAACAAATGACGAAAACGGACGGAGTTCTCAGGTTTTTACTACATATGAACACTTTTCACATTCTCCCGTGCAACACGGCTGCAAGTCCTCCTTTCATGCAAAATTTTAAGGTCCTAGGTCATGTCCAAGCCACCAAAGCCGGCTAAAAAGTGAGTAATCGACAACTAAAACTTGAATTGTACTACTTCTTACTGGCTATTACTTCAACTTAGAAGCTTCTTCTGTGTTCTACTATGGTGCATTTAGTGTCTCTGCATACCGCAGCACGCGACATAGCTTTGCAGACGATAAATGTAATGGCCTCAGAGAGAAAACCGGCCAATGTGACGATCTGGCTTTAAGTCGATTCGATAACAAATGACAATAACGGACGGATTTCTCAGGTTTTTACTACATATGAACCCTTTATCACATTCTCCCGTGCAACGCGGCTGCTAGTCCTCCTTTTATGCGAAATCTTAACGTTCCACCTCATGTCCAAGGCACCAAAGCCCCCTAAAAATCAATAATCGATAACCAAAACTTGAATTGTACTGCTTCTTACTGGCTATTTCTTCAACTTAGAAGAATCTTCTGTGTTCTACTATGGAGCTTTTAGTGTCTCCGCATACCGCAGCACGCGACATAGCTTTGCAGACGAAAAATGTAAACGTCTCAGAGAGAAAAGCGGCCAATGTGACGATCTGGCTTTAAGTCGATTCAATAACAAATGACGAAAACGGACGGATTTCTCAGGTTTTTACTACATATGAAACCTTTTCATATTCTCCCGTGCAACGCGGCTTCTAGTCCTACTTTCAGGCATAATCATAAGGTCCTAGGTCATGTCCAAGCCACCAAAGCCGGCTAAAAATCAATAATCGATAACCAAAACTTGAACTGTACTGCTTCTTACTGACTATTGCTTCAACTTAGAAGATTCTTATGTGTTCTACTATGGTTCTTTTAGAGTTTCCGCATACCGCAGCACGCGACATAGCTTTGCAGACTATAAATGTAACCGTCTCAGAGAGAAAAGCGGCCAATGTGACGATCTGGCTTTAAGTCGATTCGATAACAAATGACGAAAACCGACGGATTTATCAGGTTTTTACTACATATGAAACCTTTTCTCATTCTCCCGTCCAACGCGGCTGGTAGTCCTCCTTTCATGCAAAATCTTAAGGTTCCACCTCATGTCCAAGGCAACAAAGCCGGCAAAATATCAATAATCGATAACCAAAACTTGAATTGTACTGCTTCTTCCTGGCGATTCCTCCAACTTTGAAGCTTCTTCTGTGTTCTACTATGGTGCTTTTAGAGTCTCCGCATACCGCAGCACGCGACATAGCTTTGCAGACGATAAATGTAACCGTCTCAGAGAGAAAAGCTGCCAATGTAACGATCTGGCTTTAAGTCGATTCGATAACAAATGACGAAAACGGACGGATTTCTTAGGTTTTTACTTTTCACATTCTCCCGTGCAGCACGGCTGCAAGTCCTCCTTTCATGCAAAATTTTAAGGTCCTAGGTCATGTCCAAGCCACCAAAGCCGGCTAAAAATCAATAATCGATTACCAAAACTTGAATGGTACTGCTTCTTACTGACTATTGCTTCAACATAGAAGCTTCTTATGTGTTCTACTATGGTGCTTTTAGTGTCTCCGCATACCGCAGCACGCGACATAGCTTTGCAGACGATAAATGTAACCGTCTCAGAGAGAAAAGCGGCCAATGTGAAGATCTGGCTTTAAGTCGATTCGATAACAAATGACGAAAACGGACGGATTTCTCAGGTTTTTACTACATATGAACACTTTTCACATTCTCCCGTGCATCTCGGCTGCTAATCCTCTTTCCAATGCAGAATCTTAATGTGCCACCCCATGTCCAAGGCACAAAAGCCGCCTAAAAATCAATAATCGATAACCAAAACTTGAATTGTAATGCTTATTACTGGCTATTTCTTCAACTTAGAAGCTTCTTCTGTGTTCTACTATGGTGCTTTTAGAGTCTCCGCATACCGCAGCACGCGACATAGCTTTGCAGACGATAAATGTAACCGATTCGGAGAGAAGAGCGGCCAATGTGACGATCTGGCTTTAAGTCGATTCGATAACAAATGACGAAAACGGACGGACTTGTCAGGTTTTTACTACATATGAACGCTTTTCACATTCTCCCGTTCCACGCGGCTGCTAGTCCTCCTTTCATGCAAAATCTTAAGATTCCACCTTATGTCTAAGGCACTAAAGCCGGCCAAAAATTAATAATCGATAACCAAAACTTGAATTGTACTGTTTCTTACTGGCTATTGCTTCAACTTAGAAGCTTCTTCTGTGTTCTACTATGGTGCTTTTAGTGTCTCCGCATACCGCAGCACGCAACATAGCTTTGCAGACGATAAATGTATCCGTATCAGAGAGAAAAGCGGCCAATGTGACGATCTGGCTTTAAGTCGATTCGATAACAAATGACGTAAAAGGAAGGATTTCTCAGGTTTTTACTACATATGAACACTTTTCACATTCTCCCGTGCAACACGGCTGAAAGTCCTCCTTTCATGCGAAATTTTTAGGTCCTAGGTCATGTCCAAGCCACCAAAGCCGGCTAAAAATCAATAATCGATAACCAAAACTTGAATTGTACTGCTTCTTACTGACTATTGCTTCAACATAGAAGCTTCTTATGTGTTCTACTAAGGTGCTTTTAGTGTCTCCGCATACCGCAGCACGCGACATAGCTTTGCAGATGATAAATGTAACCGTCTCTGAGAGAAAAGCGGCCAATGGGACGATCTGGCTTTAAGTCGATTCGATAACAAATGACGAAAACGGACGGACTTCTCAGGTTTTTTTTACATATGAACACTTTTCACATTCTCCCGTGCAACACGGCTGCAAGTCCTCCTTTCATGCGAAACTTTTAGGTCCTAGGTCATGTCCAAGCCACCAAAGCCGGCTAAAAATCAATAATCGATAACCAAAACTTAAATTGTACTGTTTCTTACTGGCTATTGCTTCAACTTAGAAGCTTCTTCTGTGTTCTACTATGGTGCTTTTAGTGTCTCCGCATACCGCAGCACGCGACATAGCTTTGCAGACGATAAATGTAACCGTCTCAGAGAGAAAAGCGGCCAATGTGACGATCTGGCTTTAAGTCGATTCGATAACAAATGACGTAAAAGGAAGGATTTCTCAGGTTTTTACTACATATGAACACTTTTCACATTCTCCCGTGCAACACGGCTGAAAGTCCTCCTTTCATGCGAAATTTTTAGGTCCTAGGTCATGTCCATGGCACCAAAGCCGGCAAAAAATTAATAATCGATTACCAAAACTTGAATTGTACTACTTCTTACTGGCTATTACTTCAACTTAGAAGCTTCTTCTGTGTTCTACTATGGTGCTTTTAGTGTCTCCGCATACCGCAGCACGCGACATAGCTTTGCAGACGATAAATGTAACCGTCTCAGAGAGAAAAGCGGCCAATGTGACGATCTGGCTTTAAGTCGATTCGATAACAAATGACGTAAAAGGAAGGATTTCTCAGGTTTTTACTACATATGAACACTTTTCACATTCTCCCGTGCAACACGGCTGAAAGTCCTCCTTTCATGCGAAATTTTTAGGTCCTAGGTCATGTCCATGGCACCAAAGCCGGCAAAAAATTAATAATCGATTACCAAAACTTGAATTGTACTACTTCTTACTGGCTATTACTTCAACTTAGAAGCTTCTTCTGTGTTCTACTATGGTGCTTTTAGTGTCTCCGCATACCGCAGCACGCGACATAGCTTTGCAGACGATAAATGTAACCGTCTCAGAGAAAAAAGCGGCCAATGTGACGATCTGGCTTTAAGTCGATTCGATAACAAAAGACGATAATGGACGGATTTCTCAGGTTTTTACTACATATGAACCCTTTATCACATTCTCCCGTGCAACGCGGCTGCTAGTCCTCCTTTCATGCAAAATCTTATGGTCCTAGGTTATGTCCAAGCCACCAAAGCTGGCTAAAAAGTGAATAATCGACAACTAAAACTTGAATTGTACTACTTCTTACTGGCTACTGCTTCAACTTAGAAGCTTATTCTGTGTTCTACTATGGTGCTATTAGTGTCTCCGTATACCGCAGCACGCGACATAGCTTTGCATACGATAAATGTAACCGATTCAGAGAGAAGAGCGGCCAATGTGACGATCTGGCTTTAAGTCGATTCCAAAACAAATGACGAAAACGGACGGATTTCTCAGATTTTTACTACATATGAACCCTTTTCACATTCTCCCGTGCAACGCGGCTGCTAGTCCTCTTTCATGCATAATCTTAAGGTTCCACCTCATGTCTATGGCACCAAAGCCGGCAAAAAATCAATTTTCGATAACCAAAACTTGAATTGTACGGCTTCTTACTGGCTATTGCTTCAAATTAGAAGCTTCTTCTGTGTTCTGCTATGGTGCTTTTAGAATCTCCGCATACCGCAGCACGCGACATAGCTTTGCAGACAATAAATGTAACCGTCTCAGAGAGAAAAGCGGCCAATGTGACGATCTGGCTTTAAGTCGATTCGATAACGAATGACGAAAACGGACTGATTTCTCAGGTTTTTACTTTTCACATTCTCCCGTGCAACCGGACTGCTAGTCCTCCTTTCATACAAAATCTTAACGTTCCATCTCATGTCCAAGGCACCAAAGCCCCCTAAAAATCAATAATCGATAACCTAAACTTGAATTGTACTGCTTCTTACTTACTATTGCTTCAACTTAGAAGATACTTCTGTGTTCTACTATGGTGCTTTTAGTGTCTCCGCATACCGCAGCACGCGACATAGCTTTGCAGACGAAAAATGTATCCGTCTCAGAGAGAAAAGCGGCCAATGTGACGATCTGGCTTTAAGTCGATTCGATAACAAATGACGAAAACGGACGGATTTCTCAGGTTTTTACTACATATGAAACCTTTTCATATTTTCCCGTGCAACGCGGCTGCTAGTCCTCTTTTCATGTAAAATCTTAAGGTCCTAGGTCATGTCCAAGCCACCAAAGCCGGCTAAAAATCAATAATCGATAACCAAAACTTGTATTGTACTGCTTCTTACTGACTATTGCTTCAACTTAGAAGCTTCTTATGTGTTCTACTATGGTTCTTTTAGAGTTTCCGCATACCGCAGCACGCGACATAGCTTTGCAGACTATAAATGTAACCGTCTCAGAGAGAAAAGCGGCCAATGTGACGATCTGGCTTTAAGTCGATTCGATAACAAATGACGAAAACGGACTGATTTCTCAGGTTTTTACTTTTCACATTCTCCCGTGCAACGGGGCTGCTAGTCCTCCTTTCATGTAAAATCTTAAGGTTCCACCTTATGACCATAGTAACAAGGCCGGCTAAAAATCAATAATCGATAACCAAAACTTGAATTGTACTGCTTCTTACTGGCTATTGCTTCAACTTAGAAGCTTCTTCTGTGTTTTACTATGGTGCTTTTAGTATCTCCGCATACCGCAGCACGCGACATAGCTTTGCAGACGATAAAAGTAACCGTCTCAGAGAGAAGAGCGGCCAATGTGACGATCTGGCTTTAAGTCGATTCGATAACAAATGACGAAAACGGACGGATTTGTCAGGTTCTTACTACATATGAACGCTTTTCACATTCTCCCGTGCAACGGGGCTGCTAGTCCTCCTTTCATGCAAAATCTTAAGGTTCCACTTTATGTCCAAAGCACCAAGGCCGGCTAAAAATCAATAATCGATAAACAAAACTAGAATTGTACTGCTTCTTACTGGCTATTGCTTCAACTTAGAAGCTTCTTCTGTGTTCTAATATTGTGCTTTTAGTGTCTCCGCATACCGCAGCACGCGACATAGCTTTGCAGACGATAAATGTAACCGTCTCAGAGAGAAAAGCGGCCAATGTGACGATCTGACTTTAAGTCGATTCGATAACAAATGACGAAAACGGACGGAGTTCTCAGGTTTTTACTACATATGAACACTTTTCACATTCTCCCGTGCAACACGGCTGCAAGTCCTCCTTTCATGCAAAATTTTAAGGTCCTAGGTCATGTCCAAGCCACCAAAGCCGGCTAAAAAGTGAGTAATCGACAACTAAAACTTGAATTGTACTACTTCTTACTGGCTATTACTTCAACTTAGAAGCTTCTTCTGTGTTCTACTATGGTGCATTTAGTGTCTCTGCATACCGCAGCACGCGACATAGCTTTGCAGACGATAAATGTAATGGCCTCAGAGAGAAAACCGGCCAATGTGACGATCTGGCTTTAAGTCGATTCGATAACAAATGACAATAACGGACGGATTTCTCAGGTTTTTACTACATATGAACCCTTTATCACATTCTCCCGTGCAACGCGGCTGCTAGTCCTCCTTTTATGCGAAATCTTAACGTTCCACCTCATGTCCAAGGCACCAAAGCCCCCTAAAAATCAATAATCGATAACCAAAACTTGAATTGTACTGCTTCTTACTGGCTATTTCTTCAACTTAGAAGAATCTTCTGTGTTCTACTATGGTGCTTTTAGTGTCTCCGCATACCGCAGCACGCGACATAGCTTTGCAGACGAAAAATGTAAACGTCTCAGAGAGAAAAGCGGCCAATGTGACGATCTGGCTTTAAGTCGATTCAATAACAAATGACGAAAACGGACGGATTTCTCAGGTTTTTACTACATATGAAACCTTTTCATATTCTCCCGTGCAACGCGGCTTCTAGTCCTACTTTCAGGCATAATCATAAGGTCCTAGGTCATGTCCAAGCCACCAAAGCCGGCTAAAAATCAATAATCGATAACCAAAACTTGAACTGTACTGCTTCTTACTGACTATTGCTTCAACTTAGAAGATTCTTATGTGTTCTACTATGGTTCTTTTAGAGTTTCCGCATACCGCAGCACGCGACATAACTTTGCAGACTATAAATGTAACCGTCTCAGAGAGAAAAGCGGCCAATGTGACGATCTGGCTTTAAGTCGATTCGATAACAAATGACGAAAACGGACGGATTTATCAGGTTTTTACTACATATGAAACCTTTTCTCATTCTCCCGTCCAACGCGGCTGGTAGTCCTCCTTTCATGCAAAATCTTAAGGTTCCACCTCATGTCCAAGGCAACAAAGCCGGCAAAATATCAATAATCGATAACCAAAACTTGAATTGTACTGCTTCTTCCTGGCGATTCCTCCAACTTTGAAGCTTCTTCTGTGTTCTACTATGGTGCTTTTAGAGTCTCCGCATACCGCAGCACGCGACATAGCTTTGCAGACGATAAATGTAACCGTCTCAGAGAGAAAAGCTGCCAATGTAACGATCTGGCTTTAAGTCGATTCGATAACAAATGACGAAAACGGACGGATTTCTTAGGTTTTTACTTTTCACATTCTCCCGTGCAGCACGGCTGCAAGTCCTCCTTTCATGCAAAATTTTAAGGTCCTAGGTCATGTCCAAGCCACCAAAGCCGGCTAAAAATCAATAATCGATTACCAAAACTTGAATGGTACTGCTTCTTACTGACTATTGCTTCAACATAGAAGCTTCTTATGTGTTCTACTATGGTGCTTCTAGTGTCTCCGCATACCGCAGCACGCGACATAGCTTTGCAGACGATAAATGTAACCGTCTCAGAGAGAAAAGCGGCCAATGTGAAGATCTGGCTTTAAGTCGATTCGATAACAAATGACGAAAACGGACGGATTTCTCAGGTTTTTACTACATATGAACACTTTTCACATTCTCCCGTGCATCTCGGCTGCTAATCCTCTTTCCAATGCAGAATCTTAATGTGCCACCCCATGTCCAAGGCACAAAAGCCGCCTAAAAATCAATAATCGATAACCAAAACTTGAATTGTAATGCTTATTACTGGCTATTTCTTCAACTTAGAAGCTTCTTCTGTGTTCTACTATGGTGCTTTTAGAGTCTCCGCATACCGCAGCACGCGACATAGCTTTGCAGACGATAAATGTAACCGATTCGGAGAGAAGAGCGGCCAATGTGACGATCTGGCTTTAAGTCGATTCGATAACAAATGACGAAAACGGACGGATTTGTCAGGTTTTTACTACATATGAACGCTTTTCACATTCTCCCGTTCCACGCGGCTGCTAGTCCTCCTTTCATGCAAAATCTTAAGATTCCACCTTATGTCTAAGGCACTAAAGCCGGCCAAAAATCAATAATCGATAACCAAAACTTGAATTGTACTGTTTCTTACTGGCTATTGCTTCAACTTAGAAGCTTCTTCTGTGTTCTACTATGGTGCTTTTAGTGTCTCCGCATACCGCAGCACGCAACATAGCTTTGCAGACGATAAATGTATCCGTATCAGAGAGAAAAGCGGCCAATGTGACGATCTGGCTTTAAGTCGATTCGATAACAAATGACGTAAAAGGAAGGATTTCTCAGGTTTTTACTACATATGAACACTTTTCACATTCTCCCGTGCAACACGGCTGAAAGTCCTCCTTTCATGCGAAATTTTTAGGTCCTAGGTCATGTCCAAGCCACCAAAGCCGGCTAAAAATCAATAATCGATAACCAAAACTTGAATTGTACTGCTTCTTACTGACTATTGCTTCAACGTAGAAGCTTCTTATGTGTTCTACTAAGGTGCTTTTAGTGTCTCCGCATACCGCAGCACGCGACATAGCTTTGCAGATGATAAATGTAACCGTCTCTGAGAGAAAAGCGGCCAATGGGACGATCTGGCTTTAAGTCGATTCGATAACAAATGACGAAAACGGACGGATTTCTCAGGTTTTTTTTACATATGAACACTTTTCACATTCTCCCGTGCAACACGGCTGCAAGTCCTCCTTTCATGCGAAACTTTTAGGTCCTAGGTCATGTCCAAGCCACCAAAGCCGGCTAAAAATCAATAATCGATAACCAAAACTTAAATTGTACTGTTTCTTACTGGCTATTGCTTCAACTTAGAAGCTTCTTCTGTGTTCTACTATGGTGCTTTTAGTGTCTCCGCATACCGCAGCACGCGACATAGCTTTGCAGACGATAAATGTAACCGTCTCAGAGAGAAAAGCGGCCAATGTGACGATCTGGCTTTAAGTCGATTCGATAACAAATGACGTAAAAGGAAGGATTTCTCAGGTTTTTACTACATATGAACACTTTTCACATTCTCCCGTGCAACACGGCTGAAAGTCCTCCTTTCATGCGAAATTTTTAGGTCCTAGGTCATGTCCATGGCACCAAAGCCGGCAAAAAATTAATAATCGATTACCAAAACTTGAATTGTACTACTTCTTACTGGCTATTACTTCAACTTAGAAGCTTCTTCTGTGTTCTACTATGGTGCTTTTAGTGTCTCCGCATACCGCAGCACGCGACATAGCTTTGCAGACGATAAATGTAACCGTCTCAGAGAGAATAGCGGCCAATGTGGCGATCTGGCTTTAAGTCGATATGATAACAAATGACGAAAACCCACGGATTTCTCAGGTTTTTACTACATATGAATACTTTTCACATTCTCCCGTGCAACGCGGTTGCTAGTCCTCCTTTCATGCAAAATCTTAAGGTTCCACCTCATGTCCAAGCCACCATAGCCGGCTAAAAAGTGAATAATCGATAACTAAAACTTGAATTCTACTACTTCTTACTGGCAATCGCGTCAACTTAGAAGCTTCTTCTGTGTTCTACTATGGTGCTTTTAGTGTCTCCGCATACCGCAGCACGCGACATAGCTTTGCAGACGATAAATGTAACCGACTCAGAGAGGAGAGCGGCCAATGTGACGATCTGGCTTTAAGTCGATTCGATAACAAATGACGAAAACGGACGGATATCTCAAGTTTTTACTACATATGAACCCTTTTCACATTCTCCCGTGCAACGCGGCTGCTAGTCCTCCTTTCATGCAAAATCTTAAGATTCCACCTTATGTCCAAGGCACCAAAGCCGGCCAAAAATCAATAATCGATAACCAAAACTTGAATTGGACTGCTTCTTACTGGCTATTGCTTCAACTTAGAAGCTTCTTCTGTGTTCTACTATGGTGCTTTTAGTGTCTCCGCATACCGCAGCACGCGACATAGCTTTGCAGACGATAAATGTAACCGACTCAGAGAGAAGAGCGGCCAATGTGACGATCTGGCTTTATGTCGATTCGATAACAAATGACGAAAACGGACGGATTTCTCAGGTTTTTACTACATATGAACCCTTTTCATATTCTCCCGTGCAACGCGGCTTCTAGTCCTCCTTTCAGGCAAAATCTTAAGGTCCTAGGTCATGTCCAAGCCACCAAAGCCGGCTAAAAATCAATAATCGATAACCAAAACTTGAATTGTACTGCTTCTTACTGACTTGCTTCAACTTAGAAGCTTCTTATATGTTCTACTATGGTGCTTTTAGAGTTTCCGCAACCGCAGCACGCGACATAGCTTTGCAGACTATAAATGTAACCGTCTCAGAGAGAAAAGCGGCCAATGTGACGATCTGGCTTTAAGTCGATTCGATAACAAATGACGAAAACGGACGGATTTCTCCGGTTTTTACTACATATGAAACCTTTTCCCATTCTCCCGTGCAACGCGGCTGCTAGTCCTCCTTTCATGCAAAATCTTAAGGTTGCACCTCATGTCCAAGGCACCAAAGCCGACTAAAAATCAATAATCGATGACCAAAACTTGAATTGTACTGCTTCTTACTGGCGATTCCTTCAACTTAGAAGCTTCTTCTGTGTTCTACTATGGTGCTTTTAGAGTCTCCGCATACCGCAGCACGCGACATAGCTTTGCAGACGATAAATGTAACCGTCTCAGAGAGAAAAGCAGCCAATGTGACGATCTGGCTTTAAGTCGATTCGATAACAAATGACGAAAACGGACGGATTTCTCAGGTTTTTACTACATATGAACCCTTTTCACATTCTCCCGTGCAACGCGGCTGCTAGTCCTCCTTTCATGCAAAATCTTAAGGTCCTATGTCGTGTACAAGCCACCAAAGCCGGGTAAAAGTCAATAATCGATAACCAAAACTTGAATTGTAATGCTTCTTACTGACTATTGCTTCAACTTAGAAGCTTCTTATGTCTTCTACTATGGTGCTCTTAGTGTTTCCGCATACCGCAGAACGCGACATAGCTTTGCAGACTATAAATGTAACCGTCTCAGAGAGAAAAGCGGCCAATGTGACGATCTGGCTTTAAGTCGAATCGATAACAAATGACGAAAACGGACGGATTTCTTAGGTGTTAACTATATATGAACACTTTTCACATTCTCCCGTGCAACGGTGCTGCTAGTCCTCCTTTCATGCAAAATCCTAAAGTCCTAGGTCATGTCCAAGCCACCAAAGCCGGCTAAAAAGTGAATAATCGACAACTAAAACTTCAATTGTACTACTTCTTACTGGCTATTACTTCAACTTAGAAGCTTCTTCTGTGTTCTACTATGGTGCTTTTAGTGTCTCCGTATGGCGCAGCACGCGACATAGCTTTGCACACGATAAATGTAACCGTTTCAGAGAGAAGAGCGGCCAATGTGACGATCTGGCTTTACGTCGATTCGATAACAAATGCCGAAAACGGACGGATTTCTCAGGTTTTTACTACATATGAACCCTTTTCATATTCTCCCGTGCAACGCGGCTGCTAGTCCTCCTTTCATGCAAAATCTTAAGGTCCTAGGTCATGTCCAAGCCACCAAAGCCGGCTAAAAGTCAATAATCGATAACCAAAACTTTAATTGGACTGCTTCTTACTGGCTATTGCATCAACTTAGAAGTTCTTCTGTGTTCTACTATGGTGCTTTTAGTGTCTCCGCATACCCCAGCACGCGACATAGCTTTGCAGACGATAAATGTAACCGTCTCAGAGATAAAAGCGGCCAATGTGACGATCTGGCTTTAAGTCGATTCGATAACAAATGACGAAAACGGACGGATTTCTCAGGTTTTTGCTAAATATGAAAACTTTTCACATTCTCCCGTGCAACGAGGCTGCTAGTACTCCTTTCATGCTAAATCTTAAGGTCCTAGGTCATGTCCTAGCCACCAAAGCCGGCTAAAAAGTGAACAATCTACAACTAAATCTTGAATTGTACTACCTCTTACTGGCTATTACTTCAACTTAGAAGCTTCTTCTGTGTTCTACTATGGTGCTTTTAGAGTCTCCGCATACCGCATCACGCGACATAGCTTTGCAGACGATATATGTAACCGTCTCAGAGAGAAAAGCGGCCAATGTGACGATCTGGCTTTAAGTCGATTCGATAACAAATGACGATAACGGACGGATTTATCAGGTTTTTACTACATATGAACCCTTTTCACATACTCCCGTGCAAAGCGGCTGCTAGTCCTCCTTTCATGCAAATTCTTAAGGTCCTAGGTCATGTCCAAGCCACCGAAGCCGGCTAAAGAGTGAATAATCGACAACTAAAACTTGAATTCTACTACATCTTACTGGCTATTGCCGCAACTTAGAAGCTTCTTCTGTGTTCTACTATGGTGCATTTAGTGTCTCAGCATAAGGCAGCACGCGACATCGCTTTGCAGACGATAAATGTAACCGATTCAGAGAGAAGAGCGGCCAATGTGACGATCTGGCTTTAAGTCGATTCGATAAAAAATGACGGAAACGGACGGATTTCTCAGGTTTTTACTACATATGAACCCTTTTCACATTCTCCCGTGCAACGCGGCTGCTAGTCCTCCTTTCATGCAAAATCTTAAGATTCCACCTTATGTCCAAGGCACCAAAGCCGGCCAAAAATCAATAATCGATAACCAAAACTTGAATTGTACTGCTTCTTACTGGCTATTGCTTCAACTTAGAAGCTTCTTCTGTGTTCTACTATGGTGCTTTTAGTGTCTCCGCATACCGCAGCACGCGACATAGCTTTGCAGACGAAAAATGTAACCGTCTCAGAGAGAAAAGCGGCCAATGTGACGATCTGGCTTTATTTCGATTCGATAACAAATGACGAAAACGGTCGGATTTCTCAGGTTGTTACTACATATGAACCCCTTTCATATTCTCCCGTGCAACGCGGCTTCTAGTCCTCCTTTCAGGCAAAATCTTAAGGTCCTAGGTCATGTAAAAGCCACCAAAGCTGGCTAAAAATCAATAATCGATAACCAAAACTTGAATTGTACTGCTTCTTACTGACTATTGCTTCAACTTAGAAGCTTCTTATATGTTCTACTATGGTGCTTTTAGAGTTTCCGCATACCGCAGCAGGCGACATAGCTTAGCAGACTATAAATGTAACCGTCTCAGAGAGAAAAGCGGCCAATGTGACGATCTGGCTTTAAGTCGATTCGATAACAAATGACGAAAACGGACGGATTTCTCAGGTTTTTACTACATATGAAACCTTTTCTCATTCTCCCGTGCAACGCGGCTGCTAGTCCTCCTTTCATGCAAAATCTTAAGGTTCCACCTCATGTCCAAAGCACCAAAGCCGACTAAAAATCAATAATCGATGACCAAAACTTGAATTGTACTGCTTCTTACTGGCGATTCCTTCAACTTAGAAGCTTCTTCTGTGTTCTACTATGGTGCTTTTAGAGTCTCCGCATACCGCAGCACGCGACATAGCTTTGCAGACGATAAATGTAACCGTCTCAGAGAGAAAAGCGGCCAATGTGACGATCTGGCTTTAAGTCGATTCGATAACAAATGACGAAAACGGACGGATTTCTCAGGTTTTTACTACATATGAACCCTTTTCACATTCTCCCGTGCAACGCGGCTGCTAGTCCTCCCTTCATGCAAAATCTTAAGTTCCTAGGTCATGTGCAAGCCAGCAAAGCCGGGTAAAAGTCAATAATCGATAACCAAAACTTGAATTTTACTGCTTCTTACTGAGTATTGCTTCAACTTAGAAGCTTCTTATGTGTTCTACTATGGTGCTTTTAGTGTTTCCGCATTCCGCGGCACGCGACATAGCTTTGCAGACGATAAATGTAACCGTCTCATAGAGAAAAGCGGCCAATGTGACGATCTGGCTTTAAGTTGTTTCGATATTAAATGACGATAACGGACGGATTTCTCAGGTTTTTACTAGATATGAACCCTTTTCACATTCTCCCGTGCAACGCGGCTGCTAGTCCTCCTTTCATGCAAAATCTTAAGGTCCTAGGTCATGTCTAAGCCACCAAAGCCGGCTAACGAGTGAATAATCGACAACTAAAACTTGAATTCTACTACTTCTTACTGGCTATTGCTTCAACTTAGAAGCACCTTCTGTGTTCTACTATGGTGCTTTTAGTGTCTTCGCATACCGCAGCACGCGACATAGCTTTGCAGACGATAAATGTAACCGTCTCAGAGAGAAAAGCGGCCAATGTGACGATCTGGCTTTAAGTCGATTCGATAACAAATGACGAAAACGGACGGATTTCTCAGGTTTTTACTACATACGAACACTTTTCACATTCTCCCGTGCAACGCGGCTGCTAGTCCTCCTTTCAAGCAATATCTTAAGATTCCACCTTATGTCCAAGACACCAAAGCCCCCTAAAAATCAATAATCGATAACCAAAACTTGAATTGTACTGCTTCTTACTGGCTATTGCTTCAACTTAGAAGTTCTTCTGTGTTCTACTATGGTGCTTTTAGTGTCTCCGCATACCGCAGCACGCCACATAGCTTTGCAGACGAAAAATGTAACCGTCTCAGAGAGAAAAGCGGCCAATGTGACGATCTGGCTTTAAGTCGATTCGATAACAAATGACGAAAACGGACGGATTTCTCAGGTGTTTACTATATATGAACACTTTTCACATTCTGCCGTGCAACGGGGCTGCTAGTCCTCCTTTCTTGCAAAATCCTAAGGTCCTAGGTCATGTCCAAGCCACCAAAGCCGGCTAAAAAGTGAATAATCGACAACTAAAACTTCAATTGTACTACTTCTTACTTGCTATTACTTCAACATAGAAGCTTCTTCTGTGTTCTACTATGGTGCTTTTAGTGTCTCCGCATGCCGCAGCACGCGACATAGCTTTGCACACGATAAATGTAACCGTTTTAGAGAGAAGAGCGGCCAATTTGACGATCTGGCTTTACGTCGATTCGATAACAAATGCCGAAAACGGACGGATTTCTCAGGTTTTTACTACATATGAACCCTTTTCATATTCTCCCGTGCAACGCGGCTGCTAGTCCTCCTTTCATGCAAAATCTTAATTTCCTAGGTCATGTCCAAGCCACCAAAGCCGGCTAAAAAGTGAACAATCTACAACAAAAACGTGAATTGGACTGCTTCTTACTGGCTATTGCTTCAACTTAGAAGCTTCTTCTGTGTTCTACTATGGTGCTTTTAGTGTCTCCGCAGCACGCGACATAGCTATGCAGACGATAAATGTAACCGTCTCAGAGAGAAAAGCGGCCAATGTGACGATCTGACTTTAAGTCGATTCGATAACAAATGACGAAAACGGACGGATTTCTCAGGTTTTTACTACATATGAACTTTTTTCACATTATCCCGTGCAACGCGGCTGCTAGTCCTCCTTTCATGCAAAATCTTAAGGTTCCACCTCATGTCCAAGGCACCAAAGCCGTCTAAAAATCAATAATCGATAACCAAAACTTGAATTGTACTGCTTCTTACTGGCAATTGCTTCAACTTAGAAGCTTCTTCTGTGTTCTACTATGATGCTTTTAGAATCTCCGCATACCGCAGCACGCGACATAGCTTTGCAGACGATAAATGTTACCGTCTCAGAGAGAAAAGCGACCAATGTGACGATCTGGCTGTATGTCGATTCGATAACAAATGACGAAAACGGACTGAGTTCTCAGGTTTTTACTACATATGAACACTTTTCACATTCTCCCGTGCAACGGGGCTGCTTGTCCTCTTTACAGGCAAAATCTCAAGGTACTAGGTCATGTCCAAGCCTCCAAAGCCGGCTAAAAAGTGAACACTCGACAACTAAAACTTGAATTGTACTACTTCTTACTGGCTATTACTTCAACTTAGAAGCTTCTTCTGTGTTCCAATATGGTGCTTTTAGTGTCTCTGCATACAGCAGCATTCGACATAGCTTTGCAGACGATAAATGTAACCGTCTCATAGAGAAAAGCGGCCAATGTGACGATCTGGCTTTAAGTCGATTCGATAACAAATGACGAAAACGGACGGATTTCTCAGGTTTTTACTACATATAAACCCTTTTCACATACTCCCGTGCAACGCGGCTGCTAGTCCTCCTTTCATGCAAAATCTTAAGGTCCTAGGTCATGTCCAAGCCACCAAAGCCGGCTAAAGAGTGAATAATCGAACACTAAAACTTGAATTGTACTACTTCATACTGGCTATTGCTTGAACTTAGAAGCTTCTTCTGTGTTCTACTATTGTGCTTTTAGTGTCTCCGCATACCGCAGCACGCGACATAGCTTTGCAGACGATAAATGTAACCGATTCAGAGAGAAGAGCGACCAATGTGACGATCTGGCTGTAAGTCGATTCGATAACAAATGTCGAAAACGGACGGATTTCTCAGGTTTTTACTACATATGAACCCTTTTTACATTCTCCCGTGCAACGCGGCTGCTACTCCTCCTTTCATGCAAAATCTTAAGGTCCTATGTCATGTGCAAGCCACCAAAGCCGGGTAAAAGTCAATAATCGATAACCAAAACTTGTAATGTACTGCTTATTACTGGCTATTGCTTCAACTTAGAAGCTTCTTCTGTGTTCTACTATGGTGCTTTTAGAGTCTCCGCATACCGCAGCACGCGACATAGCTTTGCAGACGATAAATGCAACCGATTCAGAGAGAAGAGCGGCCAATGTGACGATCTGGCTTTAAGTCGATTCGATAACAAATGACGAAAACGGACGGATTTCTCAGGTTTTTACTACATACGAACACTTTTCACATTCTCCCGTGCAACGCGGCTGCTAGTCCTCCTTTCAAGCAATATCTTAAGATTCCACCTTATGTCCAAGACACCAAAGCCCCCTAAAAATCAATAATCGATAACCAAAACTTGAATTGTACTGCTTCTTACTGGCTATTGCTTCAACTTAGAAGTTCTTCTGTGTTCTACTATGGTGCTTTTAGTGTCTCCGCATACCGCAGCACGCCACATAGCTTTGCAGACGAAAAATGTAACCGTCTCAGAGAGAAAAGCGGCCAATGTGACGATCTGGCTTTAAGTCGATTCGATAACAAATGACGAAAACGGACGGATTTCTCAGGTGTTTACTATATATGAACACTTTTCACATTCTGCCGTGCAACGGGGCTGCTAGTCCTCCTTTCTTGCAAAATCCTAAGGTCCTAGGTCATGTCCAAGCCACCAAAGCCGGCTAAAAAGTGAATAATCGACAACTAAAACTTCAATTGTACTACTTCTTACTGGCTATTACTCAACATAGAAGCTTCTTCTGTGTTCTACTATGGTGCTTTTAGTGTCTCCGCATGCCGCAGCACGCGACATAGCTTTGCACACGATAAATGTAACCGTTTTAGAGAGAAGAGCGGCCAATTTGACGATCTGGCTTTACGTCGATTCGATAACAAATGCCGAAAACGGACGGATTTCTCAGGTTTTTACTACATATGAACCCTTTTCATATTCTCCCGTGCAACGCGGCTGCTAGTCCTCCTTTCATGCAAAATCTTAAGGTCCTAGGTCATGTCCAAGCCACCAAAGCCGGCTAAAAAGTGAACAATCTACAACAAAAACGTGAATTGGACTGCTTCTTACTGGCTATTGCTTCAACTTAGAAGCTTCTTCTGTGTTCTACTATGGTGCTTTTAGTGTCTCCGCAGCACGCGACATAGCTATGCAGACGATAAATGTAACCGTCTCAGAGAGAAAAGCGGCCAATGTGACGATCTGACTTTAAGTCGATTCGATAACAAATGACGAAAACGGACGGATTTCTCAGGTTTTTACTACATATGAACTTTTTTTACATTATCCCGTGCAACGCGGCTGCTAGTCCTCCTTTCATGCAAAATCTTAAGGTTCCACCTCATGTCCAAGGCACCAAAGCCGTCTAAAAATCAATAATCGATAACAAAAAACTTGAATTGTACTGCTTCTTACTGGCAATTGCTTCAACTTAGAAGCTTCTTCTGTGTTCTACTATGATGCTTTTAGAATCTCCGCATACCGCAGCACGCGACATAGCTTTGCAGACGATAAATGTTACCGTCTCAGAGAGAAAAGCGACCAATGTGACGATCTGGCTGTATGTCGATTCGATAACAAATGACGAAAACGGACTGAGTTCTCAGGTTTTTACTACATATGAACACTTTTCACATTCTCCCGTGCAACGGGGCTGCTTGTCCTCTTTTCAGGCAAAATCTCAAGGTACTAGGTCATGTCCAAGCCTCCAAAGCCGGCTAAAAAGTGAACGATCGACAACTAAAACTTGAATTGTACTACTTCTTACTGGCTATTACTTCAACTTAGAAGCTTCTTCTGTGTTCCACTATGGTGCTTTTAGTGTCTCTGCATACCGCAGCATTCGACATAGCTTTGCAGACGATAAATGTAACCGTCTCATAGAGAAAAGCGGCCAATGTGACGATCTGGCTTTAAGTCGATTCGATAAAAAATGACGAAAACGGACGGATTTCTCAGGTTTTTACTACATATAAACCCTTTTCACATACTCCCGTGCAACGCGGCTGCTAGTCCTCCTTTCATGCAAAATCTTAAGGTCCTAGGTCATGTCCAAGCCACCAAAGCCGGCTAAAGAGTGAATAATCGAACACTAAAACTTGAATTGTACTACTTCTTACTGGCTATTGCTTGAACTTAGAAGCTTCTTCTGTGTTCTACTATTGTGCTTTTAGTGTCTCCGCATACCGCAGCACGCGACATAGCTTTGCAGACGATAAATGTAACCGATTCAGAGAGAAGAGCGGCCAATGTGACGATCTGGCTGTAAGTCGATTCGATAACAAATGTCGAAAACGGACGGATTTCTCAGGTTTTTACTACATATGAAATCTTTTTACATTCTCCCGTGCAACGCGGCTGCTAGTCCTCCTTTCATGCAAAATCTTAAGGTCCTATGTCATGTGCAAGCCACCAAAGCCGGGTAAAAGTCAATAATCGATAACCAAAACTTGTAATGTACTGCTTATTACTGGCTATTGCTTCAACTTAGAAGCTTCTTCTGTGTTCTACTATGGTGCTTTTAGAGTCTCCGCATACCGCAGCACGCGACATAGCTTTGCAGACGATAAATGCAACCGATTCAGAGAGAAGAGCGGCCAATGTGACGATCTGGCTTTAAGTCGATTCGATAACAAATGACGAAAACGGACGGATTTCTCAGGTTTTTACTACATACGAACACTTTTCACATTCTCCCGTGCAACGCGGCTGCTAGTCCTCCTTTCAAGCAATATCTTAAGATTCCACCTTATGTCCAAGACACCAAAGCCCCCTAAAAATCAATAATCGATAACCAAAACTTGAATTGTACTGCTTCTTACTGGCTATTGCTTCAACTTAGAAGTTCTTCTGTGTTCTACTATGGTGCTTTTAGTGTCTCCGCATACCGCAGCACGCCACATAGCTTTGCAGACGAAAAATGTAACCGTCTCAGAGAGAAAAGCGGCCAATGTGACGATCTGGCTTTAAGTCGATTCGATAACAAATGACGAAAACGGACGGATTTCTCAGGTGTTTACTATATATGAACACTTTTCACATTCTGCCGTGCAACGGGGCTGCTAGTCCTCCTTTCTTGCAAAATCCTAAGGTCCTAGGTCATGTCCAAGCCACCAAAGCCGGCTAAAAAGTGAATAATCGACAACTAAAACTTCAATTGTACTACTTCTTACTGGCTATTACTTCAACATAGAAGCTTCTTCTGTGTTCTACTATGGTGCTTTTAGTGTCTCCGCATGCCGCAGCACGCGACATAGCTTTGCAGACGATAAATGTTACCGTCTCAGAGAGAAAAGCGACCAATGTGACGATCTGGCTGTATGTCGATTCGATAACAAATGACGAAAACGGACTGAGTTCTCAGGTTTTTACTACATATGAACACTTTTCACATTCTCCCGTGCAACGGGGCTGCTTGTCCTCTTTTCAGGCAAAATCTCAAGGTACTAGGTCATGTCCAAGCCTCCAAAGCCGGCTAAAAAGTGAACGATCGACAACTAAAACTTGAATTGTACTACTTCTTACTGGCTATTACTTCAACTTAGAAGCTTCTTCTGTGTTCCACTATGGTGCTTTTAGTGTCTCTGCATACCGCAGCATTCGACATAGCTTTGCAGACGATAAATGTAACCGTCTCATAGAGAAAAGCGGCCAATGTGACGATCTGGCTTTAAGTCGATTCGATAAAAAATGACGAAAACGGACGGATTTCTCAGGTTTTTACTACATATAAACCCTTTTCACATACTCCCGTGCAACGCGGCTGCTAGTCCTCCTTTCATGCAAAATCTTAAGGTCCTAGGTCATGTCCAAGCCACCAAAGCCGGCTAAAGAGTGAATAATCGAACACTAAAACTTGAATTGTACTACTTCTTACTGGCTATTGCTTGAACTTAGAAGCTTCTTCTGTGTTCTACTATTGTGCTTTTAGTGTCTCCGCATACCGCAGCACGCGACATAGCTTTGCAGACGATAAATGTAACCGATTCAGAGAGAAGAGCGGCCAATGTGACGATCTGGCTGTAAGTCGATTCGATAACAAATGTCGAAAACGGACGGATTTCTCAGGTTTTTACTACATATGAAATCTTTTTACATTCTCCCGTGCAACGCGGCTGCTAGTCCTCCTTTCATGCAAAATCTTAAGGTCCTATGTCATGTGCAAGCCACCAAAGCCGGGTAAAAGTCAATAATCGATAACCAAAACTTGTAATGTACTGCTTATTACTGGCTATTGCTTCAACTTAGAAGCTTCTTCTGTGTTCTACTATGGTGCTTTTAGAGTCTCCGCATACCGCAGCACGCGACATAGCTTTGCAGACGATAAATGCAACCGATTCAGAGAGAAGAGCGGCCAATGTGACGATCTGGCTTTAAGTCGATTCGATAACAAATGACGAAAACGGACGGATTTCTCAGGTTTTTACTACATATGAACACTTTTCACATTCTCCCGTGCAACGCGGCTGCTAGTCCTCCTTTCATGCAAAATCGTAAGGTCTTAGGTCATGTCCAAGCCACCAAAGCCGGCTAAAAAGTGAACAATCGACAACTAAAACTTGAATTGTACTACTTCTTACTGGCTATTACTTCAACTTAGAAGCTTCTTCTGTATTCCACTATGGTGCTTTTAGAGTCTCTGCATACCGCAGCAGGCGACATAGCTTTGCAGACGATAAATGTAACCGTCTCATAGAGAAAAGCGGCCAATGTGACTATCTGGCTTTAAGTCGATTCGATAACAAAAGACGATAACGGGCGGATTTCTCTGGTTTTTACTACATATGAACCCTTTTCACATACTCCCGTGCAACGCGGCTGCTAGTCCTCCTTTCATGCAAAATCTGAAGGTCCTAGGTCGTGTCCAAGCCACCAAAGCCGGCTAAAGAGGGAATAATCGACAACTAAAACTTGAATTCTACTACATCTTACTGGCTATTGCTTCAACTTAGAAGCTTCTTCTGTGTTATACTATGGTGCTTTTAGTGTCTCAGCATACCGCAGCACGCGACATAGCTTTGCAGACGATAAATGTAACCGATTCAGAGAGAAGAGCGGCCAATGTTACGATCTGGCTTTAAGTCGATTCGATAACAAATGACGAAAACGGACGGATTTCTCAGGTTTTTACTACATATGAACCCTTTTTACATTCTCCCGTGCAACGCGGCTGCTAGTCCTCCTATCATGCAAAATCTTAAGATTCCACCTTATGTCTAAGGCACCAAAGACGGCCAAAAATCAATAATCGATAACCAAAACTTGAATTGGACTGCTTCTTACTGGCTATTGATTCAACTTAGAAGCTTCTTCTGTGTTCCACTATGGTGCTTTTAGTTGTCTCCGCATACCGCAGCACGCGACATAGCTTTGCAGACGATAAATGTAACCGTCTCGGAGAGAAAAGCGGCCTATGTGACGATCTGTCTTTAAGTCGATTCGATAACAAATGACGAAAACGGACGGATTTCTCAGGTTTTTACTACATATAACCACTTTTCACATTCTCCAGTGCAACGCGGCTGCTAGTCCTCCTTTCATGCAAAATCTTAAGGTTCCACCTCATGTCCAAGGCACCAAAGCCGGCTACATATCAATAATCGATAACCAAAACTTGAATTGTACTTCTTCTTACTGGCTATTGCTTCAACTTAGAAGCTTCTTCTGTGTTCTACTATGGTGCTTTTAGTGTTTCCGCATACCGCAGCACGCGACATATCTTTGCAGACGATAAATGTAACCGTCTCAGAGAGAAAAGCGGCCAATGTCACGATCTGGCTTTGAGTCGATTCGATAACAAATGACGAAAACGGACGGATTTCTCAGGTTTTTACTACATATGAACCCTTTTCACATTCTCCCGTGCAACGCGGCTGCTAGTCCTCCTTTCATGCAAAATCTTAAGGTCCTAGGTCATGTGCAAGCCACCAAAGCCGGGTAAAAGTCAATAATCGATAACCTAAACTTGAATTGTACTGCTTCTCACTGAATATTGCTTCAACTTAGAAGCTTCTTATGTCTTCTACTATGGCGCTTTTAGTGTTTCCGCATACCGCAGCACGCGACATAGCTTTGCAGACTATAAACGTAACCGTCTCAGAGAGAAAAGCGGCCAATGTGACGATCTGGCTTTAAGTTGATTCGATAACAAATGACGATAACGGACGGATTTCTCAGGTTTTTACTACATATGAACCCTTTAAACATTCTCCCGTGCAACGCGGCTGATAGTCCTCTTTTCATGCAAAATGTTAAGGTCCTAGGTCATGTCCAAGCCACCAAAGCCGGCTAAAGAGTGAATATTCGACAACTAAAACTTGAATTGTACTACTTCTTACTGGCTATTGCTTCAACTTAGAAGCTTCTTCTGTGTTCTACTATGGTGCTTTTAGTGTCTCCGCATACCGCAGCACGCGACATAGCTTTGCAGACGACAAATGCAACCGATTCAGAGAGAAGAGCGGCCAATGTGACGATCTGGCTTTAAGTCGATTCGATAACAAATGACGAAAACGGACGGATTTCTCAGGTTTTTACTACATATGAACCCTTTTTACATTCTCCCGTGCAACGCGGCTGCTAGTCCTCCTATCATGCAAAATCTTAAGATTCCACCTTATGTCTAAGGCACCAAAGACGGCCAAAAATCAATAATCGATAACCAAAACTTGAATTGGACTGCTTCTTACTGGCTATTGCTTCAACTTAGAAGCTTCTTCTGTGTTCCACTATGGTGCTTTTAGTTGTCTCCGCATACCGCAGCACGCGACATAGCTTTGCAGACGATAAATGTAACCGTCTCGGAGAGAAAAGCGGCCTATGTGACGATCTGTCTTTAAGTCGATTCGATAACAAATGACGAAAACGGACGGATTTCTCAGGTTTTTACTACATATAACCACTTTTCACATTCTCCCGTGCAACGCGGCTGCTAGTCCTCCTTTCATGCAAAATCTTAAGGTTCCACCTCATGTCCAAGGCACCAAAGCCGGCTACATATCAATAATCGATAACCAAAACTTGAATTGTACTTCTTCTTACTGGCTATTGCTTCAACTTAGAAGCTTCTTCTGTGTTCTACTATGGTGCTTTTAGTTTTTCCGCATACCGCAGCACGCGACATATCTTTGCAGACGACAAATGCAACCGATTCAGAGAGAAGAGCGGCCAATGTGACGATCTGGCTTTAAGTCGATTCGATAACAAATGACGAAAACGGACGGATTTCTCAGGTTTTTACTACATATGAACCCTTTTCACATTCTCCCGTGCAACGCGGCGGCTAGTCCTCCTTTCATGAGAAATCTTAAGATTCCACCTTATGTCCAAGGCACCAAAGCCGGCCAAAAATCAATAATCGATAACCAAAACTTGAATTGGACTGCTTCTTACTGGCTATTGCTTCAACTTAGAAGCTTCTTCTGTGTTCTACTATGGTGCTTTTAGTGTCTCCTCATACCGCAGCACGAGACATAGCTTTGCAGACGATAAATGTAACCGATTCAGAAAGAAGCGTGCCCAATGTGACGACCTGGCTTTAAGTCGATTCGGTAACAAATGACGAAAACGGACGGATTTCTCAGGTTTTTACTTCTCTCATTCTTCCGTGCAACGGGACTGCTAGTCCTCCTTTCATGCAAAATCTTAATGTTCTACCTCATGTCCAAGGCACCAAAGCCGTCTAAAAATCAGTAATCGATAACCAAAACGTGAATTGTACTGCTTCTTACTGGCTATTGCTTCAACTTAGAAGATTCTTCTGGGTTCTACTATGGTGCCTTTAGTGTCTCCGCATACTGCAGCACGCGACATAGCTTTGCCGACGATAAATGTAACCGTCTCAGAGAGAAAAGCGGCCAATGTGACGATGTGGCTTTAAGTCGATTCGATAACAAATAACGAAAACGGACGGATTTCTCAGGTTTTTACTTCTCTCATTCTCCCGTGCAACGGGACTGCTAGTCCTCCTTTCATGCAAAATCTTAAGGTTCCACCTCATGTCCAAGGCACCAAAGCCGTCTAAAAATCAGTAATCGATAACCAAAACGTGAATTGTACTGCTTCTTACTGGCTATTGCTTCAACTTAGAAGATTCTTCTGGGTTCTACTATGGTGCCTTTAGAGTCTCCGCATACTGCAGCACGCGACATACCTTTGCAGACGAAAAATGTAACCGTCTCAGAGAGAAAAGCGGCCAATGTAACCATCTGGCTCTAAGTCGATTCGATAACAAATGACGAAAACGGACGGATTTCTCAGCTTTTTACTACATAAGAACACTTTTCACATTCTCCCGTGCAACGCGGCTGCTAGTCCTCCTTTCATGCAAAATCTTAATGTTCCACCTCATGTCCAAGGCACCAAAGCCGCCTAAAAATCAATAATCGATAACCAAAACTTGAATTGTACTCCTCCTTACTGGGTATTGCTTCAACTTCGAAGCTTCTTCTGTGTTCTACTATGGTGCTTTTGATGTCTCCGCATTCCGCAGCACGCGACATAGCTGTCCACACAATAAAAGTAACCGTTTCAGAGAGAAGAGCGGCCAATGAGACGATCTGGCTTTAAATCGATTCGATAACAAATGACGAAAACGGACGGATTTCTCAAGTTTTTACTACATATGAACACTTTTCACATTCTCCCGTGCAACGCGGCTGCTAGTCCTCCTTTCATGCAAAATCGCGAGGTCTTAGGTCATGTCCAAGCCACCAAAGCCGGCTAAAAAGTGAATAATCGACAACTAAAACTTCAATTGTACTACTTCTTACTGGCTATTACTTCAACTTAGAAGCTACTTCTGTGTTCTACTATGGTGCTTTTAGTGTCTCCGCATACCGCAGCACGCGACGTAGCTTTGCAGACGATAAATGTAACCGTCTCAGAGAGAAAAGCGGCCAATGTGACGATCTTGCTTTAAGTCGATTCGATAACAAATGACGAAAACGGACGGATTTCTCAGGTTTTTACTACATATGAACCCTTTTTACATTCTCCCGTGCAACGCGGCTATTAGTCCTCCCTTCATGCAAAATCTTAAGGTTCCACCTCATGTCCAAGGCACCAAGGCCGGCGAAAAATCAATAATAGATAACCAAAACTTGAATTGTACTGCTCCTTACTGGCTATTGCTTCAACTTAGAAGATTCTTCTGTGTTCTACTATGGTGCTTTTAGTGTCTCCGCATACCGCAGCACGCGACATAGCTTTGCAGACGAAAAATGTAACCGTCTCAGAGAGAAAAGCGGCCAATGTGACGATCTGGCTTTAAGTCGATTCGATAACAAATTACGAAAACGGACGGATTTCTCAGGCTTTTACTACATATGAACCCTTTTCACATTCTCCCGTGCAACGCGGCTGCTAGTCCTCCTTTCATGCAAAATCTTAAGGTCCTAGGTCATATCCAAGCCACAAAAGCCGGCTAAAAATTAATAATCGACAACTAAAACTTGAATTGTACTACTTCTTACTGGCTATTGCTTCAACTTAGAAGCTTCTTCTGTGTTCTGCTATGGTGCTTTTAGTGTCCCCGCATACTGCAGCACGCGACATAGCTTTGCAGATGATAAATGTTACCGTTTCAGAGAGAAGAGCGGCCAATGTAACGGTCTGGCTTTAAATCGATTCGATAGCAAATGACGAAAATGTGCGGATTTATCAGGTTTTTACTACTTATGAACACTTTTCACATTCTCCCGTGCAACGCCGCTGCTAGTCGTCCTTTCATGCAAAATCGTAAGGTCCTAGCCAATGTCCAAGGCACCACAGTCTTCTAAAAAGTCAATAATCGATAACTAAGACGTGAATTGTACTACTTCTTACTGGCTATTACATCAACATAGAAGCTTCTTCTGGGTTCTACTATGGTGCTTTTAGTGTCTCCGCATACCGCAGCACGCGACATAGCTTTGCAGACGATAAATGTAACCGTTTCAGACCGAAGAGCGGCCAATGTGACGATCTGGCTCTAAGTCGATATGATAACAAATGACGAAAACAGACGGATATCTCAGGTTTTTACTACATATGAACACATTTCACATTCTCCAGTGCAACGCGGGTGCTAGTCCTCCTTTCATGCAAAATCTTAAGGTCCTAGGTCATATCCAAGCCACCAAAGCCGGCTAAAAAGTGAATAATCCACAACTGAAACTTGAATTTTACTACGTCTTACTGGCTATTGCTTCAACTTAGAAGCTTCTTCTGTGTTCCAGTATGGCGCTTTTAGTGTCTCCGCATACCGCAAAACGCGACATAGCTTTGCAGACGATAAATGTAACCGTCTCAGAGAGAAAAGCGGCCAATGTGACGATCTGGCTTTAAGTCGATTCGATAACAAGTGACGAAAACGGACGGATTTATCAGGTTTGTACTACATATGAACACTTTTCACATTCTCCCGTGCAACGCGGCTGCTAGTCGCCCTTTCATGCAAAATCTTAAGGTCCTAGCTCATGGCCAAGGCACAAAAGCTGGCAAAAAGGTCAATAATCGATAACTAAAACTTGAATAGTACTACTTCTAACTTACTATTACATTCTCTTAGAAGCTTCTTCTGTGTTCTACTATGGTGCTTTTAGCGTCTCCGCATACCGCAGCACGCGACATAGCTTTACAGACGATAAATGTTACCGTTTCAGAGAGAAGAGCGGCCAATGTAACGGTCTGGCTTTAAATCGATTCGATAGCAAATGACGAAAACGTGGGGATTTATCAGGTTTTTAATATATATGAACACTTTTCACATACTCCCGTGCAACGCGGCTGCTAGTCGCCCTTTCATGCAAAATCTTAAGGTCCTAGCTCATGGCCATGGCACCAAAGCCGGCAAAAAAGTCAATAATCGATAACTAAAACTTGAATAGTACTACTTCTATCTTACTATTACATTCTCTTAGAAGCTTCTTCTGTGTTCTACTATGGTGCTTTAGGGGGCTCCGCATACCGCAGCACGCGACATAGCTTTGCAGACGATAAATGTAACCATTTCAGAGAGAAGAGCGTCCAATGTGACGATCTGGGTTTAAGTCGATTCGATAACAAATGACGAAAACGTACGGATTTCTCAAGTTTTTACTACATATGAAATCTTTTCACATTCTTCCGTGCAACGCGGCTTCTAGACCTTCTATCATGCAAAATCTTAAGATCATAGGTCATGTCCAAGCCACCAAAGCCGGCTAAAAAGTGAATAATCGAAAACAAAAACTTGAATTGTACTACTTCTTACTGGCTATTGCTTCGCCTTAGGAGCTTCTTCTGTGTTCTACTTTTGTGCTTTTAGTGTCTCCGCATACCGCAGCACGCGACATAGCTTTGCAGACGATACATGTAACCGTTTCAGAGAGAAGAGCGGCCAATGTGACGATCTGGCTTAAAGTCGATTCGATAACAAATGACGAAAACGGACGGATTTATCTGGTTTGTACTACATATGAACACTTTTCACAGTCTCCCGTGCAACGCGGCTGCTAGTCGGCCTTTCATGCAAAATCTTAAGGTCCTAGCTCATGGCCAAAACACCAAAGCCGGCAAAAAAGTCAATAATCGATAACTAAAACTTGAATAGTACTACTTCTAACTTACTATTACATTCTCTTAGAAACTTCTTCTGTGTTCTAATATGGTGCTTTTAGTGTCTCCGCATACTGCAGCACGCGACATAGCTTTGCAGACGATAAATGTAACGGTTTCAGAGCGAAGAGCGGCCAATGTGACGATCTGGGTTTAAGTCGATTCGATAACAAATGACGAAAACGTACGGATTTCTCAAGTGTTTACTACATATGAAATCTTTTCACATTCTTCCGTGCAACGTGGCTGCTAGACCTTCTATCATGCAAAATCTTAAGATCCTAGGTCATGTCCAAGCCACCAAAGCCGGCTAAAAAGTGAATAATCGAAAACCAAAACTTGAATTGTACTACTTCTTACTGGCTATTGCTTCGCCTTAGGAGCTTCTCCTGTGTTCTACTATTGTGCTTTTAGTGTCTCCGCATACCGCAGCACGCGACATAGCTTTGCAGACGATACATGTAACCGTTTCAGAGAGAAGAGCGGCCAATGTGACGATCTGGCTTAAAGTCGATTCGATAACAAATGACGAAAACGGACGGATGTATCTGGTTTGTACTACATATGAACACTTTTCACATTCTCCCGTGCAACGCGGCTGCTAGTCGCCCTTTCATGCAAAATCTTAAGGTCCTAGCTCATGGCCAAAACACCAAAGCCGGCAAAAAAGTCAATAATCGATAACTAAAACTTGAATAGTACTTCTTCTAACTTACTATTACATTCTCTTAGAAGCTTCTTCTGTGTTCTACTATGGTGCTTTTAGTGTCTGCGCATACCGCAGCACGCGACATAGCTTTGCAGACGATAAATGTTACCGTTTCAGAGAGAAGAGCGGCCAATGTAACGGTCTGGCTTTAAATCGATTCGATAGCAAATGACGAAAACGTGCGGATTTATCAGGTTTTCTACTACATATGAACACTTTTCACATTCTGCCGTGGAACGCGGCTGCTAGTCGCCGTTTCATGCAAAATCGTAAAGTCCTAGGTCATGTCCAAGCCACCAAAGCCGGCTAAAAAGTGTATAATCGACAACTAAAACTTAAATTGTACTACTTCTTACTGGCTATTGCTTCGCCTTAGGAGCATCGTCTGTGTTCTACTATTGTACTTTTAGTGTCTCCGCATACCGCAGCACGCGACATAGCTTTGCAGACGATAAATGTAACGGTTTCAGGGCGAAGAGCGGCCAATGTGACGATCTGGCTCGAAGTCGATATGATAACAAATGACGAAAACAGACGGATTTCTCAGGTTTTTACTACATATGAACACTTTTTACATTCTCCCGTGCAACGCGGCTGCTAGTCCTCCTTTCATGCAAAATCTTAAGGTCCTAGGTCATATCCAAGCCACCAAAGCCGGCTAAAAAGTGAATAATCGACAACTAAAACTTGATTTGTACTACATCTTACTGGATATTACTTCAACTTAGAAGCTTCTTCTGCGTTCTACTATGGTGCTTTTAGTGTCTCCGCATACCGCAGCACGCGACATAGCTTTGCAGACGATAAATGTAACCGTCTCAGAGAGAAAAGTGTATAATTTGACGATCTGGCTTTAAGTCGATTCGATAACAAATGACGAAATCGGACGTATTTCTCAGGTTTTTACTACATATCAACACTTTTCACATTCTCCCGTGCAACGCACCCTCTAGTCCTCCTTTCATGCAAAATCTTAAGGTCTTAGCTCACGTCCAATGCCCCATAGCCCCCTAAAAGTCAATAATCGATAACTTAAACGTGAACTGTACTACTTCTTACTGGCTATTACATAAACTTAGAAGCTTTTTCTGTGTTCTACTATGGTGCTTTTAGTGTCTCGCACATTCCGCAGCACGCGACATAGCTTTGCAGACGATAAATGTAACCGTTTCAGAGAGAAGAGCGGCCAATTTGACGATCTGGCTCTAAGTCGATTCGATAACATATGACGAAAAGAGACGGATTTCTCAGGTTTTTACTACATATGAACACTTTTCACATTCTCCCTTGCAACGTGGCTGCTAAACCTCCTTTCATGCAAAACCTTAAGGTCCTAGGTCATGTCCAGGCCACCAAAGCCGGCTAAAAAGTGAATAATCGACAACTAAAACTTGAATTGTACTACTTCTTACTGGCTATTGCTTCAACTTAGAAGCTTCTTCTGTGTTCTACTATGGTGCTTTTAGTGTCTCCACATACCGCAGCACGCGTCATAGCTTTGCAGACGATAAATGTAACCGTTTCAGAGAGAAGAGCGTCCAATGTGACGTTCTGGCTCTAAGTCGATATGATAACAAATGACGAAAACAGACGGATTTCTCAGGTTTTACTACATATGAACACTTTTCACATTCACCAGTGCAACGCGGCTGCTAGTCCTCCTTTCATGCAAAATCTTAAGGTCCTAGGTCATGTCCAAGCCACCAAAGCCGGCTAAACAGGGTATAATCGACAACTAAAACTTAAATTGTACTACTTCTTACTGGCTATTGCTTCAACTTAGAAGCTTCTTCTGTGTTCTACTATGATGCTTTTAGTGTCTCCGCATACCGCAGCACGCGACATAGCTTTTCAGACACTTCTCACATTCTCCCGTGCAACGCGGCTGCTAGTCCTCCTTCCATGCAAAAACTTAAGTACCTAGGTCGTGTCCAAGCCACCAAAGCCGGCTAAAGAGTGAATAATCGACAACTAAAACTTGAATTGTACTACTTCTTACTGGATATTGCTCCAACTTAGAAGCTTCTTCTGTGTTCTACTATGGTGCTTTTAGTGTCTCCACATACCGCAGCACGCGACATAGCTTTGCAGACGATAAATGTAACCGTTTCAGAGAGAAGAGCGGCAAATGTGACGAAATGGCTTTAAGTCAATTTGATAACAAATGACGAAAACGGAGTGATTTCTCAGGTTTTTACTACATATGAACATTTTTCACATTCTCCCGTGCAACGCGGCTAATAGTCCTCCTTTCATGAAAATCTTAAGGTCCTAGCTCATGTAAAGGGCACCAAAGCCGGCTAAAAAGTGAATAATCGATAACTAGAATGTGAATTGTACTACTTATTACTGGCTATTACATCAACTTAGAAGCTTCTTCTGTGTTGTACTATGGTGCTTTAAGTGTCTCCGCATACTGCACCCAGCGACATAGCTTTGCAGACGATAAATAACACCGTTTCAGAGGGAAGGGCGGCCAATGTGACGATCTGGCTTTAAGTCGATTCGATAACAAATGACGAAAACGGCCGGATATCTCATGTTTTTACTACATATGAACACTTTTCACATTCTCCCGTGCAACGCGGCTGCTAGTCCTCCTTCCATGCAAAATCTTAAGGTCCTAGGTCATGTGGAAGCCACTAAACCCGGCTACAAAGTGTATAATCGACAACTAAAACTAAAATTGTACTACTTCTTACTGGCTATTGCTTCAACTTAGAAGCTTCTTCTGTGTTCTACTATGGTGCTTTTAGTGTCTCCGCATACCGCAGCACGCGACATAGCTTTGCAGACGATAAATGTAACCGTTTCAAAGAGAAGAGCGGCCAATGTGACGATCTGGCTCTAAGTCGATTCGATGACAAATGACGAAAACAGACGCATTTCTCAGGTTTTTACTACATATCAACACTTTTCACATTCTCCCGTGCAACGCACCCTCTAGTCCTCCTTTCATGCAAAATCTTAAGGTCCTAGCTCACGTCCAATGCCCCATAGCCCCCTAAAAGTCAATAATCGATAACTTAAACGTGAACTGTACTACTTCTTACTGGCTATTACATAAACTTAGAAGCTTTTTCTGTGTTCTACTATGGTGCTTTTAGTGTCTCACACATTCCGCAGCACGCGACATAGCTTTGCAGACGATAAATGTAACCGTTTCAGAGAGAAGAGCGGCCAATTTGACGATCTGGCTCTAAGTCGATTCGATAACATATGACGAAAAGAGACGGATTTCTCAGGTTTTTACTACATATGAACACTTTTCACATTCTCCCTTGTAACGTGGCTGCTAAACCTCCTTTCATGCAAAACCTTAAGGTCCTAGGTCATGTCCAGGCCACCAAAGCCGGCTAAAAAGTGAATAATCGACAACTAAAACTTGAATTGTACTACTTCTTACTGGCTATTGCTTCAACTTAGAAGCTTCTTCTGTGTTCTACTATGGTGCTTTTAGTGTCTCCACATACCGCAGCTCGCGTCATAGCGTTGCAGACGATAAATGTAACCGTTTCAGAGAGAAGAGCGTCCAATGTGACGTTCTGGCTCTAAGTCGATATGATAACAAATGACGAAAACAGACGAATTTCTCAGGTTTTACTACATATGAACACTTTTCACATTCTCCCGTGCAACGCGGCTGCTAGTCCTCCTTTCATGCAAAATCTTAAGGTCCTAGGTCATGTCCAAGCCACCAAAGCCGGCTAAACAGGGTATAATCGACAACTAAAACTTAAATTGTACTACTTCTTACTGGCTATTGCTTCAACTTAGAAGCTTCTTCTGTGTTCTACTATGATGCTTTTAGTGTCTCCGCATACCGCAGCACGCGACATAGCTTTTCAGACACTTCTCACATTCTCCCGTGCAACGCGGCTGCTAGTCCTCCTTCCATGCAAAAACTTAAGTACCTAGGTCGTGTCCAAGCCACCAAAGCCGGCTAAAGAGTGAATAATCGACAACTAAAACTTGAATTGTACTACTTCTTACTGGCTATTGCTTCAACTTAGAAGCTTCTTCTGTGTTCTACTATGGTGCTTTTAGTGTCTCCACATACCGCAGCACGCGACATAGCTTTGCAGACGATAAATGTAACCGTTTCAGAGAGAAGAGCGGCAAATGTGACGAAATGGCTTTAAGTCAATTCGATAACAAATGACGAAAACGGAGTGATTTCTCAAGTTTTTACTACATATGAACATTTTTCACATTCTCCCGTGCAACGCGGCTAATAGTCCTCCTTTCATGCAAAATCTTAAGGTCCTAGCTCATGTAAAGGGCACCAAAGCCGGCTAAAAAGTGAATATTCGATAACTAGAATGTGAATTGTACTACTTATTACTGGCTATTACATCAACTTAGAAGCTTCTTCTGTGTTGTACTATGGTGCTTTAAGTGTCTCCGCATACTGCACCCAGCGACATAGCTTTGCAGACGATAAATAACACCGTTTCAGAGGGAAGGGCGGCCAATGTGACGATCTGGCTTTAAGTCGATTCGATAACAAATGACGAAAACGGCCGGATATCTCATGTTTTTACTACATATGAACATTTTTCACATTCGCCCGTGCAATGCGGCTAATATTCCGCCTTTCATGCAAAATCTTAAGGTCCTAGCTGCTGTACAAAGCACCAAACTCGGCTAAAAATCAATAATCGATAAACAATACTTGAATTGTACTGCTTCTTACTGGCTATTGCTTCAACTTAGAAGATATTTCTGTGTTCTACTATGGTGCTTTTAGTGTCTCCGCGTACCGCAGCACGCGACATAGCTTTGCAGACGATAAATGTAACCGTCTCAGAGAGAAGAGCGGCCAATGTGGCGATCTGGCTTTAAGTCGATTCGATAACAAATGACGAAAACGGCCGGATATCTCAGGTTTTTACTACATATGAACACTTTTTACATTCTCCCGTGCAACGCGGCTAATATTCCGCCATTCATGCGAAATCTTAAGGTACTAGCTTATGCCCTAGGCCCCAAAAAATTATAAAAAGTCAATAATCGATAACTAAAACATGAATTGTACTGCATCTTACTGGGTATTACATCAACTTATAACCTGCTTTTGTGTTCTACTATGGTGCTTCTAGTGTCTCCCCATACCGCAACACGCGACATAGTTCTGCAGACGATAAATGTTACCGTTTCAGAGAGAAGAGCGGCAAAAGTGACGATCTGGCTTAAAGTCGGTTTGATAACAAATGAGGAAAACGGGCGAATATCTTAGGTTTTTACTACATATCAACACTTTTCACATTCTCCCGTGCAACGCAGCTCCTAGTTATCCTTTCATGCAAAATCGTAAGGTCATAGCTCATGTCCAAGGTACCAAAGCCGGCTAAAAAGTCTATAATCGATAACTAAAACTTGAATTGTAATACTTCTTACTGGCTATTACATCAACTTAGAAGTTCTTCTGTGTTCTACTATGGTGCTTTTAGTGACTCCGAATACTGCAGCACGCGTCATAGCTTCGCTGACGATAAATGTAATCGTTTCAGAGAGAAGAGCGGCCAATGTGACCATGTGGCTTTAAGTCGATTCGATAACAAATGACGAAAACGGACGGATTTTTCAGGTTTTTACTACATATGAAACACTTTTCCCATTTTCCCGTGCAACGCGGCTGCTAGTCCTCCTTTCATGCAAAATCTTAAGGTCCTAAGTCATATCCAAGCCACCAAAGCCGGCTAAAATGTGAATAATCGACAACTAAAACTTGAATTGTACTACTTCTTACTGGCTATTGCTTCAACTTAGAAGCTTCTTCTGTGTTCTACTATGGTGCTTTTAGTGTCTCGGCATACCGCACCCAGCGACATAGCTTTGCAGACGATAAATGTAACCGTTTCAGAGAGAAGAGCGGCCAATGTGCGATCTGGCTTTAAGTCGATTCGATAACAAATGACGAAAACGGACGGATTTCTAAGAGTTTTTACTACATAGAAATACGTTTCACATTCTCCCGTGCCACGCTGCTGCTAGTTCTCCTTTCATGCAAAATCTTAAGATCCTAGCTCATGCCCAAAGCACCAAAAAAGGCTAAAAAGTCAATAATCGATAAATTAACGTGAATTGTACTACTTCTTACTGGGTATTACATCAACTTAGAAGCTTCATCTGTGTTCTACTATGGTGCTTCTAGTGACTCCACATACAGCAGCACGCGACATAGCTTTGCAGACGATAAATGTAACCGTTTCAGAGAGAAGAGCGGGCAATGTGACGAACTGGCTTTAAGTCGATTTGACAACAAATGACGGAAACGGGCGGATTTCTTTGGTTTTTACTACAAATGAGCACTTTTCACAGTCTCCCGTGCAACGCGGCTGCTAGTCCTGCTTTCATGCAAAATCTTAACGTCCTAGCTTATGCCCAAGGCACGAAAGCCGAATAAAAAGTCAATAATCGATAACTAAAACTTGCATTGTACTACTTATTACTGGCTATTACTTAAATTTAGAAGCTTCTTCTGTGTTCTGCTATGGTGCTTTTAGTGTCTACGCATACCGCATCACGCGACATAGCTTTCCAGACTATAAATGTAACCGTTTCAGTGAGAAGAGCGACCAATGTGACGATCTGGCTTTAAGTCGATTTGATAACAAATGACGAAACCGAACGGATTTCTAAGGTTTTTACTACAAATGAACACTTAACACATTCTCCCGTGCAACGCGGCTGCTAGTGGTCCTTTCATGCAAAGTCTTAAGGTCCTAGATCACGTCCAACGCACCCAGGAAGGGTAAAAGGTCAATAATCGATAACTAAAACTTTAATTGTAATGTTTCTTACTGACTATTACATGAACTTAGAAGCTTCTTCTGTGTTCAACTGCGGTGCTTTTAGTGTCTTGCGCATACGGCAGCACGCGACATAGCTTTGCAGACGATAAATGTAACCGTTTCAGAGAGAAGAGCGGCCAGTGTGACGATCTGGTTTTAAGTCGAACAGATAACAAATAACGAAAACGGCCGGATTTTTCAGGTTTTTTCTACATATAAACACTTTTCAGATTCTCCTGTGCAACGCGGCTGCTAGACTTCCCATCAAGCAAAATCGTAGGGTTCTAGCTTATCTCCAAGGCACCAAAGGAAGGTAAAAGGTAAATAATCAATAACTAAAACTTGAATTTTACTGTCTCTTACTGGCTATTACGTCAACATAGAAGCTTTTTCTGTGTTCTCCCATGGTGCTTTTAATGTCTGGCCCATACCGCAGCACGCGACATAGCTTTGCAGACGATAAATGTAACCGTTTCAGAGAGAAGAGCGGCCAATGTAACGTCCTTGCTTTAAGTCGATTCGATAACAAATGAAGAAAACTGACGGATTTCTAAGGTTGTTACTACATATGAACACTTTTCACATTGTCTCGAGCAACGCGGCTGCTAATCCTCCTTTCATACAAAATCGTAAGGTCCTAGCTCATGTCCAAGGCACCAAAGAAGGCTAGAAATTCAATAATCGATAGTTAAAACTTGAATTGTACTAAATCTTACTGGCTATTAAAAAACCGAATAAAAAGTCAAAAACCGATAACTAAAACTTGAATTGTACCACTTCTTACTGGCTATTACATCAACTTAGAAGCTTCTACTGTGGTGCCTTTAGTGTCTCCGCATACCGCACCCAGCGACATAGCTTTGCAGGCGAAAAATGTAACCGTTTCAGAGGGAAGTGCGGCCAATGTGACGATCTGGGTTTAAGTCGACTCGATAACAAATGACGAAAACGGCCGGAATTCTCAGGTTTTTACTACATATTAACACTTTTCACGTTCCCTCGTGCAACGCGGCTGCTAGTCCTCCTTTCATGCAAAATCTTAAGGTCCTAGATCATGTACAAGGCACCTAAGCCGGCTGAAAAGTGAATAATCGATAACGAAAACTTGAATTGTACTACTTCTTACTGGCTATAACATAAACTTAGAAGCTTCCTCTGTGTTCCACTATGGTGCTTTTAGTGTCTCCGCATACCGCACCCAGCGACATAGCTTTGCAGACGATAAATCTAACCAGTTCAGAGAGAAGAGCGGCCAATGTAACGTCCTTGCCTTAAGTCGATTCGATAACAAATGACGAAAACGGACGGACTTCTCAGTTTGTTACTACATATGAACACTTTTCACATTGTCCCGAGCAACGCGTATGCTACTCCTCCTTTCATACAAAATCGTAAGGTCCTAGCTCATGTCCAAGGCACCAAAAAAGGTTAAAAATTCAATAATCGATAATTAAAACTTGAATTTTACTACATCTTACTGGCTATTACATAGCAGAATAAAAAGTCAAAAACCAATAACTAAAACTTGATTGTACTACTGCTTACTGGCTGTTACATCAACTTAGAAGGTTCTTCTGTGTTCTACTATGGTGCTTTTAGTGTCTCCGCATACTTTAACACGCGACATAGCTATGCAGACGATAAATGTAACCGTTTCAGAGACAAGTGCTGCCAATGTAACGATCTGGCTTTAAGTCGATTCGATAACAAATGACGAAAACGGACGAATTTCTCAGGTTTTTACTACAAATGAGCACTTTTCACAGTCTCCCGTGCAACGCGGCTAATAGTCCTCCTTTCATGCAAGATCTTAAGGTCCTAGCTTATGTCCAATGCACCAAAGCCGGCTAAATAGTCAATAATCGATAACTAAAACGTGAATTGTACTACTTCTTACTGTCTATTACAACAACTTAGAAGCTTCTTCTGTGTTCTACTATGGTGCTTTTAGTGTCTCCGCATACTGGAGCACGCGACATTGCTTTGCAGATGATAAGTGTAACCGTTTCAGAGAGAAGAGCGGCCAATGTAATGTCCTTGCCTTAAGTCGATTCGATAACGAATGACGAAAACGGACGGACTTCTCAGTTTGTTACTGCATATGAATTCTTTTCACATTGTCCCGAGCAACACGGCTGCTAATCCTCCTTTCATTCAAAATCGTAAGGTCCTAGCTCATGTCCAAGGCACCAAAAAAGGCTAAAAATTCAATAATCGATAATTAAAACTTGAATTGTAATACATCTTACTGGCTATTACATAGCAAAATAACAAGTCAAAAACTAACTACTAAAACTTGATTGTACTACTGCTTACTGGCTGTTACATCAACTTAGAAGGTTCTTCTGTGTTCTACTATGGTGCTTTTAGTGTCTCCGCATACCTTAGCACGCGACATAGCTATACAGACGATAAATGTAACCGTTTCAGAGACAAGAGCTGCCAATGTAACGATCTGGCTTTAAGTCGATTTGATAACAAATGAGGAAAAGGGACGGATATCTCAGGTGTTTACTACATAAGAAAAATATTCAAATTCTCCCATGCAACGCAGCTGCTAGTCGTCCATTTTTGAAATATCTAAGGTCCTAGCTCCTGTCCAAGGTACCAAAGCAGGCTAAAAAGTCAATAATCGATAACTAAAACTTGCATTGTACTACTTATTACTGGCTATTACTTCAACTTAGAATCTTCTTCTGTGTTCTGCTATGGTGCTTTTAGTGTCTCTGCATACCGCATCACGCGACATAGCTTTCCAGACGATAAATGTAACCGTTTCAGAGACAAGTGCTGCCAATGTAACGATCTGGCTTTAAGTCGATTTGATAACAAATGACGAAAAGGGACGGATATCTCAGGTGTTTCCTACATAAGAACAATTTTCACATTCTCCCATGCAATGCGGCTGCTAGTCCTCCTTTCATGCAAAATCTTAAGGTCCTAGAGCATGTACAAGGCACCAAAGCCGGCTGAAAAGTGAATAATCGTTAACGAAAACTTGAATTGCACTACTTCTTACTGGCTATTACATCAACTTAGAAGCTTCTTCTGTGTTCTACTATGGTGCTTTTAGTGTCTCCGCATACCGCACCCTGCGACATAGCTTAGTAGCCGATAAATGTAACCGTTTCAGAGGGAGGACCGGCCAATAAGGCGATCTGGCTGTAAGTCGATTCGATAACAAATGACAAAAACGGAAGGATTTCTCAGGTTTTTACCACGTATGAACAGTTTTCATATTCTCCCGTGCAATTCGGCTGCTAGTCCTCCTTTCATGCAAAATCTTAAGGTCCTAGCTCATGACCAAAGCACCAAAGCCGGCTAAAAAGTCAATAATCGACAACTAGAACTTTAGTTGTACTACTTCTTACTGGGTATTACATCAACTTAGAAGCTTCATCTGTGTTCTACTATGGTGCTTTTAGTGTCTCCGAATACCGCACCCAGCGACATAGCTTAGCAGCCTATAAATGTAACCGTTTCAGAGGGAAGTGCGTCCAATAAGACGATCTGGCTTTAAGTCGATTCGATAACAAATGACGAAAACGGCCGGATTTCTCAGGTTTTTAATACATATGAACACTTTTCACATTCTCCCGTGCAACGCGGCTAATAGTCCTCCTTTCATGCAAGATCTTAAGGTCCTAGCTCATGTCCAATGCACCAAAGCCGGCTAAATAGTCAATAATAGATAAATAAAACGTGAATTGTACTACTTCTTAATGCCTATTACATAAACGTAGAAGCTTTATCAGTGTTCTACTATGGTGCTTTTACTGTCTCCGCATACGGCATCACGCGACACAGCTTTGCAGACGATAAATGTAACCGTTTCAGAGAGAAGAGCGGCCAACGTGACGATCTGGGGTTAAGTCGATTCGATAACAAATGACGGAAACGGAGGGAATTCTCAGGTTTTTACTATATATGAACATATTTCACATTCTCCCGTGCAAAGCGGCTGCTACAGTTCCCTTCATGCAAAATCGTAACGTCCTAGCTCATGTCCAAGGTACCAAAGCCGGCTAAAAAGTCAGTAATCGATAACTAAAACTTGCATTGTACTACTTACTGGCTATTACTTCAACTTAGAAGCTTCCTCTGTGTTCTACTATGGTGCTTTTTGTGTCTCCGCATACCGCAGCATGAGACATAGCTTTGCAGACGATAAATGTAACCGTTTCAGAGAGAAGAGCGGCCTACGTGACGATCTTGGTTTAAGTCTATTCGATAACAAATGACGATAACGGACGGATTTCTCAAGGTTTTTACTATATATGAACACTTTTCACATTCTCCCGCGCAAAGCGGCTGGTACACTTCGATTCATGCAATATCTTAAGGTAATAGCTCATGTCCAAGGCACCAAAAAAGGGTAAAAGATCAATAATCGATAACGAAAACTTGAATTGTACTGTTTCTTACTGGCAATTACATCAACTTGGAAGTTTCTTCTGTGTTCTACTATGGTGCTTTTAGTGTCTCCGCATACTGGAGCACGCGACATTGCTTTGCAGATGATAAGTGTAACCGTTTCAGAGAGAAGAGCGGCCAATGTAACGTCCTTGCCTTAAGTCGATTCGATAACAAATGACGAAAACGGACGGACTTCTCAGTTTGTTACTACATATGAACACTTTTCACATTGTCCCGAGCAACGCGGCTGCTAATCCTCCTTTCATACAAAATCGTAAGGTCCTAGCTCATGTCCAAGGCACCAAAACAGTCTAAAAATTCAATAATCGATAATTAAAACTTGAATTGTAATACATCTTACTGGCTATTACATAGCAAAATAAAAAGTCAAAAACCAATAACTGAAACTTGATTGTACTACTGCTTACTGGCTGTTACATCAACTTAGAAGGTTCTTCTGTGTTCTACTATGGTGCTTTTAGTGTCTCCGCATACCTTAGCACGCGACATAGCTATACAGACGATAAATGTAACCGTTTCAGAGACAAGAGCTGCCAATGTAACGATCTGGCTTTAAGTCGGTTTGATAACAAATGAGGAAAAGGGACGGATATCTCAGGTGTTTACTACATAAGAAAAATATTCAAATTCTCCCATGCAACGCAGCTGCTAGTCGTCCATTTTTGCAATATCGTAAGGTCCTAGCCCCTGTCCAAGGTACCAAAGCGGGCTAAAAAGTCAATAATCGATAACTAAAACTTGCATTGTACTACTTATTACTGGCTATTACTTCAACTTAGAAGCTTCTTCTGTGTTCTGCTATGGTGCTTTTAGTGTCTCTGCATACCGCATCACGCGACATAGCTTTCCAGACTATAAATGTAACCGTTTCAGTGAGAAGAGCGACCAATGTGACGATCTGGCTTTAATTCGATTTGATAACAAATGACGAAACCGAACGGATTTGTAAGGTTTTTACTACAAATGAACACTTAACACACTCTCCCGTGCAACGCGGCTGCTAGTGGTCCTTTCATGCAAAGTCTTAAGGTCCTAGATCAAGTCCAACGCAAACAGGAAGGGTAAAAGATCAATAATCGATAACTAAAACTTGAATTGTAATGTTTCTTACTGACTATTACATGAACTTAGAAGCTTCTTCTGAGTTCAACTGTGGTGCTTTTAGTGTCTTGCGCGTACGGCAGCACGCGACATAGCTATGCAGACGATAAATGTAACCGTTTCAGACAGAAGAGTGGCCAATGTAACGATCTGGCTTTAAGTCTATTTGATAACAAATGAGGAAAAGGGACGGATATCTCAGGTGTTTACTACATAAGAAAAATATTCAAATTCTCCCATGCAACGCAGCTGCTAGTCGTCCATTTTTGCAATATCGTAAGGTCCTAGCTCCTGTCCAAGATACCAAAGCGGGCTAAAAAGTCAATAATCGATAACTAAAACTTGCATTGTACTACTTATTACTGGCTATTACTTCAACTTAGAAGCTTCTTCTGTGTTCTGCTATGGTGCTTTTAGTGTCTCTGCATACCGCATCACGCGACATAGCTTTCCAGACTATAAATGTAACCGTTTCAGTGAGAAGAGCGACCAATGTGACGATCTGGCTTTAAGTAGATTTGATAACAAATGACGAAACCGAACGGATTTCTAAGGTTTTTACTACAAATGAAGACTTAACATATTCTCCCGTGCAACGCGGCTGCTAGTGCTCCTTTCATGCAAAGTCTTATGGTCTTAGCTTATGTCCAAGGCACCCAGGAAGGGTAAAAGGTCAATAATCGATAACTAAAACTTGAATTGTAATGTTTCTTACTGGCTATTACATGAACTCAGAAGCTTCTTCTGTGTTCAACTATGGTAGTTTTAGTGTCTTGCGCATACCGCAGCACGCGACATAGCCTTTCAGACTATAAATGTAACCGTTTCAGAGGGAAGAGCGGATAATGTGACGATCTAACTTTAAGTCGACTCCATAACAAATGACGAAAACGGCAGGATTTCTCAGGTTTTATCTAGATATGAACACTTTCCTCCCGTGCAACGCGGCTGCTAGTCCTCCTTTCATGCAGAATCGTAAGGTCCTAGCTCATGTACAAGGCACCAAAGCCGGCTGAAAAGTGAATAATCGATAACGAAAACTTGATTTGTACTACTTCTTAGTGGCTATTACATGAACTTAGAAGCATCTTCTGTGCTCTACTATGGTGCTTTTAGTGTCTCCGCATACCGCAGCACGCGACATAGCTTTCCAGACGATAAATGTAACCGTTTCAGAGACAAGAGCGGCCAATGTGACGAACTGGCATAAAGTCGATTTGATAACAAATGACGAAAACGGACGGATTTCTCAGGTTTTTACTACAAATGAACACTTTTCACATTGTCCCGAGCATCGCGGCTGCTAATCCTCCTTTCATACAAAATCGTAAGGTCCTACCTCATGTCCAAGGCACCATAAAGCTAAAAATTCAATAATCGATAATTAAAACTTGAATTGTACAACATCTTACTGGCTATTACATAGCAGAATAAAAAGTCAAAAACCAATAACTAAAACTTGATTGTACTACTGCTTACTGGCTGTTACATCAACTTAGAAGGTTCTTCTGTGTTCTACTATGGTGTTTTTAGTGTCTCCGCATACTTTAGCACGCGACATAGCCATGCAGACGATAAATGTAACCGTTTCAGAGACAAGTGCTGCCAATGTAACGATCTGGCTTTAAGTCGATTTGATAACAAATGACGAAAACAAACGGATTTCTAAGGTTTTTACTACAAATGAACACTTAACACATTCTCCCGTGCAACGCGGCTGCTAGTGCTCCTTTCATGCAAAATCGTAAGGTCCTAGCTCATGTACAAGGCACAAATGCCGGCTAAAAAGTGAATAATCGATAACCAAAAACTTGATTTGTACTACTTCTTACTGTTTATTACATGAACTTAGAAGCATCTTCTGTGTTCTACTATGGTACTTTTAGTGTCTCCGTATACCGCAGCACGCGACATAGCTTTGCAGACGATAAATGTAACCGTTTCAGAGAGAAGAGCGCCCAATGTATCGATATGGCTTTAAGTCGATTCAATAACAAATGGCGAAAACGGACGGATCTCTCAGGTTTTTACTACATATGAACACTTTTCACATTCTCCCGTGCAAGGCGGCTGCTAGACTTAGCTTCATGTAAAATCTTCAGGTCCTAGCTCATGTCCAAGGCACCTAAGAAGGGTAAAAGGTCAATAATCGATAACTAAAACTTGAATTGCACCGTTTGTTACTGGCTATTACATCAACTTAGAAGCTTCTTCTGTGTTCTACCATGGTGCTTTTAGTGTCTCGCGCATACCGCAGCACGCGACATAGCTTTCCAGACGATAAATGTAACCGTTTCAAAGAGAAGAGCGGCCAATGTGACTATCTGGCTATATGTCGGTTCGATAACAAATGACGAAAACGGACGGATTTCTCAGGTTTTTACTACATATGAACACTTTTCACATTCTCTCGTGCAATGCGGCTTCTAGACTTCCCTTCATGCAAAATCCTAAGGTCGTAGCCCATGTCCAAGGCACCAAAGCCGGCTAAAAATCAATAATCGATAACCAAAACTTGAGTTGTACTGCTCCTTAGTGGCTGTTACATCAAATTAAAAGCTTCTTCTGTGTTCTACTATGGTGCTTCCAGTGTCTCCGCATACCGCAGCACGCGACAAAGCTTTGCACATGATATATGTAACCGTTTCAGGTTGAAAACGGCCAATGTGATGATCTGGCATTACGTCGATTCGAAAGCAGATGACGAAAACGGGCGGGTTTCTTAGGTTCTTACTGCACATGAAAACTTTTCACATTCTCCCGTGCAACGTGGTTGCTAGACGTCCCCTCATGCCAAATCTTGAGGTCCTAGCCCATGTCCAAGGCACCAAAGCTGGCTAAAAATTCAATAATCGATAACTAAAACTTGATTTGTACTGCTTCTTACTGGCTATTACACCAAATTAAAAGCTTCTTCTGTGTTCTACTATGGTGGTTTTAGTGTCTCCGCAATCGCAGCACGCTACATAGCATTGCAAACGATAAATGTAACCGTTTCAGAGAGAAAACGGCCAATGTGACGATCTCGCATTACGTGGATTCAAAAGCAGATGTGAAAACGGGCGGATTTGTTAGGTTTTTAGTTCATATGAACACTTTTCACATTCTCTCGTGTAACGTGGCTGCCAGACCTTGTTTAATGCCAAATCTTAAGGTAGTAGGTCATTTTACTGGCAAAGCCGGCTAATAAATCAATAATCGATAACTAAAACCTGAATTGTACTGTTTCCTACGGGCTACTTACATAAACCTAGAAGCTTCTTCTATGTTCTACTGTGTTGCTATTAGTGCCTCCGCATACCGCAGCACACAACATAACTTTGCAGACGATGAAGGTAACCGCTTCACAGAGAAATTTCAAATTCTGTGTCTGTGTCTATTGCCTGCTCATATAGTTTAAAGCAGGTTGCTCTAAATGCCCAGTGGATCTGATTCCCGTGATACCCATTCTAAACAATCTCGGATTGGGAAAGACCAAGCTCAGCTTATACTTATAGTCTGGGAAGTTGACATATCTTAGACAGTAAAATATGATGGTTAAAGATGTCCACTGAGTATTCCCATATACACTGAAGTTAGCTTTGAACAACAAATTATTAATTGGCCACCTACTCTTGACTCAATAGCTACTAAGATCTTTCACTGGTGAAGGAGTTGACGACGTTGTTACGTCCATTAGAGGCTTCTGTAGTTTTCTGAGAATGATGTGATATAATTGTGCCTTGTGATTTTCTGTGGAGTTCCAGAATAAGTTCTACACTGGTGCAGGACATTCATTCCTGCTGTTCTTATTCGAGGCAATCCTGGATTCTGAATCTCAAGCACCAGTGGATTAGAAACAGCAATGCAACCTCTGTCTTCCTGGCTGTCCACTATTTCAAAGTGCTGTGGTTGACAGTCTCTTCTCATTGTGCAGTGCTTGTAGATTATTGTAAATGGATAAACTGCAATATTTAGAACATCTCATTCTAAACTTTCTAAAGAACGAGACTTTTCTGTCGCGACCACTTTTTGTGTGAGGTGATAAATACCAGGAATTTTGTTGCATTTTGAGAACCTAATGGTGACATACATTAGTGTCTGTGTAAATTAATGGAACTGGATTTTTTCTGAGGTCGGCAGTTTTCCGAAGGTCGGCGTTTTCCCACGATATCGTCGTTTTTCCCCGAGGCTGGCGGTTTACCCCGAGGTCGGCGTTTTTCCCCCGAGGTCGGCGTTTTACCCCGACGTCGGCGTTTTTCCCTCGACGTCTGCGTTTTTCCCCGAGGTCGGCGTTTTTTCCCTAGGTCTGCGTTTTTGCACCGAGGTCGGATCGGCGATTTTTTCCCCGAGGTCCAGAAATCTACGAATATATTGAAAATCCAAAGTATTTTCATGTATATCGAACTATACTGATATGTCATGTCATCTTGAAACATATATCCGACCACTAGATATCGGTATTTATCGAGATAGCGATATATTTCGATATATCTATTTATTTCGAGAATCGTTTTCTTAGGGGTACAGATTTATTTCGAGACGTCCAGTTTTTTCCCATTATCGATTTATTTCGGTATATTGACTTATTTCGAGGCACACATTATATCGAGATGTCGATTTATTTCGAGATATCTATCTATACTGAGGAGTCCATTTATTTCGAGGTATCGATTGGTTTCGAAGTACACGTTTACGTCGAGTTATCGATTTATTTTGATATACCGACGCAATCGGGTTGTCTATATATTTCGAGGTATCGATATATTTCAATGTATCGGTGTACTTCAGATATCAATTAATATCGAGACATCGATATATTTCAAGGAACCTCTATATCTCAAGTAATCCATAAATTTCTAGATATCGTATTTTTAGAGATATCTTTATATTACGAGGTACCATTATATTTCAAGATATCGATATGTTTCTATACCTCGATTTATCTCGAGAGCTCCTTGAGTTTCGAGATATCGTTCTATATGGTAAGCTGAATGCATCTAGATGTCGATATATTTCGGGATATCGAATCATTTCGATGTAGCAGTCTTTTGGAGGTGTCGATTTATTTCGAAGTTTCGATTTTTCTCATTGTGTCGATTTATTTCGAGGTTGCGATTTATTTCGGGGTGGCCTTTTATTTCTAGGTGTTGATTTATTTCGAGGTGTCGATATATTTCGATGTGACGATATATTTCGACGTTACTTGTCGACTGCATCAGCTTAGAACCTATTTCGTACAGAGTGGTGCGACTGCATACCTCAGAAGGCGACATTGATATCCAGACGATGAATTTAAACGTTTCCGAGAGAAAAGCGTCCAATGTGACGAATTGGCACTACGTCATTATGAAAACAAATGACGGAAACGTGAGGTTTCTGCCACTCTAAGTGCTGCCAACTTTCACCCCAACCCCTCCTCACTCTCCCCAGTCGTGGCGATCAGCTGGTGTGATAGAAATGGACACAGGAAAGTAATAACGTTCCATGAAATCCCATTCTAGGGAGGTTCAAGGGTAAATGTTCCAGACGGTTTATTTGCATTAAGACACGCATACTGGACATCTACAATGTCACATCTGCCAGATCGTTTCTATTGTCAGCAGTGGAAAACAAAACAGCGTACTGAAAAAGCCATAGTGAAACGCGGTTTTTGGTAGACGAAATAATAGGAATACTCTAGCCACTGATAATGATGATCTAATGAGAATTCTGGTATTGTTTTGAAAGATGCATTTAAATATGCATTGAACGTAGCTCCAAATTATTTTGAGAATTATAATTGCGGTATGATGAATCTACACTGGAGATTTGGTAATGCAAAACATTTCGATCTGAGAATACTTTACGTGATAGAACGGCATTGACCTTGTGTGTCATTAGGGTAAAGTTAATTTGCCGCCATTAACAAAAAATTTATCCGCCATTAACATAAAATCTATTTTACAGCGCACTTCAATAAGGACTCACTTCAGATGATTGGACAATTAAAGAGAACTCAAACCGTTATTTTAATAGTATTCGTAGGTCCAATGCAGCATTTACCGTGGACAGTCCCTGAGCCAAGACTGTCAATTTTATGTAGGGAGCACTACTTTAAGAAAGCACTCCGTGTTCAGGCCACAAGTGGCCAATCAGGACCATCCGACCGCCACGTCATTCGCACTGAGGGTGGAGGAGGAGCTGGCTCTCCCACTCGTTGTGGTAGTTTCCTTTGACTTGAGCCGCTACTATTCGGTCGAGTAGTTCCTCAATTGGCATCGCAAAGCTGAGTGCAACCCGAAAAATGGAAACAGCGCATAGCGGATCGGATGGTCACCCATCCAAGTGCCGACCACGCCCGAAAGTGCTAAACTTCAGTGATCTGACGGGAACCGGTGTATCCACTGCGGCAAGGCCGTTGCCCCTCCAACTTTTACATGATATTTTTGATCGTAGATCAGGTCTGATGGCTGGAAAGAATGGACGTTTACCATGTTATGCACATTTATATTTTCACTACGTCGACACAGCTGGTCCAATTTCGACCACAGGTGATGGTAGCCATAATGATGGAGCCAAGCATCCTGTGTACATTAGTTGCACCCATGTGTGTGGGGATCACAGCATTCGTGACATTTAAATTTGTTACTTCTTTGGTACTATATTCGCAATAAATTTTGCAGACAGTATCCGCATATGACGCTGAATGTACCTACAAAATTATATCATTGTACGACACATGTTTCAGGAGATACGTCATAAAAACTCAGGACAAGGCCAGACGCTGCATAGTACGGACGTGGACGCACAGCTGTAAATAAATGCCTGGTCAACACCAAGCTTTTCCGCTAGTCATCTATACAGATAAAAAAATCCCCAATATTGCCCACCAGCGTATTTTTGAAAAACCTTTATTTTGTCATCCATTTTTTTCCTGTAAAAATCGTAAAAGCCGAGCATCATTGTGTTTTTAAAAATCGTTTCCTATTGTCATCTCTTTTTATGTATTTTAAACCATCTATCGCTTGTGTAACCTGTGGCTACAAGTCCATTCCCTTTATGGGGTAATCGAAATAATGAACAACGGAAAAAAGTGTGGGTCAATTTCTTCCTCATTTTTCGGAACTTCTGATAATAGTAAATCGTTGGCCCTTTGAGGGCGTGGTAGGTACATACAAGAGATTAGTGTAAGATTAGAATTTGGGTTAGATACAGTGCCAGGAGGTTTTGTTTCTATCTGGCTAGCTTCAGAGTACTTCACCATCTACTAAGTGATGCGTTTCATTGGGAATGGTGTGTTCTGTGCTAGGTCTACCCTTACTCCACAATGCTGTTCCCTCGATGCTATTAAAACCAGGATGTTATCAAAATATATGCACAGTGGCAGACTGGAGTCTGCAGAAATATTTCCAGTGGTGGGGAGGGGGGAAGGCGCGTCGGGGCTGGAATGCATGATTCTGAAACTGGCACTCTGTGTACAAATCAGCTGGTCAGTTACGAGGTGCATCAAGCTACAAGACCCTAACTGTATAAGCGCTACAACTGGTCAAAGCTAAGGTTTAGCAGTATTGTGGAGAATTCTTATCTGGAAGAGTATGAGTATACTGTAACGAATAAAAACTCTTTACTCCAGATTCCAAGGATGGTTAGGGGCGACGGGTGAAAGTGCCCTTTTGCCAATCCTCCCCTCCCCACCTCCTCCCCTCCCCCTCCCCTTCCCCCTCGCGGACGCCAATGGCTGGCCCGTTCATTTTGAGAACATCAGAGTTGCAGTAACCTTTCTGAGAAACTGTTCTAGATGTCCTTGCGCGTCAATCTTACCACTCAGAACAGCAGTGGGAATGTCGGTTATCGCTGAAACAACTGGTTTTCGGCTCTTATCAGTTTCCCAGCCTCACTTTAACCTAATTGTTAAAGCCCGTCACAATACCAGTTCTTGTAATAACCGATTTTCAGTCTTTTATTTACATTATTTCCTCTAGTAAACGTAGAAATCAAACAAAGATTAAAAAAATTTTACTTTCTCAGTTTATTGATAAATGGAATCAAAACGTCAAATACATTTATGACGACCTGCAGCCGTCCAGAACGAAATTAGAATTATATTAATACCGTCAGCTGCTCACGGGTGTCGATAAATATCAACGGGGACAGGTGACAATGTGTGCACGTCTGGGACTCGAACCGGGATATCCTGCTTACGTGGCAGGCGCTCTGCCCATCTGAGCCACCGAGGGCACAGACGATAGTGTGACTGCAGGTACTATCTCGCGCACGCCTCCCGCGAGACTCACATTCTCACCTTGCATATGCACACACTACATTCGTAGTGTCCCACACCAACACACTCATTACTCGTGGAACACATTCTTACCAAGTCCCGTAGCAGTTCGGGGAATACTTGTGCATCTTCACAGAAGAAGGTCATGGCTGGTATTGCCAGAACCATATACTTATATGGATATGGACATGTCTTCCACGAGGAATGAGTGTGTTGGAGTGGGACTCGACGACTGTAGTGTATGGACATTCAAGGTGAGAATGTGAGTCTCGCAGGAGGCGTGCGCGAGATAGTCCCTGCAGTCGAACCATACACTGTGCCCTCGGTGGCCTAGATGGATAGAGCGTCTGTCATTTTAGCAAGAGATCCCGGGTTCGAGTCCCGGTCGCGGCACACATTTTCACTTGTCCACGTTGATATTTATCAACGCCCTTGAGCAACTGACGGTATTAATATAATTCTAATTTCTTTCAATTAAATAGTCCAATAAAACTTTGTCCGATGTTCGCTGCTTCTCTCAAAATATAGCGAGTGCTTCTATACTACAGAAAACTGCCAGTATTATCCTACTGATTTTAGTTTTTAGAACTCTGATCAAAAATTATATTGAAATCGGTTATCACAGCACTATGCGGGCATTACGTATAGTCCAGCGATAAAGAGTGAAAACTGCGGCAGGAGAACTCTCTTTTTCGTTTTAATTTCTCTGTTAAAGGCTAAAAGCAGATAACGGCATACTACGTAGACACAGGCAGCAGATCACGCACTTTCTATTTTTATCCCGAACTATGAATGATTTGTAAAATTTTAACTTTTTTCCTTGTATGATGTCGCAAGTGACCAAATCGACCATTGTGCTTCACTCGTACTGCATATCGTAAAATACTTCCAGGCTTTCAGATGGTGCCATTCTGTGTTACAACTGACGTTCGACAACAGCGAGAAACTGCGTCCATTCTCGCGAACTGCTTGTATAACAGGCACGCACAGTATTGTCTCGGCAATGTTGGACCAATTCATTTGTTGCTCGTTTCTATCAGCAGTGTTATTAAAGCGGCATACATCACTTTACCCATTTTTTCTGTAATAACGCAGTATTTTAGAACTATGGAAATCTTACGAATAAAAATTACTCGTCTTTTTTAAAAAAGGTTTATTTGAAAACTAAAAATTTTACTACGACAGCTGTGGCTAATTGGTATATCTGTTTTTACGTGGTTATCAGGAAAAAATAAAAAGATACTTGTTATAACCGAGAGCAAACAAATACCGAAAGACATCGGTTATTCAGAACTAAAATACCCATGTCGTTATAACTGATCGGTTTTTCTATCTCTAAACTGCAATGTCGCCACAGAAAAGTGTGTCGTTCCATCAATGTCCATAGCAACTTTGAGATATGTAAGTGTTTATGCGCAATATCGGCAAATGGAAACACGAAGTGGTAATAAGCACCTGAGCGATAGAATTTATTTCACAGTCAGAAAAGTCGAGTGAGAGACAAGACTGAATCACTGTAATAGAAATTATATGGAAAGCTGTGTAAAGGAAAATTTCCAGTTCTTTCGTGGATTCCAAAATTGAAGCCAAGTCCGGGACATCAAGGTGACATAGTCTTATACGGATAGTGTTCCATGACTAACGTAATTGGCCCACATACTGTACTGGTATACTGATAATATTACACTACTAAGGTAATTTACCTGAAGTAATTTACAAACATGTAACTATAACATTCGCTACTACTCATTACGCTAATTGACCTTCAGCCATTAAGCGCAAGCGCAGATCTCAGTTATGATACGTGCGCCATCCAAAAATTTATCAAGGTGGTAACTCAACACAACTACAAACGATCATTGTGTGCAAAATAAATAGAACACCTCATAAGAAGAACATGACGGGTTTGAATCATTCCCACCGCAAAGGATGAAATATTCAGGCTTGCACATAAGACCACTTGATAACTAACCAGAAATTCAGATTAGTTGTAGCTTCGGTGACAATCGCCTTTTTTACATTTTCCCCGTAAACTAGATAATTATGAAACGTAACAACTACTCTAAAATATCTGCAGCAACGGACTTGCCGCGGAGGTTACATCGGTTCACGTGAGATCACCGAAGTTAAGTGCGTTGTCGGGCGTTGAAGGCAATTGGATGGGTGATCATCCAGTCCGCCATGCGCTCTTGCCATTTTTCGGGGTGCACTAAGCCTCATGATGCCAATCGAGGAGTTACTCGACCCAATAGTAGCGGCTCCGGTCAAAGAAAACCATCATAACGACTGGGAGAACAGTGTGCTGACCCCCGCCCCTCCTGTTCGCATCCTCCACGGATGATGACACGGCGGTCGGATGGTCCCGTCCCAGCAGGCCACTCGTGGCCTGAAGACGGAGTGCTTACAAAGCAAACTACTCTCCAGTGGATGGTCGTACTACTGAGACCTTGATTCCTGGCATCAATAACAGATGGCAGCACAAGAGGTTGCCTTACGCCTACTGCCGAATTTTGCGATCTGTCGTAAGCCTGCGTAAGCACGTGGGGCCTTCCGTCTTAAGTGCAAGCATATCCATTGCGTTTTCTGCCGCGCGACTTGAGTGGAATGTTTCATTATTTCTGAAATATTATAGAAATGTTTTTCGTTGTATATCCTCACAATCGGTACTGAATTCACTGTAAAATTACTTGCTCACTTTTCGGAACTTCCGTTCATAGTAAATCGATACTATTTGAAGCCGTGGTAGACACGAGTCTAGTGTGCTTCACCTACAGCACCTTCTGTGTCAGTCTCGGTTCCTATGTCGCTGATTTCACAACTAACAGTTCGTTATCTACTGAGTATACTGTCTGTTGCACGACACTATCCCTCCCACGCTGCTAAATGTAGGTCGTCGGCAAAATATGACTGCAGTGGAACAAGGGCGTCTGCAGAAATTTCCCCAGGAGGTGGTGGTGGCATTGTTAGTGGTGTGTGTGTGTGTGTGTGTGTGTGTGTGTGTGTGTGTGTGTGTGTGTGTGTGCGTGTGTGTGTGGAGGCCATTACTATGAAATTCACGCAGTCCAGACCGCCAAGGAAAATAAACCTTGAGATTTGGAAAGGGTGTTGAACTTATACCGCTTATGCTGCATATTTCGAAATTCCACCTCTAAGGGGGATACACAGGAAATGAAAGGATTTTTGAAACATGTAGCTATTAAGGTAATTTTGAAGCTTGGCAGACGAAAACTTGTATCTGGTTTCTAGGTCAGAAATAAAGAAATATGTGTTCCAGTATTATTGGGAATTTAACCTCTATGAGGTGAAATAGTGGATGAACATTTTATTTTGAGATAAAAAATTATGGAAGAACTATGGAAGTATTTTTAAGGCTACATCTACGAAAATTGGTATTTGACTTCAAGGTTACAAATAAGAAAATACGTATTTTCGTGTTTTTGGAAGTTCAACCTCTAAGGGGATGAAATAGAGTGAGCTGGTGCGTTTCTGGCGCCAGTTTCCGTCGATCGTTGTTTCGATCTTTGAGTCGCGGTCCAGAGGACACTGCTCCCTAAGCGACTGTAGTAGTTCCCTGTGCGGCCCAACATCGGGCTTACCGCGCTTACACTGGACACAGTTGCCAACAAATCGCCTGCCATCACCATATAGGTTGGGCCAAAACATGTGTTCCCGAACTCGGTTCAAGGACTTGTAGAACCCCAAATGATCCCCTACCGCCGAATAGTGGAAATATCTGAGTGCCATGCTAACTCGTTCCTGTGGAATACAGACCTTCCCTTCACCACGGTTGTCTTCCCCTTTACACAAGACCCCCCCCCCACCCCCCGAAGACCTCGCCATCCGCCAACTGCTGCCGAATCGGTCCCCACCCGGGGTCCTCAACCTGTTTGCCGGCTAAGTCGCAGAAGAAGCCGGGTGTCTCGGAGAGAAGGAAATTCTCCCCAAGATCCGGCTCCACGTGGCCCTTGCCTTCCCTAGACTCTACCGCGAACATACGGCTGAGAGCGTCGCCAATTCATTGTCTCTTCCACTAATATGCCGAACCTGGAGATAAGTCTTGTCATCTTAACTTCGGTATGATTTTTAGCGATCTTATTAATCAAAGTTTAAGGGCTGGCACTGGCCAAGTAACTCACGGAGGCTCATTGGTTTCAGTCCAGTTGTATTGCTCACCTGTTCTCCAGATAAGGTTGTGTAGTTTATGTCTCAGAGAAGTGTCTGCCCTTGATGTGTGTTTTGTTAGAGATAATTGGCAGCGGTCGACGCTAACATACTGCGAGCAGAGCACCACGGCGGCAGAGAGATATTTAAGGCCATGTCCTCTCCTTTACATCCTGGGTTATGTTGTCACTTTTGCGTGATTCCATCTTTCCGGTGCTGAACTATAGCATCCAAAGTTCAATTGCATTGCCAAGTTGAGTATATTTCTATGTCATTCTCTGCCTCGTGGATCTCTTGTATTGATTAGAATCCTTAGTCTGCTCGCGTCTATCGCCAATTCACGCGAAATATTGAAGCAACCTTATTTTAAGGGTATTGTCATATAGTCATGTTCTAGTTGTAATCATTCTAAGAATATTGTTGATTAATCAACTGAGTAAGTAAATTTGAAGGTCCGTTTGGTCAAAATTAAAGGACCCCCTTAATTGTTTTACTCATTTTTATACAGTTTTGTTTAGGAAAGTTGGCTAGCCGAACGTTAAATATCTGTATTCTTACGCTTAATCTGTTTCTCCCCTGATTGCAAGTAGTGAGAGTTCTGCTATGAATTTTATGGACATTTGTGCTATTTTAGTAAAGCTTTACCTAAGTATATTTACATAGTCATATTCAAATTTCAAGTTTTACGGGTCTCGTTCCACTTATTTATTATTTGTCCAACTGATCTGGCCTTGTAAGGCAGTCTCCTCTATTATTGTGATTGTGATTTTATAATGCTTTTGATTGTAATAAAATATGTAGCAACTACAACGGATTACTATTGTGATTTTGGTGTGTCACTACCATACCCCATTTCATAGAGGATGAAATGTTTCATGAAATATATGAAAACCTGTTTTTGATACATTCAACCATTAAGAGGGGTGGAATATAGGATGTAATGTTTTATGAAAGTATTTCAGTGCGAAAGAATTTTTAAAGCGAAATCTATGAAAATTGTGTTATTGACAAATACGTGTTTCACTGTTTTTGGAACTACAACCTCCAAGAAGGTGCAATAGGAGCACAGGTTTCACTGACCCATAGCCTTCCAGCCCAACCTGCAAAGTATATGGACTTGAAATTTGATGAAGGTGTAAATCTTACGCTGAAAGCATCATTTAAGAAGAGATTGTTCGAAATTTCACTCCTAAGGGGGTGAAATATGGGTTGAAAGTTTTTTTTAATATATGTCCCTATGTCCCTATTGAAGCTATAACTACAAAACTACGAAAATTGATATTTGGTGTCTCAGTCAGAAACAAAAAAGAAACAAGTTTTTAGCATTTTCCGAAATTCTTCCATTGGGGGATAAAATAATTAGTGAAGGTTTTTTGAAAATAAATAATTATTAAAGAACTACTGAAGCATTTCTATAGCTACATCTATGAAAATAGGTATTTGACATCTCGGTTGGATGTAAAATAAATGTGTTTCGTTGCTTTTGGAAATTTAACTCACTAACAGAGTGAAATAGGGGATGAAATGTTTTATGAAATATTTCACTATGAAAGAATTTTTAGAATTAAATGGATGAAGATTTGAATTTGGCTCCTCGGCTCTAAATAGAAGAATATGTGTTTAATTGTTTTTGAAAACCCAACCCCTAAAGGGTGTGAGATGTTTCAGAAAATGGTTCATTATGAAAGGATTGCTAAATATATCTGACAATTCGTATTCGGCTAATGTGTTACAATTTTTAAAATCTACGTGTTTTTCTGGTTTTGGAACTTCGAGCATAAGGGGATGAAAATTTGAATGAAATATTTATTGCGTTATATTAAAATATTTTAAATCTGCATCTATGAAAACCGGTATTTCACTTCTCAATTAGATATAAAGAAATATGCGTTAGGGAATGAAAGACTCTACGGAGATATCACCACAAGAATACAAACGGCTTGATTAACAAAAACCTTGGACTCCAGCTGTCAGCATTGCTTTTTGATCATTCAGTAAAAGACCATGCTTCAACGGTGCTAAGTTTAGAAAGTTTAGAAAGTGCTGCAGTTTATAAAAGACATAAAAAAACGATTAAAGAAAAAAATTCTTTGCAGACCATGAACGGTCTACGCAAGTAGAGAAGCGGATGATAAGCTAGCTCTTTATGCAAATGAGTTGGTCAGTGTACGTTCTGAGACATGTCATGCAGCAGGAACGGAATCCTATAGTTGCTACGATTGGCTAAAGGAAACGTTTTGCAGAATCACTCGAAATCACTTCTGCAAGTGGCTAAGAATCTCGTAATGAATAAAAATTCTGTACTGAGAATTCCAAGGTGGGAGATGCAAGATTCCTCCCTCCCCCTTCCCCCTCCTCACAATGCTATCCTTCTTTACCTACAGCAAAAAATAAATAAATTAATTAATAAACAAAACTAGAGAAACTTCTACTGTGAAACTATTTGCATACAAGAGAACGGCCCTTGAAATTTAACTCTTCAAAGTTTTAAGCCCTGCTCATTCCGGATATTGATTAGAAAGTGTTAATCCACAGGTGAAACCTGAGTATATAATCCCTGTGACATTTGATCAACGGTGTTCCATAAGGACAGGTTCTCATTCAAAACGTTCGAAAATTCAATTTCTTTGTAGTTGCATTTTTTAAAGGTGTACTTGTCTAGACTCTTGGAACGGAAAGGTTTTTTTTTTAATCCGTGCTTTACACAAGTTTCTACAGTCCATTGTTTGAAGCAGTGTCACGGCTGCCATGAGCCGCGCGGGGTACCCGCCATGTCTCCAACGACTTGTCACGGTTCGCGCGGCTCCCCCCGTTGGAGGTTCGAGTCCTCCCTCGGGCATGGTTGTGTGTGTGTGTTGTCCTTAGCATAAGTTACTGTAAGTAGTGTGTAAACATAGGGACTGATGGTTCAAATGGTTCTGAGCACTTTGGGACTTAACATCTGAGGTCATCAGTTTCCTAGAACTTAGAACGACTTAAACCTAACTAAATTAAGGACATCACACACATCCATGCTCGAGGCAGGATTTGAACCTGCGACCGTAGCGGGCGCGTGGCTCCCGACTGAAGCTTCTACAACCGCTCGGCCACATCGGCCGGTCTGTCATGTATTCTAGAAGAGCTGCACGGTCGTCGGTGGCGCCTGTTCTTTCGAGAAGAGTTACTATCTTCATATCTATGGTTAAACGTTACCCAGCCATTGACCTTCGTCTGTGCGAACGCGCACAGGTTGCCGGAACTCACCTTAGTGTGAGCCAGTAATGAGTGGATGGACAAATACCTATTAAGTACATTACGTAATCGGATTGTGGACGTTTGAGGATGTGAGTCTCACGGGAAGCGTGCGAGGGATAAATTCCTGCAGTCCTGATGTTCATTTGTGCCCTCGATGGCTCAGATGGATTGGGCGTCTGACATGTAAGCAGGAGATCTTGGGTTCGAGTCCCAGTAGGGGCACACTTTTCAGCTGTCCCCATCGAAGTATATCAACAACACCTGTTGGCAGCTGAGGGTTTCAATTAATTATCAGTTGTGAAGGTGATTCGATGAACCCTTTGCCAGGAACTTTAATGTGTTTTGCAGGGTATCCATATAGATGTAGATGATAACTCGTCCCGTGTCGCACGTGCTCAAAATGATTCATACTGCAGAATGCATGCAAACATACTCACCGAAAATACGGACGAATATCAAGTGCAGGCTGCCGAGTGCTGCATATCCAGCTTAGACAGATCGGCTTTTCATCTACATCTACATGACTACATCTACATGACTACTCTGCAATTCACATTTAAGTGCTTGGCAGAGGGTTCATCGAACCACAATCATACTATCCCTCTACTATTCCACTCCCGAACAGCGAGCGGGAAAAACGAACACCTAAACCTTTCTGTTCGAGCTCTGATTTCTCTTATTTTATTTTGATGATCATTCCTACCTATGTAGGTTGGGCTCAACAAAATATTTTCGCATTCGGAACAGAAAGTTGGTGACTGAAATTTCGTAAAAAGGTCTCGCCGCGACGAAAAACGTCTATGCTGTAATGACTTCCATCCCAACTCGTGTATCATATCTGCCACACTCTCTCCCCTATAACGCGATAATACAAAACGAGCTGCCCTTCTTTGCACCCTCTCGATGTCCTCCGTCAATCCCACCTGGTAAGGATCCCACACCGCGCAGCAATATTCTAACAGAGGACGAACGAGTGTAGTGTAAGCTGTCCCTTTAGTGGACTTGTTGCATCTTCTAAGTGTCCTGCCAATGAAACGCAACCTTTGGCTCGCCTTCCCGACAATATTATCTATGTGGTCCTTCCAACTGAAGTTGTTTGTAATTTTAACACCCAGGTACTTAGTTGAATTGACTGCCTTGAGAATTGTACTATTTATCGAGTAATCGAATTCCAACGGATTTCTTTTGGAACTCATGTGGATCATCTCACACTTTTCGTTATTTAGCGTCAACTGCCACCTGACACACCATACAGCAATCTTTTCTAAATCGCTTTGCAGCTGATACTGGTCTTCGGATGACCTTACTAGACGGTAAATTACAGCATCATCTGCGAACAACCTAAGAGAACTGCTCAGATTGTCACCCAGGTCATTTATATAGATCAGGAACAGTAGAGGTCCCAGGACGCTTCCCTGGGGAACACCTGATATCACTTCAGTTTTACTCGATGATTTGCCGTCTAGTACTGCGAACTGCGACCTTCCTGCCAAGAAGAACAGGAAGTTGCTGTCTAGGAACAATCAGAGGTAGAGGAAGGGTTGATAAATACTCCTTTAATTGCAGACTAAACGTAAATAACGAAAATACATTTTTGGTAAAAATTTGTCAAAAATAATCGTTTGCCCTCCGTATTGGATTAGCTGTTTTGAATATTGAAAATCTGACTTCAGATTCGTTTTCAGCGACATTAAGAATATATATGTAACACTCAGTTCATGCAAATCGAAGTAATAATATAACTAAATGTTTTCCCTAAACTTTGAACACTTTTTTTTCGAGCAACGATTTTCTCAGAACGGCATGCAGTATAAATTAAAAGTGGTTCGATCTCTTAACTTCTACCTCTGACCCCTAAAAGTAAACACTTTCCTTAGGAACTTATAGCTATAATATGACATTTGTTAATATTAACTAATTTTTGTGTAGGCATAAGGAGTGAAACAAACCCCCCAAAGTCGAACTCAAAGTTCGAATTAGCACTGTATCGTTAAATTTAAGGTTGTTTCATTGCGGTTAGGTATGCGCTCCCATAAATTTTATGTATTATCGACTGATGTTATCCATTTTCAATTTCAAAGAAATAATGTAGTATCAACTGATGTTACCCATTTTTGAATTCAGGTAACATCTCAGGTGCCACACTGCACGCACTCTACGTACTCCAGTCTCGCAGGCCCTTGATCAAATCATAATTACGGGCGCCATTTTTTATTGAAAATCTAAAATTAAGCTCATAGTATTATCACTCGTAATTCCCAAACAGATCCTTCGAATGTATTTTCATTGTCTCAAAAAAAATTTCAAATGTACCCTTTGTTGCTCATTTGTATGAGAACCTGGCCGTAACGCCGGAATATAGTCACGAGATTTTTTTTCAGAGATGCTGTACGTTCGCGAGAAGACTTTCGTTCTGCGCGTGTCGAAGGACATTCCTCAGATATTACTGTGTGTGTGCTACTCAGTCGTGCCATTTAAGTGTACATCTTTGCATAGTTTTCCTTTCACGATGTAAACAGTGTTCCGCTCAGTTGCTAACTGGCCAGTGAGTGGTTCCGAAGGTATCGGATGTGCGGTGCGTTCGGTCTGCTAGGACAACAGCAGACTAGCGTGGTGCGATGGCAGAAGCAGACACTGAGGGAGCTAGCTGCTGGGACGCCAGCGAACAATTTATGCCAAGTAAGACGAAGAGGACTATTCTAAAATTACGAGCCGTCTCAAAAGTGTTTACCATTGGTAAATCTTGCAGTTGAGTCTGACAAAACTGGCAGTTTTGCCTACAGATACATTACAGAGAGAGATACAGGAAATCCCCCCACCCCCCTCAATGAATTTTTGGTTGTGATGACAGGCCGATTGGTAGTGTAGCCCGAGATCTAAGTTAGGTTGGAAGGTGGTAATTTGATTGAGAGTTGTTTACGCCAACGATTATGAATGCCGACTAAACGTTGTGCGAGCAGATTGCCCTGTAGCGTAGCCTAGTGTTTCCGCCCGCGCCACATTTAACACACATTCTCTAACTGTGTACAAAAGTCTCACAACAGCAACGATAACTACGTTTCTTGTGGGGGGAGGGTAGAGTCCACTATGTAACTTTCACTGCAAATTTTAGTAACCGCCGAAACTAACCGAAATAGAAGCGTAATTTTAAATATATTTCCTTTTGTGGGAAAATAATGGTTCTCCTCTTTCGGCAGCAACTGTAATATGTAGGCGACTTATTAGTTTTTTTTAAAACTATGAATCATGATTTCAATAGACGCAGTGCTTTTTTTACGTTACTTGATTTGTGGTCTATAGTAAACAATGCAACGAACTGGTAAATTCTTTAAAGTTTGACGTGTGTTACATAGACGACGTCTGCAATGTTCGTAAAGCCAAGTTTGCATATATTCTGTGTCTGTTTTTTTGGCCATGTACTGTATAATTAAGGGGAGGAGGATTATGTTCAAGGAGCAGTGTATTAGCAGTCTATGGAGAAATTGAGAATTTGGATCTAACGAACGGCATGCTCGGGCAGTTCGTGCTATTCTGTTGACCACTGTGTAATTCGGACACAGTGATCATTGCCTCTCCCTAGTAACCAGGGGACTCGGGTGCTAATCCTGGTCTGGCACAAATTTTCAAGTGCCCATTGACTAAAGTCTGTGCCCATTGTCAGCTAATGTCATTGTTTCGGTGTTAAATTGTATTTTGTTTACGATACGTAGTTTAGCTTTTTCATGGATAACAGCTTTGAAAAGCGTATAGGTTATATTGATATTCTCTCGTCGTTAGTCCAAGGCAACTATAGCGATTTATAAACACAGCTGTAGTTCGTATTAAGCCTACATACGTAATTGTGTCCTGTTTTTCTTTACCAAGAATTACTTCGTAAGTAATTCCCCTGTAGTGGTATTTTGTTTTAGTATTTTGTTTAAATATTTATAGACTGCAGGCTTGGATGAAATATGAAACACATGTCCGAAGTTCTTGTTGATTCTGCAGATACTGTTTCATCCGTACTAGGGGCCAAAACATTTCATCTAATACAGAAGGACACAATTTGTCTCGAGATTTAGCAATTTTTCGTAATAGTTGCCTTGCTTCGATATATTTTTCTCTAATTCTTGTTTGGATTTAATCTTAAAACACACTAACTCTTCCACCAGTTATTCGATATGTGGTTTCATACCTTTCGTAGCCTAGAGTTCCTAAACGGTCGATAATATTAATAATTTCCTTTCTCAATTTTATTTTCTGTAAAATCTCCTGTTTATGGTTATTGCTAACGTGTTTCACGTTCTCACTTTTATTATTTTTATTTTTCTAGTTTTGTGACTGGTAGCCAAATGTTCTTTGAATCTGGTTTTTAATTCTGAAATAGTAACAGATGAAGGTCAAGAGAAGATTGCGATATATTTGAGGAGAGTGGCTTGGAGATTTTCTATAATAGACGTACACAGGTCATGGGGATCCTTACCTATATAAATTTACTTCGAGTGTGATGTAGCCCATTCTCTTGTCATGATCTCGGCCGTATCGTAGCACATTGTCTCGGTTAGGTTGGAGATTTCTGTTGAGAGTTGCCGAAGTCAACGAAAGTGATTACAAAGTAAAGACTGTGCTAACAGAACGATCTGTAGCGTAGTCCAACACGTTCTTTCTGTCCTTTTAAAGCCTCTTTTAATTAAAAATAACTAAAGCTGCAAGATACAATCACAAAAACTGTGTTACGTAATAGAGTAATCCCAGACTATTGTTGTGTAAGTTGTGTGCGTACAGTATTTTTTTTTTGTCAGTGAATATACATTTTTTTACTCATTTGCTGGGTTTCAGTTTTCCCCTTTAACGGCAAAAAACCTTTTCCTGTGAAGGGCCCATTAGCTTGTCGGTTATATTTGTGACTTTCTCGACGGTCAGTAATTTCGTGATAGTCCATCCACCGGCGTCATTGTTAACATCGAATATAGATTTAAGTATTAGGAAGGCTAATATGAAGCTAATGCATGAGTAGGTCTAACAATTAATAAAAATAGAAATGTGGGTAAGATACTACAAACAGCATAGTGAACGCATTGTTGTGGCCAAGATAGCCACGAATCCCACGCCTACAAAAGTCGTAAAAGTAGTCCGCAGATGATTATGAAACTGATGGAATGTGTGATGAGATAAAAGAAATCATTCAGATAGTGATGGGAGATGAAAATTTAATATTAATGGGTGACTGGAATTCGACAGTAGGAAATGGAAGAAAAGGAAACGTAGTAGGTGAATATGGAATGGGGGTAAAAAATGAAAGAGGAAGCCGCCTGGTAGGTTTTTTCCCAGAGCATAACTTAATCATAGCTAACACTTGGTTCAAAAATCATAAAAGACCTGGAGATACTGCAATATTTCATATAGATTATATAATGGTAAGACAGAGATTTAGGAACCAGATTTTAAATTGTATGACATTTCCAGGGGCAAATGTGGTCTCTGATCACAGTATATTGATTATGAACTGTAGATAAAAACTGAAGAAACTGGAAAAAGGTGGGAATTTAAGGAGATGGGACCCGAAAGAACTGACAGAATCAGAAGTTGTACAGTGTTTCAGGAAGAGCATTAGGGAACGATCTACAGGAATGGGGGAAAGTAATACAGTGTGATGGGGGATCTGAGTGGTGTACTGTCAAGGGGGAGGGGGTTCCTCAGGGATCAGTGTTGGGGCCGCTCCTGTTCCTTATTTATATAAATGATATGCCCTCAAGTATTACGGGTAACTCAAAAATATTTCTGTTTGCTGATGACACTAGCTTGGTAGTAAAGGATGTTGTGTGCAACATTGACTCCGTTTCAAGTAGTGCAGTACATGACCTCAGTCAATGGCTTATAGAAAATAAACTAACGTTAAATCACAGTAAGATTCAGTTTTTACAGTTTCTAACACACAATTCAACAAAACCTGACGTTTTAATCTCACAGCATGGGCATATGATTAGTGATACTAAGCGGTTCAAATTCCTAGGTGTTCAAATAAATAGTAAGGTGTTGTGGAAAGCCCACGTTCAGGATCTTGCTCAAAGACTTAATACTGCCATTTTCACTATTCGAACGGTACCGAAAGTGAGTGATACTTCGACAAGTAAATTAGTCTACTTTGCCTATTTCCATTCACTTATGTCATATGGTATTATGTTTTTGGGTAACTCTTCCCATTCTAGAAGGATATTTTTGGCTCAGAAACTGGAGGTTCGGGCAAAAAGTGGTGTGAGTTCACGAACCACTTGTCGACCTCTGTTCAGGGAGTCTGGGTATTTTGACCTTGGCCTCTCAATATGTATATTCCTTATTGTCGTTTCTTGTTACCAATATTAGTTTATTTCCAACAATAAGCAGCTTTCACTCGGTTAATACTCGGCAGAAGTCAAACTCCCATTTGGTTCGGACTTCCTTAATTCTTAAGCAAAAATGTGTGCAGTATACTGCTGCATCCATTTTCAATAAGCTGCCACTCGAATTCAAAAATCTTTGCAGTAATCCACGCGCTTTCAAATCGAAACTGGAGTGTTTCCTCATGGGTCACTCCTTTTATCCTGTCAAGGAGTTAATTGAAAAATTAAGCTGATTCTCATTGTACTGCTGATAGCGTTTGCTTAAACTTATGGACTGATTTTCTCTCAGGTTCATGAACATGTATTTTTATCTGTTATTACTTTTATGTTGTAAGTTCATGTGTCGCCCTAACCGCCGTCTGCTTCACGTCTGCTGTTCAGCGAGCTACCTTAATGTAAGTATTAACTGTATTTTTCTTACTTGTCACTTCTTCTTCCGTGTGTTTTTGCTTTTAGGAAGCTTTAATTGTCGAGTGCTAGTAATAGAGTTACATAGATTTCGTGTTTGTTTTGAATACAGTCAGAGAGAGTCCTTGTAGTCAGCCATAGTGCCAGTAATGCTAGTATTTGTTTTGAATACAGTCCAGAGACAGGTGGTACTATTTTCATTGTTTTCTACAAGAAGTCGTTAGCAATCACAGTTTAGTCAGTAATCAGCCACCTTTAGTGAATTAGCAGTCTACTTAAAAGTTGAAACTTCCTGGCAGATTAAAACTGTGTGCCCGACCGAGACTCGAACTCGGGACCTTTGCCTTTCGCGGGCAAGTGCTCTACCAACTGAGCTACCGAAGCACGACTCACGTCCGGTACTCACAGCTTTACTTCTGCCAGTATCCGTCTCCTACCTTCCAAACTTTACAGAAGCTCTTCTGCGAAACGTGCAGAACTAGCACTCCTGAAAGAAAGGATACTGCGGAGACATGGCTTAGCCACAGCCTGGGGGATGTTTCCAGAATGAGATTTTCACTCTGCAGCGGAGTGTGCGCTGATATGAAACTTCCTGGCAGATTAAAACTGTGTGCCCGACCGAGACTCGAACTCGGGACCTTTGCCTTTCGCGGGCAAGTGCTCTACCAACTGAGCTACCAAAGCACGACTCACGTCCGGTACTCACAGCTTTACTTCTGCCAGTATCCGTCTCCTACCTTCCAAACTTTACAGAAGCTCTTCTGCGAAACGTGCAGAACTAGCACTCCTGAAAGAAAGGATACTGCGGAGACATGGCTTAGCCACAGCCTGGGGGATGTTTTCAGAATGAGATTTTCACTCTGCAGCGGAGTGTGCGCTGATATGAAACTTCCTGGCAGATTAAAACTGTGTGCCCGACCGAGACTCGAACTCGGGACCTTTGCCTTTCGCGGGCAAGTGCTCTACCAACTGAGCTACCGAAGCACGACTCACGTCCGGTACTCACAGCTTTACTTCTGCCAGTATCCGTCTCCTACCTTCCAAACTTTACAGAAGCTCTTCTGCGAAACGTGCAGAACTAGCACTCCTGAAAGAAAGGATACTGCGGAGACATGGCTTAGCCACAGCCTGGGGGATGTTTCCAGAATGAGATTTTCACTCTGCAGCGGAGTGTGCGCTGATATGAAACTTCCTGGCAGATTAAAACTGTGTGCCCGACCGAGACTCGAACTCGGGACCTTTGCCTTTCGCGGGCAAGTGCTCTACCAACTGAGCTACCAAAGCACGACTCACGTCCGGTACTCACAGCTTTACTTCTGCCAGTATCCGTCTCCTACCTTCCAAACTTTACAGAAGCTCTTCTGCGAAACGTGCAGAACTAGCACTCCTGAAAGAAAGGATACTGCGGAGACATGGCTTAGCCACAGCCTGGGGGATGTTTTCAGAATGAGATTTTCACTCTGCAGCGGAGTGTGCGCTGATATGAAACTTCCTGGCAGATTAAAACTGTGTGCCCGACCGAGACTCGAACTCGGGACCTTTGCCTTTCGCGGGCAAGTGCTCTACCAACTGAGCTACCGAAGCACGACTCACGTCCGGTACTCACAGCTTTACTTCTGCCAGTATCCGTCTCCTACCTTCCAAACTTTACAGAAGCTCTTCTGCGAAACGTGCAGAACTAGCACTCCTGAAAGAAAGGATACTGCGGAGACATGGCTTAGCCACAGCCTGGGGGATGTTTCCAGAATGAGATTTTCACTCTGCAGCGGAGTGTGCGCTGATATGAAACTTCCTGGCAGATTAAAACTGTGTGCCCGACCGAGACTCGAACTCGGGACCTTTGCCTTTCGCGGGCAAGTGCTCTACCAACTGAGCTACCGAAGCACGACTCACGTCCGGTACTCACAGCTTTACTTCTGCCAGTATCCGTCTCCTACCTTCCAAACTTTACAGAAGCTCTTCTGCGAAACGTGCAGAACTAGCACTCCTGAAAGAAAGGATACTGCGGAGACATGGCTTAGCCACAGCCTGGGGGATGTTTCCAGAATGAGATTTTCACTCTGCAGCGGAGTGTGCGCTGATATGAAACTTCCTGGCAGATTAAAACTGTGTGCCCGACCACTTGCCCGCGAAAGGCAAAGGTCCCGAGTTCGAGTCTCGGTCGGGCACACAGTTTTAATCTGCCAGGAAGTTTCATATCAGCGCACACTCCGCTGCAGAGTGAAAATCTCATTCTGGAAACATCCCCCAGGCTGTGGCTAAGCCATGTCTCCGCAGTATCCTTTCTTTCAGGAGTGCTAGTTCTGCACGTTTCGCAGAAGAGCTTCTGTAAAGTTTGGAAGGTAGGAGACGGATACTGGCAGAAGTAAAGCTGTGAGTACCGGACGTGAGTCGTGCTTCGGTAGCTCAGTTGGTAGAGCACTTGCCCGCGAAAGGCAAAGGTCCCGAGTTCGAGTCTCGGTCGGGCACACAGTTTTAATCTGCCAGGAAGTTTCATATCAGCGCACACTCCGCTGCAGAGTGAAAATCTCATTCTGGATACTTAAAAGTTGATTAAGTCTCTTCGGTAAATTGATTCCTTAGGATGGATAGGATGTGTGACTGCTGTGTACGGACGCTGGCCACTCTTCGCGAACAGCTGAGCGTGTTGATGGCCGCGGTCAGCCATCTTCAGGCTGCTGCCTCGGAGTGTAGCGGCAGTGGGGAGTCTGGTGCGTCGCATGGTGCACCTCAGGTGTTAGATGCTTCACCCACTGTCCCTGCTGTCGAGACATCTTCGCGGGTACCGGGCATAGTTGGGCCAATGTGGAGGCTGGCCGTGTGGCATCGCCCGCTCTGCCTGTGAATGGACATGTGGCTGCTCCTTCAGCAAGGTCCGAGCAGGCACACGGGGGGAGGAGTTTATTAGTTATTGGGAGCTCCAACGTTAGGCTGGTGATGGAGCCCCTTAGGGAAATAGCGGAAAGGTCGGGGAAGAAGGCCAGTGTTCACTCTGTCTGCTTGCCGGGGGGTCTCATTCGAGATGTGGAGGGGGCCCTACTGGCGGCGATAGAGAGCACTGGGTGCACCCGACTGCAAATTGTTGCTGATGTCGGCACCAATGACTCCTGCCGTCTGGGTTCAGAGGTCATCCTCATTTCGTACGGGCGGTTGGCGGATTGTATGAAGGCGGAAAGCCTCGCTCGCGGGGTGGAATCAGAGCTAACTATTTGTAGTATCGTTCCCAGAACCGATCGCGGTCCTCTGGTTTGGAGCCGAGTGGAAGGCTTAAACCAGAGGCTCAGAAGATTCTTCGGAGAGCTGGGGTGCAAATTTCTCGACCTCCGCAATAGGGTGCAGAAATGTAGGGTCCCCCTGAATAGGTCAGGCATGCACTACACGCCGGAAGCGGCTACGAGGGTAGCGGAGTACGTGTGGAGTGCACATGGGGTATTTTTTAGGTTAGAGAATTCCCTCCCTAGACCCGACAAGACGCCTCCTGAGACGCGGCAAGGCAGGAGTAGGCAAAATGCAACAGGGAATAACAATATTAATGTGCTAATAGTAAACTGACTACGAGACAAGAAAAAATGTATTCATAGGTGAAAGCTCAAAGCTACGGGTAAAATGTCCCTAGGCTTATCGTCTCAAAGAAGAGATGGCACAGAGAAACAAGTGGGCATGTCTTACATAGCAAGCAGCCATTTAAACCGACATTTAGGACCTTCAAATAAGGATTTGGACTAAAATACTTTCATATTCGCACTAAGTGTAAATAAAACTGGTACAATCACCAATAAACAAAATTATTTTCATTGTTTTCGGGGTTCCTTTTGCCTTTCGGAATAAATATATTGCGAATCAGTAGTTAACATGCCTGGTTCCCCAAACAGGAGACGACTAGAAACTTCCGAAATGTGGTGGTGTAGAGGAATGCTAAAAAAGCTTTGATCGAATAGCTGAAGGGGAGATACGAAATCAGATTAGGGAGCAGAGAAATTAATGGCACAAATTGACAAAAAGAAGCGATCGTGGGTAAATGTCATATTTCGATTCCACCCATCCACTGTGACCCATGACGTTCTGCATGACGTTGATTAGTTGTATTTCGAAGGATACCAGTGGCCTTATTAAATGTTAACTGTGATTGCCTTCGTTTCTAGAACAATTTATAATGTTCGTTAACTATGATTTTTTTCGGAATATATCGTGATGAACTCTGGGAGGAACCACTGAACACAGCTTAAATTGTCGTTGAAGAAACGAGTAGTGATTGTATTTTTATCTTTCTTATCCGACACGTTTGGGTATCCAAGGTATAATGGGGTACACAGTTGAAAACTTTGATTAAATGTACAAAATTGATAAATAAGAGAGCTACAAATTTTTATATGAACACATTACGATGTATTAATCAGAAAAATACAAGAACATTGCCATAAAATAAAACAACAATATTTTCTGACTCAAAAACAGAAATTTATATCATTTGCACGCGGTAGTATGGGGTGGTAAATACAAGTGATTACAAAAACGTATAAAATTATCGGAAATGCAGAAAATATTGGCTTGCTCGGAATTTTTTTTAGTTCAAAGTGAGTATTAATGTCAAACTACAGTTTTCATGTATCGTATCCTTTTCTTGAGGCTGTTTACAAAATTCACACACGGGGAGACACTCATCATCTTCGCTATCTATTCCTGCACAAGAATCGTGTGTCCATTTTTTGCACGTGGAACAAGCTACCCAACCTCCAACTGATTTTGAATATAACCCACCACAATATACACATTGACAGTCAGAACTTTCCTCGTAATCACTCTCGTTAGTATTGTATTCTCTCTCCTTTTTTCCATTTACCTTCAGATTCTTTCTCTCTTTTTTGAGTTCTTAACTTTATTCTCTTTCGCAAAAAGTTTTCTGTTTGCTCTTTCTTCTTTGTCAAAGTTCTTTTTTCTGTTTCTCCCATTAATGACTTTTAACTCTTTATTTGTACGGCGAATCAGTTAAAACAACGTTCTTCCCCATTTTCAGTCTCACTCTTTTCTTGCTTTCGTTAACTTTTGACAAGAAAATCAGAATCTCAGGTGAAATATGAAATGAGGAGGTTGTGTTGTCAGTTGTCATCCAAGAGCACCCAAGATTAGAACAATTAGCCCCAATAACTTTGTTATTCTTAGGCGGCAGTTCATTGTAACAAATAGCTGAAACCTCGTCCGCTTGATTATCCAGCCCGTTTGAGTCGTCTTTTTCAGTTGGTGTGCTAGGTGGAGGCAATTACAATTGTTCAGATATAATAACCCCTTTATCTGACGGCCTATCACGTCCGCTGTCAGTTGTGTGTGCCGGGAGGAAGTGTGCGTCGTGAATATGGATGGGTCCGTGGGCCATATTGCAGTAGCTTCGAAACCTTTAATAGCGGTTTTCATTTTTGCGCTTTAGACGAAAGCTGAACCAAAAAGCGTTGAAATTTGAAAGACAGTTACGACTTTCCCTGCGTGGCTTCGCAGCCATTTTCGAAGCTGATCACTATAACGAGGATTTATAAAACAAACATCAAGCGGCTGAAGTCTGTGAGAGCAATGTGGTGGTGAAGAAACGCCACTCTCCCTCGCGTTGTCCATAACGTCATTGTTCGTGGTATGAGCTGAGTGGCCATCTGATATAAGGAGAACTGGGACGTGCTTTGATGCCTTAGAAAATACCACAAATTGTGGAAACCATACAAAGAATGACTCTGTGGCCATCCATGCGGTGCTGTGGACCTCAGCGCAACCTCCTGCTGCCAGTCCTAACTCAAATTCTTTCTGCTTCTTCTTTCGTGGAAAAATAATCGTAGGAGGAATGTCAGCTCCGCTTGCTGAAGTACTAATGAGGCTGGTTGCAGTTTCGCCCCTTTTTGCAGAGGTTAACGATCGCACTGGACGGTTCCCTTTGCTAGCTGCGATGTTCGATTGGTTTTTAGCATTAACCGAGACGCCTGTTCCATCACAATTAGTTATTTGAGAAGTCATTAGTTTGTGATTGTCAGTTACATTTGTTAGCAACGAAAAAAACCTATCGACAGCTACTTTGTTAAAATCAATGATTCTTGTACTAGATTTTGCTTCGGGCTTGCGAACAAATCCGAATTTGCTTCTTCATTGTTTCATGATGTAATAAAGATTTCTATTTGTTTTGCTCGAAATTTTCGAAAAGGTATCTGGGGAACGTGCAAAAATTGAAATGGCAAAACTGTGCACCTGCCGAAATACGAGTGCGTATACTCATTTGAAAAAATGTTCCTAAACTGCTTCTGATACGCTAGAGGTTACCGCACAGTAAACAGCAATTGTAGTTGACCGTTTGCCTGCACCGTATAGAGTACGGCCAATAAAATATTTTTGTAGGGAGGACACATCATCTCATCCTGAATGAAGAGTTCATCTATACGTGTAAATGTAACCACTTGTGCCAGAGGGAGTGTGTTGGTAGCCTTACTGTTCATGTTGTATATTAACATTACAGATAATATAAGTAAGCTCACATATTTCGAAAATGATGCAGATATCGACATAGAGGTAACAAAGTCCGTGTGAAGCGATATACACATACAGGGGATAATAAAAATGTGACCACCTATACTTGCATCTACATGGATACTCTGCAAATCACATTTAAGTGCCTGGCAGATTGTTCATCGAACCACCTTCACAAGTCTCTATTATTCCAATCTCGCATAGCACCCGGAAAGAATGATCACCTGTGTCTTTCCATACGAGCTCTGACTTCCCTTATTTTATCGTTGTGGTCGTTTCTCCCTACGTAGGTCGGTGTCAACAAAATATTTTCGCATTCGGAGGAAAAAGTTGGTGATTGGAATTTCGTGAGAAGATTCCGTCGCAAAGAAAAACGCTTTTCTTTTAATGATGTCAAGCCAAAATCCTGTATCATTTGTGTGACACACTCTCTCATATTTCGCGATAATAGGAGGACGTGCTGCCTTTCATTGGACTTTTTAGATCTACTCCGTCAGTCCTATCTTGTAAGGATCCCACATTTCCCAGCAGTATTCTAAAAGAGGACGGACAAGCGTAGTGTAGGCAGTGTCCTTTCTAGGTCTGTTACGTTTTCTAAGTGTTGTGCCAATAAAACGCAGTCTTTGGTTAGCCTTAACCGCAACATTTTCTATGTGTTCTTTCCAATTTAAGTTGTTCGTTATTGTATAATAATAATGGCGTGTGACGAGGGCCTCCCATCGGGTAGACCGTTCGCCTGGTGCAAGTCTTTCGATTTGACGCCACTTCGGCGACTTGCGCGTCGATGGGGATGAAATGATGATTAGTACAACACAACACCCAGTCCCTGGGCGGAGAAAATCTCCGACCCAGCCGGGAATCGAAGGAATCTTAGGATTGACAGTCTGTCGTGCTGACCACTCAGCTACCGGGGGCGGACGTTAGTTATTGTAATACCTTGTTATTTAGTTGACTTTACGGCTTTTAGATTAGACTGCAACTTCTCTCATAGTGATTAGTCCATTCTGCTTCACCAGCAATATTGCGGGATCAGTAACGACCTGATTTGTTGATATTGCGGGCGTACCTTATCTGGCTTCTGTCTTCATTGATTAGCGGCTACCTTTGAAATGGTTGTACCACTCCTTTAGCCCTGCAGTACCCATTACTTTGTCCACAAACACACGATGGTTTCAACTTGAGAATCGCCAAGCTTGGAGCCAAATGTGATGTAAAGACGTCATTTTGCTCAGAATACTAAATCCAACGTGTACGACTTGCAAGTGTTCCGAAGTAGTGGAGAAAATCAGGTATGTGTGCTAAATATGCCTGAAAACATGAGCCCATGCGCGCCCTGATACCATTGTTGATTTCAACAATTAAAAAAGGTCGGATATTTTTTGAACAGCTCATGTATATAAGCCATCGCCAGTGATGTCGAAAGAGCAAGATACCCCTAACTACGCCAGTTGATTAGGTAGTTCGAATGGAGCGGTCTATTGTCTGACGTATCTCCATAACAGCTCCGAACCGAATACCCCAAAGTTCGACAAATGGTTCAAATGGCTCTGAGCACTATGGGTCTTAACATCTATGGTCATCAGTCTCCTAGAACTTAGAACTACGTAAACCTAACTAACCTAAGGACATCACACAACACCCAGCCATCACGAGGCAGACAAAACCCCTGACCCCGCCGTGAATCGAACCCGGGAACCCAGACGCGGAAAGCGAGAACGCTACCTTCACGTCAGGAATCAAGCTGAGCTCAGAAGGGCGCAAGTCCGGGTCTGTCTCAGGCCGATACTGATCTTCGGCCTGACGTGGCTGCTTGTCCTGTTCCAGGTGTTGCCCCTCAGTCTGCAAGATCCGAGCAGTCGTAGAGGGTGGTCTTACTGGTAGTTGGGAGCTCCAACGTCAGGCGCGTAATGGGGCAGAGAGGGGAAGAGAGGGGAAGAAAACCAATGTGCAATCCGTGTGCATACCGGGGTGAGTCATTCCAGATGTGAAAAAGGGTCCTTCCGGATGCCATGAAGGGTACAGGTTGCACCCATTTGCAGGTGGTCGCTCATGTCGGCACCAATGATGTGTGTCGCTATGGATCGGAGGAAACCCTCCCTGGCTATCTGATTTGGTGAAGACTGCCAGTCTCGCTAGCCGGATGAAAGCAGAGCTCACCGCTCACCATCTGTAGCATCGTCGACAGGACTGACTGCGGGCCTTTGGTAAAGAGCTGAGTAAAGGGTCTGAATCAGAGGCTGAGATTGTTCTGCGACCGTGTGGGCTGCAGATTCCTCGACTTGAGCCATAGGGTGGTGGGGTTTCGGGTTCCGCTGGATAGGTCAGGAGTCCACTACACGCAACAAGCGGCTACACGGGTAGCAGGGGTTGTGTGGCGTGAGCTGGGCGGTTTTTTAGGTTAGATGGCATTGGGCAAGTACAGAAAGGGCGGCAGCTTCAACGAGTTCGGGGCAAAGCAGGACATGCGGGGACCAAGCAGCAATCGGTATTGTAATGGTAAACTGTCGAAGCTGCGTTGGTAAAGTACCGGAACTTCAAGCGCTGATAGAAAGTACCGAAGCTGAAATCGTTATAGGTACAGAAAGCTGGCTGAAACCAGAGAGAAATTCTGCCGAAATTTTTACAAAGGTACAGACAGATAGAAATGATAGATTGCATGCAACCGGTGGTGGAGAGTTAGTCGCTGTTAGTAGAAGTTTATCCTGTAGTTAAGTAGAAGTGGATAGTTCCTGTGAATTATTATGGGTGGAGGTTACACGCAACAGCCGAGCTAGGTTAATAATTGGCTCCTTTTACTGACCTCCCGACCCAGCTGCATTAGTGGCAGAACAACTGAGAGAAAATTTGGAATACATTTCAAATCAATTTTCTCAGCATGTTATAGTCTTAGGTAGAGATTTCAATTTACCAGATATAGACTGGGACACTCAGATGTTTAGGATGGGTCGTAGGGACAGAGCGTCGAGTGACATTATACTGAGTGCGCTATCCGAAAATTACCTCAGGCAATTAAACAGAGAACCGACTCGTGGAGATAACATCTTGGACCTACTGATAACAAACAGACCCGAACTTTTCGACTCTGTATGTGCAGAACAGGGATTAGTGATCATAAGGCTGTTGCAACATCCCTGAATATGGAAGTTAATAGGAATATAAAAAGAGGGAGGAAGGCTTACGTGTTTAGCAAGGGTAATAGAAGGCAGATTTCAGTCTACCTAACAGATCAAAACGAAAATTTCTGTTCTGACACTGACAATGTTCAGTATTTATGGAAAAAGTTCAAGGCAATCGTAAAATGCGTTTTATACAGGTACGTGTAGAGTAAAACTGTGAGGGACGGGATAAACCCACCGTGGTTCAACAACAAAGTTAGGAAACTACTGCGAAAGCAAAGACAGCTTCACTCCAAGTATAAACGCAGCCAAAACCTCTCAGACAAACAGAAGCTAAACGATGTCAAACTTAGCGTAAGGAGGGCTATGCGTGAAGCGTTCAGTGAATTCGAAAGTAAAATTCTATGTACCGACTTGACAGAATATCCTAGAAAGTTCTGGTCTCACGTTAAATCAGTAAGTGGTTGGAAACAGCATGTCCAGACACTCCGGGGTGATGATGGCATTGAAACAGAGGATGACAGGCGTAAAGCTGAAATACTAAACACATTTTTCCAAAGATGTTTCATAGAGGAAGACCGCACTGCAGTTCCTTCTCTAAATCCTAGCACAAACGAGAAAATGGCTGACATCGAAATAAGTGTCCAAGGAGTAGAAAAGCAACTGGAATCACTCAACAGAGGAAAGTCCACTGAACCTGACGGGGTACCAATTCGATTCTACACAGTACGCGAAAGAACTTGCCCTCCCTTTTAACAGCCGTGTACCGCAAGTCTCTAGGGGAACGGAAGGCTCCAAATGATTGGAAAAGAGCACAGGTAGTCCGAGTCTTCAAGAAGGGTCGTAGAGCAGATGCGCAAAACTATAGACCTATATCTCTGACGTCGATCTGTTGTAGAATTTTAGAACATGTTTTTTGCTCGAGTATCATGTAGTTTTTGGAAACCCAGAATCTACTCTGTAGGAATCAACATGGATTCCGGAAACATCCATCGTGTGAGACCCAACTCACTTTATTTGTTCATGAGACCCAGAAAATATTAGATACAGGCTCCCAGGTAGATGCTATTTTTCTCGACTTCCGGAAGGCGTTCGATACAGTTCCGCACTGTCGCCTGATAAATAAAGTAAGAGCCCACGGAATATCAGATCAGCTCTCTGGTTGGATTGAAGAGTTTTAACAAACAGAACACAGCATGTTGTTATCACTGGAGAGACGTCTACAGACGTTAAAATAATCTCTGGCGTGCCACAGGGGAGTGTTATGGGACCATTACTTTTCACAATATATATATAAATGAGGTAGTAGATAGTGTCGGAAGTTCCATGCGGTTTTTCGCGGATGATTCTGTAGCATACACAGAAGTTGCAGCATTAGAAAATTGTAGCGAAATGCCGGAAGATCTGCAGCGGATAGGCCATTGGTGCAGGGAGTGGAAACTGACCCTTAACATATACAAATGTAATGTATTGCGAATACATAGAAAGAAGGATCCTTTATTGTATGATTATATGATAGCGGATCAAACACTGGTAGCAGTTACTTCTGTAAAATATCTCGGAGTATGCGTGCGGAACGATTTGAAGTGGAATGATCATATAAAATTAACTGTTGGTAAGGCGCGTACCACGTTGAGATCCATTGGGAGAGTCCTTAGAAACTGTAGTTCATCAACAAAGGAGGTGGCTTCAAAAACACTCGTTCGACCTATACTTGAGTATTGCTCATCAGTGTGGGATCCGTACCAGATCGGGTTTGCGGAGGAGATAGAGAAGATTCAAAGAAGAGCGGCGCGTTTCGTCACAGGGTTATTTGGTAACCGTGATAGCGTTACGGAGATGTTTGACAAACTCAAGTGCAAGACTCTGCAAGAGAGCCGCTCTTCATCGCGGTGTAGCTTGCTCGCCAGATTTCGAGAGGGTGCGTTTCTGGATGAGGTATCGAATATATTGCTTCCCCCTACTTATACCTCCCGAGGAGTTCACGAATGTAAAATTAGAGAGATTAGAGAGCGCACGGAGGCTTTCAGACAGTCTTTCCTCCCGCGAACCATACGCGACTGGAACAGGAAAGGGAGGTAATGACAGTGGCACGTAAAGTGCCTTCCGCCACACACCTTTGGGTGGCTTGCGGAGTATAAATATAGATGTAGATGAGTGTGGTGCGTGATGCGGCGCTCCCCATCCCTATATACCGATCAAATCAGTCACGACTTGAACCGAGCGTGCCCGAACATTGTCCTACAAAATGATGGCCGCCTCCTGCAGAAACCGACGCCGCTTCTTTCTCTCAGTTGCTTTTCTACTTTGTAACACAGTCTGTTTCGTTTTAGAGTCCAAACAGCTTAACAGATATTGTTCAAATTTGTCATGGAGACAGTTTGAACCCTTAGAAAGAACATAGCCCACTTTAAAAAGCAAGAAATTTTTTTTTGCATCAGTGAACGTAAACTACATTAAAACTTACTTATTTTGGTTGTATAACTTAAGAATTCTATAATGTATAAGTACTTCAGTAGTCGCCGCGCGGGATAGTCTCTCAAACGAAATTGCTCCCACGTCCGAGGCCTTTGAATATCACGTCTTCCATTCCGCTTGTAGTTCAGAATATTTTGGGGAAGTCTGGGACGTAGCATTCTCACCAGTCTTCACGATATTTTTGAATTTTTTAGTTTCTTTTGAAAATACTTAATTTTTCTCTAGTAACTTCATTCCTAATCATTTCTTGTTGTGCAGCTCTTCGAATTTCGTAGGAACCTCATCTCTGCCGTGTGATTTTTTTTGCTTTTTTTTAAACCATGTTTTCGCTTTCATAGCATAATACAGGAACCGCGACCACGTTATAGAATTTCGGGACAATCTTTTTGTACTTTATTGCCCAATATTCAGATAATAGTGTCACAGACAGCTTAGAATTTGTGTAATTTATTTTAAGTATCAGAGTAAAAATCAGATCTTACAGCGTAGCCTAAATGAAAGATTAAGAGACCAGTTCTAAAGCAGGATTATCCAAAACTAGTTTTAAACTGACTGAGTATTTTCCTCGGAGTGCACTTATTTCCGTTTTATTACTAGAAATTTTAAAGTTGTATTCATTGCATATTTCGTTCAGGTGGTACATAGATCTTTGGAGGTCATTTCGTGAACTTGAATCATGTCATCTACAAACAGAAGCACAATCAGGTATTTCTCATTCGTTATCCCAATTCCTTTGTCTTGTCGTAGTTCCTGCTTTCATTTATGAAGAACGAAGTCAATGTATATACTAAAAATGCTGACTTAATCTGCTCATTTAAATGTATTCCGAACGAGCTGCCGCAGTGGTTATTCCATGGTATGATGATGATGATGATGATGTTTGGTTTTTGGGGCGCTTAACTGCACGGTTATCAGCGCCTGTACAAAGCCCCAACCTTTACACAGTCCAGTTTCGCCACCTTCACGGATGATGATGAAATGATGACACCACAGACACCTACTTCCCGGGCGGAGAAAGCAACCCAGCCGTGAATCGAACCCGGAATCCCACCACCAGCAACGCTAGCTTCTACACGACGAGCTGCCAACTAGTACACTAGACTCGCATTCGGGAGGATGACGTTTAAATTCGCATCCGGCCATCCTGATACGTTTTCCGTAACTTTCCTGAATCGCTCCAAGCAAATGCTGGGATGGTTCCTTTTAAAGGGAACGGCGGACTTCTTTTACCCTTCCCTGACGCAGTGCCAACTCCTGCTCCGTTTCTAATGACCTCAACATCGATGGCCCCCTGTGGGTTCGGGGGTAAGAATAGGCCCACGGTATTCCTGCCTGTCGTAAGAGGCGACTAAAAGGAGTCTCAAACGTTTCGGCCTTATGTGATGGTCCCCTACCGGGTTTGACCTCCATCTTCTAAATTCTTCCGAAGAGCGAGCTGATTGGGGAAGGGCGCCTTACAAGGTGCAATGTGTCCATCGCTCATTACCATCTCTAGCTTGGTTGGTCGTCGTCGCATAGCTGTCCCGCCCACTCACCATCTCTAGGGCGTGGCTTTGTTCTTGGGTGCGGTTTTTGCAGTCTGCTCTGCTGTGTCGCTTTATGCGCCAATGACGATCATGGGCTACATTTCGCCTGAAATCCAGCATGGTAGCCAGTCCGTTGTGGTGGGGCCGCCATGTACCCTGTCGGTTGTAGCCCCCTGACAACACAGGGATCGCTCTACTGATGCCTGCGCCGTTAACTCCCCGCGTATGCCAAGGAGTAGATGCCTGTCTCCTTGGGGCATCGGGACTCCCGGCAATGGCCATCCCGCCAGGTGGTCGTTGCTGAGGCTGGGTGGCGCCCGTGGGGAGGGCCCTTGGTCGGAGTAGGTGGCATCAGGGCGGATGACCCGCGATGAAGCGTGGTACATCATCTCTTGCTGGCGGCCAGCCGCCAGCAGTCTCTAAGCGTTCTCGGCCTCAATGCAACGCTCAGGCATATGATCCACAAGCGTTCCCCTCCCTGGCCACACCATGGGAGGAACGAAAGGCTACGGTTGGCAGCGAACCTTATTCACCTCGCTATTTAGTCTGTACACGAGTCGATGGGGAATCGTTTATGGCGACCAAGCCTCAGTTTTTTGTCGAGCACTTGGAGGACAAGTTTGGGGAGGTGGAGGGCTTGTCCAAAATGCGCTCTGGGGCAGTATTGATCAAAACGGCATCCTCTGCACAGTCACGGCGGTTACTCGCTTGTGACAAGTTGGGGGATGTTTCCGTCACGATCACACCCCATAAGAGTCTCAACATGGTCCAGGGCATTATATTCCATAGGGACCTACTCTTGCAGTCAGACGACGAGCTACGCGCCAATTTAGAACGGCGGGGTGTTCACTTCGTCCGGCGCGTCCATCGGGGTCCGAGGGATAATCAGGTAGCCACCGGTGCCTTCATCTTGGCCTTCGAGGGTGACGTCCTACCCGAAAAGGTCAAGGTGATGGTCTACCGATGTGATGTGAAGCCCTATATCCCTCCCCCGATGAGGTGTTTCAAATGCTGGAAGTTCGGCCACATGTCATCTCGGTGTACTTCCAGCATGACATGCAGAGATTGTGGACGCCCTTCACATCCTAATACTGCATGTGCGCCGCCTCCCATATGTGTGAACTGCGGCGAACACCATTCCCCTTGCTCGCCAGACTGCAAGGTCCTACTGAAAGAACGAAGGATCATGGAATATAAGGCCCTGGACCGCATGACCTATACTGAGGCTAAGCGGAAATACGAGAGGCTACATCCTGTGGCTCTGACCAGCTCCTATGCCACCGCTGCCAAAACAGTAGTTTTGTCATCTGCTGCACCGATTCCACTGAACACTCTGAGCCGGAATACTACACCTGCCCCCTTGATGGTGGGGGGGCACTTCCCCATCTGTTGCTCCTGCACCATCTACCTCAGGAGCAACGACCCCCCAACCATCGGGGACACAAGTCCCCAACTCTAAGCCGGAGAAGCGTCCGACTTCTTCGGCGACTCTCTCTCGCAAGGGATCCCTCGGGTCCCTCCCTTCCCAGGTTTCCACCTCTGGGAAGGGTGACGTCAGCCAATGGCTGAAAAGCAGGCCAGCAGCTGGTCGCAGGGCTTCCCGCTCCTCCTCCGTCCCGGAGACTGACTCGGTGGAGCCCTCCCAGCTAGTAAAGCCCAAGGAGCAGAGAGAGAAGACGAAGAAGAAGAAGGCCTCTAAGGCCAAGGAATGCGCGGTGGCATCCACCCCACCGCTCCATACAGGCTCTGCGTCTGGGGATGAGGTGGAGATCCTGGCGTCCGCTGAGGACCTGGATCTCGCCATACCCTCAGACGCCAAGGACGCCGATTGTACTGGTCCTCGATCGGTGACAGCAGGTGACCCAGTGACGTGATCTGCCTCCTCGGTCCCTTCACGCCTATTTCGCCCATGGACAAAGTGATTCTCCAGTGGAACTGCAGCGGTTTTTTCCACCACCTTGCTGAGCTCCGCCAACTCGTCAGCAGTCACCCTTTCTTCTGCATTGCCCTCCAGGAAACGTGGTTTCTGGCAATGCGGACCCCTGCCCTACGAGGGTATCGGGGTTATTATAAGAACCGGGCAGCTTATGAGAGGGTGTCTGGTGGAGTCTGCGTCTACGTCCTTAACTCTATCTACAGCGAGTGTGTGCCTCTTCATACACCCTTAGAGGCTGTCGCTGTAAGGATGTGGACGCCTCAGCCTATTACTGTCTGCAGTTTGTACCTTCCGCCGGATGGTGATGTCTCTCGTCATGTGTTGGCTGCATTGATAGGACAACTGCCGCCTCCCTTTGTGTTGCTGGGCGACTTTAACGCCCATAACCCCTTGTGGGGTAGCGCCGCGATTACTGGCCGGGGCAGAGATGTCGAGACTCTTCTGTCACAGCTTGACCTCTGCCTTTTAAACACGGGAGAGGCGACCCACTTTAGTGCGGTCCATGGCTCGTTTTCGGCCATTGACCTTTCTATTTGCAGCCCCGGACTTTCACCACCCATCCACTGGAGGGTCCATGACGACTTATGTGGTAGTGACCATTTCCCCATCTTTCTGTCACTGCCACAGCGTCACTCTTCTGAACGCCCCTCCAGATGGGCTCTGAATAAGGCTGATTGGGACTTATTTACATCTGTCGCAGTGATCGCACCTCCTTCCACTGATCCGATTGATGCGGTGGTTCAGTCGGTCACCACCAGCATCGTTTCTGCGGCGGCATCTGCGATTCCCTGTACATCCGGGTCACCTCGGCGGAGGACTGTGCCGTGGTGGTCGCCCGAGATCGCAGAGGCGATTCGAGATCGCCGGCGGGCTCTTCAGCGCCATAAGCGGCACCCGTCGTTGGAGACCCTCATTGCTTTTAAACAGTTCCGCGCCCGAGCCCGACGCCTTATTCGCCAACGGAAGCAGGAGTGTTGGGAACGTTATGTTTCCACCATTGGCGTCCGTACCTCTGCATCGCAGGTTTGGGCCCAGATTCGGCGACTCCAAGGCTATCGGCCACCTGTCTCTGTCCCTGGGCTTTCGCTGAATGGAGCAGTGTGCACCGACTCCGACACGATTGCGGACCGGTTAGCAGAGCATTTTGCTCAGTGTTCCGCGTCAACGAACTACCCGTTGGCCTTCCGCTCCCGGAAAGAGCAGTTGGAAAGTCGGAGGCTTTCCTTTCACACGCGCCACGCGGAGTCGTACAATGCTCCTTTCAGCGAATGGGAATTCCAGAGCGCACTTTCTGCTTGCCCTGATACGGCTCCTGGACCAGACCGCATTCACAGCCAGATGCTGAAACACCTCTCAGTGCCTTGCCAGCGACGCCTCCTAGATCTTTTCAATCGCGTCTGGGTCGAGGGTGTTTTCCCGTCTCAATGGCGGGAAAGCATAGTCCTCCCCGTATTGAAACCTGGCAAGAACCCGCTGGAGGTGGACAGCTATCGCCCCATAAGCCTCACCAACGTTCCTTGCAAGTTGCTGGAACGTATGGTGAGCCGGAGGTTGAGTTGGCTCCTCGAGTCTCGGGGCCTTCTGGCTCCGTCTCAGGGTGGGTTCCGTAAAGGCCGCTCTGCCGTCGATAATCTGGTCTCCCTGGAGTCTGCCATCCGTACAGCCTTTGCACTTCTTCGACATGCGGAAGGCATACGATACGACTTGACGCCATCACATCCTGGCCACACTTCATGGGTGGGGCCTTAGGGGCCCGCTCCCGATTTTTATTCAGAATTTTCTTTCGTATCGTTCCTTCCGCGTGCAAGTAGCTGCGTCGCATAGTTCCTCCCGGGTCCAGGAGAACGGGGTCCCACAGGGGTCTGTCCTCAGTGTGTCCCTGTTTTTAATTGCCATCAATGGGCTCCTTGAGGCGGTGGGGTCGTCCGTCGAGGCTTCTTTATATGCGGACGACTTCTGCCTATATTACAGCTCCAGTGGCATCGCCGCTGCTGAACGGCAGCTGCAAGGTGCCATCCGCAAGGCGCAGTCATGGGCTGTAGCGCACGGCTTCCAGTTTTCGGCCGCGAAGACCTGCGTTATGCATTTCTGCCGGCGTCGCACGGTTCACCCTGAGCCGCGCCTTTACCTTGATGGTGAACCTCTTGCTGTGGTCGCGACGCATTGGTTCTTGGGACTGGTGTTCGATACCCGGTTGACTTGGCTGCCCCATATTAGGCAGCTGAAGCAAACATGCTGGCGGCACTTAAACGCTCTCCGTTGCTTAAGCCACACCAGGTGGGGTGCCGACCGGTCCACCCTCCTCCACCTATATCAAGCGCTGATCCAGTCCCGCCTTGATTATGGGTGTGTGGCGTACGGTTCTGCCTCGCCTTCAGCATTGCGATTGCTGGATCCCATACACCACTGCAGGATCCGCCTCGCCACGGGGCGTTCCGGACAAGCCCCGTCGACAGCATACTTGTGGAGGCTGGTGTCCCTCCATTGCGGTTCCGGCGTGACCGCCTTCTGGCCGCCTATGCCGCGCACGTTTATAGCATGCCAGGGCATCCAAACTACCGTCTCCTGTTCCCGCGCTCGATCGTCCATGTTCCAGACAGGCGGCCCCGGTCAGGGTGTCCCATTGCGGTTCGCCTCCGGGACCTTCTCCGTGGCCTTGACTTTTTTCCTCTGCCGCCTGTTTTCCGGGCCAATCTCCGTCTGCCCCCGTGGAGTGTGCCCCGACCGTGCCTTCGGCTCGACTTGGCACAGGGTCCGAAGGTCTCAGTGCCTCCGGAGGCCCTCCGCCGCCGCTTTCTTTCCATCCTGGCCGAGTTTCCGAACGCGGTGGTGGCCTACACCGACGGTTCGGTGGTCTCTGGTCACACTGGTTACGCTCTCACTCTACGGGATTATTGTGAGCAACGGTCATTGGCAGCTGGCTCCAGTGTATACACTGCCGAGTTGGTTGCCATCTATCGTGCCCTAGAGTTTCTCCGCTCCCGCTCAGGTGAGTCCTTTGTCATCTGTAGTGACTCCCTGAGCGGTTTACGAGCTCTTGACCAGTGTTTCCCTCGTTCCCGTCTGGTGATGGCCATCCAGGAGTCCCTCCATACTCTCGTCCGTTGCGGCCGCTCTGTCACCTTTGTTTGGTCCCCGGGTCACGTCGGCATCCCGGGTAACGAGCGGGTTGACGAACTGGCGAAACAGGCGGTCAGTTCCCCGGCCATGGAGATCGGTCTTTTAGAGAGTGACGTCCGATCCGTATTGCGGCAGAAGGTCCTTGCTGCTTGGCGTGATGAGTGGCGCACCCTGCCCTCTCCCAACAAACTTCGGGCAGTCAAGGAGACAACCAGTGTGTGGCGCTCCTCCATGCGGGGGTCTCGCAAGGACGCTGTCGTCCTCTGCCGGCTCCGCATAGGACATACCCGGCTCACGCACGCGTATCTCTTGTGCCGTGACGACCCGCCTCTCTGTCGCTGCGGATTGGCCCTGACCGTGGTACACGTCTTACTAGACTGCCCACTTTTAACTGCCCTCAGGCAGACGTTCGCGCTGCCTGATACACTCCCTGCTCTTTTAACCGATGACTCTACTATGGCTGACTTAGTTCTCCGTTTTATTCGAGCAGGGGGTTTTTATCATTCAATATGAGAGTCCCTTTTCATTTTTTTTTTTTAGTGTCGACTGTGGCTTTTGGCCTGGGGTTTTAGTTTGTGGTGTTTTAATGTGTCCCTTGGTTGTTGGCCTTTCCAGTTTTATTTTCATGGTCGGCCAATGACCGTCGCACTCTGTGTGTCTTTTAATCTCTTTTCTCTGGTCTTCGTCTATGTCTTTCTTGTACTGTGTCGTCCCTTGTCGTCTCCGTTATGTGTTTATTGCTTGTTGGACTTTTCTTCGTGTATTATTATGGTCGTGGAACAAGGGACCGATGACCTAAGTAGTCTGGTCCCTTTAACCCCCCACAAACCAACCTCAACATCGATGGCACATTAAATGCAATCCTCCTTCCGTCCTTCATTTAAAGGCATAGGTTTACGCAATAAGTCGGGCGTTGAAAGTTAAAAACTGCGTACTCGTCTAAGGCAGCACAATTTCATGGCGCGCAAATTATCGAGAATATATTCACCGAGCATTTGTGAAAGGCAGCACGTGGCGACTTCCAACAAACTTCACACATAATTTCGAAACTTGGCGAAACTTTTTTTCCCCTCTGACATCCCTGACATAATGATGAAAGGAAAAAGACTTTGATCACTTCTACATTTTCGCTGTTCGTGTAGTAAGGTGTCAGCATCAGGCTTGATGTTTCACTTTATTACTTCTTTACTACTCACTTTATTCGCAACACATTTGTCACAGTATCCACATACGTCGCCGAATGTACCTGAAAATTATAGAATTGTACAACACCTAGTTCAGTAAATAAATATTGAGACGTTTTCGAAAAACTAGCTTCTCTTACAACAGAGCGTCTTCAACTGCAAAGGGTTATGTTTCTTCAGGTCAAGTTTTTAACACATTAACTGATACGGAATGTGAACGAACTTCTGAAGGTGTTTTACAAGTGGGACTTCCAGTTTTCAGACAGCAATTTGGAGGGGAGAAGGGGGCGGTGGTTACGCGGTCTATTTGGAACTTCAGTGTTTTCGCAAATGATGCTGTTGCCTGTAATAAAGTTCTGTTTGAAAGAAGTCACGCCCTCATAAGATTTCAGTGTAGTGCAAAGCATGACAACTTAGTTTAAATGTTCCCGAAATGTAAAATTGTTCGGTTCACAAAACGATATAACCTTATCCTACGAGTATAGTGCAGCGAGTCAAATTCGCTATCGCTCAACCCACATGAATACCTGGGTGTAAAAATTTCTAGAGATTTGAAATGGAACCGTCACATAGTCGCAGTCTTAGGGAAATACGGTGGCTGGCTGCAATTCGTTGGTAGAATTCTAGGAAAATACAATCAGTGTACAAAAGAAATTGCTTACAAATCACGCTTGTGACCCATCCCCCAATATTGCTCGAGATTCTTGGATCCTAATCAGATACAACTGCCAGGCGATACTGAATGTATACAGAGAAGGGCGGCACGAATGGTCACAGGTTTTTTGACGCGTTGGAGAATGTCACACAGTTTCTGATCAAATTGAACAGGCAGGCGCTTGGAAAGAAACGTAAAATATCCAGAGAAAGTCTACTTGGAATATTTCCGGAGGAATCCTTAACTGTTGAATATAGGCGAATGGTAGTCAATGGAGGGAATGACTGCGAATGCTCGTTCGATTTTCGTTCTCTTCCGTAGGCTGCGATGCAAACCAATCCTGATAATATTCCCGGTGTGAGATGTAGTTGGCAGCTCTGTAAATGCTGACCGGTGAGTCGCTTAAAGCCCAGGTGAAATTAATCTCGGAGGGACACATCACGCTCTCAACCGACTAAGCATATCCCCTAAGGATCGCCTAGAGCCTGTGACTAGTGCATTGAATGTAAATACGGAAAACCGCAAAAACTCACTTTTTGAACTATTTGTAATTCCATTAACTAGTTTTGTAACCTTTACAGACTCATCTTCAAATGTGGCACACAGAATTTCCGTCTCTCTGACGTGGAGACAGAGCGACAGTTACATGGCGACATGTGTCGGAAAACCAGTTATTCTACTTACTGACTAACGGACAGTTCATGGTAGACACAGACTATCCCGTGGAAGAGCAAAGTATCGCGAGGAGACCTAATTAGAAAGTTTCTAGAACTGACGTTACATGATGAAAGTAGGAATGGAATATACTGAAACCACCTACGTATTGTAACTGTAGGAAGCGTGAAGACCGGAAGAGACTAAGCACAGCACGCACAGAGGCTTTTAAGCAGCCACAGTTCGCACGCTCCATACGTCAGTGGAGTGGGAATAAGTCCTAATAACTGGTATACTGGCAAGTTCCATCTGTCACGCAATTCACGGTCGTTTATAGACTACAAATTATAAGCTGCCTATGTTTTGTTTAAATTTGGATTACAAGAAAATGGGCGTTTTGCAAAATGTCCTACATAAGTCTCCTCTTCATCAACACCACCACCATGAGTGTTCTGCCCTAGGGCAGGTCTTCACATGTAGCTCTCCACGCAGTCCCATCATTTGTTACCCTCTTGTTTTCTCACAACTATTTTCTGTTCTTACGCTGTCCACCACCTGGTATGTTCTGCGTCTTCTTCTTCTTCTTCTTCTTCTTCTTCTTGCATTCACCATTTCCTTCATACCATCAATAAACAATCTCTTCTCATTCAGTGTCCATGCCAATTGTGTTTGCTCATCTTGCTACCTTTAAAATTTCTCTCTGTTCTCCCACTCAACACCACCTCATTTCTCACTGTGCCTGCCTATTTTATCCCCTATCAATGCACCCACATAAAAGCCTCCTGTTATGAAACGTCTCGTTGGCAATTGCTATACGTATTTTCACCTCCTTATTACTTCCAATGTCGTCCATAATAGCACGTCGCAGTTATCTAAAAACACTAAATTGTTGTGTATCTTCCTGCCTAACGTTATAGTTGTTCTTGCTTTTCTTGCACCTATCACCGGACATTTTGCGATTTTCTTATTATTTCTCATTCCAATTTACTCACGCCTCTTGTTCAATTCTTTTAACATTTCAGTCATACTTCTTTCGCTCTCTGCCAATAACACCACATGATCCGCGAGTCTAATACATTCTGCTCTCCTAACAACAACCCGCTCCCGTCTATGTCGTTTCAAACGTTTTTGAATGACATGCTCCAAATATATTTACACTCTAAGGAGAATAAACGTATCCATGAGGACTTACCCCAGCGCGATGGAAATCGATACACGTGATGTTCATTCATGCCCAATAGTATCCGAACGACCTGAATTGAATTTCACCTGATTCACATGCAACCCACATAGCGCAACTGTCTAGCAGGTCTCCTTATCGCTCCTTGGTACAGTCGTTTGACTATTGAAAGTGGTTCCAACAAGTCACCACAAGAAAAAACTGTTCTGTATCGCAATAACTCAAGATGTAAAGTAATACCACGATACTACAAATATCACGGAACACCTTCTCACAGATAAGACTGCCCTTAAGGCTTGTAGCTCACATTTATTACAATAAATGACATACCTGACATTTTACCACTCTCATTATTACGTCAGATAGGTAATACACGTAGTAAATTCGTCGTATTCATGATTTCCTCTTCAAAGTAACATACCGTACTTATCATTGAACACAAAATGAGTTTAAAAGTTGAAGTTATTCACGGGCAACCAGTTGAGAATATGTATGAACTTCAAATGACACGACGAACCGTCTCGTTTTGCATATGGATTCAAACCCAGGTCATGCAGACTAAGCAAAGATTTCGTGCCTGACGGAAACTAACAGTCACTCCTGATTAGGCATACAGAGAGTGATATACCTCGATTTTAGAGAGAGCCAGTTTGCAAATACCAACTTTAAATTACATAGCGCAAGCATTTTTGCCGGACGCGAATTCCTACCAAGCACCTATTGCTCCTGTTAACGAACGACGAGAGATGTTGAATCTTGGTTCTTAACAAGTAATTTACTTGAATTGCCGTGAGGTAAGGCTTTGTACTGGGCAGGGATTCGAACTCTGAACTTAATCGGATAGATATCGACGCACAATCAACTGTGACATTTCGGATTTTCTCGGCAGTAGCTAGATGTTTTAACTGAAATGACGAGACGAAACATAATTTTTTTTCCTTCGAAAGACTCCAACCCGGCATCTATCGCTGTTATATTCTGCAGAAAACGAACGTTAAATATGGGTTGGTTGCACCAGCAGCGACATGTGAGCGTGTTTGAACTAGAAATAATATGACGAAGAGTTCAGTGCTCACTGGGAATACAGCTCCACACATCATATCGCTTTTGACTACACACAAAGATACGTCAGCTTCCGAATTTTTGTCCAGCTCGGACTAACATCTTGAACTTACAGTGATCTCGCAAATAGTCCTGTGTCTCACTGGGTGTCAAAAACGTCACATATCGTTAGTGTTGACAACGAATGAAAATACATTAAACATTAAAATAATTATCCACCAGCAGATAGGTGTTCTCATGCTAGAGCTTGATAATACATAATGAAATCTATAGTGCCGGGCCAGGATTCGAACCCATTCACGCGCAGTATGTGGAGATGTTGAGGAATCTGCAGTTCTGAACAAACAACAAATTGTAGCCGTGCTGTATTCTCACGAAGGGATCAAATTCAGCCTTAAGTACGGTCTATGTTGCATTCTCAGTTCAGAACCGATTTTATCGACATACAGAAGCTCAGATAAAATATGGACTAAATGTCCTGTGAGCCTACATAGCGTTTGTTTCGTCACTAGAAATAAATAACAAGTATAAGAAAGGTTTCTACGTGTCGCCGCTCCAGTCTTTATTGTGATTCATCCTAACGTCTACTTTGTAGAAAAGGAATATCATTTTTCATGTTAATTTCAGACCACAATGTCATTATATCTTCTTCACTTGGTGTAGCCAGAAGAGAATGGAATCTGTCTCTCCCTATCTAAAATCATTGACAGAAGTTGGAATCGAACCCAGTCCATAGATATACAAGCATATTATAAGTATGTGGCTCATTTTTCTATCGTAACGCCGTTGCACCAACTCCGGATGAGAATTGACACACAGGCTTCCTGTAGTAATTTGCAGCAGGTTCAGTAAATTCATGTACTTGGTTGACCGAATCACAATGAACTAGCTGCCTCGACTACCCAGTGCATACATTCGACTTTATTTTGTAATCACCGAAATAAAATCACGTACCTGCCACCTACACAGAACAGCCAACAGTGTAGGATGCACAAATTTGAAAAGGAAGTGTTTCTTTCCACTTGAGCTACTGTATTGCGCCATCTCTTTGTTGAAAACGTCGTGCAGTGCAAATGTCGCATTTCATAAGTAAAGTTTTGTATTCCTAGAAACCCAAAATTTGCTTGTGAGCGGCGGGAAGAGGAGTTACCTGTTGTGCAGCATTGTAAGTTTTCACCATTGCACTATGAGCCGAAAGTATTTTTTTGCGATTTCCTTATCGATGTTTTATCTGACTGCTTGTAGCTCTTTCACAGAAGGGATAAAAACGTTACAGTCAGTGAGACTGGAAGTGCGAACCATAACAGATGCTATTTCTCAGGCCAGCGCATTACCATAGAGCTGGCGTAGAAGTACGTGTCTTAGCTTACTCTTACGAGTTCGATAATGTCTAGCACTCGTAAACCGCTATTTAAAGGACGAGATTAGTTGCGATTTCCACGTGCAACGACTTTCCTGGGCTGAAAACCGTAAATTTACAAACTTTTGTTACACCTAACGTGATAATAAATCAGATTATTTAATGGAAATGACAGGTAAAATCAAGTGAACTTTGAGGATAAATTCCGTGCGCACCAGGAAGGAACTCGTCGATCACATAGTTGCCAAACATACGTTGCCTTGTTGTAAAATCTCAGTTACAGTACCAGCAGAAAGAAGACGAACCGATGTGATCGTACAGCGGTCTGGGAAGTGACCATAGCTGGTGTCTCCAAGTCGCGGTTGCTACGGCCTGGAATACGTAATGCGTCTGATTCGCATTTCTGTAACTAGGTTTAGGGACTGGAGCGTGGTTACTAATAATACTCCGAACTGACTGAAAACTAAGCATCATATATCAGTAACTCTCACAGTTGCTTTTATATTTATTTCGTAAGTGTACTAAAAACTAAGAAGCTCATTCAGAGACGTTTTGATGCCTCGCCGATAGTCGAGCAAAACAAACAAATAGAGAAAAAAAGAATGTGTGTGTGTATGATAGAGAGAGAGAGAGAGAGAGAGAGAGAGAGAGAGAGAGAGAGAGATCAAAAAGAATGAGAGAGAGTAAGAAATTGTTGTAAAGAAATTGAATCATGGTATGTAAAGAAACCTTTCATTAAAATGACATGTTACACATCATTACGAAATATCGTATTCATGATCTATGAAACAAGAATTGATCTAATGTAATCTAATCATATCATATTGATGGCTATCCATGAAGAGTCATAAATTACCGAAATTTTTGCCAATACCAGTAATGAAATCTAAACTTGAAAATAAAAGACGACAATTTTTGTAATAAACCGGGACTCCTAACAAGACCCTTTCGTCCCTCTTAACTAACCACGAAAGATGTCTGATATACCTCCATGCTCAAGTAACAAAGTGCGCATGCATTTAAAGATTAAGTGCATGATGTGAAGTTATATGACGGAGATACGAACCCAACACGTAATCGTATTGTTAGTTAAGTAAAATCAAATGTTACGTATCGGTTTTTCTTACCAGCTGCTAGGTGTTTGGATCTAAACTAAAGATACAAACTTTAGTACCTAAGCGACAATCTAACTGCACGCCTACCGTGCATCCACAAATATAGCTTAAATATCAGTTGCTTACTCACCAACGGTAAGGTGTGTGCGTGTTTGACAAGAAATAATGACACCTATTGCGATTGTTGGCAACACATGAATAGACATTAAAAGCGCACGTTGGTTTTCACTAGCGGGACGGTGTGCACGTTATAGGGCTTGAACTGAAACTATGAATATTTTTGTATTGGATCAGGATTCGGACCCACATACTTACCTTTGGAGGAGACCTAGAGAAGGTTGCAGTCTTGCGAAAAGGAACGAAATGGTTGAACTATAATGTTCCGAGAGATTCAGATCCTCGAAAGAGGAGAAACGAATTCGAATCACAGTCCAGCACCAAATTTTACAACGTCTCTAGTTCAATCAATTACAAGTAAAATAAGAGCCCCATCCTTTAAATGGCTATCGGTTCATAAAATAAAATAAAATTTTCTAATGTAAGTAAGTTTACTGGCGACTGTATTTCTGTTTACGATGACTTCCGCTATGTCATTTCCCAACGTAACCTGGCTCTGCCCAGTTGGTAATGATGGAACGTGATTTGTATTGCGAAATCTGGATTATAACGTCTTTCTTTTGAGGTTACCAGACGCAAAGTAAATCTGTTTGTGCTTCTTAAAAGTAAATGTCTGAACCCACGCATTGCTCCTGTGATAGTTCCACCAGGCCATTGTGCCCACATTTCCCAGCCCCAGGAGTGAGCTGCAACGGATGATGTGCTGAGCTTACAAAAGTAGTCTCGGTGGATAAAACGCGAGTCTATTAAATGTTTAAGTAGAAACAAGCTTCTGACGCGGAGATTATGCTATTCTCATGTCAGCAGGATGTAAAGACCCTTGTAGGCATCATAGGCTCGATGTGAAGCCATTTTGAAATGTTCACAAATTCAGATATTTTCTTATTTCGTGAAGATCCACTGGGAAGTGTGAAGTTACCGGATAATTGGATTATTACCGTCATTATTACTATCATTTTCTTCATGCCGCTGCTGGAACACTGTACTTGAATATCAGTTCGTGCCTTTTGGTCACTATACAAGTAGTTTCACAAGAAGAGGTTCTTTCTCTGTCTACAGAATTCTTTTCATGTTAATATCAAACATCAGCAATTACTCATAGATTTCATTAAAACTAAAGTAATCGATGAAGACGTTACTTGATAACAAAAACGCTCTGCCTTTCTTCTATTACTTGCGCCTAGAAATGGCTGTCGAGTACTGCCAAACCAAAAGTCAAGAGATCTTACTGCCTGCCGATATACGTCGCTGTCAATTTTTCCATATGATTTGGTTGACGTGACCTGTTTCAAGTTGTGTATGACAGAGAATGTTTTAGAAAATCAATTGTTTTCCTTTGCAATAAAGAAAAAGATTTTCATTCTAAGCTATCCAAGTTCAAAATTTTTGGAATATTAGTTCCAGTTTAATATTCGCTTCTATAATGTAGGAAAGTATTTCGCACTTGCAAAACTCGGATCCGGCCCATTGACCTTACACTCAGCCGCCGGCCATAAATTCTGTCTCAGAGTGACACCAGATTAAGTAACCTAATATAGCGAAGATTATTTGCCAGTGCTCTCTCTCACCAGAAAATACGCAGTTCACTCACTAATTGGGCTCCATTAGTACACTGTAACAGTAATTTCTGTGTGTCTGCAATGCATTCGGATTGTAGAATTTAGCGGTGCTCTCTCTCCCACTTCTGTATACAATATGACTGACCTAAACGGGCCCTTTATCGTTACAGGCCCTGAGCAGTGCTACATCATACTGACAACAGTAATGTTCTTATACTGACAATCTGACTGGTCGTTTTACCTGATTTTGTAATCATTTAAATAAGACAACATGACCTTCCAGTGGGAGACATTTCGTTCTCCCTTTTCCTTCTGTGACATTTTTCCGTAATCTATTTGCCTTCCAATCAGCGAAATGCGGTAGAGTACGGCCGGTAAACGATTTACAAATCACGATTTAGTCCCGTTAAGACGATTTCTTCAAACATTGTCGTTGCTAAAGGAATTTACTTTCGTCTTAAATCGTCTCAAGCAGCAACGTTCACAGACATCCCAAATACGTAAAAGCTCATTATCCTGGTACGAAGTTTGTAAAACAAACTTACCACAGTTTGTGTCAGGTTGATCTTTTCGTCTGATAGCTCAGCCTAAGTATCACAAGTAGTGTCCCTGTAGCTTTGGGAATCATTGGTTAATAACGAGTTTAACACCAGTGGGTATAGTATTGCTAAATATTCAAATTAATTATCAACCTAAGTCTGAGTTCATCCGCAGACTGTAGCGAATTTATAATACTGAAGCTAGACTTTGCATCCTTGTCCTCCTTGAGTGGGCATTGGAAGGCGTTTGCACACACGAACACAACACTATGAATACTTCGAACGCCATAGTTAACGTTGCTCTCATAAACTACTTTTGTTTTCTTAATTCTTCTAGGTGTTCAGGGTGCAATATGTGTTGTAGATACAGCCTTAGAGCAAAACATTGACCGCCGAGCCGTCCACATAAGGTGGACAACACAGTCGTGCTCCTCTCAGGATCCTGTGTCCGGCAGTATGCTCGATCAGCAACATTGTAGACTGCGGCACTTCCCAGAGGAAGTCTTGAGTTCAGTCTTAGTCCATTATTCTTGACTAAGGCCGTAGTCTTGAGGTAAAACGCGAGACTAGCTAATATGACGTCTGGCGACCGGAAGCAGACAACGACAAAATTTTTATCGCCCCTTTGCTCTCGGTGCTGAAGCTATGCTTGTAATTCAAGCGAATCTACAATATATTTCGCTTTGTGTCACACTGGTAATAATAGTTTGGTTCAGCAATGTCTTAGCGAAAGATTTCTTTACCGAGCATCTGCCTCTGAACACCGCATGCGTCTGAGTTCTCTGGGACCCGTTTGCTGCCTACCGGCGGGGGCTGAGGCACTGCGCTGCCTTCTGCCGACAACATCTGCTCCACTCCACACTCTCAACCATGTAAAATGCTTTAATGTTGTTGAGTAGTGACCCATAAAATCTGCCTACGATTTGTGTTTCACTCTTCATAGCAAAGGAGGCACAAAACCGTTTTTATTTGATGATTACTTTATTACATTAGAATGCAGTACATCAATGTGACGCAGAATTAATTTCATTGTTTCTGATCCAGTGCGCTATAATTAAAGCGTCACATTCTGTTCCTTTCCTTGCACAGGAGATTCTTCAAATAATTTATTATTGTCATGGATTCATATGTGTTACTCAAGGCACAGGGAGTAAATGCAATGTAATGTGTTTGGTTTCTTTCTTAGATTTTCTATGGTAAATGGATGCAAAAGATTGCGTCAATACCTATGAGAACCTGCTCTATAGCTACTAAGGCAAACTGCTTGTTTTGAGGTCCATAAATTAATTAATGGAGAAGTGAACGCTGTTCACAAATGATATTTAGAATATTCAATTGGATTTAAGGCGAAAAAATTGCCCATATTTGAAGCTACCCAGAGAAAAAGTAAGTTGCTAGAGACACTGTCAGCACATGTCTGCAGGGAAGTTTAGCATAGAGTAATCAAGAGGCTCATTTCCTTCATACTTATCACCCTGGCATGTGAGTCTTAAGTGAAGAACAATATTGAAATTCGTATCGTTGATGGTCGATTCGAATTTCTTCAGAGACGCTGGTATTGCGAAGCAGCTTGGAAGTCAGAACGCCATGATCTATGACGATTAACACAACTTACTGAGTCGAGCTACCAAGAAGATTTGATGTGTAAAGGTTTTCTTCCGATTTCGATACAGAATTTTTTCTGGAAATTCGCAGCTCCTTAAAAAAAAAGCTCGCACACGATGGTCCCTACCTCAGTTGGAACTGACGACTGATTGAGCCGTTCTGACACGAGACATGGGCGGTACCACCGGGTTACAGACACACTGCTACCTTTGCACCACTCTCATCATGGTATTGGTCGCTCAGCCTCATAACGCATCGTGAAAGATAATAAAAGTTGCCACTTATGTGAAGAATAGCATTTCTTTAGCCAAAAAATTGAATTTTCTGCCTCAGTATCTTAGTTTACGTAAGGATTATACAGCATGAGCCATTCAAATGGAAAGGTAATATCAAGTAAATTTAGTGAGCCAATTCAGTACCATAGGCGGAAGTGATTGCACTGTCACAGTGTTGCCTAATGTTTGTGACGATGTTGCCAAATCTCAGGTGTGCTAGGAACAGCTGTGTAGCGGTATTCGTGTAGAATCCCCTGCTCGTGTCTTACGGGGATATGGAGAGGAACTGCAGGGTTTGGTTAGGATGCAGCGTTTTCTCCTAGCAGTTGTGTCAAACATTAAGGTGTATAATCTTCCCTCACGATTACAGTTTCCTACAATATATATACAAATAAAACACTTACCTTGTTTCTTTCCGACAAAAGATTATTTCAGTACGATAAAAAGTTTTTGGAAATCTCTTATGCCCACCTGTCACCAAAGTAAGATAAACACTTTGCACCTCGAAATCGATTGCATGTATGTGCAGTCTTGTGATGCTTAAATAACGCTCAAAGGACATTTAGTCCATATTTTATCTGAGCTTCTGTATGTCGATAAAATCGGTTCTGAACTGAGAATGCAACATAGACCGTACTTAAGGCTGAATTTGATCCCTTCGTGAGAATACAGCACGGCTACAATTTGTTGTTTGTTCAGAACTGCAGATTCCTCAACATCTCCACATACTGCGCGTGAATGGGTTCGAATCCTGGCCCGGCACTATAGATTTCATTATGTATTATCAAGCTCTAGCATGAGAACACCTATCTGCTGGTGGATAATTATTTTAATGTTTAATGTATTTTCATTCGTTGTCAACACTAACGATATGTGACGTTTTTGACACCCAGTGAGACACAGGACTATTTGCGAGATCACTGTAAGTTCAAGATGTTAGTCCGAGCTGGACAAAAATTCGGAAGCTGACGTATTTTTGTGTGTAGTCAAAAGCGATATGATGTGTGGAGCTGTATTCCCAGTGAGCACTGAACTCTTCGTCATTTTATTTCTAGGTCAAACACGCTCACATGTAGCTGCTGGTGCAACAAACCCATATTTAACGTTCGTTTTCTGTAGAATATAACAGCGATAGATGCCGGGTTGGAGTCTTTCGAAGGAAAAAAAATTATGTTTCGTCTCGTCATTTCAGTTAAAACATCTAGCTACTGCCGAGAAAATCCGAAATGTCACAGTCGATTGTGCGTCGATATCTATCCGATTAAGTTCTGAGTTCGAATCCCTGCCCAGTACAAAGCCTTACCTCACGGCAATTCAAGTAAGTTACTTGTCAAGAACCAAGATTCAACATCTCTCGTCGTTCGTTAACAGGAGCAATAGGTGCTTGGTAGGAATTCGCGTCCGGCAAAAATGCTTGCGCTATGTAATTTAAAGTTGGTATTTGCAAACTGGCTCTCTCTAAAATCGAGGTATATCACTCTCTGTATGCCTAATCAGGAGTGACTGTTAGTTTCCGTCAGGCACGAAATCTTTGCTTAGTCTGCATGACCTGGGTTTGAATCCATATGCAAAACGAGACGGTTCGTCGTGTCATTTGAAGTTCATACATATTCTCAACTGGTTGCCCGTGAATAACTTTAATTTTTAATCTCATTTTGTGTTCAATGATAAGTACGGTATGTTACATTGAAGAGGAAATCATGAATACGACGAATTTACTACGTGTATTACCTATCTGACGTAATAATGAGAGTGGTAAAATGTCAGGTATGTCATTTATTGTAATAAATGTGAGCTACAAGCCTTAAGGGCAGTCTTATCTGTGATAAGGTGTTCCGTGATATTTGTAGTATCGTGGTATTACTTTACATCTTGAGTTATTGCGATACAGAACAGTGTTTTCTTGTGGTGATTTGTTGGAACCATTTTCAATAGTCAAACGACTGTACCAAGGAGCGATAAGGGGACCTGCTAGACAGTTGCGTTATGTGGGTTGCATGTGAATCAGGCGAAATTCAATTCGTTCGTTAGGATAGTTTTGAGCATGACTGTACGTGTAGGGGCAAATGAATGATTAGAGTTGAAGAAAAACTGGATGATTAATTCAAGACAAAGAGCTTCACAAATTGATAAGTCGATAACGTGTTGGGCCACCTCTGGTCTTTCCGCGGGCAGTTACTAGGCTTGGCATTCACTGATAAAGTTAGTGGATACCCTTCTGACGGATATCGTACCAAATTCAGTTCAGTTGGTTCGTTACATCCTCAAAATCGCGACCTGCTTTAAAGAACCTGCCCATTGTGCTCCAGATGTTTAAAATTGGTGAGAGATATGGCGATCTTGCTGTGCAATGTATTGCCTTGCGTGTACAAACACGTAGATACGATATCCGTGTGTGGTGCGTAAATTGTCGGTAGGCACCTCACTTAGTGTCCCGAGCAGAGTTCAAGCCGCCATTAAGACAAAGGGTGGACGCACTGCATATTAATGTCCACTAACAGGTGTCTGTACACTCACTGATAGGATAGTGTATTTCGAAATGTTAGCAGAGGCCAGAAGTTGGAGCATTTGGTCTTCCTCTTAAAGCTTAAGTGGGGAGAGTCGTAGAATCTCTATAAAGAGACACCTCTGGCAACACTAGTTGAAAGTGGCCTTCAAACTAGCCGTCAGAGCTGCCGTAGCCGAGACGCCCCCTGGGTAAACGCTACGGACTTCTGCAGTCGCGCCTCGCGATCTGTCACGAATTATTGAATGTATTCGCAGATACCAATTGTAATACGACAACGGCTATACAGTTTGCAGGAAACGTACAGGATGTTCTGAAATTCCCATCACTACCTGCTACAACTTGTAGAGGGGACTGAGTACATAATACTCATATTTTAAATTGTAACCTGTCTCCCGAGACGTACCGTATACTAGAACCACTTGAAAACATGTTGGTAACGATGTCACTTTGACAAGTAATTTGTTACATTGAGGAGCCAAAGAAATATCGTTTATGGTCCCCGCGAGCACGCAGAAGTGCCTCAACACGCCGTGGCATGGACTCTGCTGATGGCTGAAGTCGCGCTGCAGGGAACTGACACCATGAAACCTGCAGAGCTGCCCATAAATCCGTAACAGTAAGAGGGAGCAGAGATCTCTTCTGATCAACACGTTGCAAGGCATTCCAGATATGCTAGTTAATGCTATAAAATTTACTAGAAACGTACAGTATGTTTGGGGAGTTTGGTGGCCAGCGAAAGTGTTTAGGCTCGGAAGAGTGTTTCTGCAGCGACCATGTAGCAATTGTGGTTGTGTGGGCCGCTCCTTTGTCCTGCTGGAATTACCCACTTCCGTCGGAATCCACAATGGAGACGAATGGATGCAGGTGATCAGACAGGATGTATCTAGACGTATCAGGGATCCCACATCACTCCGAATGCGCACGCTCTACAACGTCACAGAGCCTTCACCAGATTGAACAGTCCGCAGTTGACATGCGGGGTCCATGGAGTCATGATGTTGTCTACCCATACACGTCCATACTGTATATACATTTTGAAATGAGACACGTCCAACCAGGGATTATGTTTCGAGTCATCAACAGTCCAATGTTCGTACCGATGGGCCCAAATGAGGCGTAAAGCTTTGTGCTGCGCAGTCAGCAAGGGTACACGAGTGGGCCTTCGGCTCTGAAAGCCCATGTAGATGATGTTTCCATGAATGGTTCGCATGCTGATACTTGTTGATGGTCAAGCATTGAAATTTTCAGTTATTTTCGGAAGGGTTGCACTTTCGCCACGCTGAACGGTTCTCTTCAGATTCCATTCTTGCAGGATATTTTTCCGGCCGCAGAGATGTCGGAGATTTGTTGTTTTACTGGATTGCTAATATTCACGGTGCCCTCGTGGAATGGTCGTAGAGGAAAATCCCCACTTCATCGCTACCTCGTAGATGCTGTGTCCCATCGGCCTTGCGCCCAGTATAAAACCACGTTCAAAGTCATTTAAATCTTGATAACCTGCCATTGTAGCAGCAGTAACCGATCTAACAACTACGGTAGACACACGTCTTACATAGGCGTTGCCGGCGGCAGCACCATATTAAGCCTGTTTACATATCTCTCTGTTTGAATACGCATTATTATAATAATTTCTTTGGCATTTCAGTGTAGATGTGACCGAGTACATCTATTGTTCTACAGTTTCACTCTTTAATAACCAAAGAATCAAAAAAATCGGTCTTCAGAGACACTGGTTTTACAGGAGGGCGTTTTCCAATTTGAAATTACAATGATATTATTTCCTTCAGCTGCTGAGAGGCGTTGATAGATATCAACGAAGACAGGTGAAAATGTGTGCCCCGACCGGAACTTGAACCAGGGATCTCCTGATTACATGGCAGTCGCTCTATCCATCTGAGCCACCGACGGCACAGAGGATAGTGAGACTACAGGGACTGTCTCTCGCACGCCTCCCGCAAGACCCACATTCTCACCTTTGTATGTCCACACACTACATTCGTAGCGTCCTTTCGCACATGTCCGGAAGAACAGACACAATATCCATATAAATATATTTTCCAATTCGCATGCGCTGCGTCTCCACGGAGCACCACAGACGCACCTGCTGACGGTGAAGGCACCCTTACTCGAAGACGTTGTGCAATGGTAACGAAAAGCGTGTGGGGAGGAGTCAGACGTTGTGGACAACGATCTTGATAAAGGCGACCAGCAGCTCTTCCAGTACTGAGCGCTTTGGCCACACAGAATACTTGTGTCGGTGTATTCGGCAAAAGTTTGCTCAGAAATGTTGCTCTAACACTCACAGACACATGAACGAGACTCGATCCAGGTCAGAGAGGAGACAGCCGTCAAATGACATCATAGGATCAGACGTAAGTAACCCCCCCCCCCCCTCCAGTGATTATAACCCTGTTGCATACCACATTAGCGAAGGTGTATTTATACGGCTGTATCACGGATATACCTTTCCATACATGGGCTCCTCTTCAAAATATCGTCACTCAGTTCCCTAGAAGTTTTTAACGGGAATTTTGCAACATCCTGTATCTCTCCACTAACTATACAGTTCTTTCCAGAATTAGATCCCTCTGCAGTGGAGTGTGCGCCGATATGAAACTTCCCGGCAGATTAAAACTCTGTGCGGGACCGAGACTCGAACTCGGGACCTTTGCCTTTCGTGGGCGAGTGCTCTACCATCTGAGCTACCCAAACACGACTCACGCCCCGTCTAAACAGCTTTACTTCTGCAGTACCCCGTCTCCTACCTACAGCTGTTGTACGACATTCGAAATATACGGATGTATTTCAGAATTTCGGCGTAATGCAACTTCGCAGAAACATGGCTGAATTTTCCTGTATATTGTTATCATTAAAACCAAGCACCGTCTCAGTACCTAATACTTTTTGATATGGAGACAATTTTCATCATTTCAAGCACTATTAAAGTTGGTAGGTGTAGGAAAAAAATACCAGTACCATACTGAAAATATCGGTGAGAAGCGATAGAATTCCTACAAACAACTTGGAGAAAATCATTTTGGGTTCTAAGCCATGTCATTATAAAACAGTGAAACAACTAAAATAACTACATTCCGACCATCGTTTGAACGATCCTCTTCAGAGCGAATAAATGACACGAAATTTCAAATCAGCAGCAGCGAAATGAAAGGTCGATTTGGAAACAGTTTCTATTTCTTCTTTCTTATCTTCGATTAATTTCCCAAATATCTCGTTCGTTTCGTATGTTGCTTTCATTATACAAGGTGTTTCACATTTCTAGAGCTTGCAATTTTTCCTAGTAACTCATGCATGCAAACGTCATCTAACGAGGCTACAGAGCATCAAAATACAAGCGCCAGCTCCGGCAAATGTATGTAAGTAGAGTGTGATGCCGTGATCATGTATCAATTTGATCATGTATCATGATCCAGAAACGAATGAGTCGAAAGTTACATACCTCTGACGGCGGAATACAAGTACTGGTACTGTTGTTGCTAACTTTCAAAGCTGGTAGTATGGATCAAAGTAAGAAAAAATGTCCGGTAAACATGGGCTACAAAATGCATACCTGAGGAGCTATGAGCACTTGTTCAGCAGTGGAGATATGTTTTATGCTAGCGAAGATGAACAAGTCCTCACAGCTCTTAAGGTATGCATTTTACAGCCCATGTGTACTGGACATTCGGTCCATACTACCACCTCTGAAAGTTTCCTGCCCTACATCTCAGCTACAACACTACCGGTAGATCCTGTCACAAGTAACAGGAATGTCTTCTCTTCCAATTTTCCGTTATAGGGACATAACCTCAAATTTATAGATTTATCCATCTCCATCATCATAGAAAATTGGTAACATCTTCATTGAATCTTTCTGTGTACACATATTTTACAGACTCCAGCGCCTGTAACTTCGATACCCTGTAGCGTCGCTGGATGACGTTTCCAGACATCGATTCCTATGTAAAACTTCATCTGGTAGGTCCCCTCTACAGACGCGATAAGTGTGTAGCACGACGTGTGAAACATTCTGTATGCAAAGTGAATAACATGGGTGAATGGACTAGAACCGAAGCCCCCCCTCCCATTATCTCTCTCCCTCTCTCCCTCTCTCTCTCTCTCTCTCTCTCTCTCTCTCTCTCTCTCTCTCTCTCTCTCTCATTCTCTCACTTTCATTCTCTCACTCTCTCTTCTCAACTATCAACTGCCAGCTTTCCTTTATGTCTTTTAAGTCTTAAAACTGCTGTCTGATTTCTGGCAGAGCTCTAGATAACATGCCGCTCACTGTATTTTATCGCTGGTTACATCATCTTAAATTCAAACTGTATATTTTGCTCAAAATTGTCAGAAGTTATTTTGTTACATCTGTAGATGTTATAAATATGGGTTGAATTTCTTCAACCGATCTCTACCGGCTAGTGTGTTCTCTCAAAATCGATTTTCCTCTAGCTCGTCTCCTCTAATTCCTGTGTAAATATTTTGGATCAGTATTTTCAGCCAGGACGTATGAAAGTGATGGTTCGATAGTATCCGCACTTATCACTATTTGCCTTATTTGGTGTTGGTGTTATTTTTTTCGTTTAGTCTGAAAATTTAGCAGTCACGTCAGTTAGCATAGATGTTGAGGAGTGAAGCAGCAAACGTCGACAGAGTGAGTCCTCACCGGTGCTGATAGAGCCTTCTGGTGGCGAAGCCCTGCACTACAGACAACTGAGTGTGTGAGGAACTAGTAGCGACATCTAGCAGCGAAGTGATGAACAGCAAAATGGCCGCGAAAATCGAGTGACTTAAATGTCTAGTTGCTGTTTATTTCTTCCTTTACACTATTATTACAAAAGAGATTACGGCATCACTGCTCGGTTTGTCTGTTACCGTATTTTTGTGTATTTCACACATTACAAAATAATTCTGTTCTGGTAACATATAATGCAAACTACTTCTCGAGCGACATTAATGTACGCAGCATGTTACATTCATCATTCCCTCTTCGTAATTTAGTATTACTAATAGTTTTGTCCACACTTTTAAGCATTAAAAATGGATATGTGGCTCGGAACAGGACTACTGTTACATTAAATGTTAACAACATAATCGCACGGTATAGTGAGTTAAAGATTATTGAACAGCAACGAGAACTGTAAGTAAGTTTATGCAATGCAACGTTAGTGATATAATAGTACAACAGTAATAGGCGTTTGTCAGCCCTTTTTTTCTATTTTACAGTTTCACTCATTACTGATGGCAAATGCCTTGCAGAGAACGTAATATTCTGCATCTTCGGTACGGCCTTTACAATCTCTTTCATTGAACTGCACTTAACATGGAGAGGTAGTAATACAATTTTTTCTCTGATCTACAAGATACTTTTACAAAAAGTAGAGGCAGAGAGGTAGTCATGTAACTATTAATCGAAATATTATATGAACTATATGGGCGTGTTAGTAAAATCACCAAGAAATTCCTCTTATTAATTTTAAGTGTTATCTGTTTGATTCAGCATTCAGCTCACATAAAACCACGAGAAATATCGTTTTTATAAAAAAAACAGTTTATGTCTTTAGTGACCTGTGTAATATCAAACATCTCATTTTGACACTAGAATAATTTGAGAAAAAAAGGCCTGTTTTAGTTTTTGAAAATGCAATAAGTGAAAACAATGTATTTTAAAAGGTATTGTCAATTGTTACGAAACGATTTATTATACAGAATTTATAAATCGCATAGTAAATCATGATACTAAAAAGAACACCTTGTTGGCTTGTGACACAATACTTTGCATTTTCTTATGACTTTGACATAATTACTGCCTTTTCAGCACTGAGAATGAGTAAAATACATTATGTAATATATGAATCAGTATGATAAACTTTTTTCGAATATTCATTGTTAACTTCAAGAAAATGGCAGATGTTTGGGTATTTACCTCAGAAGTATTCAGCACACGAAGGATAACAAAAATCATTTTTTTGGTAAGGTTTTTGTTTGATAGTTTCCTACAAATATTACTGATACCATAGTGAGATATATTAAGTACCTTAAAATATATGTAGATGTGGTCTGGTGAAGAAAGTGTGTAAATTAAATTTTAAAATTCTTGCACCAGCATAATCAGGTTTAGTTTGTAGTGTGGGAGTGAGCTCCACGTGGGACCCGAAGCACGGACCCCACGGGGGTGCCCGGCATGCGCCACATGCCAAGGCAGAGGTGGAGGCTAGTGTTCGGAAGTCTGAAAATTCCAGCGCCGGCCGGGGATTGAACCCCGGCCCGGCTGGGGCGAATAGCCCCAGCCGAGGCGCTGGAACGTTCCAGACCCCCTTACCACTAGACCACCGGTGACCCCGGCGGTTTCTTGCTCCATAGTCCAGCTAGTGGTCGTAGAGCACTTCCTGTTGTCCTCCGTGTTTACACCGAGGCAGCAGTGGCGTGGTGTAACAGGAAGTGTTTACTTGCGTCCGCTGGATGTCCACTTAGTGTACGACTTATTTACCCGGCTGACGTTCGTGTCGCTATAATCTCCTTAGTTGCGTTACAATTATATGCAGGGACTGAAAATCTGCCTATGCAGTTGCACGCAGTCGCATCTCACTATTTGAACCTCTGTAATTCGATCGTGTTGTCAAGACCCATGTCAGAACTGTTTATCGAAGAAAGCTCATGTGTTCGGTACATTTCATAAACGGAAGCGACTGGGATAACACACAGCCCGTAAACGTTTTGTAATGAAGTGTCAGCCGGTACGTAATACTCGATATCTGGAGTTGTTTTATCGGTTATTAAGATAATCGTTTCACCCCTATACACTTAAAAAAATTCCCGTGTTTTCTCAATAAAGCATAAGCACAGTACATAAATCCCTCGCGAAAATGACATCGGAGAAGTACAAGTGTTCGAGTGCCACAGAAAACAAGTGGGTCCTTGAAGGTGTGGAACGGAGAGCAGAACTAAAATAAGATGTAACGTTTCGGGATTCCCTCATAGTCGCGTAGACACTCCAGAAGCAGGAAGATCCGTTTGATGACGTCTCTTGAGGAGTGAGGAAAAAATTCACTCTCAAATAAATACTGTACAAGATGCCTCGCCGCCTCTTGAAGGGTGTCATGGGATTCTGCAGCCGTGGACTCGGCGACCCGTGAGCCAACGCGGTGTTTCTGACCACATACATTTTAACTGCGGGTTCTCCGACGTGCAAAGGAAGCCGCGACAATGGGGAGGCTCTGCGTGCCGTTTTGTAATAAGAACGCCTCTCCACATTTTATCGTAGGAATGATATAAATTTTAAACTTCTTAGATCCACCGAGTCATTATGTATTCTTAAAATATCTTTAACTCTTTTTCAACACATATGTATCTTTTACCTCTTTCACTGAAGAAGCTGACCAACAGATTTTTTTTCAATTTCAGGTATTGGTTTTATTGCATTCTCCTTTAGCGTATTGATCAGAAATTGTAGGTTAAGATACCTTTGCCTTATTGAGTATCGTCTGCTATGCCAAACTTCGACAGCATTCATGGTCCTGTGCATCGAATTGATGACGGTAGATAGCTGACCGAAATCACTTTGAAATAAATTCTCTGAACGCAGATAACTTTGATACAGTAGTGTTAGGTATCGAGGTATTATCTAACGCAACTGAAGCCAACCTAAGAGTGAATTTATTTCGAAATATTTCGGTCGACTGTCTGTCTTCACCAATTCCACATTTCAGGTTGTGTACTAGCATTTTCCATCTATTGACTGATTAAATAGTCTACGCCACTGGGCACTTGCTACGCTGTTACTCTCCATGCTTCATCAAGGCAGTCCGGTGGAAGATGGACTCTACAGCACACGTGCGGCAAGACAAACGAACTACTTCTTCATCCCTGTATTGCTCCACTAATCTCAGTTCTTGTATGTCTTCCACAGGCATTGCTTGAAATGAAAATTACAACTGGAAAATAAATGTCTCGGATAACACTGTTTTCATAGCTTAATTTGCAGCCATTTCGAAGTAAAGCAATGCAGTTTTAAATGACAACCAAGTTATGACATTTCTCGGTTGAGAAAAAATATTTCACAATTATTTTGACTTTCCTCTGGTAAAAAAGCTAGTCTTCCGTGCTTCAGGTATCGACAAGTTGTTTCGAACACCTCTGAAATGTCCGTCCATAAGAAGAGCTTTATTTTCAAACATTTTCTCCCCTTCTTCTTAACTGATCACCAGGATTCATTTGTCAGGAACAGGGTTATTATGCCTCCTTAAAAACTTCAGTCACTTTCAAAATATCTTCGTGCTGCCGAATCCCTGAACTACTGCCGTCTTTCTCATAATTCGTTATACTTGCGACGTAATCTAAACCTTTATCTCGCAAATCTTGAAATTGCTCTTTAAACCCTCCGAAAAAAGGCACTGTCTACTCACCGCAGACTGTTTCCCAGCAGTTATGCATTCGCTTCTCAATCTACACATCTGTTTCGTCAGGTTGGGCGAGAAACTTACTGTTGAGCCGTGATTCTACCATTTACAATTTTTAAACTGCCGCTGCTCCTATTCCGTTCGGAGTTCCTGTACAGGCAATTCGTATAATTACCACATTTCCGGTGCTCCTGGCACCGCTTACCATCCTTTCCCCTTTCTGTTTCCTTTTCCTTTCCTTTTTCTAACCACACGCTCCAGTCACATTAACGTGACCACCGCCTGTGTCCGACGCTAATGTGTAGGGTATGCGTAACGCGGAAACTCAGCCACTTATGTGACATCCAAAAGGACGTGATCATTGCCTTTCGGGCCACAGGTGGATGCATTTTCGAAACGGCAGAGTTCGTAAAATGTTGGCGTGTTGCCATATTTAAAGCACTCCGCGCATGGCGCTGTCGAGAGCCGACGCTGAGGCCGTTGTGGTGCCCAACGGTCCACAGAGGACAGGAGTTAAAGGAGACCGCAGGTGAATAACGTGCAACTGCTGAGCAACTGACCATGCACGTGAACCGAAGAGCCTACCGACAGTGTCTCCTCTAAGACCACTCAGCGAAAAATGCTATGTGTAGGTCTCCACAGCAGACTCCTGGTCCACACACCTATGCTGACTGCTGTTCGTCCGCGACGAAGGCTGGAATTTTCACGCCAGTTCTGCGACTGGGCGTCCACTGAACGGTGACCTGCGGGCTTTCCAAGTGACAGACAGACGTTGGCGTGTAGGGCGCGATTCACCTGAAAGTGAACACCCTGCAACAGTCGGTGGCAGGGTTAGGACAGGAGGAAGGATCGTTACGATCTCACAAACGTTATCGTGACACTCCCGTCGTTCTGGAAGGCACAGTGGATGAGCAGAAATATCGGTCGGAACCGTTGCCACACCTACATCGAGTCTTTTTTCCCTCGGAATCTACCAGCAGAACAACTAAATCTGTGACACAGCTTGCAGTGGGAAAAGCACCAGGATGAGTTTGCTGTACTCCGTCGACCACCAGGCTTCCCGGACTTAACGGAATCGAGAATATGTGGGACCACCTCGATGAAGCTCTTCGTATCCTGGGTCCTCAATCGAAAAACGTAGCGCAGCTAACTAAGGCACCGACGTTGGCATGGCTCAGTACCTCACTGACTCCTGCGCGTTTCTCAGTTGTCCGCGCTTCCCGTTAATCGTATCCCCCTACAGTGACTCAATGACGACACTCTCCCGTACACGACAGCATCATCAACAGCCGCAGACTACTGTTCACTCTGCCTGTCACCTCATTTATGTCTATACAGTATAACAGCTGTCACACTTCCTGGGACACTCCTGATGATACCCTTGTGTCTGATCAACGCTCGCTGTCGAGAACGTACTGGTATCTGTTGTAGACTTTAAGCCGCTCTCATATCTGGGAACCGACTCCGTATGCTCATACGAGGCCCTTGGTTAACAGTGTGCAGTGGAGCACCGTGCCAAAGGCTTTTCTCAAATATAGGAGAGTGCAATGTGCTTGGGACCCTTCATCCGTGGTTCGCAGTATATAATGTGCGAAAAGGGCAAGCTGCGATTCACACGAGCTTTCTAAAACCGTGCTGATTTCTGGACGTAAGCTTTTCGGTGTCTAGGAAATTTATTGTAATCATATTCAGAATACGTTCTAGGATTCTGCAGAAAATCGATGTCTGTAATTTTGCACATCCTTTCTTTTACTCTTCTTGTACACGAGTGTCACCTGCGATTTTTTAAACTGCCTTAGGTTGGACCCATTACAGGTGTAATATACACTAGATCGCGTGTTATTGATCTCGTTATATACGGCTGCAACTTGCGCTTTTGCCAGTCCTTTGCGAAATACTGCTGGGCAAGAGAAAGGCGATAAATGCGAATGAAGTAAGTAAAACTGAAATTGTTTTAACTTCTTCGCTGTCGCCGAATCCTTTCCAAGCGATGCGTCCTTGAGCGGGTCAAACAGGTAGCAAACACTAGATCGCGTGTAGGGTGACTTTTGAAGTTTTTCTTACCAGTCAAGTACAATGCAGACAGCTTCCATTCTCCATAATATCAGCAATATGAAAATGAAAATTCACGAAAGTCAAATCTGGACTGTAGCGATAATGACGCAGAGTCTCCCAACCCATTACTGTTTCTTTTCCCTTCAAGTGGTTTCTTGGATCAGCTGCGCTATGTTTGGGCGAGCGTTGTTGTGTAATAGTATCACGTCTTTTCTTTGACATTGGCGACCCTTTCCTCTCGTTTTCGGCTTTACTTTGCTCATCACTATGTGTGAGTGGTCAGCGCTGCATCCTGTACGCTGATCTTCCAAATAATCACCAAAATACAACTACTTTGGCATCCAAATGATGGCCAGCATCACTTTCCTCGCTGAAGCTCGAGTTTGAATTCCTTTCGGACAGGTGAACTAGTGTGCTTCCATTTCACTCCTTGTCTTTTCGAGTCGGGTTCCCCATTTTGAACGAAAGTTTAATCACACGTTAAAATCTCGTTCGAAAAATGTTCACCTTCACGTTCATAGCACTCTTTGTTTCCTTGTGTTGTGTGAATTCTCTCGGGACCCACGTTGGACTTGTTTCGCTGTACTTGAGCATGTCAATGACGACGTTATGGACTGTGCCACTACCTGTTGCAGCTATTTTGCTATTCAGTTCTACTGCAACACGTCGGCCATCAGGAGTAATGTCGTGAGAGCCGGCTTTAAGCGAAGGAGGAGACAGTTCAATTGGCCGGCCACGGTGTTTTTTATTAGTCACTGAAGTTAGATGGTTTTTGAACTGTCCTACGTATTTATCAAAAATTTCCGTCGTTCGCACAGCTTCGACCATACTGAAAAAACGTTAGAGAAAATATTTCGGCCGTTTTCCGTCTTCTGAAAGGGAAAACGCATCGTTGAACGTTGCTCAGTTAATGTGGAAACTTCAACCGGACACGCCATTCTCAATTGCAACATTAAGGTTATAAATAAAACAATTATTTTTTGTCAGCCGCTCTTAGCTCATCACAGTCATGCCATCCTAAAGTCATGAAACTACAAAAATTCTTCCTACGGACTATTCGACTTCATTAATTTGCTTTGCAGGGGAAACTCACGAAGGAGTATGCGCTTAGTATTTAGTCGGTCATTTCTAGTTGATGAGAAAGTTAAAACAAACAAGTAGCAAACCATTGCTCATTTATTTAGGAACAACATTTATCAGATACAGCTGAGTAACGTTTAACCCAAACCTTAAATGTCATATATATGACACTGCTCGTAGCTGCATCATCTGGCAAGAGTACGCATTAACACCAATAACAAGAAAATGCACCATGACCTTCGTAAACTGTGCATTCTTCATGCCACTGTTGGGAGCAGACATCACATTCAATACAGTCTTCCGTGACAGACTCGTTTTAGTCTTCGCCACACCTTGGGCAGTTCAAAACATGAAGTTGGAATAATAGACAATTGTGAAGGTGATTCGATAAACCCTATGCCTGGCACTTAGATATGATTTGCACAATATCCATGTGGGTGTAGATCCCTCCTTGGATTGTGCCCTGGTTGTTGCTGAAGATGATGGAGCAGTTTAATCCAGATTAGCCACAGAGATTCTACGTTGTTCGTTACTGATATTTTGTCCCTCCTTGGTTTACTTTGCTTTCCTAACAATGCATTTTTGTACGTAGACTCAAACAGAATTCCGGATGTTTTTGCAGCTTGCTTTAGATGTTCGAAAACCTAAAATTGTGCAGTTCACAAAACGAAAAATCATAGTATCCTATGACTACAGCATCAATAACTCTCATTTTCAATCGGTCAGCTCACACAAATACCTCGGTGTAACACATTGTAAGGATACGGAATGGAAGCAGGACTGAATAAAACTCAAGACGCGTTCATACGATTTCTACACCTAGATAAGCGTTCGACAATGTAAAATGGTGCAAGATCGAAGTTGTGAAGAAAATAGCTCTAGGCAGAGACGGGTATATATTAGTACAAGACCCAAGAGGAAATAAGAGTGGAAGACCAAGAACGAAGTGCAAGGATTAAAAAGAGAGTAAGACTTTGATATAGTTATTCGCCTATACTGTTCAATGTTTGCATCAAAGAAGCAATGAAGAAAATAAGAGAGAGGTTCAAGATTCGCACTGAAATACGGGTTGAAAGGATACCAGTGACAATGTTTGCTGATAATATTATCGTTGTCAGTGAAAGTGAATTACTACAGGATCTGATGAATGAAATATACAATATAATGAGTGTAGAATTAGGGGTCAGAGTAAATCAAAGACAATAGTGATGAGATGAAGCATAAACGGGAAAAGCGAGAGTCTTAACATTGGTGATAACGAAGTAAGAAATGGAACCATCACATCGTGTCAGTCAAAGATAAAGGTGGTGGCGAACTGTAATTTATTGATAGAATTAAAGAGCAATATAATCAGTGCACAAAGATGATCTTTTTTGAACTATTGGTGCGACCCATACTCTAATATTGCTCCGTGGTGTGGGACCTGTCCCATATACGAGTAGCAGGGGATATTGAACTGTTCACAATAAAGTCAGCACAGGTTTGTTTGGTTCACAGGAGAATGTAACAGAGATGCTGAAGAAATTGGGAGATGCCTGAAGATACACATAAGCTATCCCGAGAAAGCTTACTTGCCAAATTTCTAGAACATACCGTAAATTTTGAATATACGAGGTGTGTTAAAAAAAATTGGGAACGTTCGTAATTTCGCGCCAATCGCGTGTTGGGGCGAAATGCAGTTGACATCCCTGCACGCGCGTGTGCTTAATGTGTAACTGCGGGAAGTTTCACTGTTGTATGTCTGTTAGCTTATTGTTCAGTGCTGTATTGACTAGAACGTTGTGTCGCACAGTTGGCGAACTTCGAGAGGGTATAGTTAGAGGAGCAATGCGCCTGCAATAAATTTTGCGTGAAACTCAAGAAAACCGCCGCTCGGGGTAGCTGCGCAGTCTAGGGGCCTTGCCACGGTTCGTGTGGCTCCCCTCTGTCGGAGGTTAGAGTCCTCCCTCGACGTGGGTGTGTGTAAGTGGAGCAAGCCTAGGGACTGATGACATCAGCAGTTGGTCCCATAGGAACATAAGAGCTAAACTCAAGAACACCTCTACAGAGACACCCCAAATGATGCAGGAAGCCTACGGTGATGAGTGCTTAAGCCGCACTCCGTGTTACGGATGGTTCACACGGTTTAAAAACGGCCGGACGGAAGCTAAAGACGACGCTCGTCCTCCGACTTCTGCCAGCAACGCTTGTGTCAGGAACGTCAACGATGCTGTGCGTGCTGAACGAAGACTGACTGTCCGAGAGATTGCAGAAGAATGTAACATTGCAGTTGGATCGTGAAATCCTAATACAGCATCTTGGAATGTATCGTGTTGCCGCCAAGTTCGTGCCACGGCTCACGAGTTAAGAGCAGAAAGACCTCCACCTCCCAATCTGAGAAGAGCCTTAGGATCACCCAAATGAGAACGAGATGTTCCTTAAGAAAATTATAACTGGTGATGAGACGTGGGTCTGCAGTTATGACGTTGACATGAAGGTTCAATCTTCACAATGTGTAGGGAAATGTTCTGAACGATCAACATATAAAATAGCTTGTCAGGTCAGCTTGGCCCTTGCAGACATTTATTTTCAAAGTTGAAAACCAAGTTGAGAGGACGAAGATTTGTAACGATAGACGCACGGTCCAGCGAAAGGTGAACCAAGTCTGCTCCCAGAAGTGGAAACGGTTTATCAGTCGTGGGGGTGATCATATACAAATATGTGAAGGTATGCGTAGAAAATTTTTGTGGACAAAGTTCCGGAATTTTTTAAACAGACCTCTTAGACGAAAGGTAATGAATACAGGCAAGTGGTCTGCAAATGTTCGTACGCTTGAGTTCGCTTCCATTCGCTGCTGTGGGAACTGGGCTTAATAATAATATTCCCTGTGTGAGATGTAATTGGCAAACTATGTAAACGCTGAGCTGTGCGCCGCTTACAGCCCACGCGAAATTATTCTCGGAGGGACACATCATTATCCCCTTCGTGCCTAAAGTTGCTTCGGCCAAACTCAAACTCAATTGCCAGGCCGATAGCTCGTTATCCTACTGCTCTGCAAGTAACACTTGGTCTGAAACCATCTGTACGGTTATGTAGGTTAAGACACTGCAGCCACTCAAAATGGTGGCTCCACGTTTGCGAGTAACTGACGAGAAAAGAAATTCTGAATTTTGTGTGACACTCCGTAGCATTAAGAAAGCTGAGTGACGTTAGTTGGTTGTGAGGTGTAATGGAAAGGATAATAGATCACATGTTGTGTTCGGATACCAAGATTTAAAAGCCTGAAGTCTTATATTTCAGAAGCAAGGAGCGTAACAATCAAGTGATTTATGAACAGTAAGTGCACACATTTTTGCTCGGTTGATTTTAATTGAGGTTGCAACGTGCAGATCAAGCAAGTACCGTACTGTAGAGTGGTTGAGCAAGAGAAGCGTTTGGAACAAGTGTTTATCCTTATTTTGGATAGTTAGCTTTCTTATCTGAGAAGTAATTGTGGCTAGCCCTTGAAATGCATCACGAATTCCTTCGTCATTCAGTCTAATATCACCTTCCCCCCTACACAATACCCTCCACCTCTCATGATTTTAAAAATGAAAGTGTTCCTAGAAAAGTTGATCACTGTACAGTTTATTTATGTGCCAAAGTTAGTGATAATGTGGGGGAGGGGGAGGGAAGGCCACAGACCTCAGGGACGGGGGGGGGGGGGGGGACAGGGGGTACTGGCAAATGTCTGATGGCACTCAGGAGCAACGGCCTAAGAAAGGCTGGGAACCACTGTTCAACTGCCTGTGAATGTATACTGAACATAAATGTGGAAAACTGACACAACTCCCTTTTTGATTTTTTTTAAATTCGAGTTAACTAGTTTTGGAACCGTTTGAGGGACATCTGAAAATGTGGCGCACAGAATTCGCGTCTTTATTTCTTTAGATTGAATCTGGGTACTGGCTCTTTGACAATAAGACAGAGCACTCTTTAATGTATCGCCACGAGCGGCAGTTAAACGGCGACATGTATCGCGAAACCAAAACACCTACTTACCGTGGCAGCGTGAGCACTATTGCAGTTAATATCCATCTAGCAACTTGCGTTTTAGTTGTCTGTTGGCCACTGGTCAATCTCTTTCCATTGTAAATATAAATACGAATTGTCACCATATATCACAAGCATAACGTTTACCACAGATGTACCTTACAAAGATCTTCACTTAAAAATACAGCATACTTTGCTCGGAAACAATTTTTTTGATTTTTGTGCTTATAACACGACGGCGTGCTGAGAAGATAATGACTCGGTCTGTTTTATTTGAAGTCAGTAACATTCTACATCTTTACTATGGATATCTGCAGCCCTCTGCTTCGTACCGCGTTAGATAGCGGTGTGTGACGTGACTACGTTGGGAGTGAGAAAGAGCTCACAACACTAAAAGCACGAATTCGAAGACTTCGTCCGCATGTGGAGCACTCTCTCCTTGAGCACGGCAGTGCCAAACTACACACGATCGCTGCGGCATCTGCAGCAAGCCGACGTCCTTGGTTCACTGCCGTCGATCATCCTACACACAGTCTCGATTTTCGTCTATGTGCAAAACTAAGAAAACCTTCGAGCACTTCAATTATTTCAAGCGGTGCAAGCAGAGGTAAGGTTGTGGCTCTGTTAACATAGTCAAACAATATACTGTGACGGTGTCAACAAAATAGTATCTAGTTGGGGAAATTGTGCTGGTTCCGAGGGTGAGTGTGTTGAAAACTAAATTTATTGACGTGAAGAATACCGATGCAGAATGTTCATGAAGTTTGTTTTATTTAAAAATCTTTGTGACTTTTCACTCAAAACATGTCAACATTACTTTTCTGTACGTCCTCGTACAATGGATGTCTCAAAAAATACGTACATGGATCAAAATAAGTGTTAACATGAATGCTTTTAACAGCACTAGGTTCAAAAAATTTTAACTGTATGCCAATTGCAGATTAATTTTAATGGCAGCTAGCGCGATTATATGAGTGGACTATTAGATTTAATGGTGAGCATTTATCTAATTTTTAAACATTCTCTGCCTTGTCATTCTTCCTCTCTAAAGTGCCTCGTCTTCCAGTAACACTGTCGATCGACAGCATGATCTGTTGTCCGTCCATGGTTTTTCAGACCATTGATTCAGTGCTGAACCCAAACTGCTGGTCTGAGTTATTTATCCTGGATAATCCTGTGCGTCGTGTGTCACGTATGCCATTAATCTTTCAAAGAAATGGGACTTAACATCTGAGGTCGTCAGTCCCTTAGAACTTAGGTTTAAGTAGTTCTAACTAACCTAAGGACATCACACACACACACACACACACACACACACACACACACACACACACACACACACACACACACACACACACACACACGCCCGTAGCGGTCGCGCGGTTCGAGACTGAAGTGCCTAGAACAGCTCGTCCACAATGGCCGGCCATTAATGTTTCATTGAATTATTAATTTCAACAAGTTTTATTTATTGTTGCGGAATTGCGCTACCAAAACAATCGAGTTTTGCTATGTGGATGCTGTTGAGAATTTCTGAATTTTCGTACCGCCATATTTTTGACTATATCTTTCGATGGTGTTGTTGTTGTCTTCAGTCCTGAGACTGGTGTGATGCAGCTCTCCATGCTACTCTATCCTGTGAAAGCTGCTTCATCTCCCAGTACCTACTGCAACCTACATCCTTCTGAATCTGCTTAGTGTATTCATCTCTTGGTCTCCCTCTACGATTTTTACCCTGCACGCTGCCCTCCAATGCTAAATTTGTGATCCCTTGATGCCTCCAAACATGTCCTACCAACCGATCCCTTCTTCTAGTCAAGTTGTGTCACAAACTTCTCTTCTCTCCAATCCTATTCAATACCTCCTCATTAGTTACGTGATCTACCCATCTAATCTTCAGCATTCTTCTGTAGCATCACATTTCGAAAGCTTCTATTCTCTTCTTGTCCAAACTAGTTATCGTCCATGTTTCACTTTCATACATGGCTACACTCCAAACAAATACTCGGAGAAACGACTTCCTGATACATAAATCTATATTCGATATTAACAAATTTCTCTTCTTCAGAAACGCTTTCCTTGCCATTGTCAGTCTACATTTTATATCCTCTCTACTTCGACCATCATCAGTTATTTTACTTCCTAAATAGCAAAACTCCTTTACTACTTTAAGTGTCTCATTTCCTAATCTAATCCCCTCAGCATCACCCGATTTAATTTGACTACATTCCATTATCCTCGTTTTGCTTTATTTGATGTTCATCTTATATCCTCTTTTCAAGACACTGTCCATTCCGTTCAACTGCTCTTCCAAGTCCTTTGCCGTCTCTGACAGAATTACTATTTCATCGGCGAACCTCAAAGTTTTTACTTCTTCTCCATGAATTTTAATACCTACTCCAAATTTTTCTTTTGTTTCCTCCACTGTTTGCTCAATATACAGATTGAATAACATCGGGAGAGGCTACAACCCTGTCTCACTCCTTTTCCAACCACTGCTTCCCTTTCATGCCCCTCGACTCTAATAATTGCCATCTGGTTTCTGTACAAATTGTAAATATCCTTTCGCTCCCTGTATTTTACCCCTCTGTCGATGGTATCCTTAATATTTTTCGATACGATCGCATTTCAAATGCTTAATACAGTCCATGACTCAGCTCCATAGAGTAGGACACCGAACATGTAACATCGAAGTAGTCGAGTGCGAATCCTAATGACTGCTCTGAAGGTTCTCAGCAGTCGCCGCGGACTAAATGACTGCAGGGGACTCGTTGCATTGGCCATAAGTTTTCTAGTAATTCTGGAGATTTTCCTTTGGACTAAGTATGAAGTCGTTCCTTGTTGCTTAGATCGTGCAGGTTTCAGACCGATTGTGTTAGTATTGCTACACTACTAAATGTGTATCCACCACCATATCAGGGTATATAATGAAACGGCGGCCCTCTTTCGTCATGCCTTACAAGGAGATATCTCCAGCGGTAGGATCGACTTTTTGAACCATCTATACGGTTATGTAGGTTAAGCATCCAAGTATCGCACACTGCAGCCATTCATCCTGGTGAGTCGACGTTAGCGAGGAAGTGACGAGAAAAGAAATTCGGAATTTTGTGTGAGACTCGATAGTATGAAGAAAGCCGAATGACATAAGTTGGTTATGAGGATAATTGAAAGGATACTAGCTTCACATGCATGAGGTTGTGGGTTCGAATCTCACCAGAGAAATAAATCTATTTTAGGTCTTTATCGAAGTGACATTGATAATCATATTCCTTCAACTGATGTAAATATATATATATATTTTTTTAGTTCCACTCCTGGGTCACGTGATTCAATAGTGATATGAACTTCTTCATTTGGTCTAGTTTTTCTTCTTATCATCCCTTCTCCACTGGAAATATTTGTTTGTGAACTTTTAATTATCTTCATGTATCAATTCCGATTTAATGTCTCCTGTTTTTATTACCCTGTATTTTCGTCTACGTTATTGTGTACATTACATCGATTTCTCACTTTGCTTGAATTTTATTTTACTTAGAAAACATTCTCTCATTTATGTCCTCATCTACACTATAATTTCCATAGTGCACAAAGATTTTATGTTATGTTTTAAATATTTGTATGTCGATTACCATGCAAAAAAGGCACGTCTCCCAAAGAAAAACGTTTTTCACATTAATGCACAGTCAATATAAATAGATTATTTCGTCTTTTGTTTTTTAATTAATTTATCGGAGTTTTGAAGTAATTCAATAGTCAACAGATAGGTATAATAAATTACACATTCACAAAAATTCCGATTGGAAGAAGAATGACATAAAGAAAAATTAAACTAATGGAAAAGTTCATACGATGACTAAAACGATGTGACAAAAGAATAGAACGAAAGAAATTACATTTAAACCAATAAATAGAGTACAAATAAACATCAAAGTCATTTCGATCAAGATTTTAAAAAAATTTACTGCACCTGACGAGGCATGGTTAAGCTTCTATCGTAACCATTATGACACGTAACCAGACTGTGGAATACGACTTCCTTCACGCTATGTAGCACCAGGCAAAATTTTGAAATCTTTTCCGTCAGTTACTTTCAATCCGAGGGCCACCTGGATGCAGGGATCTTAAGTTGCACTACGGCTTATTTGGATTCAAAAAGTCGATCCCACCGCTGGGGGCTCTCCTTGTTAGTTTTAAAAGTAACAAACGGCACATTTTGAAATAACAGTAATATCGCAGTCCAGTAGCGCCGGACCCTGCAAACTTGAAAGACAACTCCAGCAAAGGCAAAGAAAATTTTACTGTAGCAAGTAAATTACTGTAGGCAACTGAACAACAACGAAATAATAACAATAATAGGTTCGCAGGAGAGCTTCTGTAAAGTTTGGAAGGTAGGAGACGAGGCACTGGTAAAGCTGTGAGGACAGGGCGTGAGTCGTGCTGGAGTGGCTCAGTTGGTAGAGCACTTGCCCGCGAAAGGCAAGGGTCCCGAGTTCGAGTCTCGGTGCGGCACCCATTTTCAATCTGCCAGGAAGTTTCAATAATAATAATAATAGATCCAGTCATATTAATATGACCAACTCCTATTTTCGAGGTCAACGTGTAATAACCCATAGACTCCAGGAGATAGCATTAGTAGGTGATGAATGGGGGTGGGGGGAGGAGGCTGGAAACAGTGAAGTCGTTGTCATAATGCATAAAAGGGGCGATTTATGTGACGTCCAACAGGGCATAATCGTTGGCTTTCTTCCCAAGGGTGGAAGCATTTCCGAAACGGCAAAATCTGTAATCTTTTCACATGCCACTGTGTGTAAAGTAAACCGTGAGTGGCAAAATCTCGGTATTCTAATCCGGCTCCAAGGCAAGTGTGTTGGACTACGGGCAGTAGGCGACACAGGTGAACGATAGCTGCAGATGTGTGTGCTGGCGAGAAGACGTGCAACTTTTGTGCAGCTGACAGCCCAGGCGAACCGAGGGCTGCCACCAATGTTTCCTCAACAACTTATGGGCTTCCGCAGTGGGCACCTGGTCCCTGCACCCACGCTGACTGATCTTCATTGGCGTTGAAAGCTTGCATTTGCACGCCGGTACCACAACTGAAAGTCCACTGAGTGCTACAGGTGGCCTCTCCATATTCATCACATTTTGTGCTCCATCGGACAGATTGAAAGCAAACGCCCTGCAACCCTGAGGGAGTGTTATGGTGTGGGCAATGTTTTAGTGGCACTACCTGGGTGATCTCGTTGTTCTGAAAGGCACAATGGATCAACCCTAGTACGCACCTATCCTTGGGGACCATATCCACCCCTAGATGCACGTGTAACATAGCTCGCAGTGTATGTGCGTGGTTCTGAAAGCTCTAGGATGAATTTACCGTACTGCCCTCACCACCAAATTTTCCACCTTTAAACCCAATCGAGAATCTGAAAGGTCACCTCGATCGAGTAGTTTGTGCCACGGATCCTCAATCGATAGAATTCTATCGCAGCATGACAAGTACTGGTGTCGGAATGGCTTCTTATGACTGTCGTTACATCATTGACTCTATTCCTGTGCGTCTCGTGCTGCAGAAGGTGTTTATTCGGTATTTTAACACGTGGTCAGATTACTGCGACTGGACAGTGTAATAATACTAATAAATTTCGCGTATTTCAGTGCCCTCGTTTAAGTCTTTCAATTGGACGGCACTTTGAAGACATGCTTATCATTAACGTACTCCAGTTGTCCAACCGGGGAAAGGGAATCGGCAGTTTAACGTGGAATCCGCACCACATGTTGTTTCTACCGACTCCTCATATCATTGAGAGGTGAAGGCTGTATTAAAAGCAGACAGAAAAATTTATTTGTTCATCTGGGATTCGATCCCGAGATTCTCGATTTGCAGGCACGCGCTGTGCCGGTAGACCACCAGGTCCAACAGTTACGAGACGGTAATCGAACTGTATTGGCAGAGTATTTCGTCGTATTTTGCGTCACGTAAATGTGCTGTGGTGTAAGCCAAAGTACATTCACGCTAAGGGCATCAGTTCCGATCCCAGAAAAATGTGCAGCCAGAGCAGTATTGTAAGTAAAAATCAAACTCTTCCATTTTTCTTACCGAATTGCTATACATCTAGAAAACAAACCAAAATTGTGAAAACATTTCATACAAGATTACTGACAAATTTTTATGAGTAAAAATAAACGGGTATGGTAATATACATGGAGGTGAATGAAAAGTAGTGGCAGTTTGGCTATAATTCATGTCAGTCTTCTTTGACTAAAATACACTTGATCACATTTCCGTCTCGCGTCTCGATCACTTTCCACACCCACATGAAAGATGTCATACACTGTCAGTGCATCCATCTGTGATGATGTCTCGCTAGGACCGCCATATGGTGCCTTATCATTTGCTGTAAGACGTGCCACGAAATACTTCGTTCATTTGGGTGATCAGGCCATAATTGGGGGGACTCTACCGGATGAATACGGTGGATGTCCCAGTATGTCCCGCTGCCACGTATGCGGTGCTCCTGCACAGGGCTCGTCGTTTGGCGTCGTGTAAGTTGGTAGAATGCAGCGCTGGAAGGAAAGATTGTTGCGCGCTCCGACCACGTGCCCTTCCAGTCTGCACCCAAGCACCTTTTTCGTGTTTCCCAAACATACTATTTAGGCACTCGAGCTAGCCTCTCCAACTCAGAGAGAGTACACACTGCAACTGACTCAAACACGACTTGTGCTGATGACTTTACTACTTCAGCCCACCATCTGTCAGCAACAGAAAGTGTGCGTACCGAATGACTCACATCCGTCATGTTATGGCATTGTGCTACCACTTTTTATCCAACACATGCAAAGACGCATGTGTGACTACTTGTTGTCTCCCATCTTGGTAGTGGCCTAATTATTGTGAGGTTTTGAAGTGCATTATCTATACGTGGTGTATCAAAAACAATCATCCGACCTGGGCCGTCTATATTTCTGGAACTAAGAAACATATACAATGAATACAATGAATTTTGTCCTTTGATGTACGAAAACTAAAAAAGTTATTTTCATCCTTTTCATTGGTGTTCAATATGCATCGTTGAGATGCACGGAACATGTCAATGCGGTGTTCAAATTGTACCAACACTGCAGCAAGCATGTCTGGAGTTACAGTTTCCACAGGTGCTGTTATGCGATGTCTCAGTTCATTTATTGCTGTTGGTAATGTAGGTACATAAAGAGTCTCTTACAAAACCATACATATATAATCACATATAGTCGGGTGCGGTGACCTTGGAGTCTAGTAGTCTAGGGGTGAGTGATTTAGTCCAGTGTGAACGATCCATCGTTCAGCAATCGTTTGATTTAGAAATTCCCACACTTCCAGATGCCACTGTCGCGGTGCCCCATCGCATTGGAAAATGAAGTCGTTCATGTGGGAAGAGAAAGTTTTCAGGCATATCGAGATATATGCTTACTGTAACAGTGTTTCCGGCAAAGAAATATGAATCATACACATTTTCCCTCTAAACTGTACAAAATACATTAAATTTAGGAGAGTCTATTTTATGTTGTACACCTTCATGTGGTTGTCCCGTACCTCATATTGTCACATTATGACAGTCACTTCTCTGTGTAAATGGAGTGTTGCCTCGTCACTAAACACTGACTGTGGGAGAAAACGGCCATCCTCCACCTTGACAAGAGTGAAATTATGGAACTTCACACGATGTTATCGCCCTCACGAACAGCTCGCATTAGCTGAATTTAATATTGTTTGATGCATAAACGTCGACGCAGAGACGCCAGACGGACATCGGGGACGTGCTGAGCTCTCGAGCTGCACGGCGAACGGATTTCTGCGAACCCCTCGTGAAACTGTGGCGGATGCGTTTGACGTCTGTGTCAGGCATTCGGGGACGGCCCGGCGATTCGCCTTTCCGCAAACCTTCTCTTTCTCTTAATCGTTGATGCTATCATCTAATGCTCTGTGCTGTAGGAGGATCATCATCGTACCTTGTACGAAAGTCACGTCGAACACTTATTACTGCCCACACTGCGCAAAGTGCAGAACACAAAACGCTTCCTGTCGCCGCGACACCATTTTTACTAGGACTGAAATGGTCGGACAGTGCTGCTGCCAAGCGGTAACCATGTAAAGCCGTAGGGTTTGCTCTTTCCAGCAGTACGCTATTCACGTACATATGTCGAATAACATAATAGTTACTTTTTTAAAAAAAATCGGTTGATCCTTTTTGATACACCCTGCATATTTACACTCTAAACAGTACCACCAATAAATTATCCCAGAGTGAAGGAAATTGTTAGATGTGATGTACGTGTAAAGGCAAACAAATGATAACAATTGCTGTTAAATTGGGTGACTCATTCAGGAGAAAGTCATAACGCGTTGGTCCACCTCTGGCCCTTAAGGAAGCAGCTATTCGACTTGATTTTCATTGATAAAGTTGGTGGATGTCCTCCTGACGGATGTCGTACCATATTCAGTTCAATTGATTTGTTACATCGTCAAAATCTCGACCTGGTTGCAAGGAGAATCCCATATAGCTCCAAAATTGGGGAGAGAGGTGGAGATCTTGTTGGCCAGTGTACTGTCACGTACGTACACACAGATGAAACTCTCAACATGTGTGATGCATAAAATATCGTCTACACTGAAAGCGTTCCCAGCAGAGGTTAACCCCTCGTAATGGCAAAAGGTGGTCATACCGCATATTGAAGTCCACTACCAGATGTCTGGATACTTTTGATCGGATAGTGTATTTCAGAATGTTAGCAGTGGCCAGAATTTGGGACATTCGGCTTTGAGCTTAAAGCTGGTGCGAGGCTGTTCAAGATACCTCTAAAAATAGAGACATCTGGCAGCATTAGAGTGAAATGTCCATCAAAGAAGCTGTGTTGCGCTCTCTACCTACAGTTGTTCTCGTGGGCGTCAGAGCCCCCGTACGCAAGAGGCCCCCTGGGTTTTATACTGCGGACACGGTAGTCGCGCCTTGTGAGCTCTCAGAAATTATGAAATGTATTCGAAATTTCTATTATGGTGGAACAACAACTGTACAATATACCGGAAACATGCACGATGTTCCGAAATTTCCGTTACAAACTCCTAGTGTAGATGGGGAATGAGTACACAATACTCGTATTCTGAATTGGAACCCATCTCCTGTAACGCACCGTTTCCTCGCTACAGCCGTCGGAAAACATGTTAGTAACGCGACCACTTGTACAAGTAAGTCATTAGCTGTGACCCAGTACATCGATAGTTCCACAATTCCACTCACTGAAAGGAAACTTGATAAGTGTAGATGGGGAATGAGTACACAATACTCGTATTCTGAATTGGAACCCATCTCCTGTAACTCACCGTTTCCTCGCTACAGCCGTCGGAAAACATGTTAGTAACGCGACCACTTGTACAAGTAAGTCATTAGCTGTGACCCAGTACATCGATAGTTCCACAATTCCACTCACTGAAAGGAAACTTGATAAGTTTTCAGAAACACTCTTCTTTACAATACGGCCTTTTGAAACTTAGGTGCGCTGCGTCTCTTTGTAGCACTGCAGTCACCCCTGCTGACGGTGAACGCACCATTATCTCAAAGTCGTTGCGCAGTTGTGGCGAAAAGCGTATGCCGTGAAGTTGGACGCTGCTGAGAACGAGCTTGATAAAGGCGACGAACTTCGCCATACAGTAGGATCATATCGGTGTATTCGGCAAAAGTGCACTCCGCAATATTTCTCTAATACTGAGAGACACTTGAGTGACGCACGAACCTTGTCAGAGTGGCAGGGCTGACGGTGAATGACATCCGAAGTAAGCATCTTCCCCCACCCCTTCCGCCATCCCACGATGGCTACCCTGTTGCATACCCACCTAGCAAACATGTATTCAAACGGCTGTAGCACGGAAAGTATACGTTTCCGTACGGGGGTTCAAATTAAAAATGTGGTCGCTTAGTTCTCTCTAAAAGTGCTAGAATTTCGGAAAACTCTGTATCTGTCCAGTAAACCGTACAGCTGGTGTCGTACCACATTCGAAATATCCGATTATATTTCAGGATTTGGGTGTTATGGCATTTTGCAGAAACATTACTGAATTTTGCTGTATATTGTTATCATTAAAGTGAACTACCGTTTCTGTCTCCATACCATAAATCATAAGTACCATTTATATCGTTTCAAGCACTATTCAGCTGCTAGGTTTTAGGAAAAAATAATTGTATCATTCTCAAAATATCGGACAGAAGCGATATAGTTCCTACAAAGAACGCTAGCGAAGATGAACAAGTGCTCATGGTTCCTGATGTATGCATTTAACAGCCTATGTGTACTGCACATTGTTTTCTTCTCTCGTTCCGTACCACCACACCTGAAAGTTTCCTGTCCTACATCTTAGCAACAACGATAACGGTACATACTGAGGTAACAGAAAGGTTCTCTGTTATAATTTTCCGGTACAAGGACATAATCTCAAATTTATGCATTTTTCCATCTGCATCATCTTAGAAAGGTTGTAACATCTTCGTGGGATCCCTCTATTTTTGTAGGCACCGGTATCTATAACTTTGACGCTCTGTAGCGTCGCTGGATGACGTTTTCAGAAGTAGATTCCTATGTAAAACTTCATCAGTTACGTCCCCTGAACAGCCCTGAGTAGTGTTAAGCATGATTTGTGAAACACCCTGTATAAAGAATGAATAACATCAGGGAATGGACTGGAATCCTGTCTCACTCACTTGTCACGTATTTCCTTTCTTTCATGTCCTTCAACTCGTACAGCTGCTGTCTCGTTTCTGGTGGAGTTCTAAGTAATGCTTCGCTCGCTATATTTTATTCCTGGTTGCATCTTAAATTCAAACTGTATATTCTGGTCAACATCGTCAAAAGTTTTTTCTGTATCGAAAGATGTTATAAATATAGGTGCTGTTCCCTCCAAATTGATTTTCCTCTAAATCAGCTTCTGTAAGGTGCTCCATTCCTCTGCAAATAGTTTGTATCAGTATTTTCAGCTAGGAGTTATCATAGTGGTGGTTTGAAAATATTCGCACTGACCACGAGTTGCCTTATTTGGTATTGGTGCTATTACGCTTCTCGTTTAGTGTGAGGATTTAGCGGGTATTTCAGCCGGCGTACTCGTTCAGGAATCAAGCAGCAAATCCCGGCAGAGTGAGTCGTCGCCAGGTCCGCTAGAGCCCACTGGTAGCCAAGCCCTGCGCTACAGACAACTGACTGTGTGAGGGACCAGTAGCGACACCTAGCAGCGATGTGGTGAAAAGGAAATAGTATTGCTAAAAGTTTTATCCACGCCTTTTAGCAGTTAGAATGGAGATATGGCACGGAATTTAATAGAAAAAGAAAACAGCTATAGTATCAGTCTCTCTCTCGCAATGCAACAATAGTACAACAACAATAGACCAACTGAATCTGTAGAGGTAGTAATAAAATTTATTTTCTGACCTGCAAGATACTTTCATATAAAGCTGAGCCTGAGAGGATGTCAGCTAACTACCGTCAGAAATATAATATGAAACATGTAGACCTGTCAGAAAAATCGTCAAGAAATTCGTTTTTTAAATGTTAAATGTTATCTGTTTAATTTAACATTCAGCTCACATAAAACCAGGATAATTATCCTCTTTCATACAAAGAAAGAGAGTACCTCATTAGTGACCTGTGTCATATCATAATCTCATTTTGACTCTTGAATAATTAAAAAAAATTGATATAATATTTTGCATTTCTTTTGACATTGAAAGAATTTATCCTGTTCCTGCACTGAGAATGTACTAAGTAAATATCTAATATATGTATCAGTATTATAGCCAAATTTATTTTTCTAATTACTGATTATTAAATACCAAAACAGCTTCCAATTTCTTGTAGTTATCTTAGCAGCATTTAGAACAAAAACGAAAATAAAACGTATTAGTTTTTTTTAGTAAGGATATTATTTCATTGTTGTAATCCTACAAATGTTCATGATACTATGCTGTTTCTTTTGACAGTGAGATATAATATGTAGAAAGTACCTGGAAAATATATGCAGATGCGGTCTGGTGAAGAAAGTGTGCGTATTAAAATTTAAAATAAGTGATTGCAGCAGCATAATGAGGTATATTTTATATTGTGGGAGTGATCTCCACGTGGGATCCGAAGCACGGACCCCACGGGGGTGCCCGGCATGCGCCACATGCCAGGGCAGAGGTGGAGGCTAGTGTTCGGAAGTCTGAAAATTCCAGCGCCGGCCGGGGATTGAACCCCGGCCCGGCTGGGGCGAATAGCCCCAGCCGAGGCGCTGGAACGTTCCAGACCCCCTTACCACTAGACCACCGGGGACCCCGGCCGTTTCCTGCTCCATAGTCCAGCTAGTGGTCTTAGAGCACTTCCTGTTGTCTGGTAGTCCTGTCACACTTCCTGTTGTCGGCTGTGTTTACATCGGACGCTGAGTGGCATAGTGTAGCCGGCAACATTAGAACGCTGTGAGGGGGAAGTGTTTACCTCCGACTAGTAGCTGTCCCCCCTACCCAGGTGAATTAGCTTTACAGTTACCAAAGACATTTGAAATCAGCCTTTGCGACTGTATGCAGTCGACGGTTGTTAATCGTTTGTTTCAACCTGTTCCCAAATGCCTCGAGAAAACCGAAGCAACTTCTTCACTAATCGAGGCGACTGTCATATCAAAACGACCCGCAGACATTCTATAATTAAAAGTCAACGCCTAGCTTACACCAGATAATTCTGTCTGTTTCATCAGTTGTTTTAACAGTGCACGAAATACCACAGCATATTATTAATCCGTTGCAAATAAATTTCTGTGTGTGCAGTTCAGGTCTGCGCCGTAGATTTTTCGTGAAAACGTCGGGATAAAATCGTAACATGTGTTTCATATTAATATGAAATTAAGTTATCAATATCTTTATTACAGTGGTCACACTCACAATTTTGGACTTTTCAGTGGCTGGGGTACGATATAGCCTTTGAGTACGTTATCGCGTTGCGCAATTTCTTCCTTTTTTTCCGACTCTGAGGGAGCTGTCGCCTTCTCTCAGCGCTGCCCTTTTTAGGCTTTTCTCGCGTTTTCTGTAATTTAGAGCATATTTACAAGTCCTGAGACGAACTCTCCCTTTGTGTCGTAGGTTTAAACTCAATATAGATTTTCGTTTATATTCCGGCGAATATTTTTATTTTCTGTTACTCCTAGCGGCGCTCCCTAAGCTGTTCATCGCAATGACTCACGAATGAGAATCCTAGCTTACAGCTACACCAGTTTACAACTTTACACAAAGATGATTCCTAACAATGACCCGCATATGCCAACACAGGCAATAAGCGACAACCACGTGGACTTAACCTTTGTTTGCGCACTGTCGGTCTCGTAATTAATAGTGATTCAAATCTGACGCCATTTTGTCATATAAGAAACTCCGACCAAGGAGAAACTAGACGTTTTCACGTCAGAATACCTTCCAGGAAGTTTTCGACTTTCGTAAAGCAGAAACGAGTTTCGACGCTGTGGAATGCTTCGAGAAGTAGTAGGTGACGAATTGTTTCGGGATTCCACTATCCATGCTGCAAACGATCATCGAGCAGAAAGATAATGTTGCTGATAATTGTTAAAAGGCGGGAGCAAGCAGACCGGCGAGGCGAGTTCCCGCCTCTTGCTGAAAGCTTATGGAATTGGCTTACTCAGTGCAGGGTAGCAAGGGTATTTGTCGGAGGTTATAGCTTAACGGAACGCTAAATCATTAACGGTTAGTCTGGGAACCGAAGTCACAGATACAAATAAGAAGTGACACGCTAAATCCAAAGACATAAGGTGGTTTATAAGAAATTTAGTTCACAAAATGCATCCATTCGTAACAGTTTGTTCAGTATTGAAAAAATGAATGAAGCTGAATTTATGTATTTTTGAAGATTTGTGCGTGCCTTCCGTTTCAAATACAAAAGGACATAACATTTAAGAAAACTGGGAATACAATAGAAAAAAAGTCGAAATTTTATTTAGATTTTTCCTGATTCCATCTGGAATAAAGGAGAGTTAAATAGAATTAATTGTTCTAACTTTTTCTTACATCCTTCGAATTGTGCAGACTCGATTGTAACTGGCCCTTGGGCTTCGAATTTTCTAGAGTCTGCATTAATGTCTGGAAAGTAAAAATAAATCTCCTCGTGCTACTATCCACTTTTCAGCGGATGCTGATTTGGTTGTCCTTCTTAGTATATCAATATGATTCTAGAGTCGTAATCCACGTACGCAACGCTGTTACGGTATAAACGTACGTTTATTTTTACCAAAGTTGCGTAAGAATGCGCTTTTGCTATGCATCCCCACTCCTTAAATCCGCCATCAGGAAAAAGAAAGTGAATACCCTTTCCTTTGTTTTTCACCCTTCATCGATGACAAGTGATAATGACTTGGCAGCAGAGACCTGTTTAGCTTGAGTGAGTGCTTAAACGAAAGGCATGGACGAATAAAAATACAAAACAGATATATACGTAACGCCACGTAACCATGAAGAAAAGCAGACTTGGTTTATTTTACGATATCAGTTAATTCTTTTAAAACATCGTAAGTAGAATTACCAATTTCGGTCGCTTTCTACATCTAGGAACGTTCTTTATAATAGATAAGTCTCTGATATTCACTTACAGCATTGTTGTGTCTTTTCCCCTTGCATTTGTGAATTGTCTTCTCAGACTGCAGATTTCTGAGCAGCACTGGTGCCATTAGCCTAAATTTATGTTGGTCTACAGCGCTGAGGTTGATCCCTCACCTGTGGTCGACTGAGAGATCATTCCAAAGCCTGACAGGCAGCGAACGACTTTGCGAGGGGCCGATCGTAGGGCCTCCAGAGGAAGCTTCTTGGAACGCAATTTCTGGGCGTTCACAGAAGGTGAGTTTGCTGGTAGTTCGGAACTCCAATAATAGGCGAGTAATTGGGCCCCCTTAATAACATGGCTGCCAAGGAGGGGAAGGACGGCAGTGTGCACAAGGTGGGGGAGTCATTCCTGATTTGTAAAGAGTGTTCCGGATGCCATGAAGAGTACAGGGCGCAGCCAACAGCATGTGGTGGCCCCAGTCGGTGCCAATGGCGTGTGTCGCTTTGGATTGGTTTTGTTTAGCGGATATGGTTAAGCGAGTTTAAGGCGGAGCTCACAATCTGCACCATCATCGACAGAACCGACTGTGGTCCTTCGGTGCAGAGCCAAATGAAAGGTATGAACCATAGGCTCGGGTGGTTATCTTACTGTGTAGGCCTCAGAGTCCTTGACTTGTGCCATAGGGTAGTGGGTTTCTGGATTCCGCTTAATAGGTCAGGAGTCCACTACACGGGTAGTGGGGGCGGCTGGGGTGCATTTTTAGGTTAGAGGGTCTCAGGAAAACATAGAAATGGCGTCTGTCTAAGAGGGGGCAGGTAACACACAGTAAGGTGGTTGTAGAAACGATTGGTGTTGTAAATTATCGTAGCTGTGTTGGGAAAGAACCTGAGCTCCAGGCCCTAATAGAAAGCACTAAAGCTCAAACAGTTATAGGTACGGAAACCTGGCTAAAGCCGGAATTTTTTCAAACGACCTAACAACGTTCAGAAGGGATAGATTAAACATAGTTGGTGCTGGAGTATTTATTGCTGTCAGAAGTAGTTTACCTTGTAGTGAAACTGAAGTAGATAGTTCCTGCGAAATAGTTGGGTAGAGGCTGTACTTGTCAATCGGACTAAACTGGATCGTTTTACCGACCCCCGAGTGAGAGGATATAGTTGCTGAACAGTTCAAAGAAAACGTGAGTCTCATTTCAAATGGTACCCCACTCACACAATTATAGTCGGTGGTGATTTCAATGTATCCTCGATATGCTGGAAAATTTACACGTTTAAAGCCGGCGGCAGGCTTAAAACGTCACCTGAAATAGTACTGAATGCTTTCTAAAAAAAGTATTTTGAACTATTAGTTCGTGAGCCCACTCGAAGCATAAATGGTTACGAAAGCGTACTTGACCTCATAGCAGCAAATATTCCTGGATGAATAGGTAGTATCATGACGAATACAGGGATTAGCGACCACAAGTCAGTTGCCTGTACACTGAATACTGTAACACCTACAACCATCAAAAAGAAACTTAAAGTACATCTGTTTAAAAAAAGCTGACAATGCTCTTAACGATTTTTAAGGAAACAGCCTCCACTCCTTCCGATCTGATCATGTAAGCGTAGAAAAGATGTGGAATGATTTCAGAGAAATAGTATCGATTGCAATTGAGAGATATATATACCACATCAATTAATAAGTGATGGTACTGATCCCCCATGGACAAAACGGGTGAAATCGCTGTTGCAGAAGTAACGAAAAAGCATGCCAAATCTAAAAGAATCCAAAATCCGCAAGACTGGCAATGTTTTGCAGAAGTTCTAAATATAGCGGTTACTACAGTGCGAGATGCTCTTGATAATTTCCGCAACAAAACTCTGTTTCGAAATCTGGCGAAAAACCCAGAGATTCTGTTCATGAATAGAGTACACCAGTGTCAAGACGCAATCAGTACCTTCACTGCGCGAAAGTAACGGTGGAGTCATTGATGACAGTGTCACTAAAGTAGAGTTAAGAAACGTGGTTTTCCGAAACTCCTTCAGCAAAGAATACGAAGTAAGCATTCCCGAAGCCCAGTCAACAGAAAGTGCCAAAATGAGAAGCATATATCCTCGGTGTAGCAAAGCACCTTAAATCACTTATTAAAGGCAAGGTTTCCGTTCCAGATTGTATACCAGTCAAGTTCCTCTGAGTGTGCTGATACAATAGCTCCATGTTTAGTAATTATATACAACCACTCACAGAAAGATCCGTACCTAAAGACTGAAAAATTGCTCAGGTGACACCAATTTCTTAAAGTACTGCCTTTTGTGATGTTTAACAATATTGTTGGCAAGCGTACTTGTTATACAAATGGGCACGGCATAGGCTTACGGTCGTAAAATATATTTCAGCGTTAAACTGGAAATAGTTGTAGGATTTAATTTCTTGTACATTAGGTTTTTGTGTTGGAGAAGATTCTCATCAGTAATTTTAATAGTCTCAAAAATGTGAATGTTAGCAAGTAAATTAACTACGTTAAGGGATATGAAATTACCATCATCAGGAATGGAAAAGTTTTTAATTTTAGCTGTTAGTTAAAGGGAATTTTTGACAGTGTAGTTTTCTTCAAAGACATAATACTCTTTAAATGGTGTATGAGATTTTTTGCCGATTTCATAGAAGCGCCGTCTGTATAGTTAACACTGTGGACAGGAAGCGAAGGCGGCGTGCAGTCGGAGGCGATACTGGGTTCGTAGCGGTGGGCACCAATTGTCGGCTACGACGGGACTGCCCGGGAGGCACACTCACACTCACATTCGAGTGGCCGCACGTGACACGGTGGATGCAGCAGAAGGTCCATAGCAGCAGTGACCCTGTCGCGGATGCGTGCACCACCTGTTCTAGTGTCTCGTGTACACGAAGGACCTCTGCGGACCGAGCTGCAACTTTCTTAGCTCGCTGGACTGTGCAGTTACTGATTTACAGGGGTTATGCTCTATGCAGCCTGCCTGGCAGAGGTGTGTTGCAGGGTGGCATCAGAGCCTGACGGCTTCCGCGACTGGACAAATGAACTGGCGATAAAAAAAAAATCATAGCAACAAACGAACAAAAAGTCATGTAGAGTAATGAAATTTCGGGAATACGTCTGTCTATGTAGGATATTTAAGTAATTAACATTGCAGCATCACAGGGCAACGTAAGCGCGAAATAAGCCGTTGCAAAAGTGACATGCTGGTAAGTTAATAACAGATGTAACGATCAGAATGTTGAATGCAAGCATTGAAACGGGCACGCATTGTGTTGTAATGGTTTGCGATGTCAGTTTTGTGTCGCAAATGCCGGTGGTTTGGGGGTCAGTGAAATGCATGCTACTGGGCGCCTTGGCTCGGGGCTGTCCCTGAAGTAATCGATTTTTATTTCGTTATGTCGTCGACTGCTGTTCGAATTGCTACTGCAGAAGAAATGTGATGTGCCAGAGACGTACGCCAGACACGACTGCCTTCCCTCTTGGTAGCGCCACGTGACCGGTTGGAGCTCGAGCTTTTTGCGACCGTACATTCTCGCGGTCACCGCTGCCAGTATACAGTGCTACATTTCTGCCAAGTCTCCTGCGAAATCGCTGGAGGAACATCCAGCTTCTCGTGGCCCTATTACACGACCTCGTTCAAACTCATTAAGATGATCGTAATGGCGTCTCTGTCTCCTCAAAGGCATTCTTGGCTAAGATCAAACCACCACGTCCAATCTAGAAGGTAACTAACGCTCACAACCGCCACGGCGTGTATTTACAGCAGACCTGATCTGCACCCTCACAGTGCCCCTACTAACACCATTCTTATGCGACTGGCGCGAAATTTAAATCGACACTATTTTTCAATTGTAGAAACACGCCTACCAACTTTCGTTTATCTCTCACAACTGCTTGTGGTGTTGCGATTTTTTCCGTCGCTGTATGTTCAAGAATTCTGCAGCAAATGGATGTTAACGATATTGGACTGTAATTTTGCAGGTCCGTCCTATTACTGTTCTTATACACTACTGGCCATTAAAATAGCTACAGATGATAAACGGGTATTCATTGGACAAATATATTATACTAGAACTGACATGTCGTTACATTTTCACGCAATTTGGGTCCATAGATCCAGAGAAATCAGTACCCAGAACAACCACCCCTGACCGTAATAACGGCCTTGATACGCCTGGGCATTGAGTCAAACAGAGCTTGGATGGCGTGTACAGGTACAGCTGCCCATGCAGCTTCAACACGATACCACAGCTCATCAAAAGTAGTGACTGGAGTATTGTGACGAGCCCGTTGCTCGGCTACCATTGACCAGGCCTTTTCAGTTGGTGAGAGATCTGGAGAATGTGCTGGCCAGGGCATCAGTCGAAAATTTTCTGTATCCAGAAAGGCCAGTAACATGTGGTCTTGCATTATCCTGCTGAAATGAAGGGTAGAGCCACGGGTCGTAGCACATCTGCAATGTAACGTCCACTGTTCAAAGTGCCGCCAATGCGGACAAGAGGTGACCGAGACGTGTAACCAATGGCTCCCCATACCGTCACGCGGGGTGATACAGCAGTATGGCGATGACGAATACACACTTTCGTGATGTTGTAAACAGAACCTGCATTCATCCGAAAAAATAGCGTTTTGCCATTCGTGCACCCAGGTTCGTCGTTGAGTACACCATCGCAGGCGCTCTTGTCTGTGATGCAGCGTCAAGAGTAACAGAGCTCATAGTCCATGCTGCTGCAAACGTCGTCAAACTGTTCGTGCAGATGGTTGTTGTTTTGGAAACGTCCCCACCTGTTGACTCAGGGATCGAGACGTGGCTGCACGGTCCGTTACAGCCATGCGGATAAGATGCCTGTCACCTAGACTGCTAGTGATACGAGGTCGTTGGCATCCTGCACGGCATTCCATATTCTGCTAACAGTCATTGGATCTCGACCAATGCGAGCAGCAATGTCGCGCTCCGATAAACCGCAATCGCGATAGGCTAGAATCCGACATTTATCAAAGTCGGAAACGTGATGGCACGCATTTCTCCTCCTTACACGAGGCATGACAACAACGTTTCACCAGACAACGCCGGTCAACTGCTGTTTGTGTATGAGAAATCGGTTGAAAACTTTCCTCATGCCAGCACGTTGTAGTTGTCGCCAGCGGCGCCAGTGTTGTGTGAATGCTCTGGAAAGCTAATTATTTGCTTATCACAGCATCTTCTTCCTGTCGGTTATATTTCGCGCATGTAGCAGGTCATCTTCGTAGTTTAGCAATCTTAATGGCCAGTAGTGTACATAGGAGTCACTTTTATCCAGTCATTTGGGACTTTGCGTTATGCGAGAGATTCACGATAAATGTAATCTAAGTAAGGGGCCAATGCCGTAGAGTACTGTTTGTGAAACCGAATCGGTATTCGGAAAGGACCTGGCGACTTATTTGCTACCAAATGTTCCAGCTGCTTCTCTAGGCTAGGAATGTCCATTACCGTGCTGTCGACACGAGAGTTTAACGACTGCGTGTATCTACGATTCTGCTGCGTGAAATATTCCTAAAACATGAAATTTAAAACTTGAGCATTCCTTTTGTTGTTTTCTACTAGCACACCAGGCTGAAGCTTCGCTCCCCACTCAGCGGTTTTACGCAGGACCAGAATAGTCTCGCGATCTCTTCAAGATAATTTGTTGAGGTATGACGGTGGCAGCTTTATGCTCGAGCATCGATCTTTCCACAGAAGCACGAATCTCTACTAACCTTGAATTGTTGTTAGCGTGCTCTCTGTTGAACTGAGAGTGCAACAGTCTCTGCTTCATCATCATTTTCCGCAATGTATCTTCTCCATCCTTCATTCGCTTACTAGGCACATAGTTTTCCACAGCACGATTTAGAATATGTTTAAACTTGGCTTATAATTACTCTACACCCATCATACTGGAACTAAATAATGTCCATTCACTGTTTGAGATTCTAACAACCGCTTTTCTGCTCAACTACTCTCCTAGCTTTCTTGATTGATTTAATAACTTAAGTAACCATCGTCGCTACGGCGACGTCATTATCACTAACGCCTGTCTCTGTAGTGACACCCTCGGTGAGTCCAGGCATCTTTGTAGCTACATGCTCTAAAATACTTACATCAAAAAAAGTTTAGCATCACTTCCATTGGTTCTGGAAACTATTCCAATTTTTTGTACAGAGATCGATATAAACATCGTTTCCGCCCTTTTTATTGCTCATAAAAATGGCACATGGCATGTTGTACCACCGTATAGCGAGACCTTCAGAGTCGGTTGCCCAGATTGGTGTACACACCGGAACCTGTAATACCCACTACCACGTCCTCTTGAATTAATGCACGCCTGTATTCGTCGTGGAATACTATCCACAAGTTCATCAAGGCAGATTGTCCCATTCCTAAAGCTGATTCGGCGTAGATCACTCAGTGTGGTTGGAGGGTCACGTCGGCCATAAACAGCCCTCTTCATTCTGTCCCAGGTATGTTCGATAGGGTACATGTCTGGAGAAAAATGGTTCAAATGGCTCTGAGCACTATGAACATTGACTTACGAGGTCATGAGTCGCCTAGAACTTAGAACTAATTAAACCTAACTAGCCTAAGGACATCACACACATCCATGCCCATGGCAGCATTCGAACCTGAGACCGTAGCTGTCGCCCTGCTCCAGACTGTAGCGCCTAGAACCGCTCTGCCACTCCGGCCGGCACATGTCTGGAGAATATGCTGGCCACACTAGTCGGGCGATGTCGTTATCCTGAAGGAAGTCAGCCACAAGATGTGCACGATGGAGCCGCGAATTGTCGTCCATGAAGACGAATGCCTCGGCAATATACTGTATACTGCCGATCTCGTTGCACTAAAAACGAAATTAAAAAAGCGGTCGGAGGATGGCATTCACGTATTGTACAGCCGTTGCGGCGCCTTCCATGACCACGAGAGAGTACATCGGTCCCACATAATGGCACCCCAAAACAGCAGGGAACCTCTATGTTGCTGCACTCGCTCGACAGTGTATTTAAAGCTTTCAGCCTGACCGGGTTGCCTCCAAGCACGTCTCCGACGATTGTCTGGTTGAAGGTATATATGAGACTCATCGGTGCAGAGAACGTGATGCCAATGCTGAGAGGTCCATCCGGCATGTTGTTGGGCCCATCGGTACCGCGCTACACTGTGTCGTAGTTGCGAAGATGGATCTCGCCACGGACGTCGGGAGTGAAGACGTGCATCGTGCAGGTTACTGTGCACTGTTTGAGTCTTAACACGACGTCCTGTGGCTGCACGAAAGGCATTATTCAACATGTTGGCTTTGCTGTCGGGGTACCTCCGAGCCATAATCCGCAGGCAGCGGTCATCGATTGCCGTAGTCGCCCCCGGGCATCCTGAGCGAGACATGTCATCGACATCGCTTTCGTTTACTCCGACTCGCCTTGACACTTCACTTGTTGAGAGCCCTTCCTGGCACAAACGAACAATGCGGACCGCTGTATTGACGGTGTAGGCACGGTTGAACTACAGACAACACGAGCCGTGTACCTCCTTCGTGGTGGAATGACTGGAACGGATCGGCTGTCGGACCCCGTCTGTCTAATAGGCGCTGCTCATACACGGTTGCTCACATCTGTGGTCGGGCTTAGTGACATCTTTAAAAAGTCAAAGGGACTGTGTATCTGATACGATATCCACAGCCAAAGTTTATCTTCCCGAGTTCTGGTAACCAGGGTCACGCAATTTTTTTTTTATGTGTGTATTTCCATTGTATGTGCTCTCTCGAACTAGGTGCTCAAGACAGTTTTCGAAAAAACATGTTCAACAGTACTCTGCAAGGCTACTTATGTGGAAACCTTGTAATGAATCCATCGGTGTCCTTGTCTATGCTCGGAACTAATACTGCACGATTTGGGTACTTCCGCACTACTGGGCGTAGACTTTCTTTGAATAACTCTGTCTCGACGGAATCGGGAGGCCGTTAATAACATCCAACAATTACCTTCTTTTCACCTAAACCTGTTGTGCGTTACCAGATAACTTCACAGCCACACTGAAATCCGACTTGAGTAGAAACAACATTTTTGTCACCCTCGGTAAACGCTTCCCCATCAGTGGCGTTTAACATGTCTTTTCGTTACACGTTCCACGAATCGCTAAACATTTCAGAGCTTTATACTTGGAGTTTCAGACAGCTCTCGGTCCCGAGAATAATTTGTGTGTGACGAATTTCAGAGAGGGCAGTAAAGGCGAAATATTAGGAATATGCGATGTCTGTTCTTTGTGACATGTTTGAATAAACGGACAGCACGCTTTCATATAACTGATTCGCCTCTACGAGCAATGAATCAGGTAGCAGCGGACCCCGGGTTCGAGTTCCAGGGTTGCATACATTTTTTCTCATTGCCGCTGATTCCGCGCAAGGTCTCAGTGCAGCTTACCTTAATAGTTCCTTCCGTTTCCTTTCTCCTCGCTTCAGTCTACATGAAAAGGCAAAATAGCCGGCGGCGAAGATGAGCCGGAAGACACAGATGACCTCCTTATACAGGTTGCACGAGAAATATTAGGCATTGACATAGGTAAGGTAGACACTGGGTGGTACGTGGATTATAAGGTGCTTCGAAATCTCATCCAATAATTGTCAAATTTGTCTCACACCGAAAAAGGACGCAGATCTTCAGCCACGAGAAAAAATAGTTAGCAAGGGCAGGGCTTACTATAAGACAAGATCTTACACTCCTATAAATTGAAATAAGAACACCGTGAATTCATTGTCCCAGGAAGGGGAAACTTTATTGACACATTCCTGGGCTCAGATACATCACATGATCACACTGACAGAACCACAGGCACCAGAGCATGCACAATGTCGGCACTAGTACAGTGTATATCCACCTTTCGCAGCAATGCAGGCTGCTATTCTCCCATGGAGACGATCGTAGAGATGCTGGATGTAGTCCTGTGGAACGGCTTGCCATGCCATTTCCACCTGGCGCCTCAGTTGGACCAGCTGGACGTGCAGACTGCGTGAGACGACGCTTCATCCAGTCCCAAACATGCTCAATGGGGGACAGATCCAGAGATCTTGCTGGCCAGGGTACTTGATTTACACCTTCTAGAGCACGTTGGGTGGCACGGGATACATGCGGACGTGCATTGTCCTGTTGGAACAGCAAGTTCCCTTGCCGGTCTAGGAATGGTAGAACGATGGGTTCGATGACGGTTTGGATGTACCATGCACTAGTCAGTGTCCCCTCGACGATCACCAGAGGTGTACGGCGAGTGTAGGAGATCGCTCCCCACACCATGATGCTGGGTGTTGGCCCTGTGTGCCTCGGTCGTATGCAGATCTGATTATGGCGCTCACCTGCACGGCGCCAAACACGCATACGACCATCATTGGCACCAAGGCAGAAGCGACTCTCATCGCTGAAGACGACACGTCTCCATTCGTCCCTCCATTCACGCCTGTCGCGACACCACTGGAGGCGGGCTGCACGATGTTGGGGCGTGAGCGGAAGACGGCCTAACGGTGTGCGGGACCGTAGCCCAGCTTCATGGAGACGGTTGCGAATGGTCCTCGCCGATACCCCAGGAGCAACAGTGTCCCTAATTTGCTGGGAAGTGGCGGTGCGGTCCCCTACGGCACTACGTAGGATCCTACGGTCTTGGAGTGCATCCGTGCGTCGCTGCGGTCCGGTCCCAGGTCGACGGGCACGTGCTCCTTCCGCCGACCACTGGCGACAACATCGATGTACTGTGGAGAACTCACGCCCCACGTGTTGAGCAATTTGGCGGTACGTCCACCCAGCCTCCCACATGCCCACTACACGCCCTCGCTCAAAGTCCGTCAACTGCACATACGGTTCACGTCCACGCTATCGCGGCATGCTACCAGTGTTAAAGACTGCGATGGAGCTCCGTATCCCACGGCAAACTGACTGACACTGAAGGCGGCGGTGCACAAATGCTGCGCAGCTAGCGCCATTCGATGGCCAACACCGCGGTTCCTGGTGTGTCCACTGTGCCGTGCGTGTCATCATTGCTTGTGCAGCCCTCTCGCTGTGTCCGGAGCAAGTATGGTGGGTCTGACACACCGGTGTCAATGTGTTTTTTTTTCCATTTCCAGGAGTGTACAAAGGACCATCTAAGGATTTAAAACAGCGCCACACCCCATTTCGGCCTTCAGAATGTATGTACTCTGGGCGGCAGCATAATTAAGACCGCCGCCCCCCCCCCCCCCTGAAAAGAATGCATTTAGAAACGTGTCAGAACTGAACAGCATTAAGAGAAACTAAGGTGAGAGGTGCTAGGTTTTCGCTTTGGCTCGCATAATTTAATACTAATCTTTTGCAACATCTCTCCTTCTCTGAATGCTATCTTGAAATTGCATCTACTCTCCAACTATCTCTGTTTCTGTGCCTTTACCTATTGTTCTTGTAACTGTAACTCCGTAATTATCTTCCTGCTAGTGTCTTCGACTGTTACCGTTAACTGTAGCATTACTTGATCTGAAACTATTTGCCTGAAATTCTTTACATTGTATGCTATAGCATACAACTGTAGCTATTGTTATTTTCCTGGTTACCTTACTCGCTCACCTACTCGGTTTAAACTGCCGAGAGAAATATCGCAATCACTATTATTGTAGTAATTCCTAACTTGTTGGCATTCTTCGTTAATTTTATAGCGAACTGCTTTTCGTCCCCTGACACATCGTATCTTTTCTCGACGGCACCCCTTCACAACGAATACTCTCCGCTCCTCTCTACTCCGTACTGTAACTGGGTTTTCTCTGTTTGCGATGGTCATCTGTCAGGATGAGCACTACTGCAAAGGGCATTTGATTCTAAAGCATTATGTCAGGGTGAAAAACACTAAATAAATTACTTTTTCTCTCTTAACAACATTTTTGCAGGGTGGGTTCATCCTTGGCTCAGGTATGAGGTAGAATGAAACAGCAGTTTTACATAAGATAACTTTTATTGAAAGTTTTGTACAAGGGTTTCTGGCTGGGATACTGGCAACTGTGTCGTTTGCGAAGCCTTCTGCTTGCGTGAGCGGCGGCGTCTGATTACGCACGGCGGTGTGTATCTCGTGTCGCCGTTTCGCCCAGTTGACTGGAGACGGGCATCGCGAGGTGGTCCGTTTAATTATTGAGGAAGAAGTCGTGAATCGGACGGTGACGACTCGGATGTGACTGCTGATGTGCGCTGTCTCCTTCCCGTCCTCACGAGTCACTCGGGTACATAAAAATCTGGCCTCAAATACCTTCTGTCTTCTGGCGCCGAGGCTGCTGCTTGCTATTCCATTACAGCGGCGGACTCGGTGCTTCTGTGTACGATGTAGTTTCTTCCTGCATGACGGTCTTGAGCACCGACTGTACCGGAACTGAACTGAAAGCTACTCCTGTCGGGCCCACTGCGTCTCGCGTACTTATTCACTTCACTGGAGGTGAACAACATCACTGTCGTTGCCTCTTCTGTCACGTCGAAAAGCTTCGCGAAGAATCTTCTTAACGTCGGTCATTGGCTCTCGGAATGTAGGCGAGGGCCTTTGATCACGTGTGACAATTGAGAAACACGTGAGCCGGACGGGCGATGCCCTGACGTCTGAATCGACAGCTTCTGCTTACGTGGGGGAGGACGATAGCTTCTCCTGAATGTGCTGACTTCGCGGTCATTGCCTCTTCTGCTCTGCCCATTGTTTGCCAGAGTGTAACTCTTCTAAGCTAAACGAAGTTTCTCATTAATTTTAAATTTCTACTTCACTTTGATTTCACTAATTTATTTCCCTATCTTAAGTACCACTCAACAGTATTTGCGCCGATCTCCGTGCACTGTTTTAGGAAAGTGTAATGCCGTCACTACACGGACGGTGTTGTGAACGTCAGTCTTGAGCGTGCCAAGTTGAAAGTGCTGCCGAACGCTCTGACTTGTGCATACAGCATGTGCCTGTCAACGTGGTACACGCGACCGCAGCGGCAGCATCTGGGTCACACATCACCCGGTTGTCCGCCCCGGTAGCTGAGTGGTCAGCGTGACAGACGGGTTCGATTCCTGGCTGGGTTGGAGATTTTCTCTGCTCAGGGACTGGGTGTCGTGTTGTCCTAATCGTCATCATTTCATCTCCAACTACGCGCATGTCACCGAAGTGGCGTCAAGTCGAAAGACCTGCACCAGGCGAGCGGTCGGGAGGCCCTCGTCACACGTTTCTCTCTATCACCCACTTTACAAAATGCATGGGCGTAAAATTCTTAAGCTAGCGCTATTAAAACGCGCCTTTCCTCTCTTGTCCACGTGAGAGTCACGTTGTTCTGCGTATAGTGTCCACGGACATGTTATAAGGCAGAAAGAGAAGCTCCGTAACAAATAGCGCGATTCAAAGTCTTACTTTATATTTGTTCCTATTCAGCAGCAGAATCTTCACAACATGTGAAATAAAAAAAACTTATTTTACACTTTCTTGTTGTATCTTACTGCATGTAGTGCAATCTGTCTTGTAGATTAAACCATTCGAACAAACTCCATCCTCAGATGGAACGTACATATGTAACATCGAATATTAGAGAATATACTTTTATTGCACTGAAAAGAAAGTATCAGATCCTAACAGAAAAAGCGAAGACTAGTAATAAAAATATTCGGATCCACTGAGGCGCAAACAAGAATCACATTACCAGCTACCTCATCATTTCGCTCTACCGACTGTGACTGTCGAATGGCCATACATTGAATCTGACCTACTGAAAGTTTTAATGGTAGATACGTTATTAACTGACACTGAAATATTACAGATTGTATCAACGACAATGCGTTTCTTATGGATCCTCACTGTACCCGTTTACAGTCTGTCCCCACTCTGGCTACCCAGCCACGTCACGGGGCGCCTCCATAGGCTGTCTCACGACGCAGTACCGCCCTGCCGCGGCGCGCGCTTTAAGTCGGCGGCGACGCCGTCTGCATACACGGCCCGGCAGCGTTAATTTTTAGACGAGTGTTTTAGTACCGTAAAGAATACAAAAGACGATAGCTTCTTCCGAAACATAACGCTATAGAGTAAATAATATTAACATATGAACGTAAGTCGGGATTTTACTACAAACATGGAACCGAATGCCTGTTCATGTGAATGTACGTTCCTCTACTTCTACCCCATAAAGCGCAATGAATCTGTAGAATTTAAGAATTATTGTCACTTTGTGTTTCTAGTAAAGGATAGAAGTTTTCTTTGAAGGATTGCGTTGAAACTTAACAGGTCTTGCAACACAATGAGTGTTTAAAAAGTAACAAGAAATTTACAATTTCTTGTGTTGTACTAGTCCGATTTGCACTACATTTTTTGTCACTGCCTTCGTAAACGTACGTGAAAAGTATGTGGACAATGTTATACGCATTGGCTATTTGCTCTATTGTCAGCTGTCAAAAAGGATACATGTGTTTTGGTAGCATCAACGATTATTTGTTTTGTGTAAAAACAGATTAGAGAATCTTTCTTACATTTTGTTTTAAGAATAAAGAGTATGGAATTTTAAAAAAAGTTAAATATTCCTTTTGGCTAGCCTGTTACGAGTAAAATTGGATTTTTTTGTTTCACGGCAATTTGTAGTTTCCGTAATGTCGGCACTATTTTTAGATTGATGTAAAAGTCCTCCATCGTTTGTGGAAGGATCGATTTTATGAAATTGTCTATGACGACGGGTTTCCTCCCAAAATTACTAGTTTTCCTTCGTGGCGATCCCTGTAAACCACGCGGTTCATTTTTGCGTTCGTTCCTTAGGCGTGGCAGATGTTTGCATAAATTGGAGTCCTTTTCTTGGAACGGGTAACAGTTCTTTTCGTGTCACCTCCTTAACACACGCTGTAACATAACAGACGATCGAACGCTCGTTACATCTACATCTACATCCGTACTCCGCAAGCCACCTGACGGTGTGTGGCGGAGGGTACCTTGAGTATCTCTATCAGTTGTCCCTTCTATTCCAGTCTCGTATTGTTCGTGGAAAGAAGGATTGTCGGTATGCCTCTGTGTGGCCTCTAATCTCTCTGATTTTATCCTCATGTCTCTTCGCGAGACATACGTAGGAGGGAGCAATATACTGCTTGACTCCTCGGTGAAGGTATGTTCTAGAAACTTCAACAGAAGCCCATACAGAGCTACGGAACGTCTCTCCTGCAGAGTCTTCGAGTTTATCTGTCATCTCTGTAACGCTTTCGCGATTACTAAATCGTCCTGTAACGAAGCGCGCGGCTCTCCGTTGGATCTTCTCTCTCTCTTCTATCAACCCTATCTGGTGCGGATCCCACACTGCTGAGCAGTATTGAAGCAGTGGGCGAACAAGGGTACTGCAACCTACTTCCTTTGTTGTCGGATTGCATTTCCTTAGGATTCTTCCAATGAATCTCAGTCTGGCATCTGCTTTACCGACGATCAACTTCATATGATCATTCCATTTTAAATCACTCCTAATGCGTTCTCCCAGTTGCTGACCTGCTATATTGTAGCTAAATGATAAGGGATCTATCTTTCTATGTATTCGCAGCACATTACACTTGTCCACATTGAGATTCAATTGCCATTCCCTGCACCATGCGTTAATTCGTTGCAGATCCTCCTGCATTTCGGTACAATTTTCCATTGTTACAACCTCTGGATAGACTACAGCGTCATCCGCAAAAAGCCTCAGTGATCTTCCGATGATATCCACAAGGTCATTTATGTATATTGTGAATAGCAACAGTCCTATGACACTCCCCTGCGGCACACCTGAAATCACTCTTACTTCGGAAGACTTCTCTCCATTGAGAATGACATTCTGCGTTCTGTCATGTAGGAACTCTTCAATCCAATCACACAATTGGTCTGATAGTCCGTATGCTCTTACTTTGTTCATTAAACGATTGTGGGGAACTGTATCGAAAGCCTTGCGGAAGTCAAGAAACACGGCATCTACCTGTGAACCCGTGTCTATGCCCTTCTGAGTCTCATGGACGAATAGCGAGAGCTGGGTATCACACGACCGTCTTTTCCGAAACCCGTGCTGATTCCTACAGAGTAGATTTCTAGTCTCCAGAAAAGTCATTATACTCGAACATAATACGTGTTCCAAAATTCTACAACTGATTGACGTTAGAGATATAGGTCTATAGTTCTGCACATTTGTTTGAAGTCCCTTCTTGAAAACGTGGATGACCTGTGCCCTTTTCCAATCGTTCGGAACGCTACACCGCTGCAAGAAGGGGGGCAAGTTCCTTCGCCTACTCTGTGTAAAATCGAACTGGTATCCCATAAGGTCCAGCGGCCTTTCCTCTTTTGAGCGATTTTAATTGTTTCTCTATCCCTCTGCCGTCTCTTGCGACATCTACTATTTTGTCATATGTGCGACAGTGTAGAGAAGGAACTACGGTGCAGTCTTCCTCTGTGAATTAGCCATTTAGTAGTTCGGCCTTCAGTCTGTTTCAGTACCATTTTGGTCACAGAGTGTCTGAACATTTCGTTTTGCTCCACCTACTGCTTTGACATAAGACCAAAATTTCTTACGGTTTTCTGCCAATCAGTACATAGAACTTTACTTTCGAATTCATTGAAAGCCTCTCGCATAGACCACCTCACACTACATTTCGCTTCGCGTAATTTTTGTTTGTCTGCAAGGCTTTGGCTATGTTCATGTTTGCTGAGAAGTTCCCTTTGCTTCCGCAGCAGTTTTCAAACTCGGTTGTTGTACCACGGTGGCTCTTTTCCATTTCTTACGATCTTGCTTGGCACATACTCATCTAACGCATATTGTACGATGGTTTTGAACTTTGTCCACTGATCCTCAACACTATCTGTACTTGAGACAAAACTTTTGTGTTGAGCCGTCAGGTACTCTGTAATCTGCTTTTTGTCACTTTTGCTAAACAGAAAAATCTTCCTACCTTCTTTAATATTTCTACTTACGGCTGAAATCAGTGATGCAGTAACCGCTTTATGATCGCTGATTCCGTGTTCTGCGTTAACTGTTTCGGGTCTGTTTGTCGCCAGAAGGTCCAATATGTTATCGCCACGAGTCGGTTCTCTGTTTAACTGCTCAAGGTAGTTTTTCAGATAAAGGACTTTAAGAAAATTTCACTGGATTCTTTGTCCCTGCCACCCGTTATAAACGTTTGAGTCTCCCAGTCTAACGGGTGATCAAAAAGTAAGTATAAATTGGAAAATGTGATAAACCATGGAATAATGTAGATAGAGAGGTAAAAATTGAGACACATGCTTGGAATGACATGGGGATTTATTAGAAAAAACAAATTCACAAAATGTCTGACAGATCTCTTATGAGCGCCGTTTGGTGATGATCGTGTGATCAGCCGCCACTTTCGTCACGCTTGGCCTCCTAGGTCCCCAGACCTCAGTCCGTGCTATTATTGGCTTTGGGGTTACCTGAAGTCGCAAGTGTATCGTGATCGAGCGACATCTCTAGGGATGCTGAAAGACAACATCCAACGCCAATGCCTCACCACATACTCCGGACATGCTTTACAGTGCTTTTCACAACATTATTCCTCGATTACAATTACTGTTGAGGAATGATGGTGGACATATTGAGCATTTCCTGTAAAGAACATAATTTTTGCTTTGTCATGCTATTCTGATCTGATGAATCGCCACCTGTCGGACATTTTTTGAGCTTTTGTATTTTTTTCTTTTTGTTCTAATCAAATCCCATGTCATTCCAAGCATGTGTGTCAATTTGTACCTCCCTATCTACATTATTCCGTGATTTATTCAGTTTTCAAATTTATACTGACTTCTTGGTCACCTGGTGTATCTGGCAAATTAAAATCTCCACCCAGAACTAGAACATGGTGGGGAAATGTACTCCGCAAATAGCTCCTCTTCGTCTTCTGCAATTTTCTTGAAATGCAACGCTGTTATCCAGCACTTCCAGATACCGAAGTATGTCAGTGACTGATGCTGGCAACAAGGATCTCACGAACAGAAACGACGTATTGTACACCACTGCACGCCGATCTACGCCGCTAGACAGGTAATAGGCAACTGATTTTGGGTGCCCCTGTAGGCCAGTGGCAGGGTTCTACCGGAAAAGGCCGCTTCCCCCACCAAAAGCGCTGCTCGCTCTTGAGTTTACAGACAGACTATACATTGAAACCAACACCAACTGAAAGCCAGTATGGTGTATGGCGAGTCTGTACTGAAGAAAGATGGCGTGCATATGGCGTACAAGGCGTTCTTCCATCTCTTTGGTCAATGTTCGAACACACTTTCAGAATATCTGTCTTGCTTGATATTGCGCTGCACGTTTGGAAAGACTCCCCAGCGTGCGTTTTCCATGCTATGACGATATAAACTCGGCATTCTCAAAGCTCTACGTTCGAATGAACAGTCCGGGTGCCGATGGCATAACCGACACGTGCCCTTAGCGCCATTATTTCACCCAGCACAAGTCCGGCCCAAAGGGCCTCCCCTAAACAGCCGCCAGTTCCGCAAACTGGAAGCTGTATCAAAGTTGTTACCGTATCGTCACAGTCCAACACATGTTAGACTGTGTTGAAATTCAAGTTTTTCTGGATATTAATATAATATGAATGTGCTTGAAGGTCTCTCGGGCATGCAGCTGTAGGCAGTATCTATCTTACCCCTGGTGAGACAAGACTCTACATCCTTACATTTGTCCTCTATCCATCCCTGCTTAGCCATTTTGCACTTCCTGTCGATTTCATTTTTGAGACGTTTGTATTCCTTTTTGCCTGCTTCACTTACTGTATTTTCATATTTTCTCCTTTCTTCAGTTAGATTAAATATCTCTTCTGTTACCCAAGGATTTCTACTAGCCCTCGTCTTTTTACCTACTTGATCCTCTGCTGCCTTCACTATTTCATCTCTGAAAGCTACCCATTCTTCTTCTACTGTATTTCTTTCCCCCATTCCTGTCATTTGTTCCCTTATGGTCTCCTTGAAGCTCTGTACAACCACTGGTTCTTTCAGTTTATCCAGGTCCCATCTCCTTAAATTCCCACCTTTTTGCAGTTTCTACAGGTCATAACCAATAGATTGTGGTCAGAGTCCACATTTGCCCCTGGAAATGTCTTACAATTTAAAACCTGGTTCCTTAATCTCTGCCTTACCATTATATAATCTATCTGATACTAAAAGGTATCTCCAGGGTTCTTCCATGTATACAACCTCCTTTCATGATTCTGAAACCAAGTGTTAGCTACAATGAAGTTGTGCTGTGTGCAAAATTCTACCAGGCAGCTTCCTCTTTCATTTCTTAACCCCAATCCATATTCACCTACTACGTTTCCTTCTCTTCCTTTTCCCACTATCGTGTTCCAGTCACGGCGTAGCGTGCCATCATCATCAGATTACTCCTGTTGACAGACGTCCTATGCCGCCGGGCGGTGTGGTATATATACCTGTCGCCTCTCCCCTCCAACGACTCCGCGTATGGACCGAGGGATGTGCAGGCTGCGGTGGTCTTTCAAATTTCAACGCTTTTTTCATCAAAAGTGCAACAATGCTATTTGCTATTAAAGGTTTGAAAGCTACTGGAGTATGGCCCACGGACCAGTCCGTATTCACCGATGCAGGAAGACAAAACTGACATCGGACTTGAGATGCCGTCAGATAAAGAGGTTATCGTATCTGGAGCTGAACGATTTGAGTTGCCTTCACCTAGCACACCAGGTAAAAAAGACGACTCCAACAGATTGGGTGATCAAGCTGGCAGGTTTCAGCGAATTGTAACTATGAACTGCCTCCCAAGAATGACGAAGTTACTGAGGCTAATTGTTCTAGTCCTGCAACTGCTAGATCGTACATTTATGGATGCACTTAAGACTCACTACAGCGAGAATATTTGGCAGTGGATGCTCCATGAAAGCAAACTTGTTGGATCCTATGATATAGTGTGTTTCTTTGGCAAGGGAAGGAAATACAGTAGAAGGATGAAGTAGTGAAGGCAGCAGAGGATCAAATAGGTAAAAAGATGAGGGCTATTAGAAATCCTTGGATAACAGAAGAGATATTGAATTTAATTGATGAAAGAAGAAAATATAAAAATGCAATAAATGAAGCAGCCAACAAGGTACACAGACGTCTCAAAAATGAAATCGACAGGAAGCGCAAAATGGCTAAGCAGGCATGGCTAGAGGACAAATGAAGGATGTAGAAGCTTATCTCACTAGGGGGTCTTTGGCAAAGTTCTTTTCCTCTTTTTTCTTTAATAATGGCTTCTAACTCTTTTTTTGTACAGCAAATCAGTTGAAACAATGGTCTTTCCCCTCATCCGTTCTTGGGAATACGAACATCAGGGCAAAATAAGAACCTCCTGCACTCAGCAAACAGATGACCATTACTAGAGACCCACACTCAGCAGCTGTCACAGAACAAATTTGGCGTTTACCTCTGCTTGCAGTATCAGTCTGAACTACACTAAGGCCTGTTTTCTCAACGTTCCATACACGATCTTCTGGATATTTATGTTTCCAGAATTCAGCTTATAGCAAGTCGTAGAATGAGTTAACTCTCTCATGCGAAAAGCGTTTTGCTCGAGCATATGATGTTCCAGTTGGCTTTCTAATTGAAAGCTTATCTTGATGACATCAAAGAAAATGGTCAAGACAAGGCCTTCCAGCAATTTCATTTCTGAAGTTTGTTGCAATTCCATTCCCAACTGCAAGTTGGTAGGCCATTTTTCTAACATCCATACTAGTAAAAGCATAGAATTTGGCCTCCATATAGTGTATGTAAACCACTAGTTCTCTTTCTAGGGCAGCTGGTTTTCTTCCAAACTTTTTAGTTTCAACATCTGTCAGGTATTAGCCTCATACACATACTGGCACAGAGTTGTTTTTGGGACAGCGCAATGTTTGCTTTTTTAACTCCCATGATTTTTACTACAACAGCATACACTGCCTCTAGCATTTTGTTTTTATCCCACACCTGCCTTTTACGGGTTCATTTAGGTGCCAGATTAGTCCTAGGCATCTGAAAACAGAAATAAAAACATTTTACGGTCTGCTTATAATATGGACCCTGGGGTCCACATTACAGTCACATACACCTTGTAAACTAGTGTAGACAGCTTAAAAATGCAATAATACCATACTTTTAATCTATTTGAAACTGTTGCCAATACTTAGTAGGTTGCATCTAAGTATTAACCAATAATGGTATGTTAATACATCACTAGAGTTCAGCTAAATATTATTAAGATATTAAGGGGGGGGGGGGGGGGTGCATATTACCACCACTTACTCTACATGGTAATGCAAAGCAGGTGAAACATTTGGATAAAGGTGTACTTGCATTCACGTTGCTTGTAACAGCAAATCTGTTTGACGGGCTCATTGTCATTGTGAAAGAAAAAGTAACAAGTAAAATGAGAACATCCACCATCAGCACGAATCCAGTATTTTGATGAATAAGGACTCAACTAGAAAGGTAGGCAGAGGTTGGAAAGTACCAGCCACAAAATCACTTGAAGTTTACCTTGTGGAAGAAAATATTATCCACTGTAACTCCAAATTAGTGTGCACTGACTGTAAAGTAAGAATTCATAGATATTACTATGCATGTATTGATTACAGCATTAAGTTAAATACGTGCAAGCATATACATAATGTTTATGAAGTAGAGAGTATAGAAGAAAAACCGTTTGAAATTTCTGAATTACCAGATGTACTACTTATGAATGTTGGAGAGGAAAATTCTGAAGCCAGTTTGTTCCTGTGACACAGAGGTACTGGCAGAAATTGTTTCTGGTATTTCAGTTACTGAAGTTTAGCTGGCCAACAAAATGGTAACTTCACTGAAGGCTAGTGTAGGTGCTGTTCATGCCAGTAGTGGCATCTCTTTCAATAGCCCACAAAGGAGTCACAAGAGAAAACTTGCAGTACAGAGGAGACTGTTTTGAGCAAAGAAAACAAATTCCTCAAGCTGCATACTCATGGCAGTTCCTGATACAGAAGAAACTGTTAACACTTCTGGATGAAGGTTTACACCACATTAGCTAGTGTGTTGATCTCACATTCAGGAACATGATGGCTTTATTCCGTGTCCTGCCATCCAGTTTTAGGTTTTCCATTATTTCCCTAGATCAATCAAGGCAAATCCTGGGATGGTTCCTTTGAAAGGCCAAGGCCAAGGCCAATTTTCTCCCCCATCCTTGAAACAGTCAGAGTTTATGCTCTGTCTCTGACGGCCTCACTGTTGACAGAATGTCAGATGTCGATATTCCTTCCTTCTTCACTGGCCTCTGGTGCGGCAGTTCTGCTGACACGTGGGACCACCAGAAACTGCTGCGGCTTGTGCCAGCAGCCTAGAATGCTGGCATCACTGGGTCAGCCCCCTCCCAAGCCGTGCTGGGCAGTGATGACTGTGACTGAGGCTCAGCACACTGCTGGTGATGGCCACACATTTGACAACTGTCCCAACGTGACAACAGAGTGAGTTGCAATCGTCAACTTGTAATATATATTTATTTTTGATCTAGCTAGATGGGTAACACTAGTGCAACTGTTAAACAGATTAAATATTTTCATATTCTAGCAAAGAATACACTAACATCTGATTGTTCACAATCAATTTTCCTGATAATGTAACTCATTTACCAAAAAATAAATTTGGTGAATAAATAATAATTTCAGTATCAGTACAAACACATGCAGTTGGAATTAGGAATGAGTAATTATGAATTAGCAATATAACCCAACTGAAAGCCTTTCAGGTTCCAATTTGCAGTATAATTTTACTTTTAAAAAAAAACCCCTTTTTGAAAAGTTATCTGTAACCAAATAACTCATATTCCAGAATTTTCTGTTTTTAGCGGGCCATTATTTCCTAAATTTAAGCATATAATTTTGTAGTTCTAATTTACCAGGGCACAAAAGTGGCTGTTTTTATTTGGAAACAAGTAATAATTTCAAACTTGTCATTAATGCTAGTAACACCCTGACACAGATGCTAAGAGAGCAGATACCAAGTCTCACTGCTTGCCTGCTGGCTGCAGATGTTGATTGATTGTCTGAATGAGGAGAGGAACGAAACAGTGACATCATTTGTCCCAAGATCCAAAGTGGCAGAGACTGTGGGAGCAGCAAACCAACAGCACAATCTATTTGATGGCGAAGCAAAACAGGCAAATGAAGATGGAACACTGGGGTGGCAGGAAGAGTAATGAACTGGAGGGAGGAAGGGGGAGATCATAAGACACCCCAATGGTGCTATGTGTGACATGGTGCTGGAATCACTGCTAACCCACCCCAGTTCGCACTTCATACCATGACTGCGACACAATGGGGAAAACACCGTGGAGGGGGGTGATGAAACAGCACAAAATGGAGAGGAAAACCTGACCAGCATGAAAGCAATGATGCAGGCCTTCCAAACTGACGGCCTCCAATTGTGGAAGACAATTCAGGTACTTAAATCCATGGAACAAACCACTTTTATGATGAAAACCAAGGACAGATGTAACTATGTAAGGTTGTATGCTACCATCTGTGATAATGGAGAATGGAAGAGTGTGTTTAGTGCAAAAGGCCAAATGGTAGGGGAGTCTCATAAAATGTGGGGGTTACAGATCATTATGGAGTAAGAGGCTTAGATTCAACCTTGTATGACCAATACGAAGTTCGCAGAGGATGGTAGATCCCCAGTGGGCCATGTGGCAAGAGTCCCCTTATCGCAATAATTTTATTAGGCAGGGGGTTGGCCTCCAAGAGTCAGCTCAAGGCTGAGCTAAAAGGAATTGGACATGAGGCTGCAAACCCAGCACCAGAGAGGTCACACAAAAGGGGCACACCCTCCAGCCACAGGATCAGCAGTTCATTACCTGGGATACCCACATGAGTGGGAACCCAAAGAAAGTCAACTGAACAACCAGCATGGTCAAGATTGGTAAGGTGGTCTTAGATGTCATAGACCAAGAAGAGGGAGGGAAAACCACTGTCTGATAGCCTCAAGGGCAGTTATCAAGTCTGCACATAACGTGGGTGGGAGAGGACTGTTAAACATACTAAAGAACCTGGTAAATGGCCATTAGCTATGCAGTACACATGCTACATGGGGCAGGTAAGAGATGGTGTTACTTGCCAGCAGAAGGCACATTCCTTGTAATTAGCAGATTTAGAGCCTAGAGCCATTCCATTAAAACACAACAGCAGCCTGAAACTCCCATAAAAGCTGGCAGAACAAACAATGAAACACAGACCCCTCTGAATCTGGGATCAAGGAACTAACCAAGGGGGAGGAGGTTTTTGGAGAGAATGGGGAACAGGACAAAGAGGGAAGATAAAAATCATGGCAAAGGACTGCAAGCTGGAGCCCAACTGTTAAACTCACCTGAAGAGTGAGCAATTTCCTGCTGCTAAAGTATAAAATATAAGGAATGTGTGGGGAAAGAGAAGATGGTGATGGCATAGGAAACAAGAAGCTTAGACTGTTGAACCAAAAGGGCAGTGAGTGGGGGACAACCCCAGCTTCAACCAGGAAACAATACGGCTAGTGCAAAAGGTACTGATGATCAGACAGATACCACAATGGTGGACCTGCTCCAAGAGGATCAGTATGGAAGGAGCAACTGAGCCCTAAATTTGGCTACCATGCCCCCCCCCCCCCCCCCCCCCACACACACACACACAAGTAAATGTCATAAGACGACCCAAGAAATGGAAGTGGTGGACCACAATCAGAAATTGGGTCTCGAGATAGAGCTCCAGTAGGTATCGTACACAATATGGTGACAGAAATGCACCACCCACAATTTAAGAGGGGAAAACTGAAAACTGAAAACTGTGTGAGAAGGTCCATGCAGAAGCATACCACATGGCACCCTGGAACTGTCACTTCACAAAAGCCACCAAGTGTTAAATAACTCAGACACAGAAGTCATCCACATGCAGAGCAGGGGTGACCAACAGTTTCACGGAGGTCACAAGTCCTTTAATAGTGATGAGGAAAAGGATACTTAACACTGAACCCTATGGAATGCCATCCTCCTCAGCAATGGAGTGTCCTCATCCCAGGACTTCCTTCTTCTCTTTCATAAGTAGAGGAGGACACACGCTAGATGCCAGAGAGGTAAGGGGGGAGAGAGGCTTCTGCTAGTTCTATAAAGAGAGACCAGGCAACCTTGGGGATGCTAGAGCTGACGGTTCCATGGCCAATGAGTACCAGCAGACTCTTGGACTGAGAGGAGGCCCTAATGGCAGCAGACACCAGAGAAGAGGCACTTCTCTGGTGGATGAAAGGAGCAACAGTTGGAGGGGAGGAAGATGTAAGTTCAGGGGAGAGGGAGAGGGAGAGGGAGAGGGAGAGGGAGAGGGAGAGGGAGAGAAGAGTGAGGCATCACTGGGATAAGGTGGGGGAAAGGATGTAACAGAGTCAATAGTAGATTTTTGTAGACACAAGGCAAAGCTGATCGTATACCCCAATATATTCTTTCCTTCTTACAATCCAGCGACAGTTGTGACAATTAATACACGTGGTCAGTAGAACAAAGGCACACCTGGGCATCCTCATTCATTGCATACAGGATTAATACATGTGTACAAATCATAAACACCAAAAACATTTTAGCAGTGGCAGGACATACATCACAGTGCACAGTGATGAGCCATAACCTTGACCTTGTCTTGGGGGTATCCCCTTCAAAGACCAGAATAAAGTGGTCATTATCAGTGTGGTTGTCCTTAGTGCCTTTCTGAATATGATGAACAAAATGAATGCCTTGCCACTCCAGACTGGCCCACGCTTCACCAGTTTGGAAGATGAGGTCTCTATGAAAAAGACACCCTGAAGCATATTCAAAGGCTAGTGAGGAGTAATGGTTTGCCAAACTTGTCTTTGATAGTTTCTACCAAAATAATGGGTTCATGGTGGGAAGGTGTCCTTGTCAGTCTTGATGCAGACCAGGTAATGGGGAAAGGATTTGACCCCAAGCAAGCGAGTCTGACCCTCCTCCCATGAGGGGATAGTTGTAAGTTGAAAAGGGGTATCATGAAAAGTCGATCCTGACTAAAGGTCAGCCAAAGACGGCCAGTTTTTTAAGTCTGATACGTTTGATACAAAGTGTAGACCCTAATAGCACCAAAACCAATCAGGGGCTCTCCCCTTGTGCACTACTCAGCCACACCAAGGGCCAATGTCATAGGGGCTGTTGCTGGGAGTTCCAATGCTTCAGAATGACAAGCCACTACTCCTAGGCATACACAGGGAGGTAGCAGCTCGTGTATCAGAACTGTCATCCCTGTTTTCAGAGGACTCCATCAAAAGAGTACATAACACCCCAAGCACACGAAATGACTACTGTGTAACTGTACAGCACAAAAAGGACAATGGCTTCCGGTAAAAAATGGAAGAGGTGGTAAGCCCACATGCCAAAGACTTCATGTATGGTGTTGTTCCACAGCTTGCTCACACCATGGAGACAAAATTTAGAGTAGTTCAATCCCCAAAGAGGGACCAAAATTTCCAAAAAGGGAATTGTAAAGCAAGAGGAATAATACTGTAAGGGGTATCAACAAAAAAAAGATAGCCAGGCCAATGTAAGCAAGGGAAAGGATTGAGGACAGGGATGGATGAGCACGGGAAAGTTAATGCAATTTTGAAAAGTAGAAAGGATCCAATTACTAGCAGCCTCATGTGCACAAAATAATTGTGACCCCCTTCCACTGGGGAATGGGGATGGAGCAGATATAGAAACATGATTCTGTGATGTTAAAGATAAACGAATCTTCATATGTGAGTATTACTGGACTTGCTCCAAGTATCCACTGGCCAACATGCAAACATGTAGTACTGAGGCCAGACTGGCCATCGTGACAGCTCTATTTCTCATGCAGTGAAGTAGACAACACTACCCAGTGCTGTTGGCACTGTTGCAGTCGCATGTTGTATTGCCATGCTAGGTGACACGACAACTCACCATAGTGCACACAACTACACACTGCTTACTCTAGAGCCCTGCAAATTAATATTAAACCGACTGAGCATATACAAATTAAGAGATGACTCACAATTCAATAATGTGCATATCAGAGAATCAGTTTCATACCTAGCGTGAAATGAAATGACAGTATGGCATTTCTGGCCGGGATTTCTTATGCAGGAGAAATCGGCTGCATACTGCAAGTCTACATCAGTTGATACTGCTTATTTTTGCATCTAAAGAAATGGTAAAATGGTGATAAGCACAACACAACACCCAACCTCTGAGAGGATAAATTCTCAAATTGGCCAGGAATTGCACCTGGAGCCCCTGCATAGCTGTTGGTCTCTCTATCCGACAGCCACAGTGATGGACAGAGCTGGCCTCCAACACACTCATTTACTGACAGTCCTGTAAGGCATTGTGTATCGGAAGAGGAAAGCAACATTGGGCATATGAATATAGGGATGACTCACAAGGCATTTCAGTATTGTGCTTACACACAATCAGTTGCATATATGGTGTGCTGTTTGGATGCTCTTGCTGCCATGGTATGCCAAAAGCTTATCCCTCACACCCAATGACAGGTCCTGTAAGCAAATAAGTAAACACTAAATCAGAATGCAGGCATTGTGTATTGAAACAGGAAAGTAACATTGAGCATATTTGAATTTATAGACGTCTCACAAGGCATTTCAGTATAGTGCATATTACATAATTAATCTCATACCTGGTGTGCTGTGTGGAATCTCCAGCTACCTTTTTTAAACCAAAAGCTTACCCTTCACGCCCAGTGACAGGCCTTTTAAGTAAACAGACAGGAAGACAAGATGTCCAGCGAGTGAGATCACAGGTGTTTTCTTCGTCCACTAAAAGAACTTATTTGAGAGGAAATAGTGTCAAATTTAAATTTCCTTTGTTTTGTATATTTGCTGTAGTGTCCATTCTTGTCACAAAACTGAATATTTGCGTCCCCATAGAGATTATTCTTGAAAAAAAACTTTGTGTAATCTGAATTCACGATAATTGTGACATAATGCGAAATTTTGCGTTCCAAAACACAAAAAAGTCTATTCAAATTTTCTTGATAGCGGAAAATTCGTTTAAGAAAGGCAGGTACTAGTTTCATCAGTGCCTATTGTTACAATAAAAGTATAATTAAAAGTTTTCCAAATTGTATTTAACTAACACATTTCATATTGTTCACTAGTTAGAGGTCATCTAGGCATAAATTTAAAACCTGACCAAACACTACAGTAAATTCTCTAAAAGCAAAGTAATTACTAATTCACTCTCCTGTCATTGTATCTCTAAATCAGTACAAAAACAACAACAATGGCATGTAAGACTTCCATGTCATTTTTGCATACATATAGCCAATCTCGTGTTCTGGACAAATTTAAAACTTAATAATTCTTTTGAAACTGATCATGAGTGGGAAATGTGGAACCTGTTATAGCATTGTGAGTAGAGGGATTTGTTGCTAACCTTGTAGGAAATATTTTCACTGGGAGAGGGAGAGGTGGGGGGAGAATCTTGGGAGAACAGAAGAGGCTCTCTCCTGGAACTGCAGAGTATGCAGTAGGAACATTTTGGTTGGGGTACAGGAAAGGAAAATCTGTGCCCTTGGGGCACAGTTGAGGAAGCAAGGAAGGAACTGATAAGGATCAAGAGAGATAGGGAGGTTGTGAACTGGCAGCTTGTAGGAGGGTAGGAAGAAAGAGAACATGATCTGATGTTTTTGGGGTTGAAGATAAAACTGTGTGTCTACCACTGCCAGAGCCTCTGGTAGAACACGGAGCAAGAAATGTGCAGCACACTTCAACTGAGGCCAAGAAGCTTAGAAATATACAAAATGTTAGGAAGAAGAAAGTGCTGCTGCTAGGTATTAGGCATGGGTGAGTTGTAGGCCCCGAGTTACAGGAATGTTTAGGGGCAACATACCAGGCCACCAGTATGTTCCAGCCAAATGCAGGGCTAAGTCATGTGATAGAGGACTTAAGGTCTTTACAAAAGAAGACCATGTAGTGATAGTGGGTGGGGCAGGAAACAGTTTGCACAGGGATAGGGCACATGACATAGGTGGTGACCTGGGCAAGATAGCTTCCCTGACTTGTGGCACCAACGTACACTTTGTTGAGCTGTTCCGGTGTCACGATTGGCCACACCTTGATGGAGATGTGAGGCGAATCAATTTGGGGTTAGGGATTGCTCTGAGGGAAGCCAACTTTGCTCACGTGCCCGTCGGGACTATCGACAGATGGGGTTTCACTGGGTGTGGCCTATACCTAAACAGGACTGGCAAAGGAAGATTGGTACAGCTGATTTGTGAAAGTATAGGGGGTGGATCTCGGGCCACACATGGTTAAATACCTGTTGTCATCAGTATGAGAAGTAGGTCTTTTTTAGGATAAATCCAGACAACAGGTTCCCCTGCCTAAAGAGTGTCTCCAGCAGTTTGAATTAACAGGGCTTGATATCACCAAGATATTAATAATTTTGTGTTTGTATGGATCTCCCAGAGATAGTGTGGACACTGTTTTTCAATAAATTAACAAAATTTCTATATAAAGTCTCAAGCACAAAGCTCAGCACAATTCTGTATAGGGACATTAAAATCAATATGAATATCATAAATGAATCCAGCAGCACCTTCATAAATATGCTTCAAAGTTTTGGCCTCTCCCTATTGGTCAATAGTGCAACAAGGGTTGCTACAATGACTTCATCAGTAATTGACCATGTTGCCACAAATATGGACAGGGAAAAATGTGATGTAGCTGTAAAAGATCTCGGATTATCAGACCATCTCTGTCAAACAACAACAGTAATATGAGACATGAAATCATCCCATAAACTACAAGCCTACAAATGACATCCATTGGAAATGAAAATAAAGGATTTTTCAAAGGAACTAGCAAAAAAAAAAAAACGCTGGGATGAAGTGTATAGGGAAACCAATGTGAATAAGAATCCACATTATTTAAATTGAACTTTGAAAAGGCATTTCCAAAAGTATGCATGTCTGTATCAACGTCACACAAAAGTAGATGGATAACAGCAGGTACTAAGAAGTCCTCCCAAACAATTAAATACCTCACTTCCATGGAAAAAGAGTCACAATGATCCATAGGAAGGTGCTGATAGCTGCTAAAAAGTCGTTTAATGACACAGTATTATATAATGCAGGGAATAAAAGCAAAGCAGTCTGGGATGTTATAAAAACGGGAACAGGGAGAGGCAAAGAAAGACAGACAGAACAACATACTGATAAGGTTATAAATAAGCCACAACACTTATCAAACTATGTAAATGAGCATTTTTCAAGTATGGCAGGGAAGTTACGACAAGAATTCCCCAAAACAAATATAACCCCTGTAAAAAATGTTGCACTAAATACAATGATGTTACTTCAAATCACAGATAATGAAGCCAGTAAAACTGTTGAAAAACTAAAAAGTCAGCAGGCCTATATGAAGTACCAATGTGTGTACTAAAACAATGCATAGAGGTTATACAAGGTCCCTTAACACACATAATAAATGAATCCTGTACACCAGGGACATTTCCACAGCAGTTAAAACAGGCAAGAGTTGTGCCTTTGTTTAAGAAAGGTAATGCAGAAAATTACCAGCTGTCACCATTCTCAAAAATAATAGAAGCAATTATGAAAAACAGATTAATGAATTACCTGAATAAATACAATCTTTTAAGTGAATCACAGTTTTGTTTCTGATGTGGCAAAAATACGGAGTCAGCTGTCGTAGAACGCACAAAAGTTGTACTTGATGCTCTTAATAAAGAAGAGTCTGTCAGAGGGTTCCTTTATGATCTTTCTAAGCCCTTTGATGCAGTCAACCACAGATTCAATTAAATAAATTAGAAGCATTAGGAATAAGAGTGGTTCCTAAGGACTGGTTTTGATCATACCTAGCAGACAAGGTACAAAGAATAGTGATAACACATACTTCAAATAGAGCTTAACATTTAGTAAAACACTTACCCGAACAAATGTAAGCATATTACACACATCCATGCCCGAGGCAGGATTTCAACCTGCGACCGTAGCAGTCGTGCGGTTCTGGACTGAACTGCTCGGCCACCACGGCCGGCGAAAAATACGTTAATATGGGGTTTCCGCAAGGTATCATATTAGGACCAATAGTATTCCTGATGTACATCAATGACTTTCCCAGTAGTGTTACTCATGGTGAAAAAATTCTTTTCACTGATGACAGCAATATTATAGTCAGTGAGAAAACAAGAGAACTCCTCTAAGAGAAAGCAAATGAAACTCTCAAGGAAGTCTACAATTGATTGATTTTTATTGTTGTAGAGACCTCAGAGGCATTACAAAACAGAGAAACTTCTGGTACAAATTGATATTGCATAGTAAATTTAGCCAATTACAGACTTACTCATATATATAAGCATGTAAAAACTGATCACAAAGTGTAGTCATACCATATTCTTTGCTTCCCTTGAAAATTCATCCGTTCCATAAATGTTGAGTTCAAGAAGAAATTCTTTTACTTTTTTTTTTTTATTGGAAGATCTCTGATATGTTGGGGCATGGCATAAAAAAATTTTATGGGCTTGTATAAAGAGCACTTTTGTGTTTTCTTATAGTTACATCAGAAAGAAACTAGGTCTTGCTTGTTTCTTGTGTTATAATTATGCCGCATGTCATACTGTTGATACTTCGGATAGTTTTCCTTGGTATAAATATTGACAGCAGGGTCATAATCTGTAATTTTTTAAAGCTTGGTCTACAGTGAGCTCTGGGTGCCAAGCTACATATCAGTCTTATTGTCTTATTTTGTAGTTTGAAGACATTAGCTGCCTTGCTTTGATGTCCCCACAGTAAATGTGACTGTGGTTTCTTTTGCTTTAAGTACTGGCACATTTAGACAAAGACACAGCTTCCTTGGAGAAAATATTCCTTTGCTAATGCTGCTTCCCACCTTTTTGAATCAATTGAGATTCCTAGGAAATCAACATCATTTGAGCTCTGCTCAAGTTCAGTGTTATTATTCCACAATACATACAGGTCTTGATTTTATTTTTTTGACACAAAGGGAATTAGCTTTACACCAGTTTTCAACTTTGACAGTGCACTGGTCTGCTTAATATTTGACCTTCTGTGCTGTTTCTGCAGTTACACAGACTGCAAGATCATCTGCAAATAAGTAACTCCTAGCTGATGGCCCAACTATGTTACATGGTAAGTCATATATATAAATAATAAATAGAATTGGGCCGAGTACAGAACATGCCCACAAGTAAGTAATCTGATTCTGTACCATTAAAAACCACCTTCTGCACTCTATTACTTAGATAAAATCTTATCAATTCCCGAGCACTTCGTGTAAAGCCATAGAATTGCACTTTGTTCAGTAAGATTTCATGAGACACAGTGTCAAAAGCTTTTCATAAATCACAGAGTTTATTCTGAACCATGAGCTTGCTTTCTAGTTGCTTCACACACTGTGTTAAAAGTGATAAGGCAGATTTAACAGATCCTAACCCTGATCTGAAGCCAAATTGTCTATCACTGAAGATATAGTTTCCTTCAAAGTATTTTACTATTTAATATAGCTTCTATCACTTTAGACAAGACTGGCACAATTGAAACAGGCCTAAAATTATCACATGTTTGGAGGCTGCCTTTTTTGTGTTTTCGAGTGACTTTACTGCCCTGGGGAACTGAGCCTCCAAAATACATGTATTTACTACATGTGTTATCAATTCTGGCAGCTGAACTGAATCACATTTAACATGGCTGAACTTAAACCACAAACGTCATTACTAAAACTGTTCTTCATTTTCCTCAGTATATAGGTAACATCCTGTGCCTTGACCAATTTAAAGCTAAATGTACTTTCAGGTTTTGTGGTATTTCTCAGGCAGTATTTATGGTCAGTGACTATATTGTAAGTGCCAATCACTTTCTTAGTGAAGGATGTATTTAACTGTGCAGCATTCAGATTGCTGCCTTCAGCCTGTGAAGTCATTTTCCTGTTGCATTGACTGTTAATGATATTATTTTCTGATGTTAGTATTATACCTTCATTTTTTCATACACCTAGCTTCCTTTAAGGCCTGTCTTAATCTTTCCTTTTTCACTGTGAGCATGTCTTTAAATACTTGAGAACCTGTACTTCTGTACAGGCATAATATTGATCACACTCCCTCTTGATCTCCAACACCTTTTCACCCTTGACCTTATTTACTCTTAGTGCCTTCTTATTATTTGGTACCTTAATGGGAAACGACATCTTAGCATATACAGAAAGAGTAGATATGAGTTCTTCCACCTTTCTACCTATTGCATGTTCTCGATAAACTTGCAACCAATAACTTTTATCAATATTAGACTTAAACATATTTAGATTATCATAATTGACCACACATACACTCTTTCCTGCCATGTGCACTGAGTCAGTGGCCAGATACGCAGGTCTTAATTACGTCTGACTTCAGATGCACTAACTCATTTGATACAAATATATTGTCAATACATGTACCAGTACCTTTATAATGAAGCCTTGTTATTTCAGTGGTTGTAATATAAAGACCAAACAAATTTAATAAATTATTTGCATATGAGTTACAGATAGTGGACAACTGAAAATTCAAATTGAAATCTCCACAGACTGTCAGTATTGCCTCACGTGTTCCAATATTTCTACGGAATCCAAACTGACATTCCCCAAGGTCGGCTTCAACTAGTTTTTCCATTTGTCTGTAAAGAATTCACATTAGTATTTTGCAGCAGTGACTTATTAAACTGATAGTTTGGTAATTTTCTCATCTGTCAACGCTTGCTCTCTTTGGGATTGGAATTATTATACTCTTCTTGAGGTCTGAGGGTATTTCGCCTGTCTCATACATTTTGCTCACCAGATGGTAGAGTTTTGGCAGGACTGGCTCTCCCAAGGCCGTCAGTAGTTCTAATGGTATGTTGTCTACTCCTGGGGCCTTGGTTCGACTCAGGTCTTTCAGTGCTCTGTCAAACTCTTCACACAGTATCATATCTCCCATTTCATTTTCATCTACATTCTCTTCCATTTCCATAATATTGTTCTCAAGTACATCGGCCTTGTATAGACCCTCTATATACTCCTTCCACCTTTCTGCTTTCCCTTCTTTGCTTAGAACTGGGTTTCCATCTGAGCTCTTGATGTTCATACAAGTGGTTCTCTTTTCTTCAAAGGTCTCTCAAATTTTCCTGTAGGCAGTATCTATCTTACCCCTAGTGAGATCAGCCCTTACAGCCTTACATTTGTCCTCTAGCCATCTTGCATTTCCTGTCAATCACATTTTTGAGACGTTTATATTACTTTTTGCCTGCATTTTTATATTTTTTCCTTTCATCAATTAAATTCAGTATTTCTTCTGTTACCCAACAGTTTCTACTAGCCCTCTTCTTTTTACATATTTGATCTTCTGCTGCCTTTACTATTTCATCCCTCAATGCTACCCATTCTCCTTCTACTGTACTTCCTTCCGCCATTGGTGTCAATTGTTCCCTTATGCTCTCCCTGAAACTCTGTACAACCTCTGGTTCTTTCAGTTTATCCAGATCCCATCTCCTTAAATTCCCTCCTTTTTGCAGTTATAATCTACAGGTCCTAACCAAAAGATTGTGGACAGAGTCCACATCTGCCCCTGGAAATGTCTTACAATGTTTCCTTTCCTCCCTACCGAATTCCATTCACCCATGACTATTAAATTTTCGTCTCCCTTCACCACCTGAATAATTTCTTTTACCTCATCATACATTTTATCAATTTCTTCATCATGTGCAGAGCTAGTTGGCATATAAACTTGTACTACTGTAGTAGCGTTCACTATGCTGTTTGTAGTAGCTTACCCGCATTCCTATTTTCCTATTCATTATTAAACCTACCCCTATTTGATTTTGTGTTGATAACCCTGTATTCAACTCACCAAAAGTCTTGTTCCTCTTGCCACCGAACTTTACTACTTCTCACTATATCTAACTTTAACCTATCCATTTCTCTTTTTAAATTTTCTTACATACCTGCCCGATTAAGGGATCCGACATTACACGCTGCGATCCATAGAATGCCAGTTTTCTTTCTCCTGATAACGACATCCTCGAGTAGGCCCCTCCTGGAGATTATAATGGGGGACTATTTTACCCAAGAAGACACCATCATTTAACCATACAGTAAAGCTGCATGCCCTCAGGAAAAATTATGGCTGTAGTTTCCCCTTGCTTTCAACCGTTCGCAGTACTAGCACAGCAGGGCCATTTTGATTAGTGTTTCAAGGCCAGATCAGTCAATCATCCAGACCGTTGCTCCTGCAACTACTGAAAAGGCTGCTGCCCCTCTTCAGGAACCACACGTTTGTCGGGCCTCTCAACAGATACCCCTCCGTTGTGGTTGCTCCTACAGTACGGCTATGTGTATCGCTGAGGCACGCAAGCCTCCCCACCAATGGCAAGGTCCATGTTTCTTGGGGTGGGGGGGTGTACTTTTCATTAATAATCCAAATTATTTGCATTGAGATTGTTGTGTCTTAACGTATTACTATAATACATTATTTTAGCATCATTATTAATGTTAGTGTTATTATTATTTAGTTTCTGTGTAATATTGTTCCTGGTCATATGTAAGTTAGCGCCTGAAGCATCTAATCTAGTCAGGGTAAATAAGCCATAAATAAATAAGTTTGGGAATTTTGTTGCAAAAACTACAACAGTTAACTGATAAAATTTGTCAAAGTGTCTTCACTCTGAATGCTGTCTGATTTTGTTATCTGTATGTCAACTGCTTTGTGTTCATCAGAGTATCTCAGACTACCATGTAGCCTAAAAACCACCATGTGCACCCCGCAAGTACTTACCTAACTGAGTAGCTGCTTCCTTTGTGTAGTGTACCCTGACCTGTCTAGGAGAGTCCTACAATTATCCACCCAATAATGGTGGTCCAGCCAAGACTGTCAGACTCAACAAAGCCTCTGGCCGAGATTGTCCACTCGGCTCCAGACCTTAGGACCCCAGTCAACTCTGGAAACTGTGCTGCAAATCGTGAGCTGTTCTTGCACTCCATATGAGAGGCCAGCAGCCTCCACCGGTCATCTGAATGAACTGAGGATGACTTCGGAACCCTCGCAAAAGGCACTGTCAGAACTGATGCCACTCCTCGGAGATGACTGCACCCTGCAAGCTCAATAGCCACAGGCAAAGATGCCCCATCTCGGATGAGGCTCCCTGACAGACCTACTGAGTGCATATTGGCTATCTTTCTTGCTGTGAACAATATTTCCCTAATGTGTCCAACACTTGTGAACCCCTCCTCCGGTGAGCTCGCTCAGATGCCGTCGGAGGAGTGACACACAGACGAGTGGGCGTGGCTGGACAGCCAGCCTCCACATGCCTAACCTAGCAGTGTAGTTAGTCGTTCAAGAGAAATGACGACTGACTGTGCTACACACTGCCTGAATTTCCACTTTAAAGTTACAAAAATGTGAGACTTCTTGTATTTAAGAGGTGTAAACTCATGGAATTTAAGCCACATCTGGAACCAGTGTGTAACTCAGCTTTATTTGTTTCTTGTGAAGACGAGATTTAAAAAAGATTGTGCTCTGGGTTGATTTATATTTATTTTTGTCGTTATGAAATTTTGAACTTTATTTACAAGCCAGTCAGTGCCCCATTGTGAATTTACGGAAAAGCTGAATAATACACTAATACTGAGCATTGGCTGAAGTTTAGATATATTAGGAACCTGTGCATACTGTCAGTCTTTTAGAGAGTCTTTGTACATATGATGGGCTACAAGCACACTTTTATAACAACAGCTTAATAATCATGTATTGTACTCTTCCATAAAAAAAAAAAAAATGTAAATAACAATCAGTACATTTCAGCCATGACTTGAACCTAAAAAAAAAAAAAATCTATGCGAAGAGGCATCGGACGTCTCAACAGTGATGGTACTGACTGACAACTGTGTCATCCTCAGCTAACCAAATTCACTGGAGGGGAATGGGGTCACCACACCTCTGTCCCGGCCGTTGTCAGTTTTTGGCAATGGCAATGCTACTTCTCAGTTGAGTAGCTCCTCAGTTGGCCTTACAAGGGCTGCGTGCACCCTTATTGAACCTTGCCCACACAGCACAGTACAGAGAGCTTCACTCACAATGTTTCATCGAGATGTGCATCGGTTAAAATCACACATGGTTTCTTACAGGGCTCAGAATTTTGCTGCCAAGCTGGATAACAGACATGTCTAATCCCACAACCATAGTTTTTTATTACAGTCCTAACGTATTTGACTAAATTGCTCGCTAACAAATGAATACTTCACTTACCAACATTTACAGGCTTTGTGAAAATTGGCTACATCTTTCAACAGAACTTTGCCCACTTCATCATAGCTTGATGTGAGGAGTAAGAATATCGTGGTCAAAATTTTGTGTTTGCTTCCAATAACAGTATGCTATTAATCACTTAACTTAAACCATTTGTATGTCATCCTGATACCAGGTTCCCACCATATATTTCATTCCCTTGAAAATCAGCTAGCAAATCTCCTTACACTCTATTCGTGCATGGTACGACGTATGACCAGCTGTCTGCTATCCTGAATGGACTCTTCCAAACTGTGACCAACAACCACCTAAACTGACTCGTGTGATGGAATGGGGCATTTACACAACATTTTAAAATATTTCACATTCCAAGCTAAAATGTCAATTGAAACAGGAACTTTCTTTCTGTGGCCATAAAATGATGTAGACCTAACTATGAAGCTATTATAATCGTTACAGGACAAGTTTTCAACACTGTCATACAACATACACAAGTTCTTGTGAGTTCATAGTAGAGGTCCACCTTGAGCCGTGCAATTAATTACGAATGAAGCACGGTATTGATATTAAATGTCTGAGTGATAGTCAGTTTAGAGAGTAATTTAAAACAGATTTGTACATTAGCTGGGAATAAGGGGATCTGGCTGAGCTCGTCTGGAAAGCGGCGGTGAGGGGAAACTTTCACTGTGGCAGCCTGGCCCAGTAAGTGTCTTTGTGATCCCTAATGGCACCACCGTGCGGATGGACAAGAGTCAAGACATTCTGCATTGTTCACTCACACAAATATTTTACGTGTTGGAGTGAGGAGTAATGTTTGTGAAAGATGCAATTGACTGCCAAATGCAGAAAATCTGGCTTTGGGGTGTGTGCCAGAGATTGCTGTCTTACAGGTGAACTCCCAGCTAGGCCTTTTAAATGCCACCAAACACATAACTCTTACAAAAATTTTGTTTAGGGATTTAAGACCTTTGGACAGTGGTTCATCTTGATGTTTTTCAGAGTGACAGAGAGCTAAAAGGAAGCTGCCTCACTGACACGGGAGAGAGATACGAATAGTGAGGCATGACTTTTTCCAAGGGGTATAGCAGAAATGGAAGCAATGGTTGCCAGAGTAAAACATAGCCCAGGGAAGGGGAGTTGTGCTCTCTGAGGAGCATTTTTCCCAGTCAGAGCTTGGAAGATCCACAGCACAGCTAGTAAAATTAAGCACATATAGAAAAATTTGGCAATTTGAGGTTTCTCTCCTCACAGTTGCTACACTGATGTGTAAGGAGACTTGTCAAATATTTGGCCAACCAACACACAGCCACAGAAGAGTTCTGCTGCTACTGAATGGGATCGAGGGAACTTCAAGTCATCTTGTAAATACAATCTCAGAGATTCATTCGGAATATTTGTATTGCAAAGTCGTGAACACTCTGCTTCTAAAATCCACAAAAAGTGTGACAAATTACCTCCAATAACTTATTAGTTTCAGTAGTTCTATTCTGTGCTCATAAACCAACTAATCACAATACATGTTCCACAGTCGTAAAACACTCCTTCCCACCCAAACACACAACCTCTCAAAGCTTCCAGAATGAAATTTTCTCTCTGCAGCAAAGTGTACACAGATTTAAAACTGTGTGCTGTACTGAGACTCTATCTCAGTACCTTTGCCTTCTGTGGGAAAGTGCTCTACCAACTGAGCCACCTAAGCATGACTCATGACCCATCCTCACAGCTTTACTTCCTCCAGTACCTCATCTCCTACCATCCAAACTTCACAGAAGCTGTCCTGCAATGCTGCAGAACTAGCACTCCTGGAAGAAAGGATATAGCAAAGACATGGCTTGTCACAGCGTGGGGGATGTTTACAGAATGAAATTTTCACTCTGCAGTGGAGTGTGTGCTGATGTGAAACTTCCTGGCAGATTAAAACTGAGACTCAAACTCAGATCCTTTGCCTTTAGCAGGCAAGTGCTCTCAAAGCTTGTCACAATTTGGAGCTACCATGTACACAAAGCCATTGCTGCTAATTTTGGCTAACAATAAAAGACAAGCTGCTCCATTACACTCAGTCCAATACATTATTGATAGAGTAGTTTGTATTAGGAAACCTGCAATAAAGTTCTATGCATGCAGACGGATTAGCATTTTACTTAAGTGTCAGTGTGCACCATTTTCCCAAAACTGCAAAAAAGATAATAATGTATCATGTAATAAAATATACTGTAGCCTGTTTGATGCATCAGTCCATTTGTCACAAGCAACTGGAGTTGAGTAAAATAGTGTTAATAGCAGACTAAGTGTGAAATGGTATATTGAAACTTACTTAACATACTTGTAGACAGAGTATCAGGGACACAGATTATTAATAACAACTTTTTCATTTATGGTCTTGTGCTGGTATGAACTACCAATTTTCTTTTGGTTCCAGCTGTATGGAATTGAATTCTCACAAGCTTTTTGTTGAGTACTCGTAAACCGATGTCAGATGGTAGCTGACTCTCATACCAAACACGACCTCATCCACAGCCTTGTTGCCAGCACTATCATGAAGATGGCTGCAGTATAATTGGATAAATAAGATGATCTACTCACCACACTGGTGGCAGCAGAAACTATATGTAAAGGATATAGAAATGTGGAAGCTTTCAGAGCCAATGGCTCTTCCTTCTAGCAGAAGATTTGAAGGGAAAGAAAGAAGACTGGCAAGACTTAAGAAAGGGAGAGAGTTACGGAAAAGTTGCCCAAAACCATAGGTCAGAGGAGACTTACCAGACAGGATGAGAAGGAAAGACTGATCCTTGGTGCCTGCGCTGGATGAGATTTGAAAACCTGAGAGCTTAACAATGGAAGATGCGGTAATCAGCAAGACACAATTTACTGGAAAAAAAAGTCATTTGGAGTCAATATGAGCTGAAAGCTAACTGCATTGTACATGATAGGCATATATGGGGAGGGGGAAGATGGTGGAGATGTGTGTGTGTGTGTGGGGGGGACAGACGGGCTGCAAAGAGAAGGAATAGTTACTGAGAACACTATGATGCAATTTAACTTTTTTACATACAATACTTTATTTATTACTTTTGGACATATAAATACAGACTGATTATTGGCTCCAGTGTCCACGGTTGTTGAATAAGTCAGTTTGCAGTCTGCTTGTTTCTATTAAATCATTGTCCACCCACGTTAGCTGAGTGGTGAGTGTGACATACTGTCGATCTTAAGGGCCCGCATTTGATCCCCAGCTGGATAAGAGATTTTCTCCACTCAGGGACTGGGTGTTGTGTTGTCCAGATAATCACCTATTCATCCCCATCCAAGCACAATTTGCCAAAGTGATGTGAAATTAATTAGTTTGTTTATTTTCATTCATTTTAGCAAAACATCTGTCTGTCTCTAATTCGATTGTCTTGGCCATGGTTTCTAAATCTGCCTCTACTTGTGTGACACGCCTCGTGATGTCACTTTCCTACTTTTGTCATCATGTGCTACTTAAAGGTTTGACATTGATTTCATTATGTTTTGCTAAAACTGTTAGTTTTCAAAACTAGGTGGCCATTTGAGTGATCCTTTTGTTCAAGTCAGTACCAATTTTGGTTAATTTAGCATCATTACTGTCAAGTTTTTTCTTTATTTCCTGAAATTTTTCCGTAAACAGTTTCTCATTGTTCTGTAAACTTGTATTCATCTGCTGAAATTGTTGCATGACTGCACTGATAAATTGTGAGAAATTTACTGTTTGAACATTATCTGCCCCCGGTAAATCGTCAGAATTTACTGCTTGTGACTCACTTTCCATATCTTGCAACTCTATGTTACTGTCGGTTCCTACGGCTAGATTATTTAGGTTCTGTATTTCATTTACTGTTTCACTTGTTTGAGCAAGTGTAATTTAATTCTATGCTGCTTCATAGGATACGGAACTTGCAGTAGGCAAACTGTTTATGTTATCCATTCTATGAGACATGACCGTATCAATAGCAAAAAGTAATAAGATTTTTTTTTAAACTCGTCTCTACAATGTTTAGCTTGTATGTAATGTTATTCAAACAATGCATAGAGTTGATCTATTATTGACAATGTCTCTACACGCCATGTTGTCTCCACTGAGCTGTGTATCGGCCATTTTGCAGTAATTGTTGTCGTACTTTGAAAAAAACAAAAAATATACACTCAGCAGTAAAAATCACTTTTTAACTTTAGCAAAACTTCACTATATATCGTGAGTTAATGAAAGATTGTGCCAACAAACAGCCCAAGATGCTATGGGGCAATGTATCACAGGATGGCATTTGGCACCTTTATGTGTCAGAATATACACCTGCATTGCCATCAGAGAGTGGTATGCATTGTAGTGATGTGACAGGACACCCTTCACTGTGACACGTGTTTCATTTGACCTAAATTACAGCGATGTCACATCGTGTGACAAAAATGACCATTTCCTTGAGGGTGTTGCAGTTTCTTCTTTCAGCAGAGTAAATGGTATGCATTTCATTGTAACCTTTCTAGTTTAGTAAATAAATCACCTTCCTTGACAAGGATCTCAATATTTGCTTATTTTCTGTTTATTGTTGTTACTAAGTATATACTGCAGGTCAAAATTATTCGATCACCTATGAAAAAAGCTGTGCACTTTATTTTAATAGACAACTACACTCTTCAAACTAAATAGGCTAACAATACAAATATTTTCTCTCTCTCTGTCATTAAGTACCCTTCGTGCTAAGAACAGCTGCGCAGACTGTTGGCATTATGGAGATAATATTTTTGCAGAGATTACAGTCCCATGCATCTGTAATCCACAGATTTTCAACATTAGATGACCTCAGTTCTCTGATCGCCCTGCCGTGTTCATCCCAGTGGGTGAGGTGGAGCAGTGGTTAGCACACTGGACTCACATTCAGGAGGACAACGGTTCAAACCCATGTCCAGCCATCTTGATTTAGGTTTTCTGTTATATCACTAAATCGCTTCAGGCAAATGCCGTGATGGTTCTTGTGAAAGGGCAGAGTCGACTTCCCTAATCCAAGCTTGTGCTCCGTCTCTAATAACCTTGTTTTCAGTGGGACATTAGTGTTTAATCTCCCTCCCTCAAGTTCATCCCGTAAGTATTCGATGGGATTTAAGTGAGGTGGCTGACTTCACCAGACCATACTCTTCAGTTTCCCAAATTTCTTTCCTCTATTGACTTACTATTGGCACAATTTAGAAGTCTGTCTGAGATCATTGTCTTGCTGCAGATCAACCCACAACTAGTATGCCTCTTGGCAGATTGAACTGAATTGTTGATCAGTACTGACTTCATATGTTCTCCACAATGTCAATGAGTAAACATTCAGTGAAGGCTTACAAATTTAAAACTCGATTAATCCTTGGACCACTGCTGCGCTCTCCAGTTTTTACATTGCTGTGCCCATTGCAATCAGTTCAACTTCTCTCTATCCATCCATTTAAGTCATGGTCACACAAATGGCATTGCTCTGTTGAGACAAAGGTTGGAGCTTCTCACATATTGTTTACTTTATTATTAATTTTAGGTGCAGGAGGAGTCCTCACATTTACTCTGTACACATAGGAACTAATCTTTGCTTTACGGTGTTACTCAGGGTCTTCCAGATTGTCAAACACTTGAGCTGGCACCAGAGCAATGTATACACTACTGTAAGCTTGGTTAGGCCAAATTTTGTTCCTATAGCCTTTGTGATGCAGAGCTACAATTACAGCACTTTTTTCAATTCCGACCTCCTCCTTCCATCTTATTAGGATGCAATACAGCATGAACTTGAACAAGTATAGAAACTCACTTCTAGGTACACACAGTGTACAAAGGCAGCAAAAGAAATGAGACCTATTTAAATGGAACCCTCTTAGGTAAAGGCCACCAGTGTTGTGGAGACTCACCAGCACCTCTCTGGGTGAAGAATGAGCTTAGTTTTTGCATGTTTTACTATCAAAACAGGTTTATGGTGCAATATTCAAAGTTAAATCCCTGTTTTAACGCAAATCAATAGCTGCGACTGAAAACTTTTCTTCACTTTAGCATCTAAAATTCGCAGACAATGTGTGTGATCATCTGGACCACAGCCCTTGTACACCCAAAAAGATCAAAATGCATCTGACAGCAAGCCATCCGAGTCATTGGCACATCTCGAGGGCCAAAGTAGCATGTAAGTGGTTTTATAGTGATCCCAACATAAACTGCTTCTAAACCTCAGAAATTGAATTGTGTGATTGCAATTCAACCTTTGTAAGACATTAGAATGCATGCCACTTACTACTAGCACAGACATTCTGCTATTTTAAGTGTTCTCTCTGTCAAGGTAACTGTAACTGAATTGGCAGAGAAGTGACTAAACACAGGAATGATATTGAGTTGCTACAACAAAATCAGGGATCTTCTCTTTATAACAGTATCTAATTTTGTAATATGTTTCTGCTGTTGAATCGTGTTCCATCTGTGTATTACAGTGCCTATGTAGCACCAAAATGTTCCATCTTCAAAATTTGAATTCAGAATATTTTCATGTGCTTTTGGAAGGTGTGAAATGTCACAACTCGTATCCCTAGAAGTGTTGGTATTATAATTGCCAGCTCAGAGACATGGTTATTCATTACAAATGATGGGGGAAAAAGCCTCCAATTGAATAGAAAGCTGAAATATAAATGAGTAAGTGAACGTAGAATTGCTCATTGGATTACACTGTGTCTATTATTGTTATATTTCCAATTCTTAATTTTCTGCATTCAGTTACAGTTATCATTGTACAGCTTGCTACATTGAAGCATGGAAATCACCCCAAGACAGTTAAGATCACAGGGAACATGGGATTAGTGTCTTAACTGAAATGATTCCAAGCAAGCTACCCTGGGATTTGATTAATACTCAACAGTGTGTACTGCCGGGAGTATCTGACAAATTGTGCAGGGTCAGAAACACAAACATTTTACAGAAAAAGTACAAGATGTGGTGAACATTTTGTGTACAGTCTGGTATATTGAACTGCTATGGGTGAAACAGAGTACTGCACAAAGTAGAGGTGCTAGTTCTTGGAGTGCATTTACAGTAACCAGGATGAAATGTTTGTGGCTTTGCTTGCCTGTGTGAGAAGGACTGTTGCTAAAGAAAATATAATACATATATTGACTGAATTATAAAGGTAACTAATGATAATGGTGTTTCAGACATTCCAGACTACATCTTGGGTACAGTTACAAGAAATGTCAGGTGCTGTGAAAAATGGTATTGGCTGCTAAACATTTAAATGTAATGCTGTGGTAATTTAGGATCAAGAAAGTGCCTTGAAAAAAATGTTTGTCTCCTTTTTCGTATATTTTTTTAAGTTGAAGTGACTGTAAATCATGTGGCAATAGCTGAAACAAATCTAAATAATTTTTAAGGTTCATATAGAAGATAACATGTTTAATAAACAATGATGTTTTTAACAATAGTATAGTGAATACTATGCCTTATCTTACGAGAACATTAGAATAATATTTAAATACCTAAATGTGGGAGTTGTTATAGCCAGTAGTGTCTGCAACACATCAAACAGAGCTTTTCGTTAGCTACCATTGTACATTTCAGCACCATGTTAACAAGCCTGCCACTCCTATCATACCTTTATATAGGGTGTACATAAAGTCCAGGAACACTTTCAAGTAATTATTGCACAGATATCATACATATTGCAATCTGAAGCAAACCTGTAAAAATCTTCCAAACAAACAGGGCACTGCTACATCATGTGGTAGAGGCAGTACACACACCAGATCTGTAATGTGTCCCCACAGAAAAAAAGTCACACGGAGTGAGATGTGGTGATTGGGGAACCATTTAGTGAAACACCTGTCCTCTTCTGTAGCAAGGCCGATCCATCGATGCAGCAGCTCTGTGTTCACACACCCACAAACTTCACGATGAAAATGGGTTGGAGCTCCATCCTGCTGAAAGATGAATGAAGGGTCCAGTTGCATTTGAGGTATCAGCCATTGCTGCAAGACATCAAAGTAGGAATATCCAGTAACAGTGCTCTCAGTGAAGAAGAATTGCCTGTGCTGTTTTTGGTATGACAAGGCACAAAAAAAAAACATTCACTTCTGGGGACTCATGCTCAAATTCAATGCATTCGTGTGGATGCTTTGTACCCCCAGATATGACAATTATGCCTGTTCACTTTCCCATTAGTGTGAAAAATGGCTTCCCTGGTAAATATTATGTAATCAAAGCCATTACCATCCTCATTCAGTTTTTGCAACTCTGAACAAAACTCAAAATGCTTGTCTTTGTCATCATCATTGAGTTCCTGCACTAGCTCCAGTTTGAATGATTTCATTGACACCTTCTGTAGCAGGACTTTCCACTATGTCATTGGAGCTATTTTGAGATCATGGGATGCATGACGCACACATTTTCTCGGACTCCTTATAGATGTCTCTCGTATGCACTCCTCATTCACTTCACTCACACTTTGGTAGAAAATCCGAAGAAATTCTGGTCGTATGTAAAGTACACAAGCGGCAAGACGCAGTCATACCTTCGCTGCGCAGTGCCAATGGTACTGTTATCGACGACTGTGCCGCTAAAGCGGAGTTATTGAACGCAGTTTTCCGAAATTCCTTCGCCAGGGAAGACAAATGGAATATTCCAAATTTGAAACACGAACATCTGCTAGAATGAGTTTCTTAGAAGTAGATACCTTAGGGGTTGCGAAGCAACTCAAATCGCTTGATACGGGCAAGTCTTCAGGTCCAGATTGTATACTGATTAGGTTCCTTTCAGATTACACTGATACTATAGCTCCCTACTTAGCACTCATATAAAACCGCTCGCTCACCGATAGATCTGTACCTACAGATTGGAAAATTGCGCAGGTCGCACCAGTGTTCAAGAAGGGTAGTAGGAGTAATCCATTTAACTACAGACCTATATCATTGACGTCGGTTGCAGTAGGGTTTTGGAGCATATACTGTGTTCAAACATTATGAATCACCTCGAAGGGAACGATCTATTGACACGTAATCAGCATGGCTTCAGAAAACATTGCTCTTGTGCAACACAGCTAGCTCTGTATTCGCACGAAGTAATGGCCGCTACAGACAGGGGATCTCAAGTTGATTCCGGAAAGCTTTTGACACCGTTCCTCATAAGCGACTTCTAATCAAGCTGCGGAGCTATGGGGTGTCATCTCAGTTGTGCGACTGGATTCGTGATTTCCTGTCAGGAAGGTCGCAGTTCATAGTAATAGACGGCAAATCATCGAGTAAAACTGAAGTGATATTAGGTGTTCCCCAGGGAAGCGTCCTGGGACCTCTGCTGTTCCTGATCTATATAAATGACCTGGGTGACAATCTGAGCAGTTCTCTTAGACTGTTCGCAGATGATGCTGTAATTTACCATCTAGTAAGGTCATCCGAAGACCAGTATCAGTTGCAAAGCGATTTAGAAAAGATTGCTGTATGGTGTGTCAGGTGGCAGTTGACGCTAAATAACGAAAAGTGTGAGACGATCCACATGAGTTCCAAAATAAATCCGTTGGAATTCGATTACTCGATAAATACTACAATTCAACTAAGTACCTGGGTGTTAAAATTACGAACAACTTCAGTTGGAAGGACCACATAGATAATATTGTCAGGAAGGCGAGCCAAAGGTTGCGTTTCATTGGCAGGACACTTAGTAGATGCAACAAGTCCACTAAAGAGGCAGCTTACACTACACTCGTTCGTCCTCTGTTAGAATATTGCTGCGCGGTGTGGGATCCTTGCCAGGTGGGATTGACGGAGGACATCGAGGGGGTGCAAAAAAGGGCAGCTCGTTTTGCATTATCGCGTTGTAGGGGAGAGAGTGTGGCAGATATGATACACGAGTTGGGATGGAAGTCATTACAGCATAGACGTTTTTCGGCGCGGCGAGACCTTTTTACCAAATTTCAGTCACCAACTTTCTCTTCCGAATGCGAAAATATTTTGTTGAGCCCAACCTACATAGGTAGGAATGATCATCAAAACAAAATAAGAGAAATCAGAGCTCGAACAGAAAGGTTTAGGTGTTCGTTTTTCCCGCTCGCTGTTCGGGAGTGGAATAGTAGAGAGATAGTATGATTGTGGTTCGATGAACCCTCTGCCAAGCACTTAAATGTGAATTGCAGAGTAGTCATGTAGATGTAGATGGGACGTCTGCTTCTCTTTCCCGGGCACAAGCAACCCATCGTAACAAATTTGTTGTGCCAGTGGTAAATGGCCTTCCTTGTTGGTGGCTCCTTACCACACTAGTTTTTTGTTGGACGCCAACACACAGAAAGCTCACTCCACACCTCAACACACCACGTTTGTGACTATCCGCAAGTTACGAAACTACACTGTGGTGGTATACATTAAAAAAAAACTTTCAGTGTCTCTTTGAAATGACACATGTATGATAGCTGCACACTGTTTGATTCTTGTGCAATAAATAATTGAAAGTGTTCCTGGACTTTATGTACGCCTCATATTTTTTGATACATGGCAAAATCATGATATTCTCAACATTAGAAATGTTCATAATGTAACCATATGCATAAATTAATTTGCAAATGAATGTAAAATGACACATTCCTCATCATTATGATCCATAGAACATGTATCCTACTAACTAACTCGGATTAGATGACTGATGCATCACTATTAAATCATTTGCCTGTATTCTCTCCGTCGCCGAAAAGGGTATTATTAAGGGAGATAAGACTATTAGTTTGTTCTTTCAGTTGTCACTTGAAACTGAAAATAACGTTGATATGAATGACCATCAAAACGAAAAGATACTTTATGGTTCCATGGACCTTTACAAGTCTCAACCAACTATGCAGTATACATGTAGACTGAAGAGATGAATGAAAATTTGAACCCAGATCCTCTGCTCACTGGGCAGATGCACGAACCACTACACCACCCTGGCACAGTGGCTCTGCACTGTTTGCCCCAGCATGCCTCCCTCCTCAGTCCACTTATTCACACAAAACACAAAGAGCACCACAGAGGTTGTCAAACTGTCATGGAATAGCACCTCAGTTTTGAATGAAATGGAACAATATAGTTTCATTTAATGAAAGCAGCTATACCTGGGTCTCAGGCAGGACCTCCTGTTTAGTTTGATTCTGAGGTACTATTCCAATACTGATGGACATGTTCCACACCCAGGAGGATACCCTCTTTTGTGGGTCTGTGGAATAAATAATTAATGTATCTAGTCTGAGAGCCCCTCCTCTTGTGGCAGTTTATTGTATGTCACTGGAGCAACAAGGCATTGTGACTAAAAAGGACACACCATTCCCATTTTCTGGAATGGTTGCAAGGCAAATGCACGCCTATATTATGGGTAACAATCTGTTGAAGCATTAAAGAACACAGTTAACATTTCTTAATTGTGACACTCTTTGTAGACCAGAATTGTCTTCTCTAGGTCTCAACATGAATTTGCTGAAGGGTAATTGTCTGCAACTTTATCAGTAAAGGCAAAATAGATCTCTTAATTCACCTCAAAAGCACGGAGCAATAAATGAAATATTCGAAACTGTCATTCATTGGTTCTCAATAAATGGTCTAACACCCCATTTACAAAGAAAAGGCATCTTGTACAAAACTGAATAAGGAAAGACAAATCATCACTAATAATGAAGCATTACAGAAAAGAAATATGTGAAGGCTGATTGTTAAAATTACTTGGGGGTACATAGTGATGAGAACAAGAATTATAAAACTGAGTGCAGCAACATTTGCTATAAATGTGATTGCCATAAGTGTCAATGACAGCACTAGAAAATTTGACTTCCTTCTTTCATTGATGTCATATTTAGAAAGGGGGCCTCTGCTCCCTCCCACTACACACACTTACAAATACACAGTGCCTATCCTCAAACTTCACATAGATAAAGAAATTAGGTAGCCTCGCAACACATGCACTCTTACAAAGTTTGTTTTGAAGGATCAGCACAATTTGAAAATAATACTAGCATTCATAAATACAATACTAGGAGGAAAACAGTGGGACTTAATCTTGTTGTAGCACAGAAAGAAGCATATCATGCAGCCATAAAAATATTTGACCACCTCCCTTTAATTAACAAGGTGCTGGCTGATAATGAAAGTTGACAAGTGCTATTCCATAGATGAATTTCTGAGAAGGAAACAACAGGTTACCCACGAGCACTGATGTGCTGCTTCCTGGACTTGGGTAGGTGCGCCGGCCCCGGACTGAATCAGCCCAGCAGGTTAACAACGAGGGACGGCATGCCTGAATGTGGTTTTTAGGCAGTTTTCCATATCCCACATGGTAAATACGGGGCTGGTCCCCATGTACCACCTCAGTTACACAACTTACAGACATCTGAAAAACATTCGCACTATTTCATGGCTTACACTAGACGCAGAGAGCTAGGGTACATTACTTCTGTTCTGGGGGGTACATGATGGTGACACAAAGGGCATCTGGCAACAACTCTCTGTGACACTAACATTGCCAACTCTATAGTAACAGGGTCAACCCCGTGTTGAAGCGGGGCAAAGGCCCAAGCAAATGATGAGAAGGTGACATCCAAAAATGAACATATCTACTAAATGCAATTTATCACAGTCAACATGAAACTTATTTTGGGCATACATAAGAAGGAAAATAGCATACTGCAGTGTGAATGCCTTTTACTTTTAGGCCAAAAGGCAGTTCATATCTGTAAATCAAATCAAGAATGAAAATATTCATTACATGAACCATGAGCGATTTTCAAAACGAAAAATCTTCTTCTTTCTTTCAAAATAACTTACCTCTTACTGTATAATGCTTGTTATACCATATCATTTCACATATTTTTATAGTGTAGTATGTGATACCATAGAAAAAACTGTACTTCACAATGATTTGAAATGTTTCAGATCACCATGCCAGAATAAAATGACGTAACTGTGGCATTAACTATCTTTAGAAGTATTCTTTGACGTAAGTGTTACATGCAAACCAGAATAATTTTCTTAACAGTCACAGGCAACATGGAAATATCATCGGTGATGGTTGTGTTCCAACTTAGGTACTAGTGATTTCGGCAGGCTTCTTAAAAAATAGTTTACTGTAAACCATCAACATCTTTTTTTCCTATTATCTTAGACTGGATGGCTGAAAAGTACTTTTGCTTTTGTCCAAGGAAAGGGTTTTGTAGTGGTTCATCTGCTCTTTTACATCTAGTTGGGAATTTGTCTCAACATGAGTATGAGTGTTTCCCATAGCTTTGTACTTGTGTATGGAAGTGCATTTTATTTCACACATTTAATGTGAAATCCCTATCTAAGGACCTACAAGATGTACATTGGCGAGCAAGGTTTCTTAGCTGAGTCACTGATTGTAGATCTCATTGTATTCCTCTTTTGTTACAATTGTTGGCCTTTTTCTTAGAAGTTTTCCTATTCTATCAAAAGTGGAGTCAGTGCACAAGTAACTGTGTCCTTTTAATAATAGTAATTATTAGTGCTATGCAACATATTATGAGGGAACACAGAAGCACAAACAGTTGCTCTGCATTAGAGAAACAGTGTGACTGGAATGGAAATCACTCGACTGGATGTAATGGATTAGTTATCCTTCACACAAAATGTGTATGTGGACACACATGTATTTTCCTAGGCTTGTATCTCGGCAAATGTTTGATTTCACTTAAATTGTATGATTATCTAGGTTCTGCCTATCCTGTTTGTTTTGTTCCATTCTGTGTCTCATTTATTTTAAATTCCTGACATGCTTGCTTTTGCATGTAAGCTCCTCATATAAAATTTTGTTGAGGATTAAGACAGCAACAAAGTTCAGTACATAGTCAGCATGAACTAATGCTGTGCAATGGGAACCCCAGAAAAGCAGACGATAAAAGCTCTCAGGTTACAATTGCCTTCCTCAACTTCCAGAAAACACTTGGTGGGGGGGCAGGGTGCATGGTAAATGCTTGCTATGCCCTCATAATTCTTTATGCTACTTTTGATTTTTGGGTCATGACAAATGTTGACCATCTTGATGAGATCAGTCTCATTGACTGGGTGCACATTTGTCAAACATGGATTTCATGAGCTGGGGACTTGTTAACACGAACAGTCAATTACTACTCTAAGCTCTGGACATGCTTTTGCCTACCATCCAATGACACAGTAATGGAACACTGTACGTCATAGTGCATGGGATTTTGATCTTATTGGCTGAACTGTGAACATTGTAGGAGAAAAATAATTTTGAAAATGCACCGTTTGTCAATAAGGGTTGAGGGGAGTGAAACAATCATTACTGAGTAACTGCTATGGAATATGCTGTACTGGGGCAAGCAGGGTTCTGTTTGGGTGGGCCCCAAATAGGCTTGTGATTATCTCACTGTATAAATTTCCAGAGAGTTATTGGTTGACCCTACCACCCCATCAGCAAACAAACATTTAACAGTAAAAATGTGATAGTAACACAGTATCAGGAGAATTATTAAAGAATGTTGCACTAGTTACAGAACACAGATTTGAACCGTTGCCTCGTGACTCACATTCATGTGTGTATCTTCTTCTGCTTCTACACAATGAGCACTGATCCAAAGGAATTGCTGAAGAAATGGTCTTGGATGGTTATTGATTCATTCAAGAGACATGCTTGAGGTACAGGGACTTCTGAAATTAAGTTACACAACAGGCACGGCACCCTTTCAGAAGAGTGGGCATGTTACCGATTTCCTGAGAGACAATTCTGCTGCAGTACGGACAACAGGTTCATCACATTGTGGGAGTGAAATGGCACTCCAAAGTTGAGGTACAAGGAACAGTAAGTTTCTTGTTAGCCAAACATATAAATTGCACACAAATTCGCCATGAAATTCTTGCAGTGTATGGTGCAATGCAATGTAGCATCCAGTCGTAGTGAAACAGTGCCAACAATTTGATGAAGACCATTCAGTCTTTCCAGCAAGCTCGGTGGATATCTGACAGGAAAGAGATTTTCCATCAAAGAGGAAATTCACACAGCAGTCCTCAAATGGTTCCATGACTGAGGCGCACATTTATATTTTCAAGAAACTGAATAGTTTGTGCGATGTTACAATTGTTGTTTACAGGTTTTAGTGACTGTAGTATCTGCATCACTTTGAATTGTATTGCAGCATACAGTAAAAGTTACTCAGTCTGCCATAGTAACGGGTAACTTTCTTTCTGAAGTCTCATACTTTCCTGCTGCTTTCACACCTTTCTTTGACAATCATCAGATGTCAGGTTACTCCTGGATGCATCAGTGAATGGAATCCTACTCTGCTGACTGAGTATCCATTCTGTGTTTTCCCGTACCCAACTCCACAGACGAATGCTTTGGGGGAGGGATGCTAGTGCTATCTGAGGCCACATTGATAATGTGGAGACTTGGATTCTGTCTTGACCATAGTTGCCTGATATCCCAGATATCTGGTTGGAAACCCAACTCCCAACTGTACTTTGTTGGGATAGATAAAGTTCCTGGTTACATAAAAATGGACAACATTATATAAAATGATGTGGTCTTCACTTCAAATTGCTCATTACCAATTTCTAATGAGGGGCAGTCTTGTATGAGTTACTGACTTAAACTCCTCCTTTTATTAACAGCGCTAAGTGGCCATACTTGACTCAATAGCCATTGTTTTCGAGTAGTGCATCAGCGGTCAATCGTGACAGTGCTTTTTAATTCTCTGCTGAAAAAATTGAATAGGGTTGGGCAGTTTCCTTCCCCTGTGGCAGCCTTAGTCGTCATGATGATCTTATCAAAACATTCGAAAGAGAAATTGTGACGAAGGAAGCTGGGATAATTTTTACTTCCCCCTTGTTTTGCCATATGCCTCCTTCAAATTTGTTTCTTCACTTTCAACTAATTACCATTAACATATGTGAATTGTAATCTGCATTTTCATAAAAGAGAAAGGCAGCCCCCTCAGGTTGAATTTTGTCTGTGTAATTGATTTTCTAATTTATATTGAGTATTCCTAGTTAGTATCTTTTATTATAGGGCAAAATCAGTCATTTTTATGTAACTTTAATTCTGATGTTGACTTATAAATGGGAAGTTGTGCACTGGCCATACATAACTGTGTATTATTGGGAGGATGTGAAAAGTGAAAGTAGAAGACTGTGCATCTGTCGGCTACATCATTTACAGTAGACAGTACTGCACATCCAACCCCTATGTTTTCAGCCAGTATGTAGACACCGAGGACAACAAAGGAACAAAGTAGGCAAACCACAACAAAATGGCAGTTTACTTGCAGCACAGTCTAAACTATGTTGAAAAATGATTTGACTTTGAAGAAAGTGTCTACAGGACTTTCAAACCATTTTCACTGACAGTGAAACAGACCTCATTTTCAGAATATCTAGAAGTTATTTCTTGTAGATGGGGATTTGATGTTTGAAGAATATGTGCAGTTAAAGAACTTTCTCAAGGATGAAGAGAAGAACTTTTCAAGCTGAAATCTGATTAGTGGAAGGAATTTTTTTTCATTGTTATGAAAACTATGACAACTTTTCCGTTTTGTTTCAGATGATGGTGAACACTTGGTGAGCTGAGAGGAACCTTTTCCCAGCAGCAACATTAGAAGCTGAAATAATAATAATAATAATGAAGATGGTTTAGTGATTTAGATGTCTCCAGTTTTATTGAGGAAGAAGAGAAGATTCTATGAAGGAGATTGAAAAGTGAGCAAAAATCTCAATAAGGTAAAAAAAAAAAACATTGAATTGTTGCCTGTGTGTGTTTAGTCATGGTTTTTAAAAAATATCCCGATTTAGTTCAGAAAAAACTTGGTGACTGGGCTGTACTGATACAGCTGCCTTCTAAATGGGCAGTGCACAGCTCTTTTGCATTTTCTTGTGGGTGCCTATGAGCCACAACTCTTATGCTCTAAACAGGTTGTTGACTCCAGGCTACCTCTGGAAGATGGTTTGTCTCACAGTAGCGGTTCTTTGTTTGAATGATGTCACTGTGGTGTATGACAAATTGACAGGCAACTTACCATGCTGCTATACACTCACAATGCAGATAAGCCTGAAATGATCCTTCAGAGCATGTTTACAGACAACACAGTTGAAGATTTTAATGAATCTGTCTCACAGAGATTTCTGTTCAATAGTAGATTATGATAAATATTCTGGCCAACAAAGTATCTGATTCCATTAAATTTTCAGCTATGTTTTTTCAATAATTGCAAATCTGCTGTTCAAAAATTGAAGCCTTTTGGATTGATATTTTGTTTGAAATTTCATTCTGTTTCTTTGATGTTTGAGATTATAAATATCATGTGTTTCACATTTTCAAATTATTTGGTTATGAAAATGCCTCATAGCACTTCTGTATCAAATTGAAACTGTTATAATTTTTCATAACCACTAGAACAGTTCCTGAAGTTAATATTGTAAAAATGTACCTTTGATGCTTTGCACCCGTGAGTTGAGTTGTGCTATCGTTGTTAACTTTCTCAATAGTTTTAGTGAGGTTACTGAATGAGAGTAGTTGTCTTGGGCCAGCCTTGGACTTGATGTCACATGGAACCAAGTGCAGTTTTATCTGTTGGACTGAGTAATGTGAACCCAGTGTATTTCATGAACTGTAATTTGCTTTTATACTTCTGCAACTTTGAAATAAGTGACTCTTTTTAGCCAGTTGCCAAAGCTTTAGAAATGTGGTGTTAGTTGTTGATTACATTTGGAGAATTGGGCTTAGCAAAAGCTACAATGTTGTTTCATCAGCAAGTCAAGATATTAACTGAAACTATATGACCTAGAGCCCACATGAATTGTACTTCTAAATATATTTGGATGGTGAGCTGAGCACAAAATACTTCAAATCTTGTCGATGATTGTTGATACTGTTTTCTAGGTTATGCAACAAATGTCATTGGAACTCTATCCTACAGTGTCATATCCCAACATTACACTTCAGACAGTTCTGACAAACAAATGTTACATCGTTTCAATATTTTCTTGTTGTTTGGAGTGAGTAACGGGACTCTTATAAGACACAGGAAGAGAGAAGAAATAAAGCTCTTGATATCAGAGGCAGGAAGGGTCTTGGAAGATAAGTTGAATGGAATGGAAGGAATAAAAATCAGAAATTTTTGACATTCCTACCTGGAATTCCCGTTGGTTGTTTTAAAAATGCTAAAATTCCACCAACCGACATATTGCACCCTGCCAGTGGTGTGGTGTGATCTGATGTGATGCAACATGGAGGGGCAGCTGGTCAGTACACCTCTCTCCTGGGTATTTTTTTACTGTGGAACCACAACTACTTGGTCAAGCAGCTCCTCACAAGACTGACTGCATTTTGTACCAGTCACCCCCCACCCCCCCCTCCCTCCCACCCAAGGAAAAATAGCTGGCAGTTAGTCGAATGGCACAGCTAAGGAGGCAGACAGTGGAATGGATAGTGTGTTAAAGAGCAGGTCTAAGATGAACGTAAGACAAGAATAATGGAATGTAGTCAAGTTCAATCAGGAGATGCGGAATGAATAACGAGGGATGATCAGCGAGTTTGCATTTGAAAGCTGTACGAGGAGGGGTCAAAAAGCTTCTACCCTAACAAATAAAGAGTGAAAGAAATTTCATAGTATCAATTTATTTGTATATATAATACCTGTGTACACTAATACACTTGGAGGCTGCTCAGATAACTTCTGCAAACCATTCAAATAAAAGATCTTTGATTTCAATTGCAACAAAGCATCAGTCACTGCATCATCATCATCATCCTTTGAGGTATTTTTTTCGGTTTGGGAAAAGGAAAAAGTCTGACACAGTCAGATCTGGAGAATATGGCAGGTGACACTTTGACACGTTCCACATCATTACAAAAGAATCGTGTTCATGATCCATGGAACAACTAATATAACTAACTAACTAGAATGGGAAGTTTTTCATTGTCCATTATACGAGGTTTGTCCGGAAAATACGTATAAAGGTTGAATAATGTCTTTATGTTACAGGTTGCAGTCACCATCAGGTGAGACTACTGCTGTAATCAATCAAATCAATGCTCAGTTCGAGTCAGAGCACTCTGCGTGAAGGTGGGAGTGTGCAGCAGCAGCTTGTGTTCTTAAAGACCGTGGATTGACAGAATGATTGCTGACGAGCTGTCAACCCTCAAAACAATTGTTCACAAAAACTTGAAATGGAGAAATTGTACCGAAGCTCTTGACACCAGAACAGAAAGCAAAGAGGGTTGAGTGCTGTAAGGATTGGTTGGAAGCAGAGGAACGAGGGTACTTTCTCAACCGAGTCATCACTGGAGACGTGTCCTGGTTTTAGAAATTCGATGTGGAGCTCGAAGCAAGGTATGGAAACTAGCAGGAGAGTCGCGAAAATCAAGGTCCAATGTGATGACAGTGTTGATTCTTGGAGCATTGTTCACAAGGAATTTGTCCCTCCCAGCCAGAGATAGAACGGAAATTTTTACGTTGAAGTTCTGACACATCTCGGAGCTCTTGTGGCAAGAGTTCGACCAGAGTTGGATCCTTCATCACAAGAATGCGCCCGCACACATGTCGCTCGTTGTGTTTTTGGCCCGAAGCTCAATCACCACCGGATTTAGTCCCGTGTCAGTTCTTCATGTTCCCAAAAATGCGTAATGGTGTGGCATTGGGAGATGTGGAAACGACATGGCAACTAAACAACATCACAACTGAAGACTTTCAGCAATGTTATCAACAGTGGAAATGGCGTTGGCAGAAGTGTATCACGTCTCAGGGTGAGCACTTTGAAGGAGACCATATTGTAATACCTGAATAATTGTAAAATAAAGTTATTATGCAACTTTTATATGTATTTTTCGGACAAACCTCGCAGATTAGGAAATGAGACACTGAAGATAATAGAAGTGTTTTGTTATTTGGGTAACAAAATAATTGATTTTGGCTGACACAGAGAGGATATAAAATGCAGGCTGGACTGTATATCTGAGAAAGAGGAATATGTTAGGAGTGGATGTAAATGTTACGGAGTCTTTTCTGGAGGTATCTGTGTGAAGTGTAGCCTTGCTCCGAAACGAGATGTGAACAACAAGCAGTTGAAGCTAGAAAAGGATGGTATCTTTTGAAATGTGTTTCTAGGAAGAAATTTTGATGATTACGTGGATAAAACATAAGGTAAACTCTGTCCATCGGTACTGGCCGACCACCGTGTCATCGTTTACCAATGACGTCCAGCACACCACTATCCTGCCTGTGTCAGTTTTCTTGTCCTCGAGTTCCTCAGTTGGCATCACAAGGGTGAATGTACACTTTCCCAATCCTCTCACCCAGAAAAATCCCTGGCAGTACAGGGAATCTAAACCTGCGTCCTCGCCATGATAGGCAGCAGCAGTGAATACTAAGTTACAGAGGTAGTCAATAAGTGGATAGATGACTACTACTGGCACTCGACACCCTCTGCACTGCACCTAGAGGTGGCTAATGGAATAATTATGCAGTTGCAAATCAAATTACCAGGGACATAGTATTGAAAGAAATTTTCAGCACAACATGAGTAAAAGAAGGAACTGGTTGATAAGACATACCCTGATGCATTGAGGAATCATCAATTTGGTATTGGTGGGATTTGAGTGAGAGGAGGAAAAGCTGTTGAAGGGGAAATACAGTAAGCAGGTTCAAATAGATGTAGGCTTGCATAGAGAGCTGCATCAAACCAGTCTTTGGACTGAAGACCACAACAACAAAAACAGTTGGCTGTGTGTAGGAATTTTCTGTGATCAGGAAAGCAATGAGAAATGATTTTCTGATTAAGAAAAGTGCAAACACTATACATCAATGTGGTGTAAAATGTTTCTTGAGCTGTTTATGAAGCCAGAGAAATCTTATATTAGTTCTTTTGGCATGAAAAACCTGTACACGATGATTAAACTACACCTACCCATGGGTTTTATGCAACTTGCAATGCCTACAAATGTCATGGGCAAGATTTTCATTTCTCTCACCCACTACATGCAAATTACTAGTCCTACATAAAAAAAATGAACAGGATCTTTTTGTGGGAAATTTAATGTAGTCATTTCTTTTTGGGAGGGGAGGGGATACATTTTTGCTAGAAGCCATAGTTTTTGTTAAATAATTCAAAAAGTACAAGACAGGCATTCAAATGCCTTTTTTCTTGAATGTCACAGAAAGTGTGGTGTCCAACAAAGTACAAAATGTAATGTAGTTAATTTTGATACAAAAAGGTTCTCTTCATTGTTTTTGCAGGACTAACAGTGTGCATGTAGGGAGGAGAGGAGAGAAGATTAAAATCATGGGTGTGGTTCTTGAAGATGTTGCAGGTTCCATAAAACTTTATAGCAGGGGCAGCTGAATAACCCTGGGTATGATCCAGAAGATTCCACCACATGGCTGCTGACAGAAAATAGGTGGTTCATATTGGCTTTGCGTATCCCCATTACGTGACTGCTGTAAAGAAGAGGATGTGGGGTGTTCTCTGTCAACTTTTACACCCACATTGGTATGCCAAGAATGTAAGTACCATTGTGGGAAAGGACTCATGAAAACATTTCTTCAGACCGTAACAGCCACCACTGTTCAGACATTTGTCATAGCAGTAATCCAACTTTTCTATGCCCTTTTCATAGAAAGATAATACCAGTTAAGACCTCCAATACTGATCACACTTGCTTACATCATCATAGGTGTTCAAGCACCTTCATCCTGACTGATGATGAAGTAAAAGTGGTAGTCCGGAGATGTGAGATCAGCACTGATTGGCAGGTGGTCTCACTGTTCCCAACTGAATTGTTTAGTAAGGTTTTCAGTGCCACCAGCAGAAATGAAGCATCATAATGATTCGATTGAGAGTTTTGCATCTTTTGTTTTGAATAGTGTGATGGAGTTCTCTCGGTGTTTTCCAGTATCATACCGCTTTCATGGTTTCAGCTCTCAGAAGGAACTCAACAAGCAGAATGCCTTGTTGGTCGTAGAATCCATTTGACCTGACTTTTTGCACTTGCAACTTCATTATGATTTCTTTTTTGGGGGTGGTGGAGGATTGTCGGACTGTCAGTTCCTTCACTCCATAGATTGTTGATTTTATTTTGGAGTGTCATGAAGACCCCAAGTTTCATCACCAGTCACGATTCTATTTAAGAACTCATCTTCCTTATCACTGTATTCAGTGCTGAAATGTCAAAACTCTGCCAAGGTACATAATTTTGTAAGCATTTTTCAAACGAAATTCACAAAAATTTAAGCAATTTATGACTGAGTCATGCAAAACAGTTTTTGAAATACATTCTTATTGTGAACCATGTGTTTTCTCACCCATATCATCAGTGACAACAGAAGGCTGTCCAACACATGCTTCGTCATGAGTGTTTCTTCAACTGTCTCATCCACTTTCTCACCGTAAATGTCTACAAGTTGATGAATTTCAGCTGGCTTAATGTTCTGTGTGTTGGAACTAAACATAACAGAGCACACGTCACAGTCACTGGGCTCAGGGGTTGTACTAAAGATTTTGACTGATCACTAACAAATATAAATACCACAAAATTGAGCTGCAGTGACAAGACAATGAACCAGAGAAATGTGTGAACCTACAACACAAGTGCTGCAGTGGCAGTAGAATGATTTGGCAATTACTTTCAGGATGCACCTCATACTTAGGACTTCAATGGAAGTGCCTGTCACCTTTTAATGTAAATTTTTGCTTATGATGGAAACTATGTTTAAGCAGTGTGTGTGTGTGTGTGTGTGTGTGGCAAGGGGGGTAATTAACAGTTGAACTATCTTTGTTTTGTTTATCTCTCTCTAGTCATGACAGGTAATGTGAATCAAGGACAAAGGTACTTTCTGAGTTACCTTAGTCAAGCTCCAACCCTTCTGTCCTGTACAGCTACTTGCTTTTATCCTGAGGTTGTTACTCTCTGGTCAGCAGGTGCTCCTAAAAAAAATTGCATACATTGTGTACAAAAATCTACATTCACAAAGAATTTGTGGGGTCAGAGATGTCAGTAATGCTCAAGATATGGTGTGACTATTGGTATAGGGGCAATTCAGAAAATATCGCCTGTCTACATTATGGCACAACTGGAATATGCTTGCTCAAATAGTGACAATGCATTCAGCTGAACTGGTAACCAGTGCTTCATATACCAACTTCGTCTCCCCCTATAAAAAAAGAAATTTAGAGGCAGTCACATAAAAAAAAGCTTCTTTTCCTCTCCTAAACACTCGAAAATTGTGTGTATGTAGTTTGTTTTCATATACAGGGTGTATTAAAAGAGCTGTCACCATTACCTACACTGCTTGCATGGTGTTAATTTGCACACAGATTTCTGGTTGTTCCACTGGAAAGCTTACCAAGACATTTACAGCATAAAACCGATACCTGCTTGTATTTTAAAAAATGTACACAGCTCTGTAGAATTACCATGACTTTCATGCAGTACAACATTTTTAACCTCTGGGATTTGCTACGAAGTAATTACTCGATGCCATACGAAAAAACGAAACAGCCTCACTGCTAATATTTCTCACATACGTAATAGGTGATGGGAACAATGGAACCAACAAAATTAAGAAGACCATTAGCATTTTTTTTTTTAAATTCATCTATCTTTTACAGTAAATTTCAGCCATAAATGTTTCGTAGGCACATTACAACATTAACAAACACTGCATTATAAATATAATTTGGGACTTCAGTGTGCAACTATATACATGACCATTTTTATTACTTAAGGGTTAATTTTATCAACTTACAGAAACAGTTAGGTTAAGAAACATTTAATCATGCCGATGGTCACCTGTTATCTCCCTGCAGTCTGTCACTGCTACATAGTGTTGAACCATAAGCTAGGTGGAAGACTCACTGGACGAAAAATTGTTATAACTACCCACATACATTGGTGAAAAGTAGTTCTGCTGGTCTCAAAATACTTTATTGTGCGCTTCTGTTCCAAATGACAACTTCACAGCTACAGTAATTTCACCAATAAGGTGGGCTACAAATAGGTTGTAATATTCTGACCTGAGTAGCTCTTCAGCAAATAGAGCTACATAATATGTGCTACTGTTTTTACATGACCACTAATGATAGTCATGTTTACAATAGAAACAATAATTAGGCCCAATACATTTAAAATTGTATGCCTACAGCCAGAATTTACTACTTGTTGAAAATGAAAATTCATCAAAATACTTGCAGTACACACTGAAATACCGTGCTGCAATAAAGCTAAATCTCCTAACCAAAGGCAGTTGTACATTGTTGTGGGGACCTAGAATAGCTAGTAAATGTAACTAAATAATATCTGTATTCATTTGAGTTTGTTTCACCAAGATCCAGATTATGTTGTCACTTATGTCCCCTTGTTCTCACATTAACCTATTAGTTTTCAATTTTTGCCAATTGATACAAGACAGACTTATAACTCCTTCATGTTCACTGTTATTGGCAATAACTTTATTAGCTCTGATGACAATACAAAACTCGATAAACAAGTCAATGCAATCTGTGCCAGCACTTACCTCTTTCAAATTTTGTTTACATTCAGTGCTATTCATTTTGTTCTAAGGCTTGTGTTTAGTATAAATAACCAATGGTGCATCTGTAAGCCATACCAGTTCCAATATTAAAACTGCCTCAATTTGATCCCATAGATTGCCACTTTACTGATGTGGCATTTAATAAATTAAGAAGAGCATCTCTCTTGAAATATTTACAAACTGAATACTGCTGAACAAGACGTACGTACATTTTCACACAGGTATACAATTGAAAACGTTGACAGATGCTCCAAAAATTTCTTTTGCAACCTGAATACTGAAACATGTTCTAGGAACTACTTTAAAATGTTAAAATTCTACACTGGAAGACACTCTGTTTCATTTTTATATTACTGCAGAAGGGCAGGGGCAAGGTAAGGTACTTTCAGGTTCCAGTACTGACCATGGTCTTACTGTCATCCAGTTAGAAACATTCACACAATGTTAGTCACAGCAGAAGCACTTCCACTACAATGGTTGTGACAAGTATGCTCCTAAACCCTATTGTTCTCATTTACTTTTTTGTGGTTTACATTGTTCACTGATAAACAATGGCATCCTAGCAGACACTGTAGAAATAAACTTCTTTGGACCAAATACATGTTAAATGTTTATTAGTATTTCTGTCACAACAATAGAAGGTAAGTAAGGTTGCTCCACACCGAAATTATAAAATTTTTTACTGCCAACAACACTTGTTCTGCTCCAAAATCAAACTAAATTTTCAGGTCTTCTGTGTGGTCTGCAAGTTCCTTTATGTTGGGAGCATACGTTTTACTTAATAGACAAGTTTTATAAGAAAAAACTAAAAGGAAATGGAATGAGAAATTAGAATGTGTGAGAATCACTCTATTTAGGCCAGTGGCTATATAATCTTGGTGGTGCACGGAACTGGGTTCTCAAGGCTGAGAAGAGACAGAGAAACGAAGTGAGCTGTTTATGTTCCTTTGAAAGATCTACTGACACTAGGAAGGATTATGTATGCCAATCAAGGACTATTTAAGACCATGACAGTTGGTCCTCTTCACTAGGGGTGCGAGAGAACAAACCACCTCTTCACCACAGAAGAAAGGGAAAAATATTGTGAACTGCTATGCCAGATAGACAAATGTGTAAATTCATCAACTGAACACATAACAGGTATTGAATAGTAATAAGTTTTGCCAAAGCCAGTTGTCATTGGTTAGGTCAATACATGCCTAAGATGTCATTTTTCATGAGTAACACTGTGTGAACAAAGAACAGCTCTCAAGCATACTAAACATCAATGACCCACTGCCAGCTGGAATAACAAAGTTTCTTTATGGACCACATTTTGATCACTTGGCAGAAGCAATCTCTAGTTTATAGTGGGCTGTAATGATATCAAGCATAATATCTCACATCACCTCATAACTTTGGCATTCTGCTGTTTTTAGGGCAGTGCTTAACATATCAAAGAAGTTCGCCAAGATATGGCACCGTTTTTTTATAATACCTGCCACTCTGCTTGTGTCATGTTAATGGAAACTGACAATCATAGCACCCACAATGGTTCAATTTTCACTTTCACAAAAAGAAAACCAGACTGTCTGTGGGTTTGGTGTTCAGCAGGGGGCAAAACCTTGTTTGTGGTCTGGCTGCAAGACTCAAAAGCATTCTAATGCCCGTGCTTACATCACTGGGTTTTGAGGTCCTGAAAAAAACACACACACACACACACTTAAATCACTAGAAACTGCTGTCAGGTAGAACCACTGTACTCAATAACAACCAGAATCATTTCTATAAGTATCGCATATGAGTGCAGCTTATGGAAACTATATGGACATGAGTTCAAAATCCCTTTCTTATCTGCAGGAATTTACACTAGATTATCACACAACAGCTGTAGGGACCTAGAATAAGTTAATTCATTGAGAATACGAGAAATTGCGACACTCTCATTTCATTATTTTCAACAGAACAACCAAAGGAAATAGAAAATCTAGCTGAAGAAATTAATAAATTACACCACAAAATTCAATTCACTTCATGTCACTGTAGGAATGAAACATTAACAAAGCTTTTTATACAAAATTCTGAAATTTCCAGGAAGCCAACAATTACCAGGGTTACCATCCATATCAATATAAAAATGTGTTCTTCAGAAGAATGTTTAATCACATGCGTAAAGGTCCAATGGATACAAGTTAAAGATAAAAAGATACACAAATTGTAAAATCAGCTGCCTCCAGTTATGAATACATTCCTGCTGTAATACATAAATTAAACCAACCAGTTTCTGGACAACCACCCACAAACAGGAAGACCATCTTTGTAATAATCTGACCTTCCTCAAGGAAGATTTCATGCCAACCTCTTCAAGTTGTATGACATGAAAATAAGCTTCTTCACAAGCAACACAATACTGAAAGCACTAAGCAAGAATATCACAAGTCAGGTATGTCCAAACTTTGGCAATAAACAAACTGGTAGAAGCACAGGGATGCACTCCGTCTTAACATCCAGAACAAATCCAACTTTGCAGAATGAGTTACTGGGCAAGAATTGTGGCAAACAGTGTAGAAAAGAACCAGGAAAGAAATCTGACTTTCTTGAAGGAACTGAAATATCTTTCAACACAGATACAGCACCAGTCTACTTGCTCAATGACAAATCTTGCCTTCACAACTATGAAGACTTTCTATTTCAAAAATAATTAAATAAAAAAAACCTGCCCCCCTATCTCTCTTTACATCTTACCTACATTGATATCACTATAAATAATCTTGCATGATATATCTAAGCCTTCTACTCTTGTTTTTAAAAGTAAACTTCATCTACATAGCAAGAGCTGCAAATATTGGAACTTAACTCTATTATTGGGCATTCATGTTCAGTTTTGATTAAAGTATTTACCCACACACTTTTATTGTCTCTGAGCAAAGTATGTTATATCTTCATAACACGCATCAGTTGTACAGTGCTGGCTAAGTTTAGTAATCGATTGTGCCTCATGGGCATGACTATTGTCTGAAGTAGTGATGGAAGGAATTGACACTGTGAATGCTGCATAGAGGGCTATGTGAGTATCTTCTCTGAGCAGCACATTGCAAATCATACCAGATAAGCTCAATGTTCAAATCTGGGGAGTTTAGTGGCCAGTGGAAGTGTTTAAATTTAGAAGAGTGTTCCAGGAGCCACTTTGTAGCAATTCTGGACCTGCCAACTGTATCATTGTCCTGCTGGAATTGACCGAGTCCATCGGAATTCCCAATGGACAGGATGCTTATGTATGTGTCACCTTTCAGGGTCATACCTACCCATATACTCCAACTGCATGCCTCCTACATCATTACAGAGACTCCACCAGCTACAACTGTCCCCTACTGACATGCAGTGTCCATAGATTCAAGAGGTTGTCTCCATGCCTGTACGTGTCCAACTGCACGACACAGTTTGAAATGAGACTTGTCCGACAAGGCAATACATTTCCACTCATCAACAGTCAAATATCGGTGTTGATGGACCCAGGTGAGGCATAAAAATTGGTGTCGTTCAGTCATCAAGGGTACACAAGTGGACCTTCAGCTATGAAAGTTCATATCGTTGATGGTTCACACTCTGACACTTGTCCATGGCCCAACATTGAAATATGCAGCAATTTGCAGAAGGGTTGCACTTCTTCACTTTGAATGATTCTCTTCAGTTGTTGGTCCTGTTTTTGCAGGATCTTTCTTCGGCTGCAACGATGTCGGAGATCTTATGTTTTACTAGATTCCGGATATTCACTGAATGCTCATGAAAATAACCACTTCATTCTTACGTTGGAGATGCTTTGTCCCATTGCTCATATGCCAACTATAACACCACATTCAAATTCACGTAAATCTTGATAAGCTGCCATTGTAGCAGCACTAAGCAATCTAGCATCTGTGCCAGAAAAATGTTATCTTATATAGGCATTGCCGACTGCAGTGCCATAATCTGTATGTTTACAAATCCCTGTATTTGAATACGTATGCCAAAGCCAGTTTTGTTGGCAATTCAGAGTATATACATATCCTGTGAGAAGATAATGATATGTTAAAAAATCCACATACTGTGATGGAAGAGGTCCATGGTATTCTGGGACCATTTTATCCTCAGAAAAAAAACCTCTTACCTTGATATGCTCAGGCTGTTACTATGACTGGCTGATTCCCGAGACACAGTCTTTTTCCAGCAATATGGTGCACTGTGGCAGATGTTGCGGAACAGGTGTTACGAGGTATGCAGAAATGGCAGGGGTGGTCCTATTCCCTGGTGTTCTAGGCCAACAGGCATTGGAAACTTGGGCTTGTTTCTATGAGCATATACCAAGGACAGAGTCTAACAAGCAGCTGTCAACCACATCAAAAATTAAATGAACAAAATCATTACTGTCCTTGCCACAGGTGATGCAGATATAATGTGCTGAATGTGGATCGATCCTGATAACAGACTGGAAATTGTGCCCACTACCACTGGTGCACACATGTTGAAATTGATTAAACTGCATAAAACTTTGTGACAATACCTTAGGTCTAATTTGTTTGCATGCTGTTACACAACATAAGTGTTCTGTAACTTTTGAGACACTCTGTTTATCCTCTGCCCATTGCAGGTTAAAAACCTTATTGTGCTGTCAGAGTCCTTGATATGTTCTCAGAAAGAGGCTAAACCACCACACATTTCAAGTCACCTGCTGTCCAGATTATGTGGTGTTTGCTCCACTGACAACATATACATTTTTATGCCTCAATAGTCTTCTGCAAGGGTCCCACTGCATGCAACTTGCCATCACAATATTTGGTTGAAAACTAGTAGACATGGGTCTGCAGTGATTCCTGTTGTGTTTGAGACTGACTGTCAATGGCAACTTACAATGTTCATCTCGATGACTAACTACGAGTTAGGATCTTAATTTGGCCACATTGTGTGGTACAACATTCCTTGTAGACAAGCATTTGGGAGAGAATAATCCCATATGAGGAGGATTGAGGAAAGAGCATGTAAAAGGCACATTATAAAATATGTGATGAGGGGAGGCAAATAACGTGGAGTAGCATCTATCGACCCACTTCACTGAGTGGTCAGCATATCTGACTGCCATGCAGTTCATTTCCAGTCATGTCGCACCTTCTCTCTGCTCAGGGAGTGGGTGATATGTTGTCCTTATTATTGATTCATCATCGCCAGCATGAAAGTCACCCACCGTGGTGTCAACAGAAAAGACCTGCAACTTGTCAGCCAAATTTACCCAGCAAGTGACTCCCAGGTATCAATGTCCATATGACCACTTCATTCCACCTAGAGCATTAGAAAGGGAAACGTACTAAAGAGGAACAGTGACCAAATATGCTAAATGTGTTGGGCTATAAACAAACAAGGATACTATTTCAAAATTTAAAAGCTTTTGTCTACCTTGGTCACCAAAGTCTGAACATTATGACTTTTCCTTAGAAACATACAGTGATCAGAAGTGCAAAGTAGCAACCGAAAAGATATCTTATCAGTGTACTATCAGATATGAGGCTCCTCTGAAATTGTCTATGGAGGTTTTTTACTTTCTCCTACATAAAGGGTGAGATGAACTCCACTGATAAAATTCAGGTGGTGGTTCAAAGGTGTTTTATGAGTATTTTGGTACAATGGACCTTGGTCTCCTGTGGCTCACTGCAAAGTAATAATGTAATTATGATTTATTTAGTTTGTTACCTTCATTTCTTCTGAAAATACACGTTAATGTGACTACCCGTCAAGACCTCGAATAACCTCTTTTTGCAGTGCACACCGTTGCGAGACATGCAGGAAGAGATTCATGGAAATGATCATATGGCATTAATGACTGGCAGACCCCATCCAGGCTCGATCAGTTGCCTACTGCAATTCTTTTCATTTTATGCTGCTTTTGAGACATGCTTCTTCATGACAAGAACAACACAATGCCCACTTTCCAAGGACACAAAAATCCCTTATCAAACTGGGCTCCCCCACGTGGCTGTGAGGTTCTGTATTAACAGGGGTGTGGAGCCATTACGATTTCATTGCCAAGTCCAGGTGTTCTACGTTTCTCATGTGAGGATCCACGGACAATACACCCTGGCAGGGGGGTTCCCACAGATTCTCAGTTGGTTTAAATCCGAGGACTTTGGTGGTTAGAGGCATGTGATAAACTCGTCCTGTTGCTGTTTGAACCACACATGTACCCTGCGAGCTGTGTTGCATTGTACTGCTGGTAAATGTCACTATGCTGGATAAAAACAAACTGTGTGTGCGGGTGGACACGGCCCTCGAGGACAGACGGATACATCTGTTAATCCTTTGTGCCTCCCAGAATATCATCACCACCCAGGGAATGCCACAGACTCCCTCCCCTGTCGTGCCCCATTCTGACAGTTGTTGCAGTGTGTTTTGCTTTCAGACATTTAACAATGTGCATTCCAATAGCCATCTGTCATTTGAAATGCCTCTCAGTTCATCTGGGTGGTCAGTTGTTTAACAGATGCACGTCTCTGCAGCTGACATTCACCCCTGTCATCTGTGGCCCACGACTACACCACAGTATCCTCGGCACCAATTCTGAATAGCGCCATTTTGCTGAGCTTAGTATACTTTAACCACACTGACATGCAAACAGTTTACAGACTTAGTCATCCCCAAATGCTTCCACCCTTTCCCCAAAAGCCAATGACAGTGCACATTTTGTCTCCTCCTTATAGTGACAACTGCACTGTTTTCTGTGGCTCCCAACATGCTTTGTATACCCTTCACTGCTAGTGGTTACTGCATGTCGATTTTGATTGCTGGCAGTGGTCACATTAATATTATGGACCAGACCCTGTATCTACACAATAAAGAAAAAAAACCAGTGTAGCATATCAACTGTATTTTGTCAAAAAATATGCAAGTTTTTTTCACAGAAATGGAAAATTTCTAAATTCGTTCCCCTGTTGAAAAAGAGTGATAATCTTGAAACAGAAAACTGCAGACCTGTCTCACTTCTCCCAACTTTCTCTAAGGTTTTGGCGATACTAATCAAATATAGAGTGACACATTATCTTAATTATGGAATCTGATAAACAGTAATCAGCATGGATTTCTAGCTGGGAGTAGTACCGAAACAGCTGTACTGGAAGAAACCCAAAAGAAATAATTAGTAAATTGGGAGAGGGAAAAAGGGTTGTGAGGATAAATCTAGAGCTGTCAAAAGCCTTTGACACTGTTGACCACAGCATACTTTTGGAAAAGCTTGAAGCTATAGGTATCAGAGGACCGGAACAAAAAGTGGCTTGAGTAGTATCTGGAAAAGAGGATGACGGTGGTTGGAATTACAGCACCAAAAGAAGTGTATTAGGCCCCTTGCTGTTCCCCATTTACATTAATTATATTCATGTGCCAGAGAGAAAAGCTAGAATCAAGTTGTTTTGCTGAAGATACTAGTTTAATTGTTTGTTTTATGAAGCAGTCATTGCACACTATTGTGGACCATGTCCTACAAGATACACAAAAATGGCTCAGTGCAAACAAGCTAACACTGAATGCAAAAAAAAAAAAAACTAATTATGTGCAATATGGAAGAATAAGTGAACATGACGACCTACATCTCACTATGGAGGGAAACAACTTGAAAGAGTTCAGTGAGCAAAATTCCTGGGTATGCACATTGATGAGAAGGTAAACTGGAAGGACCATGTGGTGAGCTTAGCACTAAAACCCAATTCGGCATGTTTTGTACTTGGAATAATTTCAAGAGTTTGTAGTAATGACTGTACCAGATTAGTGTATTTTGGCTATTTACAGTCAATTGAGGCCTATGGGATAGTATCCTTGAGGAAAAACAAATTGTTGTTTAAATGAGATTTTCAAATTACAAAAACACCCTATTCAGATAATGACCCAGAGCCCACATCAAACACGTCGTAGGCCCCTTTTTAAAGCATTGGAAATTTTTGCAATTCCATCATTATACATTCTGAAATGTCTGTCGGTGTTCAAACAAAATCACGACAAAATGAAAAACCAATACAGATTACCATACACGGCAATGTAAAGATCTCCACTTACAGGCTGTAATAAGGGACCCAAAGTGAGAAACATGTATGTAAACAAGGCATCAAACTTTTTAATGCACTACCAAAACATATCAAAGAGCTGGAAAATTAGGATAAATTTAAAACTGTTATAAAGAACCACATGCTTGACAAATGCTATTACAGCATAAGTGAATAGCTGTGCGCAAATGTATAAGGATTTAATTTCATGTGATGAACGAAATTTCATCAATGAATATGTCTGGCAAGCCCATAAGAAGATCAATAACCACATGCTTAACAAATGTCACTACAGTATAAGTGAATAGCTCTGCTCAACTGTACAAAAATATATGATGTGACAAATGAAATCACAACATCAAGGAATAGGTCTGTAAAGCACATAATTTCTTGTGTCATAAAAACAGTTATTTGTTGTATATTGTATTAAAAATGAGATAAATTAATATGAATACAGCACAAATTTGATCATTGGGATTTTGTGGTCTTAAGTCCTGATACTGGTTTGATGCAGCTCTCCATGCTACTCTATCCTGTGCAAGCTGCTTCATCTCCTAGTACCTACTGCAACCTACATCCTGCTGAATCTGTTTACTGTATTCATCTCTTGGTCTTCCTCTACGTTTTTACCTTCCCTGCAGCCCTCCAATACTAAATTGGTGATGTCTGAGAACATGTCCTACCAACCGATCCCTTCTTCTACTCAAGTTGTGCCACAAACTCGCCTACTCCCGAATCGTATCCAATACCTCTTCATTAGTTATATGATCTACCCATCTAATCTTCAGCATTCTTCTGTAGCACCACATTTCGAAACCTTCTATTCTCTTATTGTCCATGTTTCACTTCCATACCAGGCTACACTCCATACAAATACTTTCAGAAACGACTTCCTGACACATAAATCTATACTCGATGTGAACAAATTTCTCTTCTTCAGAAACGCTTTCCTTGCCATTGCCAGTCTACATTTTATATCCTCTCTACTTCTCATCAGTTATTTTGCTCCCCAAATAGCAAAACTCATTTACTACTTTAAGTGTCTCATTTCCTAATATAATTCCCTCAGTATCACCTGACTTAATTCGACTACATTCCATTATCCTTGTTTTGCTTTTGTTGATGTTCACCTTATATCCTCCTTTCAAGACACTATTCATTCCGTTCAACTGCTCTTCCAGGTCCTTTGCTGTCTCTGACAGAATTACCACGTCACTGGTGAACCTCAAAGTTTTTATTTCTTCTCCGTGGATTTTAATACCTACTCCGAACTTTTCTTTTGTTTCTATTACTGCTTGCACAATATACAGATTGAATAACATCGGGGAGAGGCTACAACCCTGTGTCATTCCCTTCCCAACCACTGCTTCCCTTTCATGTCCCTTGACTCATAACTGCCATCTTGTTTCTGTACAAACTGTAAATAGCCTTTCGCTCACTGTATTTTACCCCTGCCACCTTTAGAATTTGAAAGAGAGTATTCCAGTCAACATTGTCAAAAGATTTCTCTAAGTCTACAAATGTTAGAAACGTAGGTTTGCCTTTCCTTAATCTACTTTATAAGGTAAGTCGTAGGGTCAGTATTGCCTCATGTGTTCCAATATTTCTACAGAATCCAAACTGATCTTCCCCGAGGTTGGCTTCTACCATTTTTTCCATTCATCTGTAAAGAATTTGCGTTAGTACTTTGCAGCTGTGACTTATTAAACTTATAGTTTGGTAATTTTCTCATCTGTCAACGCTTGCTCTCTTTGGGATTGGAATTATTGTACTCTTCTTGAGGTCTGAGGGTATTTCGCCTGTCTCATACAACTTGCTCACCAGATGGTAGAGGTTTGTCAGGACTGGCTCTCCCAAGGCTGTCAGTAGTTCTAATGGAAGGTTTTCGACTCAGGTCTTTCACTGCTCTATCAAACTCTTCATGCAGTATCATATCTCCCATTTCATCTTCATCTACATCCTCTTCCATTTCCACAATATTGTCCTCAAGTACATCACCCTTGTATAGACCCTCTATATACTCCTTCCAACTTTCAGCTTTCCCTTCTTTGCTTAGAACTGAGTTTCCATCTGAGCTCTTGATATTCATACAAGTGGTTCTCTTTAATTTTCCTGTAGGCAGTATCTATATTACCTCTGGTGAGACAAGCCTCTACATCCTTACATTTGTCCTTTACCCATCCCTGCTTAGCCATTTTGCACGTCCTGTCGTTCTCATTTTTGAGACATTTGTATACCCTTTTGCCTGCTTCATTTACTGCATTTTTATATTTTCTCCTTTCATCAGTTAGGTTCAATATCTCTTCTGTTACCCAAGGATTTCTAGCAGCCCTCATCTTTTTTCCTACTTTATCCTCTGCTGCCTTCACTACTTCGTTCCTCAAAGCTACCCATTCTTCTTCTACTGTATTACTTCCACCCATTCCTGTCATTTGTTCCCTTATGGTCTCCTTGAAGCTCTGTACAACCACTGGTTCTTTCAGTTTATCCAGGTCCCATCTCCTTAAATTCCCACCTTTTTGCAGTTTCTTCAGTTTTAATCTACAGGTCATAACCAATAGATTGTGTCCAGAGTCCACATTTGCCCCTGGAAATGTCTTACAATTTAAAACCTGTTTTCTAAATCTCTGTCTTACCATTATATAATTTGAAATATTGCAGTATCTCCAGGTCTCTTCCACATATACAACCTTCTTTCATGATTCTTGAACCCAGTGTTAATCATAGCTAAGTTATGATCTGTGCAAAATTCTACCAGATGGCTTCCTCTTTCATTTCTTCCCCCCCAATCCATATTCACCTACCACGTTTCCTTATTTCCATTTTCCTACTACCGAATTGCAGTCACCAATGACTATTAAATTTTCGTCTCCTTTCACTATCTCAATAATTTCTTTTACTTCATCAAACATTTCTTCGTCATCTGCAGAGCTAGTTGGCATATAAAGTTCTACTACTGTGGTAGGCGTGGGCTTCGTGTCTATCTTGGCCACAATAATGCGTTTACTATGCTGTTTGTAGTAGCTTACCCACACTCCTATTTTTTTATTCATTATTTAACCTACTCCTGGTTACCCCTAATTGATTTTGTGTTTATAACCCTGTAGTCACCTGACCAAAAGTCTTGTTCCTCCTGCCACCGAACTTCACCAATTCCCACTATATCTTACTTTAACTTATCCATTTCCCTTTTTAAATTTTCTAACCTACCTGCCCGATTAAGGGATATGAAATTCCACGCTCCGTTCCGTAGAACGTCAGTTTTCTTTCTCCTGATAACGACATCCTACTGAGTAGAGCTCGCCCAGAGATCCGAATGGGGGATTATTTTACCCCCGAAATGTTTTACCGAAGTGGACGCCATCTCATTTAACCATACAGTAAATGTGCATGCCCTCGGGAAAAATTTCTACCATAGTTTCCCCTCGCTTTCAGCCATTCGCAGTACCAGCACAGCAGGGCCGTTTCGGTTCGTGTTACAAGGCCAGATCAGTCAATCATCCATAATGTTGCCCTGCAACTACTAAAAAGGATGCTGCCCCTCTTTAGGAACCACACGTTTGTCTGGCCTCTCAACAGATACTCCTCCGTTTTGGTTGCCCTATGGTACGTCTATCTGTATCACTGAGGCAAGCAAGCCTCCCCACCAACGGCAAGGTCCATGGTTCAATGGGATGATGATAAATAAAAGTTGCGAGTGGATGAGTGTGTTATGCATTGCAAGGCAAAACACAGCCAACTGGGCACGGTATAGCAAGAGCCAACGCTGCAGCACACTACTGGAACAGAAACCTTTCATCATTTTCCACTATGGAAGTGTTTAGAGAACGTGAGCTTAAGTCCTAAACGAACATAGTGTGGATGTGTAAGCCCTCAGCCTTCGTGCACTAAATTCTTCTCATCTCAGTACCACAGCCATCGCCATCGGCGTAACCGTGGAATGCAGTAAGGGGTTGGCTGTTCGACCACAAGAAGCGGCAGCCTGCCCTGAGTTACAAGGGGCTAGCGGAAATTCGCGGGGATAGTCAGCTGCACTGTTTTGCTGCTTTACCTACAACTCAGACTATTGTGGTCGTGACATTTCTTATACCTATTAAGTGTTGCAACAATGTATTTGTATGATTTCAGCTGTTACAACTGCGACTCTTTGGCATCACGGTAATAGGGTACGGTATTTTTTCGCCTGTTTAACTGCACAGTTTTATTTTTCGCTATCGATTTGCTGTAGTACCTTAGAACATATTCTGAGGTCAAACAGAACGACCTCAACGCGAGCCAGCATGAATTTTGAGAATATAGATCATGCGAAACCCAATTCACTTAAAAAGCACAGTTGTCCTGGTGAGTGAAATGCGTTTCGGAAATCAGTAAACACCGTTTTCCCCTGTCTGCCTTGATCTCTGGTATTCAGACTGTCGTTCGAGTCGGGTTGCACGTAGTCGATGTTTTCGGAATCCATGCTGCTTAGCAGGGGGGAGCTCATTCAGTCTGAGGTAACTCGTTACGCCTGAGTTCAGAATTATAAATTTTCTGCTTGACCAAGATTTCGTGCCACCGTGAAGACCAGCCTAGACTTCAGGGTGGCTCTAATGCCACTCTTGATTCCTTGTGGATGGCTTGGAAGTTAATGCTGATAATCTCTGAGAACTGTACACAGTCGTATGCGTGAATACAAGGTGCGCTGATAAAAAGTAAAACATTTATTAACAGTCGGCTGCTACTTGGATAATCAGCACGTGATTACCGACGCAAAAGGTAACACAGAGTTTGACAGTAGGAGTACAAAAAATATCTCGTGACCAAAGACGTAAGCGTAGTTATGGCGATTAGCTTCTTAAAAGTTTACACAAGTACAGATGGAAATTGTGCTCGAATATGTGATACAAATAAAGCAATATACTGATGTGAGTTGGGCGTTTTACTGCTCTGTAACTGGCAACAGGATCGCGTTTACGTGTATGTTATCTGGGCATCACAACCAATTAAAATAAATCCCCCCCCCCCCCCCCCCCACATAAGTATAAAAAGGCAAATGTCGGGCTTGGTAGTCTAGCGATAATGAGCGTGCAGGAACAGTAGAAGTCGTGAGTTCGAATCTCGGTGCCTTTCTTTTTTTGTATTTTTAAGTGCAGTGTGCCATGTTTTTGGCTAAATATACCACTTAATCTTTTACCCTTGTTTTCGTCTGTCTGTTGCAGATCCTTTGCTTCAGGAACGGGGAGATGTATCAAGTTGAAATTTTTTTCACATACTGAGGTCGTGTTCCCTTCACGGTGTAAAATATACAGACCTAGAGGGCACTTTCTGTTGACCTACACTAATGAAAATTAGCAAGGAGCAAGGTTTTACAGTACACGTAAAGGAAAAATCCGAAAACTGGGAATTTGTTATTATATCACACGGAAATTGTTATCCAACATCGAACTTCAAATTACAACATCAGTAGTTCTGCGTTCATGTTGACTGGTTCCCAATACTAAACGTCAAATATCGCGCAAGGAATGGCAGTATTGTGTTTCGGAATGTAGCCGTCATCAGATATCCATATGCGATTACTGCATCTGCATATGTCGTTCAAAGTTGCATGTGAAGCAGAACAGACACAGTTAGCCTCAATGCAGAACTTCTAATTACTCTAATAACAGTAATACTTAAATATCTGCAACATTTCGCGGTCCTGTCACCAACTGTATAAACATTAATTTTAATAATGAACAGTCTCAGTTGCACCGTTTATCTAGAATTTACCTGTGTTTCAGTCGGGATAACCCAACCTTCTTCACAATAACAGTATCTACTGTCTGTCCATAGTGGACATCGCCAAGTTAATACTACTAATTCATAAACTATCGCCAGACTGTAAAACTTATCTGGCACTGCATCGGCCCCACTTCGCGACCGCGATACGGCAGCCACGAGTGCTGTACTGGATCTCCACTATGAACACACAGTAAACATTGTTATTCTGAAGAAGGTTGAGTTATCCCTACTGAAACCTGGGTAAATTCTAGGTAAGCGATGCAACAGAGGCTGTTCATTATTAAAATAATAATACTGGTCGCCTGCTTCCTGCATGACTTTGTCACATTTATACTATTAAAATGAAAACATTCTCGAAAATCTTTTAATCCGTGGGATCGGTATCTTGCCAGGATCAATGTCGATAACGGGTGAAAATAGTCGAGATTCTCTATTCCCGGAACGTATGAACTGTCTATGTACATAATTAAGTTTGTATAACACCCTCAGCGAGCGAGTCCATTTTGTGTATATTATGCAATGTACCTTTTTTCTCTTTTGAAAATGTGTCTTAATGACGTGTAAGATTTTGCAGTTCATGGATGACTGACATGCAATGATTCAAACCCATTACATTCTTATGCCTTGTCTTAAATAACAATGCTGCAATGAGACTGAAAATTGAAACCTATTACAGGGTTGCCACAACTTTCCCCCAAGTGAAAGACCTAAATTGAAAAAAAAAAAAATGTAATGACCTCTGTGTTTCTGAACGTGTGAACAAAAATCTTAAGTACTAACATCAAAATGTTGTGTAATGAACTGCTTGTAGATGGAGAAAGGAAGCCCAATGGTAGATATGTTTAATTAAGATCACTGATTTTATTTTCATAAAGCGAAACCCATTTGGTGACGGAAATATGCATTTTCTTGGAGTTGCGAGACACATTCCTGAAAGCAGTGATGGTATTTAAAATAATCTCAGAAAAAAGTAGGCCTCTCGAAATAAATGTACAAGGTGGGCAAGAGGTGTGTCAACCAACTCTGTAGGTGACTGCTAATAAAATTATGCTTCTATGTTCGTAATTGTCGGTTATTACTCACTGAGTTATGTCTATTATCTACAGGTATTGTGTGATTTTTTTTTCTTTCAATAAATACATGACTTCATAGTGTACAAACTGCCTGCGATTGCCACAATTTTTTTTTCTTATCGTCCATTCTTTCAAATATATAAACTACTTTCGAAGTGCCAAAATATACTATAATAAATAAATTTTGTATCAAACGCCGCACTGTACAATATACTTGCTGTGAGACAGTCACGATTCCCGAAATACATCGCCTGGGGCCGAGGAGGGGCACCACAGTCCTAGGTCCATGGTAGTACCCGCACATTAGTGGCAAACTATGGGCTTTGGATCGGCAGGCCCGATCCGTTAGAGAGACCCACAGAAATGGCCTGCAATTTTTTCCCGCCACGAAAGTCCATTCATGTGACCAGCCATTCACATGTCACAGTCACCACGTCGATGAAATGATACCGCGGCGATAACACACGCAACGGGTAACTCGAGCAAATACTCTGAGCGTAGTCAGCAACTCACCGTAAGGATGATCGCTCAGGCACATAGAAAAGACCATCAAACTCTATAACTAAATTTCTGGCTGCAGCCTTTGTCAGAAAACGAAAGTTGTTGTGACGTTTTTTTACCGCCAGTTCATTTGTCCAGTTGCGGAAGCTGTCAGGCGCTGACGCCACGCTGCAACACACCACTGCCAGGCGGGCTGCATCGAGCACAGCCCCTGTAAATCAGCAAATGCACAGTCCAGCGAGCTAAGAAAGTTGCAACTCGGTCTGCAGAGGTCCTTCGTGCATACGAGACACTAGAACAGGTGGTGCACACAACCGCGACAGTATCAGTGCTGCTGCGGACCTTTCGCTGCATCCACTGTGACTCGTGTGGCCACTGGAGTGTAAGTGTGCCTCCCGGGCAGTCCTGTCGTAGCCGACAATTGGTGCCCAGCATCGCCTCCGACTGCACGCCGCCTTCGCTTCCTGTCCACAGTGTTAACTATACAGACGGCGCTTCTACGAAATCGGCAAAAAATTAGATACACCATTTAAAGAATATTATGTTTTTGAAGAAAACTACACTGTCAAAAATTCCCTTTAACTAACAGCTAAAATTAAAAACTTTTCCATTTCTGATGATGGTAATTCCGTATCCTTTAACGTAATTAATTTACTTGCTAACATTCACATTTATGAGACTATTAAAATTACTGATGAGAATCTTCTCCAACACAAAAACCTAATGTACAAGAAATTAAAGATGTCATTAGGTTATTACTTCTGATACTCTCCTACAACTATTTCCAGTTTAACGCTGAAATTTTTTTTACGACCTTAAGCCTTTGCCGTGCCCATTTGTATAACAAGTACGCTTGCCAACAGTTTTGTTAAACATCACAAAAGGCAGTACTGTAAGAAATTGGTGTGACCTGAGCAATTTTCCAGTCTTTAGGTACGGATCTTTCTGTGAGCGGTTGTATATAATTACTAAACATGGAGCTATTGTATCAGCACACTCAGAGAAACTTGACTGGTATACAATCTGGAACGGAAACCTTGCCTTTAATAAGTGATTTAAGGTGCTTTGCTACACCGAGGATATGCACTTTCTGTTGACTGGGCTTCGGGAATGCTTACTTCGTATTCTTTGCTGAAGGAGTTTCGGAAAACCACGTTTCTTAACTCTACTTTAGTGACACTGTCATCAGTGACTCCACCGTTACTTTCGCGCAGTGAAGGTACTGATTGCGTCTTGACACTGGTGTACTCTATGCATGACCAGAATCTCTTTGGGTTTTTCGCCAGATTTCGAAACAGAGTTTTGTTGCGGAAATTATCAAGAGCATCTCGCACTGTAGTAACCGCTATATTTAGAACTTCTGCAAAACATTGCCAGTCTTGCGGATTTTGGATTCTTTTAGATTTGGCATGCTTTTTCGTTACTTCTGCAACAGCGATTTCACCCGTTTTGTCCATGGGGGATCAGTACCATCACTTATTAATTGATGTGGTATATATATCTCTCAATTGCAATCGATACTATTTCTCTGAAATCATTCCACATCTTTTCTACGCTTACATGATCAGATCGGAAGGAGTGGAGGCTGTTTCCTTAAAAATCGTTAAGAGCATTGTCAGCTTTTTTTAAACAGATGTACTTTAAGTTTCTTTTTGATGGTTGTAGGTGTTACAGTATTCAGTGTACAGGCAACTGACTTGTGGTCGCTAATCCCTGTATTCGTCATGATACTACCTATTCATCCAGGAATATTTGCTGCTATGAGGTCAAGTACGCTTTCGTAACCATTTATGCTTCGAGTGGGCTCACGAACTAATAGTTCAAAATACTTTTTTTAGAAAGCATTCAGTACTATTTCAGGTGACGTTTTAAGCCTGCCGCCGGCTTTAAACGTGTAAATTTTCCAGCATATCGAGGATACATTGAAATCACCACCGACTATAATTGTGTGAGTGGGGTACCATTTGAAATGAGACTCACGTTTTCTTTGAACTGTTCAGCAACTATATCCTCTCACTCGGGGGTCGGTAAAACGATCCAGTTTAGTCCGATTGACAAGTACAGCCTCTACCCAACTATTTCGCAGGAACTATCTACTTCAGTTTCACTACAAGGTAAACTACTTCTGACAGCAATAAATACTCCAGCACCAACTATGTTTAATCTATCCCTTCTGAACGTTGTTAGGTCGTTTGAAAAAAATTCGGCTTAACATATTTCCGGCTTTAGCCAGGTTTCCGTACCTATAACTGTTTGAGCTTTAGTGCTTTCTATTAGGGCCTGGAGCTCAGGTTCTTTCCCAACACAGCTACGATAATTTACAACACCAATCGTTTCTACAACCACCTTACTGTGTGTTACCTGCCCCCTTTTAGACAGACGCCATTTCTATGTTTTCCTGAGACCCTCTAACCTAAAAATGCACCCCAGCCGCCCCCACTACCCGTGTAGTGGACTCCTGACCTATTAAGCGGAATCCAGAAACCCACTACCCTATGGCACAAGTCAAGGACTCTGAGGCCTACACAGTAAGATAACCACCCGAGCCTATGGTTCATACCTTTCATTTGGCTCTGCACCGAAGGACCACAGTCAGTTCTGTCGATGATGGTGCAGATTGTGAGCTCCGCCTTAAACTCGCTTAACCATATCCGCTAAACAAAACCAATCCAAAGCGACACACGCCATTGGCACCGACTGGGGCCACCACATGCTGTTGGCTGCGCCCTGTACTCTTCATGGCATCCGGAACACTCTTTACAAATCAGGAATGACTCCCCCACCTTGTGCACACTGCCGTCGTTCCCCTCCTTGGCAGCCATGTTACTAAGGCGGCCAATTACGCGCCTATTATTGGAGTTCCGAACTACCAGCAAACTCACCTTCTGTGAACACACAGAATTTGCGTTCCAAGAAGCTTCCTCTGGAGGCCCTACGATCGGCCCCTCGCAAAGTCTTTCGCTGCCTGCCATACTTTGGAATGATCTCTCACTCGACCACAGGTGAGGGATCAACCTCAGCGCAGCAGACCAACATAAATGTAGGATAATGACATCACTGCTGCTCGAAGATCTGCAGTCAGAGAAGACAACTCCAAATGCAAGGGGAAAAGACACAAGATTGCTGTAAGTAAATATCAGAAACTTATTTATTATAAAGAACATTCCTAGATGTTGAAAGCGACCGAAATTGTTAATTCTACTTACGATGTTTTAAAAGAATGAACTTATATGGTAAAATGAACCAAGTCTGCTTTTCTTCATGGTTACGTGACGTTACGTATATATCTGTTTTGTATTTTTATTCGTCAATGCCTTCCGTTTAAGCTCACTCAAGCTAAACAGGTCTCTGCTGCCAAGTCATTATCAATTGTCATTGATGAAGGGTGAAAGCAAAGGAAAGAGTATTCATTTTCTTTTCCCTCATGGCGGATTTAGGGAGTTGGGATGCATGGCAAAAGCGCATTCTTACGCGACTTTGGTAAAAATAAAAGTACTTTTATACCGTAACAGCGTTGTGTACGTTGATTATGACTCTATGATCATACTGATATACTAAAAAGGACAACCAAACCAGCATCTACTGCAACGTGGATAGTAGTACGAAAAGATTTGTTTTTACTTTTTAGACATTACTCCTGACTAGAAAATTCGAAGCGCAAAGGACCGTTACAATCGAGTCTGCACAATTCGAAGTTCGAATAATTAATTCTATTTAACTCGACTTTACTCTAGATGAAATCAGGAAAAATCGAAATAAAATTTTTATTTTCTTTTTACTAACGTATTTCCAGTTTTCTTACATGTTTTTTGCTTTAGTATTTGAAAAGGAAGGTACACACAAATGTTCGAAAATACATAAATTCAGCTTCATTCATTTTTCAATGCTGAATCAACTGTCACGAATGGTTGCTTTTTGTCAATTAAGTTTCTCATAAAGGACCTTATGTCTTTGGAGCTAGCTTGTCACTCCTTATTTGTATCTGAGACTTCTGTTCCCAGACTAACCGTAAATGTCTTAGCGTTCCGTAAAGCTATAACCTCCGACATATACCTTTTGTACCCTGCATTGAGTAAGGCAATACCATAAACTTTCGCCTCGCCCGGTCTGCTTGCTCCCGCTTTTTAATACTTATGAGCAACATTATCTTTCCGCTCGATGATCGTTTGCAGCTTGGATGGTGGAATCCCGAAACAATTCGTTACCTGCTACTTCTCGTTGCATTCCACAGCGTCGAAACTCGTTTCTGTTTTACGAATGTCGGAAACTTCCTGGAAAATATCCTAAAGTGAAAAACGTCTACTTTCTCCGTGGTAGAAGTTCCTTGTGTGACAAAATGGCGTCAGATTTGAATCACTATTAATTACGAGACTGACAGTGCGCAAACAAAGGTTAAGTCCACGTGGTTGTCACTTATTGCCTGTATTGGCATATGCGGGTCATTGTTAGGAATCATCTTTATGTAAAGTTATAAACTGGTGTAGCTGTAAGATAGGATTCTCATTTGTGTGTCATTGCGATGAACAGCTTAGGGAGCGCCGCTAGGAGTAACAGAAAATAAAAATATTCGCCGGAATATAAACGAAAATCTATATTGAGTTTAAACCTACGACACAAAGGGAGAGTTCGTCTCAGGACTTGTAAATATGCTCTAAATTACAGAAAACGCGAGAAAAGCCCTCCCAGAAGCCTAAATAGGGCAGCGCTGAGAGAAGGCGACAGCTCCCTCAGAGTCGGAAAAAAAGGAAGAAATTGCGCAACGCGATAACGTACTCAAAGGCTATATCGTACCCCAGCCACTGAAAAGTCCAAAATTGTGAGTGTGAACACTGTAATAAAGATATTGATAACTTAATTTCATATTAATATGAAACACATGTTACGATTTTATCCCGACGTTTTCACGAAAAATGTACGGCGCAGACCTGAACTGCACACACAGAAATTTATTTGCAACGGATTAATAATATGCTGTGGTATTTCGTGCATTGTTAAAACAACTGATGAAACAGACAGAATTATCTGGTGTAAGCTAGGCGTTGACTTGTAATTATAGAATGTCTGCGGGTCGTTTTGATATGACAGTCGCCTCGATTAGTGAAGAAGTTGCTTCGGTTTTCTCGAGGCATTTGGGAACAGGTTGAAACAAACGATTAACAACCGTCGACTGCATACAGTCGAAAAGGCTGATTTCAAATGTCTTTGGTAACTGTAAAGCTAATTCACCTGGGTAGGGGGGACAGCTACTAGTCGGAGGTAAACACTTCCTCCTCACAGCGTTCTAATGTTGCCGGCTACACTATGCCACTCAGCGTCCGATGTAAACACAGCCGACAACAGGAAGTGTGACAGGTCTACCAGACCGAGTTCAGAGCAGGAAACGGCCAGGGTCCCCGGTGGTCTAGTGGTAAGGGGGTCTGGAACGTTCCAGCGCCTCGGCTGGGGCTATTCGCCCCAGCCGGGCCGGGGTTCAATCCCCGGCCGGCGCTGGAATTTTCAGATTTCCGAACACTAGCCTCCACCTCTGCCCTGGCATGTGGCGCATGCCGGGCACCCCCGTGGGGTCCGTGCTTCGGATCCCACGTGGAGCTCACTCCCACACTACAAAATATACCTCATTATGCTGCTGCAATCACTTATTTTAAATTTTAATACGCACACTTTCTTCACCAGACCACATCCACATATATTTTCCAGGTACTTTCTACATAAGACATCTCACTGTCGCAAGAAACTGCATAGTATCATGAACATTTGTAGGATTGCAACAATGAAATGAAATCCTCACTAAAAAAACTAATAAGTTTTATTTTCCTTTTTGTGCTAAATGCTGCTAAGATAAATACCAAAACAGCTTTCATTTTCTTGTAGGTAATTATGAAAGTAAGTTTGGCTATAATACTGAATAAATTATCTCAATGTCAAAGAAATGCAAAATATTATATCAATACCATCACACAAGATATTTTCAGGTGTCTCAGTCTGCCTTTTCTTTTTAGTATCCTGATTGATTATACGATAATAAATAAATTCTGTATCAGAAATCGTTTCGTAACAGTTCACACTCAGTGCCATTTATAAGTGAATATTGTCAGTAATTGTAGTTTCAAAACGAACACAGGCCTTTTTTTCAAATTATTCAAGTGTCAAAATGAGATTAAGATAGGATACAGGTCACTAATGAGATAAACTCTTTGTTTGTATGATACAGGATAATTCTCCTGGTCTTATGTCAGCTGAATGCTAAATTAAACAGTTAACATTTAAAAAAATGAATTTTACTGACAGGTCTACATGTCTCATATAATATTTCTGTTGGTAGTTTCATGACAACCTCTAAGGCTCAGCTTTATATAAAAGTACCTTGCAGGTCAGAAAAGAAATTTTATTACTACCTCTACAGATTCAGTTGGTCTATTGTTGTTGTACTATTGTTGCATTGCGAGAGAGAGACTGCTACTATAGCTGTTTTCTTTTGCTATTAAATTCCGTGCCATATCTCCATTCTAAATGCTAAAAGGCGTGGATAAAACTTTTAGCAATACTATTTCCTTTTCACCACATCGCTGCTAGGTGTCGCTACTGGTCCCTCATACAGTCAGTTGTCTGTAGCGCAGGGCTTCGCTACCAGAGGGCTCTAGCGGAGCTGGCGACGACTCACTCTGCCGGGATTTGCTGCTTCACTCCTGAACGAGTACGCCAGCTGAGATACCCGCTAAATCCTCACACTAAACGAGAAGCGTAATAGCACCAATACCAAATAAGGCAACTCGTGGTCAGTGCGAATATTTTCAAACCACCACTATGATAACTCCTAGCTGAAAATACTGATACAAACTATTTGCGGAGGAATGGAGCACCTTACAGAAGCTGATTTAGAGGAAAATCAATTTGGAGGGAACAGCACCTATATTTATAACATCTTTCGATACAGAAAAAACTTTTGACGATGTTGACCAGAATATACAGTTTGAATTTAAGATGGAACCAGGAATAAAATATAGCGAGAGAAACATTACTTAGAACTCCACCAGAAATGAGACAGAGGCTGTACAAGTCGAAGGACATAAAAGTAAGGCAATACGTGAGAAGTGAGTGAGACAGCGTTCTAGTCCATTGCCTGATGTTATTCATTCTATATGCACGGTGTTTCACACTACTCGTGACTATACAGGGGATTTAACTGATCAAGTTTTACATAGGAATCTACTTCTGAAAACGTCATCTTGCGATGCTACAGAACGTCAAAGTTATAGGAACCGGCAACTACAAAAATAGATGGATCCCATGAAGATGTTACAAACTTTCTAAGATGATGCAGATGGATAAATGCGTACATTTGTGATTATGTCCTTGCACCGGAAAATTATAACAGAAAACCTTTCTGTTACCTCTGACAGTATGTAACGTTATCGTTGTTGCTAGGATGTAGGACAGGAAACTTGCAGAGGCGGTGGTATGGAACGAAAGAAGAAAACAATGTGCAGTACACATAGGCTGTAAGATGCATACATCATGAACCATGAGCACTTGTTCATCATCGCTTGCGTGAAAGCCATCTCCACTATTGAACAAGTGCTTACAGCTCCAGAATTATGCAGTTTAGAGTTCCATGTTTACTGCACTTTTTTTCTTGTTTCGGTCTATACTGCCGCCTCTGAACTTTGCCTACCCTACAATCCTAGCAACAACAGTACCAGTACATGTATTCCACTGTCAGAGGCAGGATAACGATTTTCACTTACAACTTTCGACACGTTTGTTTCCGGTACAGGGGCCCTTACCTCAAATCGATACATTTGTCTGTTTCCATCATACTAGGAAGTTTGTAACACAATCACGGATCATCTTGCATATACATACATTTACCGGAGCTGGCGCCTGTGACTTTGATGCTCCACAGCGTCGGTGGGTGACGTTTGCAGGCATGAGTTTCTATGTAAAACTGCAAGCTCTAGAAGTGTTGTGGCTCAGTGGTCTGAAGAAGATGATTCTTGCGAGGAAGGAAATATATTTGAAGATGCAAGTAGTGAAGAATTAGCCAATGAACCTGCAGATGTGAATATTGAGGCAGATGGCAGTCCTTCCGATAATATTACTTCATCAGAGTCTGAAAATGGAGCACCACCACAAAAAGGTATAGAAGACCACACATACATTAGTCGGAATGGAGCGATTTGGAAATTAGATCCTCCTGCAACTTTTCGTACGCCTGTCCATAACATCGTAAAGAAGGCATCTAGTCCAGCCCTTGGTTTGAATACCTGTAAACCTAAGGATGCCTGGGACTATTTCATCTCCAAGGAAATGATCATCTGCACAAATATTGAAGGCAGAAGAGTGGCTGCTTTACGTGGAAAAACGTTTTGCTTGCTGGAATGGTGGGTTTTCTTGGTCTTTTACTGCTTTCTGGTGATGAGAAGACTTGGGATGTCCTTATTAGAGAATTATTCTAGGATGAAAAGGAAAATCCTACATAGAAGGCTACCTTGTCAGTAAATAGATTCGAGGATATAAGGAGAATGATTAGATTTGATGACAGGCGTACCCGTGAAGCTCGATCTGCAGATGATGCAGCAGTTCGCTATGTATGTGAACTATTTCTTGATAAGTGTAGAAATAGAATGAATCCCAATCATTCGCTCACAGTTGACGAACAGCTAGTCCTAATCCGTGGAAGATGCAGCTTCACCCAGTATATGCCCTCTGAACCAGCCAAGTGCGGCATAAAAATATTTTTGTTATGTGATCATATGCTTTAGAGGGAACTGTTTACACGAGAAGGAAGCCCCATGAATTTATTCAGAAAAATCTTGGATTGAATGTAGTGAAAGATCTTGCTAAAAGCATTCAATGATCATCAAAAAATATTACCGTTGACAACTTCTTTACTAGTGTGCTTCAGAAGCAAATTACAGTGGTGGGAACAATCAAACAAAATAAACCAGAAATTCCTAATGAGATGAAACCATCTGTCTCAAGAGCAATTCATTCCTCTTTGTTTGCATTTATAGGTGTCATTACAATGGTGAGTTATCTTCCCAATAAAAAGAAGTCTATAGTTCTCATTAGCACAATGCAATACGACAGAAACATTGATGAAACTCATGCAAAAAAGAAACCAGATGCAATAAACTTCTATAACTCTACGAAGGGTGGAGTAGATAAATGGACCAGAATATTCGTTATTACACTTGCAAGAGACAAACGAGAAGATGTCCATTTGCATTATGGATGAATATGATGGACATCGCAGCAATGACCACTGAAATTTTATTTTCCGCCCAACATCTGACATACCATAGTGGAAGAAGCAATAAAAGGCGTTTGTTCCTAAGAGGTTTAGCAGAGGAAATGGTAAGACCTCTAATGGAACTTCATATTCAGATCCCTAATCTTCCAAAGAAAATCGTTGATGATTTGCGAAGATGTCATATTGCCGAACCAACTACATGTTTCAGGAAAAAGAAGAAGATGCAATTATTGTCCATATAAGAAACACAGGAAAAGTGCTATGACATGCATTAAGTGCAAACCCAACATTTGTAAGGAACATAGTGGCGTTCTTTGTGCTTCTTGTTTGTCACATGTTGGAAACTAAGAAAGATGCAATTTTATGTGAACAATGAATAATAACTTTTTATAAAAATATTGCCTATATACATAATACTGTGAATAATGAGCATGTTTTAATTGAAGAAATTGGTTGTAATAAGTGTTTTAAAATGTAAACTGCAAGTTATAAGTGAATTAATAAAATAATTTGTATATGTTGTTTTTAAAGGAAAGTAACTAATAAAAATTCACTCTTAGAGTTTTACATAAAAAATTTTAATCAGGCCCACCAGATCCTGTCACTGTATCTTAGGAATCTTGCAATATGACAAAAAATTTGACAGAACGAAATTTAACTCCAAAGAATGAATATGTGGAAAGAGGAAAATTTTAAATTAGGTCAGGGCCTTGGAGGCCCTGCATATGCATTCACGTTTGTTTTCGGCACCATGCATCCTAGCGTTAAGAGAAACAGAATGTTTGCATAAAGGCAAACCGCCGGGCTGTCCCCGAGTGAATGATACAGACGTCGAACGCATCCGCCACAGTTTCACGAGGGGTCCGCAGAAATCCGTTCGCCGTGCAGCTCGACAGCTCAGCACGCCCCCGATGTCCGTCTGGCGTCTATGCGTCGACGTTTCTGCATCAAACAACATTAAATTCAGCTACTGCGAGCTGTTCGTGAGGGTGCTAACATCGTGTGAAGTTCCGTAATTTCACTCTTGGCAAGGTGGAGCATTGCTGTTTTCTCCCACAGTTAGTGTTTAGTGACGAGGCAACACTCCATTTACACGGAGAGGTGAACTGTCATAATGTGACAATATGAGGTACGGGACAACCACAAGAAGTTGTACAACATAAAATATACTCTCCTAAATTTAATATTTGTATTATGTATTCCTATTTTTTGTCTGCATCCTAGATATTTATAGGCATCTGATTATTCCAGCGCTTCTATGCAGTCGCTGTGGTTATCCAATATGTAATCTTCTTGTTTAGTGTGTTTTCCCTTGCCTATGCTATTTTTCTTACATTTGTCTGTTCCAAAAGCCATATTTATATAATTGCTGAATACTTATGTTATCTTCAGTAATTGGTTGAGTTGTTGATTTGTTGCTGCCAGTAGTTTTAGATCATCCATGTGTGGGTATGTTCCAGTAATATTGTATCCATAATTTGTATTATTTAGCATGTTGGATAGTGGGTTCAGAGCAAGGCAGAACCAGAAAGGACTTAATGAGTCTCCTTAGTATATTCGACGCTTAATCTGTATTGGCTGTGATGTGATATTATTTGAATTTGTTTGGATATTAAGTGTCGTTTTTCATTACTATGTTTAGGAACTGTATCAATTTAGGATCTACTTTGTATATGTCCAATATTTATAGTAACCATGAGTGGGGTACACTATCAAAACCTTTTCGGTAATCAATGTATGTGTACTGTAGCGACCTTTGTTTAGTTTTAGCTTGATATGTTACCTCTGCATCTATTATCAGGTGCTCTTTACATCCTCGTGCTCCTTTGCAACAGCCTTTTTGTTCTTCATTTGTAATTTTGTTCTGTGTTGTATGTATCGTTATTTTCTGTGTAATGACTGAAGTTAATATTTAGTATATTGTTGGTAGGCATGTCATGGGGCAATAATTTGCTGGGTTTGCTGTGTGTGCTTGATCTTTAGGTTTCAGACACGTTATTCCTTGTGTATGTGTATCAGGGAATGTGTATGGGTCTGCAATGTAACTGTTAAATAATTTAGTTAGATGTGAATGTGTTGACGTGAACTTCTTTAGGCAGAAATTTGCTATTTTATCTTTTCCAGTGGTTTTCCAATTGTGTGTAGAATTAATTGCTTTGGTCGCTTCATGTTGCAAAATTATCACTTCAGGCATTTGTGGTATCATCTTTTATGTCTCTGTTTCCGCTTGTATCCACCGTGCATGTCTTTAATGTTGTATCAGGTTTGACCATATGTTGCTTCAGAAGTGTTCCATGTCTGTTATGTTTGGTGGATTGTCTATTTTAATGCGTGTGTTATCTATTGCCTGGTAAAATTTCTTTTGGTTTGTGTTGAATGTTTGGTTTTGTTTCCTTCTATTTTCACTTTTTTTGTATGTTCTAAGTCGTTTGGCCAGTGCTTCTAATTTCTGCTTCTTTTCATCTAATTGCTCTATCGCTTCTTGTTGTGAGATTTTACCTAACCTTTTTCGTTTTTTATATGATATTTCTTTTCTTAGAAATTGTGTTAGCTGTCTGATGTCTTCTCTCAGTTTTTCTATTCCGATCTGTAGCCTGTGTTGCCATGCAGGTTTTGTGGGTTTCTTCTGTGTGTTGGTTGGTTCTGATGTCTGTCTAGTGTGTAAATTTAGTGTAGAGAATGCTCCTATTTAAACCAGTAGTTGTAACTCTCCCATAGTTGTTTTTTCATTTATTTTGTTGTGTATGATTGTGTTGATAGTTTTTATTGTTGTTTCGACTTGTGGGTTATTTTGCGTTGTATGCAAGAATGGTCTAATGTCTGTATTTGTGTCTTTGTATTCTATATATGTCAGCTGAAATTTTTCTTTTATATCTAACATGTGTGTCACTTCGTGTTCTATTTGTACTTGCTCTGGTGGCAGTCTTAAGATTTCGTTTCCCTTTGATTGTTTAATTGATGCGTGTTGTTCTTCGTTTGTTTGCTCTGGGATGTGTGAGTCCATTACTGTATTATTTTCTTCTTCTTCTTCTGATTGGGCATTATTTTGTTCCAGTATTTGTTGTACTCGTTGTTTGATGTTTTCTAATTCTGATTATTACACAGATCTGATCAGCTAGTCGTTGTTCTGTTAAAAATTTTAATTCTGGGCATCTGGTAGTAAATGTTGTGTATACTTGTGATCTGTATCCAGTTGTATTGGTTGCTAGGTTTGTTGCTTGTTATTATTATTATTTCGTTGTTGTTCTGTTGGTTAACGTGTGAGTAGCGTTGCCAGGTTACTTGCTACAGTAATTTCTTTTTTTTTTTTTTTTTTTTTTTTGCCTTTGCTAGAGCCGTCTTTTAAGTTTGCAGGAGCCACCGCTAGTTGCTTCTATTGGATTGCGACATTACTGTTCTTTCGAAATGTGCCGTTTGTTACTCTTAAAACCAACATGGAGAGCTCCCCAGCGGTGGGGTCGACTTTTTGAAACCAAATAAGCGGTAGTGTAACTCAAGACCCCCCAGTATCAGACCCTGCATCCAGGTGGGCCTCCGTTTGCAAGTAACTGACGCAGAAGAGTTTGGAATTTTGCGTCATGCTATATAGCGTTAAGGAAGTCTTATTCCATAGTCTGGTTGCGTGTCATAATGGTTAGGACAGAAGCTTAACCATGCCTCGTCAGGTGCAGTAAATTTTTTTTTTAAATCCTTATCGAAATGACTTTGGTGCCTATTTTTACTCAATTTATTGTTTTAAATGTAATTTCTTTCGTTCTATTCCTCTGTCACATCGTTTTAATCACCGTATGAACTTTTCCATTTGTTTCATTTTTCTTTACATCATTCTTCTTCCAATCGGAATTTTTGTGAATGTGTATTTTATTGTACCTATCTGTTTGACTATTCAATTACTTCAAAACTCCGATAAATTAATTAAAAAAACAAAAGACGAAATAATCTATTTATATTGACTGTGCATTAACGTGAAAAACGTATTTTTCGTTACAAGACGTGCCTTTTTTTGCATGGTAGTCGACATACAAATATTTAAAACATAACCTAAATTCTTTGTGTACTATGGAAATGTATGGTAGATGAGGATATGAATGAGAGAAAGTTTTCTAAGTAAAACAAAATTCAAGCAATGTGAGAAATCGATATAATGAACACAATAACGAAAACACAGGGCCATAAAAATAGGAGAAATTAAATCGGAATTAATACATGAAGATAATTAAAAGTTCACGAACAAATATTTCCAGTGGAAAATGGATGATAAGAAGAAAAATTAGAGCAAATGAAGAAGTTCATATCACTATTGAATCACGTGACCGAGGAGCGGAAATAAAAAAAAATATATTTACATCAGTTGAATGAAAATGATTATCAATATCACTTCGATAAACACCTAGCATAGATTTCTTCCTCTGGTGAGATTCAAACCCACAACCTCATGCATGTGAAGCTAGTATCCTTTCCAATACCCTCACAACCAACTTAGGTCATTCGGCTTTCTTCACGTTATTGAGTCTCACACAAAATTCCGAATTTCTTTTCTCGTCAGTTCCTCGAAACCGTCTACCCACCAGGATGAATGGCTGCACTGTGTAATACTTGGGTGCTTAACCTACATAACCATATAGATGGTTACAGAAAGTCGATCCTACCCCTGGAGAAATCTCCTTGTAAGACATAACGAAAGAGTGCCGCCGTTTCATTATATCTACTGATACGGTGGTGGACACACAGTTAGTAGTGTAGCCATAGTAACACAAACGGTCTGAAAACTGCACGATCTAAGCAACGAGGGACTACCTCGCACTTAGTCCAATGGAAAATCTCCAGAATTACTAGAAGACTTGTAGCCAATGAATCGAGTCCCCTGAAGTCATTTAGTCCGTAGCGACTGTTGAGAACCTTCAGAGCAGTCATTACGATTCGCACTCTACTACTTCGATGTTACACGTTCGGTGTCCTACTCTATGGAGCTGAGTCATGGACTGTATTAGGCATTTGAAATGCGATCGTATGGAAAAATATTAAGGATACCATCGACAGATTTAGTCAAAAGTACGGCGGTACGAAAATGTAGAAATTCTCAACAGCATCCAGAGAGCAAAACTCGATTGTTTTGGTAGCGCAATTCCGCAACAACAAATAAAACCTGTTGAAATTAATAATTAAAGGAAACATTAATGGCCGGCAGTCTGGACGAGCGTTTCTAGGCACTTCAGTCTGGAACCGTGCGACCGCTACGGTCGCAGGTTCGAATCCTGCCCGGGAAATGGGTGTGTGTGATGTCCTTAGGTTAGTTAGGTTTAAGTAGTTGTAGGTTCTAGGGGACTGATGAGCTCCGATGTTAAGTCCCATAGTGCTCAGAGCCATATGAACCATTTTTTGAAAGATTAATGGAATATGTGATCCACGACGCACAGGATTAACCTGGCTAAATAACTCAAACCAGCAGTTTGGGTTTAGCACTGAATCAATGTTCTGAAAAACCATGGACGGACAACAGATCATGCTATCGATCGGCAGTGTTACTGGAGGACGAGGTACTTAAGAGAGGAAGAATGACAATGCTTAAAAATTACGTAAATGCTCACCATTAAATCTAATACTCCACTCATATAATCGCGCTAGCTGCCATTACAATTAATCTGCAATTGGCATACAGTTAAAATTTTTTGAACCTAGTGCTCTTAACAGCACTCATGTCACCACTTATTTTAATCAATGTACGTATTTTCTCAGACATCCACCGTACGAGGACGCACTGAAAAGTAATGTCGACAGATGTTTTACGTGAAAACTCGCAAAGCTTTTTAAATAAAACAAACTTCATTAACATTCTACATTGTATTCTTCACATCTATAAATTTATTTCTCAAGACACTCACCCTCGGAACCAGCAAAATTTCCCCAACTAGATACTATTTTGTTGACACCGTCACAGTGTATTGTTTGACTATGTTAACAGAGCCACAACCTTACCCCTGCTTGCACCGCTTGACACAACTGAAATGCTCAAAGGTTTTCTTAGTTTTGCGATAGACGAAAATCGAGACTGTGTGTAGGATGATCGACGGCAGTGAACCAAGGACGTCGGCTTGCTGCAGATGCCGCAGCGATCGTGTGTAGTTTGGCACTGCCGTGCTCAAGGAGAGTGTGCTCCACATGCGGACGAAGTCTTCGAATTCGTTCTTTTAGTTTTGTGAGCTCTTTCTCACCCACCAACATAGTCACTCAGATAAGAGAGGTAACTATCCAAAATAAGGATAAACACTTGTTACAAAACGCTCCTTACGCAAAATCAGTGGGCTGTAGGAATCCAAAGTAAAGATGTAGAATGTTACTGACTTCATCAAATAAAACAGACCGAGTCGTTATCTTCTCAGCACGCCGTCCTGTTATAAGCACAAAAATCCAAAAAATTGCTCTGAAACAAAGTATGCTGTACTTTTAAGTGAAGATCTTTGTAATGTACATCTGTATTAAACGTTATGCTGGTGATATATGGTGACAATGCGTATTTATATTTACAATGAAGAGAGATTGACCAGTGGCCAATATACAACTAAAACCAAGTTGTCAGATGGATATTAACTGCAATGGATTAGTGGAGAAATACAGGGATGAAGAAGTAGTTCGATTGTCTTGCCGCATGCATGCTGTAGAGCACATCTTCCACCGGACTGCCTTGATGATGCATGGATGGTAACAGCGTAGCAAATGCCCGGTGGCGAAAAGGTCATGAATTCGTTGACTATATAGTCAGTCAATAGATGGAAAATCCTAGTACACCATCTGAAATGTGGAATTGGTGAAGACAGACAGTCGACCGAAATTATATCGAAATAAATTCATGCTTAACTTGTCTTCAGTTGCGTTAGGTAACACCTCGATAGCTAACACATCTGCGTTCAGAGAATTTATTTCGAAGTGATTTCGGTCAGCTATCTACCGTCATCAATTCGATGCACAGGACCATGAATACTGTCGAAGTTTGGCATAGCAAACGATACTCAATCAGGCAAAGGTATCTGAACCTACAATTTCTGATCAATATGCTAAAGGAGAATGTAATAAAATCAATACCTGAAATTAAAAAAAAAAGTAATCCGTCGGTTAGCCTATTCAGTGAAAGAGATTAAAAATAAATCCGTGTTGAAAAGGAGTTAAAAGATATTTTAAGAATACATAATGACTTGGTGGATTTAAGGAGTTTAAAATTTACGTCATTCGTACGAAAAGTTCGTAAAATAAGACAGAAGTAATGTTGTAGAACGGAAAATGTAAAAAAAAATATTTTTTTAAACACGGCTATGCACTATGTGCATAGACAGCCTTAAGCCTAGATAAAATGTGGAGGGCGATCTTATTACAAAACACAGCCTCCCCATTGTCGCGGCTTCCCTTGCAGGTCGCAGAAACCGCAGCTAAAATGTATGTGGCCAGAAACACCACGTTGACTCACGGGTCGCCGAGTCCACGGCCGCAGAAGCCCATGACACCCTTTAAGAGGCGGCGAGGCATCTCGTACAGTAGTTATATGAGAGTGAATTTATTCCTCGCTCCTCATGAGACATCATCAAACTTATTTTCCTGCTTCTGGAGTGTCTACAGCGAGTATGAGGGAATCCCGAAACGTGACATCTTACTTTTGTACTGCTCTTCGTTCCACACCTTCAAGGACGAACTTCTTTTCTGTGGCACTCGAACACTTGTACTTCTTCGATGTCATTTTCACGGCGGATCTATGTACTGTGCTTATGCTTTATTGAGAAAACACGGGAATTTTTCAAAGTGTTTAGGGATGAAACGATTATCTTAATAACCGATAAAACAATTCCAGATATCGAGTAATATGTACCGGCTGGCACTTCATTACGAAATGTTTACGGGGCTGTCTGTTATGACAGCCGCATCCGTTTATGGAATGTACCGAACACAGGAGGTTTCTTCGGTAAACAGAAGTTCTTACATGGGTCTTGACAACACGATCGAATTACAGAGGTTCAAATAGTGAGACGCGACTGTGTGGAACTGCATAGGCAGATTTCGGTCCCTGGAAATAATTGTAACTCAACTAAGGACTTTATAGCGACACGAACGTCAGCCGGGTAAATAAGTCCCACACTAAGTGGACATCCAGCGGACGCAGGTAAACACTTCCTGTTACACCACGCCACTGCTGCCTCGGTGTAAACACGGAGGACAGCAGGAAGTGCACTACGACCACTAGCTGGACTCCAGAGCAGGAAACAGCCGGGGTCCCCGGTGGTCTAGTGGTAAGAGGGTCTGAAACGTTCCAGCGCCTCGGCTGGGGCTATTCGCCCCAGCCGGGTCGGGGTTCAATCCCCGGCCGGCGCTGGAATTTTCAGACTTCCGAACACTAGCCTCCACCTCTGCCTTGGCATGTGGCGCATGTCAGGCACCCCCGTGGGGTCCGTGCTTTGGATCCCACGTGGAGCTCACTCCCACACTACAAACTGTACCTAATTATGCTGCTACAAACATTTAAAATTTTAATTCACACACTTTCTTCACCAGACTTCATCTACATATATTTTAAGGTATTTAATATATCTCACTATCAAAAGAAACTGCTTGGTATATTTGTAGGATTACAACTATCAAATAAAACCCTTACAAAAAAAAGATTTTGTTTTCCTTCGTGTACTGAATACTGCTGAGGTAAATACCCAAACATGTGCCATTTTCCTGTAGTTAACAGTCAATATTCGAAAAAAAAAGGTTATCATACTGATTCATATATTACATACTGTATTTCACACGTTCTCAGTGCTGAAAAAGCAGTAAATATTTCAACGTCATAAGAAAATGCCAAATATTACATCAATAGCAAATCACAAGCCAACGCTGTGTTATTTTTAGTATCATGATTGACTATGTGATAAATAAATCCTGTATAATTGCATTTTCAAAAACGAACAAAGGCCTTCTTTTTTCTCAAATTATTCTAGTATCAAAATGGGATGTTTGATGTGACACAGGTCACTAAAGAGATAAACTCTTTTTTTGTATGAAAAACGTTGTTTCTCGTGGTTTTATGTGAGCTGAGTGCTGTATCAAACAGATAACACTTAACGTTAACAAGAGGAATTTCTTGGCGATTTCACTAACACGCCCATATATTTGATATAATATTTCGATTAATAGTTATATGACTACCTCTCTGCCTCTACTTTATGTAAAAGTATCTTTTGGATCAGAAGAGAAATTATATTACTACTTCTACGCGTTAAGTCTGGTTGAATGAAAGAGATTGTAATGGCCTCAGCCAAAGATGCTGAATGTTACCTTCTCTGCAAGGCATTTGCCATCGGTAATGAGTGAAACTGTAAAATAGGAAAAAGAGATGAAAAAAGTCTATTACTGTTGTACTATTATATCACTAGCGTTGCATTGCATAAACTTACTTACAGTTCTCGTTGCTGTTCAATATTCTTTAACTCACTATACCGTGCGATTATTTTGTTAACATTTAATATAACAGTAGCCCTGTTCCGAGCCACAAATCCATTTTTAATGCTTAAAAGAGTGGACAAAACTATTAGTAATACTAAATTACGAAGAGGGAATGATGAATGTAACATTCTGCGTACATTAATGTCGCTCGAGATGTAGTTTGCATTATATGTTAAGAGAACAGAATTATTTTGTAATGTGTGAAATACACAAAAATACGGTAACAGACAAACCGAGCAGTGATGCCGTAGTCTGTTTTGTAATAATAGTGTAAAGGAAGAAATAAACAGCAACTAGACATTTAAGTCACTCAATATTCGCGGCCATTTTGCGGTTCATCACTTCGCTGCTACGTGTCGCTACTAGTACCTCACACACTTCGTTGCCTGTAGTGCAGAGCTTCGCTACCAGAGGGCTCTATCAGCATCGGCGAGGACTCACTCTATCGGCGTTTGCTGCTTCACTGCTCAACATCTATGCTCGCTGATATGCTGCTAAATCTTCAGAATAAACGAAAAAAACAACACCAACACCACATATGGCAAATAGTGATAATTGTGAATACTACCGAACCATCTCTTTCATACGTCCTGGCTGAAAATACAGATCCAAAATATTTGCAGAGGAATGGAACACATTAGAGGAGACGATCTAGAGGAAAATCGAACACACTAGCCGCTAGAGATCGGTTGAAGAAATTCAACCCATATTTATAACATCTATAGATGTAGAAAATAACTTTTCACAGTTTTGACCAAAATATACAGTTTGAATTTAAGATGCAACCAGCAATAAAATACAGTGAGCGGCATGTTATCTAGAGCTCTGCCAAAAATCAGCCAGCAGATGTAAGACTTATAAGGAAGCCGGTAGTTGATAGTTGAGGAGGGAGAGAGAGAGAGAGAGAGAGAGTTTGCATACAGAAAGTTTCACACGTCGTGCGACACACTTATCGCGTTTGTAGAGGGGACCTACCTGGGAATCGATGTCTGGAAACGTCATCCAGCGACGCTACAGAGTAACAAAGTTACAGGCACTGGAGTCTGTAAAATATGTGTACACAGGGAGATCCAATGAAGATGTTAGCAATTTTCTATGATGATGGAGATGGATAAATGTATAAATTTGAGGTTATGTCCCTATAACGGAAAATTGGAAGAGAAGACATTCCTGTTACGTGTGACAGTATGTACCGGTAGTGTTGCAGCTAAGATGTAGGGCAGGAAACTTTCAGAGGTGGTAGTATGGACCGAATGTCCAGTACACATGGGCTGTAAAATGCATACCTTAAGAGCTGTGAGGACTTGTTCATCTTCGCTAGCATAAAACATATCTCCACTGTTGAACAAGTGCTCATAGCGCCTCAGGTATGCATTTTGTATCCCATGTTTACCGGACATTTTTTTCTTACTTTGATCCATACTACCACCTATGAAAGTTAGCAACAACAGTACCAGTACTTGTATTCCGCCGTCAGAGGTATGATAACGATATTCCCTTGTAACTTCCGGAACATGATACATGATCAAATTGATACATAATCACGGCATCACACTCTACTTACATACATTTGCCGGAGCTGGCGCCTGTATTTTGATGCTCTGTAGCCTCGTTAGATGACGTTTGCATGCATGAGTTACTAGGTAAAATTGCAAGCTCTAGAAATGTGAAACACCTTGTATAAAGAAAGCAACATACGAAACGAACGAGATATTTGGGAAATTAATCGAAGATAAGAAAGAAGAAATAGAAATTGTTTCCAAATCGACCTTTCATTTCGCTGCTGCTGATTTGAAATTTCGTGGCATTTATTCGCTCTGAAGAGGATCGTTGAAACGATGGTCGAAATGTCGTTATTTTAGTTGTTTCACTGTTGCATAATGAAATGGCCTAGTACCCAAAATGATTTTCTTAAATTTGTTTGTAGGAATTCTATCGCTTCTCAACGATATTTTCAGAATGATAGTAGTATTTTTTCCTACACCTACCAACTTTAATAGTGCTAGAAATGATGAAAATAGTACCTAATACTTTTTGATATGGAGACAGAGACGGTGCTTGGTTTTAATGATAACAATATACAGGAAAATTCAGCCATGTTTCTGCGAAGTAGCATTACGCCGAAATTCTGAAATACATCCGTATATTTCGAATGTGGTACAACAGCTGTAGGTAGGAGACGAGGTACTGCAGAAGTAAAGCTGTTTAGACGGGGCGTGAGTCGTGTTTGGGTATCTCAGATGGTAGAGCACTTGCCCATGAAAGGCAGAGGTACCGAGTTCGAATCTTGGTCCCGCACAGAGTTTTAATCTGCCACGAAGTTTCATATCGGCGCACACTCCGCTCCAGAGGGAACTAATTCTGGAAACAGCTGTATAGTTACTGGAGAGATACAGGATGTTCCAAAATCACGTTAAAACTTCTAGGGAACTGAGTAATGATATTCTGAAGAGGAGCCCATGTATGGAAAGGTATAACCGTGCTACAGCCGTATGAATACACTTTCGCTAATGTGGTATGCAACAGGGTTATAATCACTGGAGGGGGGGGGGTTACTTACGTCGGATCGTATGATGTCATTTGACAGCTGTCTCCTCTCTGACCTGGTTCGAGTCTCGTTCATGTTTCTGTGAGTGTTAGAGGAACATTGCTGAGTACACTTTTGCCGAATACACCGACACGAGTATTGTGTGGCCAAAGCGCACAGTACTGGGAGAGCTGCTGGTCGCCTTTATCAAGATCGTTTTCCACAACGTCTGACTCCTCCCCACACGCTTTTCGTTACCATTGCACAACGTCTTCGAGTAAGGGTGCCTTCACCGTTTAGCAGGTGCGTCTGAGGTGCCCCGTGGAGACGCAGCGCACGAGAATTGGAAAATATATTTATATGGATATGGTGTCTGTTCTTTCGGACATGTCCGAAAGGACTCTACGAATGTAGTGTGTGGTCATACAAAGGTGAGAAAGTGGGTCTCGCGGGAGGCGTGCGCGAGAGAGTCCCTGTAGTCTCACTATCCTCTGTGCCGTCGGTGGCTCAAATGGACAGATCGACTGCCATGTAAGCAGGAGATCCATGGTTCAAGTTCCGGTCGGGGCACACATTTTCACCTGTATTCGTTGATATATATCAACGCCCGTCAGTAGCTGAAGGAAATAATATCATTCTAATTTCAAATTGGAAAAGGCCCTCCTGTAAAAACAGTGTATCTGAAGACCGATTTCTTTGTTTCTTGATTATTAACGAGTGAAAGTGTAATACAATAGATGTACTAGATCACATTTACACTGAAATGCCAATGAAACTAGTATAATAATGCATATTCAATTTTGAACATTTGGAGCAAAATGGACAGGTTCTGTAAAGAAGGTCGCGATTTTGGCGATGTAATGAACCAACTGAACTGAATTTGGTACCATATCCATCAGGAGGGTATCCACTAACCCTATCAGTCAATGTCAAGCCTAGTAACTGCCAGAGGTGGCCCAACACGTTATCGACTTATCAATTTGTGAAGCTCTTTGTTTTGAATTAATCATCCAGTTTTTCTTCAACTCTAATCATTCATTTGGCCCTACACGTACAGTCATGCTCAAAACTATCCTAACGAACGAATTGAATTTCGCCTGATTCACATGCAACCCACATAACGCAACTGTCTAGCAGGTCCCCTTATCGCTCCTTGGTACAGTCGTTTGACTATTGAAAGTGGTTCCAACAAGTCACCACGAGAAAACACTGTTCTGTATCGCAATAACTCAAGATGTAAAGTAATACCACGATACTACAAATATCACGGAACACCTTATCACAGATAAGACTGCCCTTAAGGCTTGTAGCTCACATTTATTACAATTAATGACATATCTGACATTTTACCACTCTCATTATTACGTCAGATAGGTAATGCACATAGTAAATTCGTCGAAATCATTATATACTCTTCAAAGTAACATACCGTACTTATTAAACACAAAATAAGATTAAAAATTAAAGGTATTCACGAGCAGCTGATTGAGAATATTTATGAACTTCAAATTACACGACGAACCGTCTCGTTCTGCATATGGATGCAAACTCAGGTCATGCAGACTAAGCAAAGATTTCGTGCCTGACGGAAACTAACAGTCACTCGTGATTAGGCATACAGAGAGTGATATACCTCGATTTTAGACAGAGCCAGTTTGCAAATACCAATTTTAAATTACATAGCGCAAGTATTTTTGCCGGACGCGAATTCCTACCCAGCACCTGTTGTCCCTGTTAACGAACGACGAGAGATGTTGAATCTTGGTTCTTAACAAGTAACTTACTTGAATTGCCGTGAGGAAAGGCTTTGTATTGGGCAGGGATTCGAACTCAGAACTTAATCGGATAGATATCGACGCACAATCAACTGTGACATTTCGGATTTTCTCGGCAGTAGCTAGATGTTTTAACTGAAATGATAAGACCAAACATTAATTTTTTTCCTTCCCAAGACTCCAACCCGGCATCTATCGCTGTTATATTCTAGATAAAACGAACGTTAAATATGGGTTTGTTGCACCAGCAGCGACATGTGAGCGTATTTGAACTAGAAATAATATGACGAAGAGTTCAGTGCTCACTGGGAATACAGCTCCACACATCATATCGCTTTTGACTACACACAAAGATACGTCAGCTTCCGAATTTTTGTCCAGCTCGGACTAACATCTTGAACTTACAGTGATCTCGCAAATAGTCCTGTGTCTCACTGGGTGTCAAAAACGTCACATATCGTTAGTGTTGACAACGAATGAAAATACATTAAACATTACAATAATTATCCACCAGCAGATAGGTGTTCTCATGCTAGAGCTTGATAATACATAATGAAATCTATAGTGCCGGGCCAGTATTCGAACCCATTCACGCGCAGTATGTGGAGATGTTGAGGAATCTGCAGTTCTGAACAAACAACAAATTGTAGCCGTGCTGTATTCTCACGAAGGGATCAAATTGAGCGTTAAGTACGGTCTAAGTTGCATTCCCAGATCAGAACCGATTTTATCGACATACAGAAGCTCAGATAAAATATGGACTAAATGTCCTTTGAGCGTTATTTAAGCATCACAAGACTGCACATACATGCAATCGATTTCGAGGTGCAAAGTGTTTATCTTACTTTGGTGACAGGTGGGCATAAGAGATTTCCAAAAACTTTTTATCGTACTGAAATAATCTTTTGTCGGAAAGAAACAAGGTAAGTGTTTTATTCGTATATATTTTGTAGGAAACTGTAATCGTAATGGAAGATTATACACCTTAATGTTTGACAAAACTGCTAGGAGAAAACGCTGCATCCTAACCAAACCCCGCGGTTCCTCTCCATATCCCCGTAAGACACGAGCAGGGGATTCTCCACGCATACCGCTACATAGCTGTTCCTAGCATACCTGAGATTTGGCAACATCGTCACAAACATTAGGCAACACTGTGACAGTGCAATCACTTCCGCCTATGGTACTGAATTGGCTCACTAAATTTACTTGATAGTACCTTTCCATTTGAATGGCTCATGCTGTATAATCCTTACGTAAACTAAGATACTGAGGCAGAAAATTCAATTTTTTGGCTAAAGAAATGCTATTCTCCACATAAGTGGCAACTTTTATTATTTTTCACGATGCGTTATGAGGCTGAGCGACCAATACCATGATGAGAGTGGTGTAAAGGTAGCAGTGTGTCTGTAACCCGGTGGTGCCGCCCATGTCTCGTGTCAGAACGGCTCAATCAGTCGTCAGTTCCAACTGAGGTAGGGACCATCGTGTGCGAGCTTTTTTTTTATGGAGCTGCGAATTTCCAGAAAAAATTCTGTATCGAAATCGGAAGAAAACCTTTACACATCAAATCTTCTTGGTAGCTCGACTCAGTAAGTTGTGTTAATCGTCATAGATCATGGCGTTCTGACTGCCAAGCTGCTTCGCAATACCAGCGTCTCTGAAGAAATTCGAATCGACCATCAACGATACGAATTTCAGTATTGTTCTTCACTTAACTCACATTCCAGGGTGATAAGTATGAAGGAAATGAGCCTCTTGATTACTCTATGCTAAACTTTCCTGCAGACATGTGCTGACAGTGTCTCTAGCAACTTACTTTTTCTCTGGGTAGCTTCAAATATGGGCAATTTTTTCGCCTTAAATCCAATTGAATATTCTAAATATCATTTGTGAACAGCGTTCACTTCTCCATTAATTAATTTATGGACCTCAAAACAAGCAGTTTGCCTTAGTAGCTATAGAGCAGGTTCTCATAGGTATTGACGCAATCTTTTGCATCCATTTACCATAGAAAATCAAAGAAAGAAACCAAACACATTACATTGCATTTACTCCCTGTACATTGAGTAATACATATGAATCCACGACAATAATAAATTATTTGAAGAATCTCTTGTGCAAGGAAAAGAACAGAATGTGACGTTTTAATTATAGCGCACTGGATCTGAAACAATGAAATTAATTTTGTGTCACATTGATGTACTGCATTCTAATGTAATAAAGTAATCATCAAATAAAAACGGTTTTGTGCCTCCTTTGCTATCAGGAGTGAAACACAAATCGTAGACAGATTTTATGGGTCACTACTCAACAACATTAAAGCATTGTACATGGTTGAGAGTGTGGAGTGGAGCAGATGTTGTCGGCAGAAGGCAGCGCAGTGCCTCAGCCCCCGCCGGTAGGCAGAAAACGGTGTTCAGAGGCAGATGCTAGGTAAAGAAATCTTTCGCTAAAACATTGTTGAACCAAACTATTATTACCAGTGTGACACAAAGCGAAATATATTGTAGATTCGCTTGAATTACACGCATAGCTTCAGCACCGAGACGAAAGGGGCGATAAAAATTTTGTCGTTGTCTGCTTCCGGTCGCCAGATTTCATATTAGCTAGTCTCGCGTTTTACCTCAAGACTACAGCCTTAGTCAAGAATAATGTACTAAGACTGAACTCAAGACTTCCTCTGGGAAGTGCCGCAGTCTACAATGTTGCTGATCGAGCATACTGCCGGACACAGGATCCTGAGAGGAGCACGACTGTGTTGTCCACCTTATGTGGACGGCTCGGCGGTCAATGTTTTGCTCTAAGGCTGTATCTACAACACATATTGCACCCTGAACACCTAGAAGAATTAAGAAAACAAAAGTAGTTTATGAGAGCAACGTTAACTATGGCGTTAGAAGTATTCATAGTGTTGTGTTCGTGTGTGCAAACGCCTTCCAATGCCCACTCAAGGAGGACAAGGATGCAAAGTCTAGCTTCAGTATAATAAATTCGCTACAGTCTGCGGATGAACTCACACTTAGGTTGATAATTAATTTGAATATTTAGCAATACTATACTCATTGGTGTTAAACTCGTTATTAACCAATGATTCCCACAGCTACAGGGACACTACTTGTGATACTTAGGCAGTGCTATCAGACGAAAAGATCAACCTGACACAAACTGTGGGAAGTTTGTTTTACAAACTTCGTACCAGGATAATGAGCTTTTACGTATTTGGGATGTCTGTGAACGTTGCTGCTTGAGACGATTTAAGACGAAAGTAAATTCCTTCAGCAACGACAATGTTTGAAGAAATCGTCTTAACGGGACTAAATCGTGGTTTGTAAATCGTTTACCGGCCGTACTCTGCCGCATTTCTCTGATTGGAAGGCAAATAGCTTACGGAAAAATGTCACAGAAGGAAAAGGGAGAAAGAAATGTCTCCCACTGGAAGGTCATGTTGTCTTATTTAAATGATTACAAAATCAGGTAAAACGACCAGTCAGATTGTCAGTATAAGAACATTACTGTTGTCAGTATGATGTAGCACTGCCCAGAGCCTGTAACGATAAAGGGCCCGTTTAGGTCAGTCATATTGTATACAGAAGTGGGAGAGAGAGCACCGCTAAATTCTACAATCCGAATGCATTGCAGACACACAGAAATTACTGTTACAGTGTACTAATGGAGCCCAATTAATGAGTGAACTGCATATTTTCCGGTGAGAGAGAGCACTGGCAAATAGTCTTCGGTATATTAGTTTAATTAATCTGGTGTCACTCTGAGCCAGAATTTATGGCCAGCAGCTGAGTGCAAGGTCAGTGGGCCGGATCCGAGTTTTGCAAGTGCGAAATACTTTCCTACATTATAGAAGCGAATATTAAACTGGAACTAATATTCCAAAAATTTTGAACTTGGATAGCTTAGAATGAATATCTTTTTCTTTATTGCAAAGGAAAACAATTGATTTTCTAAAACATTCTCTGTCATACACAACTTGAAACAGGTCACGTCGACCAAATCTTATGGAAAAATTGAGAGCGACGTATATCGGCAGGCAGTAAGATCTCTTGGCTTTTGGTTCGGCAGTACTCGACAGCCATTTCTAGGCGCAAGTAATAGAAGAAAGGCAGAGCGTTTTTGTTATCAAGTAACGTCTTCATCGATTACTTTAGTTTTAATGTAATCTATGAGTAATTGCTGGTGTTTGATTTTAACATGGAAAGAATTCTGTTGACAGTGAAAAAACCTCTTCTTGGGAAACTACTTGTATAGTGACCAAAAGGAACGAACTGATATTCAAGTACAGTGTTCCAGCAGCGGCATGAAGAAAATGATAGTAATAATGACGGTAATAATCCAATTATCCGGTAACTTCACACTTCCCAGTGGATCTTCACGAACTAAGAAAATTTCTGAATTTGTGAACATTTCAAAATAGCTTCACATCGAGCCTATGATGCCTACAAGGGTGTTTACATCCTGCTGACATGAGAATAACATAATCTCCGCGTCAGAAGCTTGTTTCTACTTAACCATTTAATAGTCTCGCGTTTTATCCACCGTGACTACTTTTGTAAGCTCAGCACATCATCCGTTGCAGCTCACTCCTGGGGCTGGGAAATGTGGGCACAATGGTCTGGTGGAACTATCACAGGAGCAATGCGTGGGTCAGACATTTACTTTTAAGAAGCACAAACAGATTTACTTTGCCTCTGGTAACCTCAAGAGAAAGACGTTATAATCCAGATTTCGCAATACAAATCACGTTCCATCATTACAAACTGGGCAGAGCCAGGTTACGTTGGGAAACGACATAGCGGAAGTCATCGTAAACAGAAATACAGTCGCCAGTAAACTTACTTACATTAGAAAATTTTATTTTATTTTATGAAGCGATAGCCATTTAAAGGATGGGGCTCTTATTTTACTTGTAACTGATTGAACTAGAGACGTTGAAAAATTTGGTGCTGGACTGTGATTCGAATTCGTTTCTCCTCTTTCGAGGATCTGAATCACTCGGAACATTATAGTTCAACCATTTCGTTCCTTTTCGCAAGACTGCAACCTTCTCTAGGTCTCCTCCAAAGGTAAGTATGTGGGTCCGCATCCTGATCCAATACAAAAACATTCATAGTTTCAGTTCAAGCCCTATAACGTGCACACCGTCCCGCTAGTGAAAACCAACGTGCGCTTTTAATGTATATTCATGTTGTAACATTACAGGACATATTGGGACATATTGAAGTATTCGATACTGTAGACTTTTAGGGGATGTCGATACAGATATGCAAAATGTAAAGGGAAACTTTGGTGATGTTTAAATATTGTACTGTGTCAATATTAGGACATTTTGCACAGAAAGAACAAAAATAGAATTAATATAAGTATAACACACGCGAGACAGATCCTATTTTCATTCAATTTTGTAATTATATTTCATTTTGTAAAAGAAAGACTCACTGTTTGCTGTAGCTCTGATTAATTGTATAAATTATCAGTTTTGAGCTAAATTATTTCGTATAATATGGACAAAATACTTTTAAAAAACTCACCAGCTAAAGAGAAAGTCTGTAAATGAACGTTTAATGCACACTTCTGGAATTTTCTATGGAGAAATTCTATATTATCATCCCAAAAATACGAAAACTTGTGAAAACTGTTTCATAACCTAATTTCGAAAGACGATTTGTATCAAGAAATATTGCTAAAAAGATTTATTTACGTTTTGAAACAGGATTTAAATCATTTTACATATAAATAATTGTTCTAAATCACCCAAGAAATATCCAGAATCAAATGTCAAGATATTTCTGGAAACGTCGGTGCAAGTCTGGTGAAGGTTATCCGAAGGCTGGTAGAAAAATGTTATAAACTCTATTTTGAAATTATGCTTGTAAGAATTTATATGTGCTCATCCTTTTACTTGCTTTAATCTGTGCTAAAGTTCTGTAATGTCTGATTTGGTTTTAAGTCGTGAATTGCTATCGTATTGTGAACAAAGCATTGTCAAAGACTCTCATTGTTTGGAAGGATATTAGTACACCTAGGAGTTGTCAGTGGGCAGTTCGGATGTGCAGTGCGGTTGGCTGGGAGAATCTGTTGTTGAGTCTGTCAGTTCTGTTTGTAAATAAACGTCTATAATGAAGAATTACTTGTTGTCGTCAATATGAACTCAAGACCTTTTGCACGAAGCAGACACCTCCTAATGCATAGATCATGAAAACGATATTTCGTAATGATGTGTAACATGTCATTTTAATGAAAGGTTTCTTTACATACCATGATTCAATTTCTTTACAACAATTTCTTACTCTCTCTCATTCTTTTTGATCTCTCTCTCTCTCTCTCTCTCTCTCTCTCTCTCTCTCTCTCTTTCTCTCTCTCTCTCTCTCTCTCTCTCTATCATACACACACACACATTCTTTTTTTCTTTATTTGTTTGTTTTGCTCGACTATCGGCGAGGCATCAAAACGTCTCTGAATGAGCTTCTTACTTTTTAGTACACTTACGAAATAAATATAAAAACAACTGTGAGAGTTACTGATATATGATGCTTAGTTTTCAGTCAGTTCGGAGTATTGTTAGTAACCACGCTCCAGTCCCTAAACCTAGTTACAGAAATGCGAATCAGACGCATTACGTATTCCAGGCCGTAGTAGCCGCGACTTGGAGACACCAGCTATGGTCACTTCCCAGCCCGCTGTACGATCACATCGGGTCGTCGTCTTTCTGCTGGTACTGTAACTGAGATTTGACAACAAGGCAACGTATGTTTGGGAACTCTGTGATCGACCAGTTCCTTCCTGGTGTGCACGAAATTTATCCTCAAGGTTCACTTGATTTTACCTGTCATTTCCATTGAATAATCTGATTTATTATCGTTTTAGGTGTAACAAAAAATTATAAATTTACGGTTTTCAGCCCAGGAAAGTCGTTGCACGTGGAAATCGCAACTAATCTCGTCCTTTAAATAGCGGTTTACGAGTGCTAGACATTATCGATCTCGTAAGAGTGAGCTAAGACACGTATTTCTACCCCAGCTCTATGGTAATGCGCTGACCTGAGAAAAAGCATCTGTTATGGTTCGCACTTCCAGTCTCACTAACTGTAACGTTTTTATCCCTTCTGTGAAAGAGCTACAAGCAGTCAGATAAAACATCGATAAGGAAATCGCAAAAAAATACTTTCGGCTCATAGTGCAATGGTGAAAACTTACAATGCTGCACAACAGGTAACTCCTCTTCCCGCCGATGACAAGCAAATTTTGGGTTTCTAGGAATACAAAACTTTACTTACGAAATGCGACATTTGCACTGCACGACGTTTTCAACAAAGAGATGGCGCAATACAGTAGACCAAGTGGAAAGAAACACTTCCTATTTAAATTTGCGCATCCTAGACTGTTGGCTGTTCTGTGTAGGTGGCAGGTACGTGATTTTATTTCGGTGATTACAAAATAAAGTCGAATGTATGCACTGGGTAGTCGAGGCAGCTAGTTCATTGTGATTCGGCCAACCAAGTAAATGAATTTACTGAACCTGCTGCAAATTACTACAGGAAGCCTGTGTGTCAGAATTCTCATCCAGTGTGGTGCAACGGCGTTACGATAGAAAAATGAGCCACATACTTATGATATGCTTGTATATCTATAGACTTGGTTCGATTCCAACTTCTGTCAATGATTTTAGATAAGGTGAGACAGATTCCATTCTCTTCTGGCTACACCAAGTGAAGAAGATATAATGACATTGTGGTCTGAAATTAACATGAAAAATGATATTCCTTTTCTACAAAGTAGACGTTAGGATGAATCACAATAAAGACTGGGGCGGCGACACGTAGAAACCTTTCTTATACTTATTATTTATTTCTAGTGACGAAACAAACGCTATGTAGGCTCACAGGACATTTAGTCCATATTTTATCTGAGCTTCTGTATGTCGATAAAATCGGTTCTGAACTGGGAATGCAACTTAGACCGTACTTAAGGCTGAATTTGATCCCTTCGTGAGAATACAGCACGGCTACAATTTGTTGTTTGTTCAGAACTGCAGATTCCTCAACATCTCCACATACTGCGCGTGAATGGGTTCGAATCCTGGCCTGGCACTATAGATTTCATTATGTATTATCAAGCTCTAGCATGAGAACACCTATCTGCTGGTGGATAATTATTTTAATGTTTAATGTATTTTCATTCCTTGTCAACACTAACGATATGTGACGTTTTGACACCCAGTGAGAGACAGAACTATTTGCGAGATCACTGTAAGTTCAAGATGTTAGTCCGAGCTGGACAAAAATTCGGAAGCTGACGCATCTTTGTGTGTAGTCAAAAGCGATATGATGTGTGGAGCTGTATTCCCAGTGAGCACTGAACTCTTCGTCATATTATTTCTAGTTCAAACACGCTCACATGTCGCTGCTGGTGCAACAAACCCATATTTAACGTTCGTTTTCTGTAGAATATAACAGCGATTTGTGCCAGGTTGGAGTCTTGGGAAGGAAAAAAAAATAATGTTTCGTCTCGTCATTTCAGTTAAAACATCTAGCTACTGCCGAGAAAATCCGAAATGTCACAGTTGATTGTGCGTCGATATCTATCCGATTAAGTTCTGAGTTCGAATCCCTGCCAAATACAAAGCCTTACCTCACGGCAATTCAAGTAAGTTACTTGTTAGGAACCAAGATTCAACATCTCTCATCGTTCGTTAACAGGGACAACAGGTGAGGGGTAGGAATTCGCGTCCGGCAAAAATGCTTGCGCTATGAAATTTGAAGTTGGAATTTGCAAACTGGCTCTGTCTAAAATCGAGGTATATCACTCTCTATATGCCTAATCACGAGTGACTGTTAGTATCCGTCAGGCACGAAATCATTGCTTAGTCTGCATGACCTGAGTTTGCACCCATATGCAGAACGAGACGGTTCGTCGTGTCATTTGAAGTTCATAAATATTCTCAATTAGCTGCTCGTGAATACCTTTAATTTTTAATCTTATTTTGTGTTTAATTAGTACGGTATGTTACTTTGAAGAGTAAATGAAGAATACGACAAATTTACTACGTGCATTACCTATCTGACGTAATAATGAGAGTGGTAAAATGTCAGATATGTCATTTATTGTAATAAATGTGAGCTACAAGCCTTAAGGGCAGTCTTATCTGTGATAAGGTGTTCCGTGATATTTGTAGTATCGTGGTATTACTTTACATTTTGAGTTATTGCGATACAGAACAGTTTTTTCTCGTGGTGACTTGTTGGAACCACTTTCAATAGTCAAACGACTGTACCAAGGAGCGATAAGGAGACCTGCTAGACAGTTGCGCTATGTGGGTTGCATGTGAATCAGGCGAAATTCAATTCAGGTCGTTCGGATACTATTGGGCATGAATAGACATCACGTGTATCGATTTCCATCGCGCTGGGGTAAGTCCTTCGGGATACGTTTATTCTCCTTAGTGTGTAAATATATTTGGAGCATGTCATTCAAAAACGTTTGAAATGACATAGACGGGAGCGGGTTGTTGTTAGGAGAGCAGAATGTATTAGACTCGCGGATCATGTGGTGTTATTGACAGAGAGCGAAAGAAGTATGACTGAAATGTTAAAAGAATTGAACAAGAGTCGTGAGTAAATTGGAATGAGAAATAATAAGAAAAACGCAAAATGTCCGGTGATAGGTGCAAGAAAATCAAGAACAACTATAATGTTAGGCAGGAAGACACACAACAATTTAGTATTTTTAGATAACTGCGACGTGCTATTATGGACGACATTGGAAGTAATAAGGAGGTGAAAATACGTATAGCAATTGCCAACGAGACGTTTCATAACAGGAGGCTTTTATGTGGGTGCGTTGATAGGTGATAAAATAGGCAAGCACAGTGAGAAATGAGGTGGTGTTGAGTGGGAGAACAGAGAGAAATTTTAAAGGTAGCAGGATGAGCAAACACAATTGGCATGGACACTGAATGAGAAGAGATTGTTTATTGATGGTATGGAGGAAATGGTGAATGCAATAAGAAGAAGAAGAAGAAGAAGAAGAAGAAGAAGAAGAAGAAGACTCAGAACATACCAGGTGGTGGACAGCGTAAGAACAGAAAATAGTTGTGAGAAAATAAGAGGGTAACAAATGATGGGACTGCATGGAGAGCTACATGTGAAGACCTGCCCTAGGGCAGAACACTCATGGTGGTGGTGTTGATGAAGAGGAGACTTATGTAGGATATTTTGCAAAACGCCCATTTTCTTGTAATCCAAATTTAAACAAAACATAGGCAGCTTATAATTTGTAGTCTATAAACGACCGTGAATTGCGTGACAGATGGAACTTGCCAGTATACCAGTTATTAGGACTTATTCCCACTCCACTGACGTATGGAGCGTGCGTACTGTGGCTGCTTAAAAGCCTCTGTGCGTGCTGTGCTTAGTCTCTTCTTGTCATCACGCTTCCTACAGTTACAATACGTAGGCGGTTTCAGTATATTCCATTCCTACATTCATCATGTAACGTCAGTTCTAGAAACTTTCTAATTAGGTCTCCTCGCGATACTTTGCTCTTCCACGGAATAGTCTGTGTCTACCATGAACTGTCCGTTAGTCAGTAAGTGGAATAACTGGTTTTCCGACACATGTCGCCATGTAACTGTCGCTCTGTCTCCACGTCAGAGAGACGGAAATTCTGTGTGCCACATTTGAAGATGAGTCTGTAAAGGTTACAAAACTAGTTAATGGAATTACAAATAGTTCAAAAAGTGAGTTTTTGCAGTTTTCCGTATTTAAATTCAATGCACTAGTCACAGGCTCTCGGCGATCCTTAGGGGATATGCTTCATCGGTTGGGAGCGTGATGTGTCCCTCCGAGATTAATTTCACCTGGGCTTTAAGCGACTCACCGGTCAGCATTTACAGAGCTGCCAACTACATCTCACACCGGGAATATTACCAGGATTAGTTTGCATCGCAGCCTACGGAAGAGAACGCAAATCGAACGAGCATTCACAGTCATTCCCTCCATTGACTACCATTCGCCTATATTCAACAGTTAAGGATTCCTCCGGAAATATTCCAAGTAGACTTACTCTGGATATTGTACGTTTGTTTCCAAGCGCCTGCCTGTTCAATTTGAGCAGAAACTGTGTGACATTCTCCAACGGGTCAAAAAACCTGTGACCATTCGTGCCGCCCTTCTCTGTATACATTCAGTTTCGCCTGGCAGTTGTATCTGATTAGGATCCAAGAATCTCGACCAATATTGGGGGATAAGTCGCAAGCGTGATTTGTAAGCAATTTCTTTTGTACACTGATTGTATTTTCCTAGAATTCTACCAACGAATTGCAGCCAGCCACCGTATTTCCCTAAGACTGCGACTATGTGACGGTTCCATTTCAAATCTCTAGAAATTTTTACACCCAGGTATTCATGTGGGTTGAGCGATTGCGAATTTGACTCGCTGCACTATACTCGTAGGATAAGGTTATATCGTTTTGTGAACCGAACAATTCTACATTTCGGGAACATTTAAACTAAGTTGTCATGCTTTGCACTACACTGAAATCTTATGAGGGCGTGGCTTCTTTCAAACAGAACTTTATTACAGGCAACTGCATCATTTACGGAAACACTGAAGTTCCAAATAGACCGCGTAAGCACCCCCCCTTCTCCCCTCCAAATTGCTGTCTGAAAACTGGAAGTCCCATATGTAAACCACCTTCAGAAGTTCGTTCACTTTCCGTATCAGTTAATGTGTTAAAAACTTGACCTGAAGAAACATGACCCTTTGCAGTTGAAGACGCTCTGTTGTAAGAGAAGCTAGTTTTTTGACAAGTCTCAATATTTATGTACTGAACTAGGTGTTGTACAATTCTATAATTTTCAGGTACATTCGGCGACGTATGTGGATACTGTCTGACAAATGTGTTGCGAATAAAGTGAGTAGTAAAGAAGTAATAAAGTGAAACATCAAGCCTGATGCTGACACCTTACTACACGAACAGCGAAAACGTAGAAGTGATAAAAGTCTTTTTCCTTTCATCATTCTGCCAGGGATGTCAGAGGGAAAAAAAGTTTCGAAATTATGTGTGAAGTTTGTTGGAAGTCGCCACGTGCTGCCTTTCACAAATGCTCGGTGAATATAGTCTCGATAATTTGCGCGCCATGAAATTATGCTGCCTTAGACGAGTACGCAGTTTTTAACTTTTAACGCCCGACTTATTGCGTAAACCTATGCCTTTAAATGAAGGACGGAAGGAGGATTGCATTTAATGTGCTATCGATGTTGAGGTCATTAGAAACGGAGCAGGAGTTGGCACTGCGTCAGGGAAGGGTAAAAGTAGTCCGCCGTTCCCTTTCAAAGGAACCATCCCAGCATTTGCTTGGAGCGATTCAGAAAAGTTACGGAATACGTATCAGGATGGCCGGATGCGGACTTAAACGTCATCCTCCCGAATGCGAGTCTAGTGTACTAGTTGACAGCTCGTCGTGTAGCAAGCGTTGCTGGTGATGGGATTCCGGGTTCGATTCACGGCTGGGTTGCTTTCTCCGCCCGGGAAGTAGGTGTCTGTGGTGTCATCATTTCTTCATCATTCGTGATGGTGGCGAAACTGGACTGTGTAAAGGTTGGGGCTTTGTACAGGCGCTGATAACCGTGCAGTTGAGCGCCCCACAAACCAAACAACATCATCATCATCATCATCATCATCATCATCATCATCATCATACCATGTACTAACCACTGCGGCAGCTCGCTTGGTATACATTTAAATGAGCAGATTAAGTCAGCATTTTTAGTATTTACATTGACTTCGTTCTTCATAAATGAAAGCAGGAACTACGACAAGACCAAGGAATTGGGATAACGAATGAGAAATACCTGATTGTGTTTCTGTTTGTAGATGACATGATTCAAGTTCACGAAATGACCTCCAAAGATCTATATACCACCTGAACGAAATATGCAATGAATACAACTTTAAAATTTCTAGTAATAAAACGAAAATAAGTGCACTCCGAGGAAAATACTCAGTCAGTTTAAAACTAGTTTTGGATAATCCTGCTTTAGAACTGGTCTCTTAATCTTTCATTTAGGCTACGCTGTAAGATCTGATTTTTACTCTGATACTTAAAATAAATTACACAAATTCTAAGCTGTCTGTGACACTATTATCTGAACATTGGGCAATAAAGTACAAAAAGGTTGTCCCGAAATTCTATAACGTGGTCGCGGTTCCTGTATTATGCTATGAAAGCGAAAACATGGTTAAAAAAAACGAAAAATAAATCACACGGCAGAGATGAGGTTCCTAAGAAATTCGAAGAGCTGCACAACAAGAAATGATTAGGAATGAAGATACTAGAGAAAAATTAAGTATTTTCAACAGAAACTAAAAAATTCAAAAATATCGTGAAGACTGGTGAGAATGCTACGTCCCAGACTTCCCCAAAATATTCTGAACTACAAGCGGAATGGAAGACGTGATATTCAAAGGCCTCGGACATGGGAGCAATTTCGTTTGAGAGACTATCCCGCGCGGCGACTACTGAAGTACTTATACATTATAGAATTCTTAAGTTGTACAAGCAAAATAAGTAAGTTTTAATGTAGTTTACGTTCACTAATGCAAAAAAAATTTTCTTGCTTTTTAAAGTGGGCTATGTTCTTTCTCAGGGTTCAAACTGTCTCCATGCCAAATTTGAACAATATATGTTAAGCGGTTTGCACTCGAAAACGAAACAGACTGTGTTACAAAGTAGAAAAGCAACTGAGAGAAAGAAGCGGCGTCGGTTTCTGCAGAAGGCGGCCATCATTTTGTAGGACAATGTTCGGGCACGCTCGGTTCAAGTCGTGACTGATTTGATCGGTATATGGGGATGGGGAGCGCCGCATCACGCACCACGCCTAAAGGATTTCTTGCTAACCATCTCTTCCGACTCCATTAATGAATTAACCCTCTTGTCTGCCCCACTTCTGTTGAAGGTTACACATCAGACAAATACCTTGTTGTTGTTGTTGTTGTTGTTGTTGTTGTTGCTCTTGTCTTCAGTCCACAGACTGGTTTGATGCAGCTCTCCATGCTACTGTATCGTGTGGAAGCTTCATCTCCCAGTACCCATTGCAAACCTATATCCTTGTGAATCTGCTTAGTGTATTCATCTCCTGGTCTCCCACCTCGATTTTTACCCTCCACGCTGCCCTCCAATATTAAATTGGTGATCCCTTAATGCCTCAGAACGTGTCCTACCATCCGACCCCATCTTCTAGTCAAGTTTTGCCACAAAGTTCTCTTCTCCAGTATCCTATTCAATACCTCCACATTAGTTATGTAATCTACCCACTTAATGTTCAGCATTCTTCCGTAGCACCACATTTCGAAAGCTTCTATTCTATTCTTGTTCAAACTATATATTGTCCATTATTCACTTCCATACGTGGCTACACTCCATACAAATACTCGGAGAAAGGACTTCCTGATACCTAAAGCTATACTCGATGTTAACAAATTTTTCTTCTTTAGAAACACTTTTCTTACCATTGACAGTCGACATTTTATATCCTCTCTACTTCGACCGTCATCAGTTATTTTGCTCCCTAAATAGCGAAACTCCTTTACTACTTTAAATGTCTCATTTCCTAATCTAATTCCCTCAGCATCACCCACCTTAATTCGACTACATTCCATTATCCTCGTTTTGCTTTTATTGATGCTGATCTTATATCATCCTTTCAGGACACTTCATTCTGTTCAGCTGCTCTTCTAGGTTCTTTGCTGTCTCTGAATTAGAACGTCATCGGCAAACCTCAAGGTTTTAGTTTCTTATCCATGGATTTTAATTTCTACTCAGAATTTTTCTTTTGTATCCTTTACTACTTGCTCAATAAACAGATTGAATAACATTGGGGATAGTCTACAACCCTGTCTCATTCCCTTCCCAACCACTGCTTCCGTTTCATATCCCTCGACTCTTATAACTACCACCTGCTTTCTGTACAAATTGTAAATTGCCTTTCGCTCCCTGTAATTTACCCCTGCCACCTTCAGAATTTGAAAGAGAGTATTCCAGTCAACATTGTCAAAGGATTTCTCTAAGTCTACAAATGTTAGAAACGTAGGTTTGCCTTTTCTTAATCTACTTTATAAGGTAAGTCGTAGGGTCAGTATTGCCTCACATGTCCCAGTATTTCCACGGAATCCAAACTGGTCTTCCCTGAGGTCGGCTTCTACCATTTTTTCCATTCGTCTGTAAAGAATTTGCGTTAGTATTTTGCAGCTGTGACTTATTAAACTGATAGTTAGCTAATTTTCACACCTGTCAACACCTGATTTCTTTGAAATTGGAATTATTTCATTCTTCTTGAAGTCTGACGGTATTTCGGCTGTCTCATGCATCTTGCTCATCAGACGGTCACGTTCTGTCAGAGCTGGGTCTCCCAAGCCTGTCAGTAGTTCTAATGGAATGTTGCCTACTCCCGGAACCTTATTTCCACTAAGGTCTTTCAGTGCCCTGTCAAACTCTTCACGCAGTATGTCATCTCCCATTTCATCTTCATCTACATCCTCTTCCGTTTCCATTATATTGTCCTCAAGTACATTGCCCTTGTACAGATCCTCTATATACACCTTCCACCTTTCTGCAATATCTTCTTTGCTGATAACAGGGTTTCCATCTGAGCTCTTGATATGCATACAAGTGAATCTCCTTTCTCTAAAAGTCTCTTTAGTTTTTCTTTAGGCACTATCTATCATGCCCCTAGTGATAAGCGCATCTATATCCTTACGTTTGTCCTCTAGATATCCCTGCTTAGCCATTTTGCACTTCCTGTCGATCTCATTTTTGAGACGTTTGTATTTCTTTTTGTCGGGTTAATTTACTGCATTTTTGTATTTTCTCCTTTCATAAATTAAATTCAATATATCTTCTGTTACCCTCTTTCTTTGCGCATGTCAAGTTCCGTAGGCCCAAATTGAGGAGCAAATCTTCTAGGTCATGGAACGTGTCAGTATCTACATCTACATCCGTACTCCGCAAGCCACCTGACGGTGTATGGCGGAGGGTACCCTGAGTACCTCTATCGGTTCTCCCTTCTATTCCAGTCTCGTATTGTACGTGGAAAGAAGGATTCTCGGTATGCTTCTGTGTGGGCTCTAATCTCTCTAATTTTATCCTCGTGGTCTCTTCGCGAAATATAAGTAGGAGGGAGCAATACACTGTTTGACTCTTCGGTGAAGGTATGTTCTCGAAACTTCAACAAAAGCCCATACAGAGCTACGGAGCGTCTCTCCTGCAGAGTCTTCCACTGGAGGTTATCTATCATCTCCGTAACGCTTTCGCGATTACTAAATGATCCTGCAACGAAGCGCGCTGCTCTTTGTTGGATCTTCTCTATCTCTTCTATCAACCCTATCTGGTGCGGATCCCACACTGCTGAGCAGTATTCAAGCAGTGGGCGAACAAGCGTACTGTAACCTACTTCCTTCGTTGTCGGATTGCATTTCCTTAGGATTCTTCCAATGAATCTCAGTCTGGCATCTGCTTTACCAACGATCAACTTTATAAGATCATTCCATTTTAAATCACTCCTAACGCGTACTCCCAGATAATTTATGGATTTAACTGCTTCCATTTGCTGACCTGCTATTTTGTAGCTAAATGATAAGGACCTATCAGTCTATGTATTCGCATCCCATTACACTTGTCTACATTGAGATTCTATTGCCATTCCGTGCACCATGCGTCAATTCGCTGCAGATCCTCCTGCATTTCAGTACAATTTTCCATTGTTGCAACCTCTCGATACACCACAGCATCATCTGCAAAAAGCCTCAGAGACTTTCCGATGTCACCCACCAGGTCATTTATGAATATTGTGAATAGCAACGGTCCTATGACACTCCCTTGCGGCACACCTGAAATCACTCTTACTTCGGAAGACTTCTCTCCATTGAGAATGACATGCTGCGTTCTGTTATCTAGGAACTCCTCGATCCAAGCACACAACTGATCTGATAGTCCGTATGCTCTTACTTTGATCATTAAACGACTGTGGGGAACTGTGTCAAACGCCTTGCGGAAGTCAAGAAACACGGCTTCTACCTGTGAACCCGTGTCTAAGGCCCTCTGAGTCTCGTGGACGAATAGCGCGAGCTGGGTTTCACACGGCCGTCTTTTTCGAAACCCATGCTGATTCCTACAGAGTAGATTTCTAGTCTCCAGAAAAGTCATTATACTCGAACATAATACGTGTTCCAAAACTCTACAACTGATTGACGTTAGAGATATAGGTCTATAGTTCTGCACATCTGTTCGACGTCCCTTCTTGAAAACGGGGATGACCTGTGCCCTTTTCCAATCCTTTGGAACGCTTCGCTCTTCTAGAGACCTACGGTACACCGCTGCAAGAAGGGGGGCAAGTTCCTTCGCGTACTCTGTGTAAAATCGAACTGGTATCCCATCAGTACCAGAGGCCTTTCCTCTATTGAGCGATTTTAATTGTTTCTCTATCCCTCTGTCGTCTATTTCGATATCTACCATTTTGTCAACTGTGCGACTTCAAGAGAAGGAAGCACAGTGCAGTCTTACTCTGTGAAACAGCTTTGGAAGAAGACATTTAGTATTTCGGCCTTTAGTCTGTCATACTCTGTTTCAGTACCATTTTGGTCACAGAGTGTCTGGACATTTTGTTTTGATCCACCTACCGCTTTGACATAGGACCAAAATTTCTTACGATTTTCTGCCAAGTCAGTACATAGAACTTTACTTTCGAATTCATTGAAAGCCTCTCGCATAGACCACCTCACACTACATTTCGCTTCGCGTAATTTTTGTTTGTCTGCAAGGCTTTGGTTATGTTTATGTTGGCTGTGAAGTTCCCTTTGCTTCCGCAGCAGTTTTCTAACTCGGTTGTTGTACCACGGTGGCTCTTTTCCATTTCTTACGATCTTGCTTGGCACATACTCATCTAACGCATATTGTACGATGGTTTTGAAATTTGTCCACTGATTCTCAACACTATCTGTACTTGAGACATAACTTTTGTGTTGAGCCGTCAGGTACTCTGTAATCTGCTTTTTGTCACTTTTGCTAAACAGAAAAATCTTATTACCTCTATTAATATTTCTATTTACGGCTGAAATCGTAGATGCAGTAACCGCTTTATGATCGCTGATTCCCTGTTCTGCATTAACTGATTCTAATAGTTCGGGTCTGTTTGTCACCAGAAGGTCTAATATATTATCGCCACGAGTCGGTTCTCTGTTTAACTGCTCAAGGTAGTTTTCAGATAAAGCACTTAAAAATATTTCACTGGATTCTTTGTCCCTGCCACCCGTTATGAACGTTTGAGTCTCCCAGTCTATATCCAGCAAATTAAAATCTCCACCCAGAACTATAACATGGTGGGGAAATCTACTCGAAATATTTTCCAAATTATTCTTCTGGTGCAGAGCCACAACCGCTGCTGAGCCTGGGGGCCTATAGAGACATCCAATTACCATGTCTGAGCCTGCTTTAACCGTGACCTTCACCCAAATCATTTCACAATTAGAATCTCCGTCAATTTCCTTCGATACTATTGCACTTATTATCGCTATAAACACGCCTCCCCCTTTACTGTCCAGCCTTTGTCTGCGAACTATATGGGCGTTGTGACCGTTTATTAATGAGAGCAGTTCTGGGACCTTTCTATAGACGCTCCTGCAGTTTACTATTAGCACATTAATATTGTTATTCCCTGTTGCATTTTGCCTACTCCTGCCTTGCCGCGTCTCAGGAGGCGTCTTGTCGGGTCTAGGGAGGGAATTCTCTAACCTAAAAAAAAAAAAAAACCATGTGCACTTCACACGTACTCCGCTACCCTCGTAGCCGCTTCCGGCGTGTAGTGCACGACTGACATATTCAGGGGACCCTACATTTCTCCACCCCATTGCGGAGGTCGAGAAATTTGCACCCCAGCTCTCCGCAGAATCGTCTGAGCCTCTGGTTTAAGCCTTCCACTCGGATCCAAACCAGAGGACCGCGATCGGTTCTGGGAACGATACTACAAATAGTTAGGTCTGATTCCACCCCGCGAGCGAGGCTTTCCGCCTTCACCAACTCCGACAACCGCTTGTACGAACTGAGGATGACCTCTGAATCCACACGGCAGGAGTCATTGGTGCCGACATCAGCAACAATTTGCAGTCGGGTGCACCCAGTGCTCTCTATCACCGCCGGTAGGGCCGCCTCCACATCTCGGATGAGACCCCCCGGCAAGCAGACAGAGTGAACACTGGCCTTCTTCCCCGACCTTTCCACTATTTCCCTAAGGGGCTCCATCACCAGCTTAACGTTGGAGCTCCCAATAACTAATAAACCCCTCCCCCCGTGTGCCTGCTCGGACCTTGCTGAATGAGCAGCCACATGTCCATTCACAGGCAGAGCGGACGATGCCACACGGCCAGCCTCCACATTGACCCTCTGCCTCGTGCGCCGCGAACGCCGCTGAACCCGCCACTCCCCTTGGGGAGAGGGTGGCCCAACCGCGCCCGGTACCCGCGAAAATGTCTCGACAGCAGGGACAGTGGGTGAAGCATCTAACACCTGGGGTGCACCATGCGACGCACCAGACTCCACACTGCCGCTACCCTCCGAGGCAGCAGCCTGAAGACGGCTGACCGCGGCCATCAACACGCTCAGCTGTTCGCGAAGAGTGGCCAGCGTCCGTACACAGCAGTCACACATCCTATCCATCCTAAGGAATCAATATACTGAAGAGACTTAATCAACTTTTAAGTAGACTGCTAATTCACTAAAGGCGGCTGATTACTGACTAAACTGTGATTGCTAACCACTTCTTGTAGAAAACAATGAAAATAGCACTACCTGTCTCTGGACTGTATTGAAAACAAACACTAGCACTACTAGCACTATGGCTGACTAAAAGGACTCTATCTGACTGTATTCAAAACAAACATGAAATCTATTTAACTCTATTACTAGCACTCGACAATTAAAGCTTCCTAAAAGCAAAAACACACGGAAGAAGTAGTGACAAGTAAGAAAACTACAGTTAATACTTCAATCAAGGTAGCTCGCTGCACAGCAGACGTGAAGCAGACGGCGGTTTGGGCGACACATGAACTTACAACATAAAAGTAATAACAGATAAAAATACATGTTCATGAACCAGAGAGAAAATCAGTCCATAAGTTTAAGCAAACGCTATCAGCAGTACAATGAGAATCAGCTTAATTTTTCAATTAACTCCTCGACAGAATAGAAGGAGTGACCCATGAGGAAACACTCCAGTTTCGATTTGAAAGCGCGTGGATTACTGCTAAGATTTTTGAATTCGAGTAGCAGCTTATTGAAAATGGATGTAGCAGTATACTGCACACATTTTTGCACAAGAGTTAAGGAAGTCCGATCCAAATGGAGGTTTGATTTCTCCCGAGTATTAACCGAGTGAAAGCTGCTTATTGTTGGAAATAAACTAATATTGGTAACAAGAAACGACTATAAGGAATATACATATTGAGAGGCCAATGTCAAAATACCCAGACTCCCTGAACAGAGGTCGACAAGAGGTCCGTGAACTCACACCACTTTTTGCCCGAACCTCCCGTTTCTGAGCCAAAAATATCCTTCTAGAATGGGAAGAGTTATCCAAAAACATAATACCATACGACATAAGTGAATGGAAATAAGCAAAGTAGACTAATTTACTTGGCGAAGTATCACTCACTTTCGGTACCGTTCGAATAGTGAAAATGGCAGTATTAAGTCTTTGAACAAGATCCTGAATGTGGGCTTTCCATGACACCTTACTATTTATTTGAACACCTAGGAATTTGAGCCGCTCAGCTTCACCAATCATTTGCCCATGCTGTGAGATTAAAACGTCAGGTTTTGTTGAATTGTGTGTTAGAAACTGTAAAAACTGAATCTTACTGTGATTTAACGTTAGTTTATTTTCTACAAGCCATTGACTGAGGTCATGTACTGCACTACTTGAAACGGAGTCAATGTTGCACACAACATCCTTTACTACCAAGCTAGTGTCATCAGCAATCAGAAATATTTTAGAGTTACCCATAATACTTGAGGGCATATCATTTATATAAATAAGGAACTAGAGCGGCCACAACACTGATCCCTGAGGAACCCCCTCCCCCTTGACAGTATACCACTCAGATCCCCCATCACACTGTATTACTTTCCCCCATTCCTGTAGATCGTTCCCTAATGCACTTCCTGAAACACTCTACAACTTCTGATTCTGTCAGTTCTTTCAGGTCCCATATCCTTAAATTCCCACGTTTTTCCAGTTTCTTCAGTTTTTATCTACAGTTCATAATCAATATATTGTTATCAGAGACCACATTTGCCCCTGGAAATGTCATACAATTTAAAATCTGGTTCCTAAATCTCTGTCTTACCATTATATAATCTATATGAAATATTGCAGTATCTCCAGGTCTCTTCCACGTATACAACCTTCTTTCATGATTTTTGAACCAAGTGTTAGCTATGATTAAATTATGCTCTGGGCAAAAACCTACCAGGCGGCTTCCTCTTTCATTTTTTACCCACATTCCATATTCACCTACTGCGTTTCCTTTTATTCCATTTCCTACCGTCGAATTCCAGTCACCCACTAATATTAAATTTTCATCTCCCATCACTATCTGAATGATTTCTTTTATCTCATCACACATTCCATCAATTTCTTCATCATCTGCGGACTACTTTTACGACTGTGGTAGGCGTGGGATTCGTGGCTATATTGGCCACAACAATGCTTTCACTATGCTGTTTGTAGTGGCTTACCCGCATTCCTATTTTTATTAATTATTAGACCTACTCATGCATTAGCTTCATATTAACCTTCCTAATACTTAAATCTATATTCGATGTTAACAATGACGCCGGTGGATGGACTATCACGAAATTACTGACCGTCGAGAAAGTCACAAATATAACCGACAAGCTAATGGGCCCTTCACAGGAAAAGGTTTTTCGCCGGAAAACGGGGAAAACTGAAACCCAGCAAATGAGTAAAAAAATGTATATTCACTGACAAAAAAAAGTGTACGCACACAACTTACACAACAATAGTCTGGGATTACTCTATTACGTAACAGTTTTTGTGATTGTATCTTGCAGCTTTAGTTATTTTTAATTAAAAGAGGCTTTAAAAGGACAGAAAGAACGTGTTGGACTACGCTACAGATCGTTCTGTTAGCAAAGTCCTCACTTTGTAATCACTTTCGTTGACTTCGGCAACTCTCAACAGAAATCTCCAACCTAACCGAGACAATGTGCTACGATACAGCCGAGATCATGACAAGAGAATGGGCTACATCACACTCGAAGTAAATTTATATAGGTAAGGATCCCCATGACCTGTGTACGTCTATTATAAAAAATCTCCAAGCCACTCTCCTCAAATAGATCGCCATCTTCTCTTGACCTTCAACTGTTACTATTTCAGAATTAAAAACCAGATTCAAAGAAAATTTGGCTACCAGCCAAAAACTAGAAAAATAAAAATAATAAAAGTGAGAACGTGAAACATGTTAGAATTAACCATAAACAGGAGATTTTACAGAAAATAAAATTGAGAAAGGAAATCATTAATATTATCGACCGTTTAGGAACTCTAGGCTACGAAAGGGATGAAACAACATATCGAATAACTGGTGGAAGAGTTAGTGTGTTTTAAGATTATATCCAAACAAGAATTAGAGAAAAACATATCGAAGCAAGGCCTCTATTACGAAAAATAGCTAAATCTCGAGACAAATTGTGTCCTTTTGTATTAGATTAAATGTTTTGGCCCCTAGTACGGATGAAACAGTATCTGCAGTATCAACAGGAACTTCGGACATGTGTTTCATATTTCATCCAAGCCTGCAGTCTATAAATATTTAAACAAAATACTGAAACAAAATACCACTACCGGGGAATTACTTACGAAGCAGTTCTTGGTAAAGAAACACAGGACACAATTACGTATGTAGGCTTAATACGAACTACAACTGTGTTCATAAATCGCTATAGTTGCCTTGGACTAACGACGAGCGAATATCAATATAACCTGTACGCTTTTCAAAGCTGTTATCCATGAAAAAGCTAAACGACGTATCGTGAACAAAATACAATTTAACACCGAAACAATGACATTAGTTGACAATGGGCACAGACTTTAGTCAATGGGCACTGTTGAAAATTTGTGCCAGACCAGGATTAGCACCCGAGTCCCCTGGTTACTAGGGAGAGGCAATGATCACTGTGTCCGAATTACACAGTGGTCAACAGAATAGCACGAACTGCCCGAGCATGCCGTTCGTTAGATCGAAATTCTCAATTTCTCCATAGACTGCTAATACACTGCTCCTTGAACATAATCCTCCTCCCCTTAATTATACAGTACATGTCCAAAAAAACAGACACCGAATATATGCAAACTTGGCCTTACGAACATTGCAGACGTCGTCTATGTAACACACGTCAAACTTCAAAGAATTTACCAATTCGTTGCATTGTTTACTATAGACCACAAATCAAGTAACGTAAAAAAAGCACTGCGTCTATTGAGATCATGATTCATAGTTTAAAGAAAACTAATAAGTCGCCTACATATTACAGTTGCTGCCGAAAGAGGAGAACCATTATTTTCCCACAAAAGGAAATATAGTTAAAATTACGCTTCTATTTCGGTTAGTTTCGGCGGTTACTAAAATTTGCAGTGAAAGTTACATAGTGGACTCTACCCTCCCCCCACCAGAAACGTAGTTATCGTGGCTGTTGTGAGACTTTTGTACACAGTTAGAGAAAGTGTGTTAAATGTGGCGCGGACGGAAACACTAGGCTACGCTACAGGGCAATCTGCTCGCACAACGTTTAGTCGGCATTCATAATCGTTGGCGTAAACAACTCTCAATCAAATTACCACCTTCCAACCTAACTTAGATCTCGGGCTACACTACCAATCGGCCTGTCATCACAACCAAAAATTCATTGAGGGGGGTGGGGGGATTTCCTGTATCTCTCTCTAATGTATCTCTAGGCCCAACTGCCAGTTTTGTCAGACTCAACAGCAAGATTTACCAATGGTAAACACTTTTGAGACGGCTAGTAATTTTAGAATAGTCCTCTTCGTCTTACTTGGCATAAATTGTTCGCTGGCGTCCCAGCAGCTAGCTCCCTCAGTGTCTGCTTCTGCCATCGCACCACGCCAGTCTGCTGTTGTCCTAGCATACCGAACGCACCGCACATCCGACACCTTCGGAACCACTCACTGGCCAGTTAGCAATTGAGCGGAACACTGTTTACATCGTGAAAGGAAAACTATGCAAAGATGTACACTTAAATGGCACGACTGAGTAGCACACACACAGTAATATCTGAGGAATGTCCTTCGACACGCGCAGAACGAAAGTCTTCTCGCGATCGTACAGCGTCTCTGAAAAAAAAAAATCTCGTGACTATATTCCGGCGTTACGGCCAGGTTCTCATACAAATGAGCAACAAAGGGTACATTTGAAATTTTTTTTTTGAGACAATGACAATACATTCGAAGGATGTGTTTGGGAATTACGAGTGATAATACTATGAGCTTAATTTTAGATTTTCAATAAAAAATGGCGCCCGTAATTATGATTTGATCAAGGGCCTGCGAGACTGGAGTACGCAGAGTGCGTGCAGTGTGGCACCACAGATGTTACCTGAATTCAAAAATGGGTAACATCAGTTGATACTACATTATTCCTCTGAAATTGAAAATGGATAACATCAGTCGATAAAACATAAAATTTATGCGAGCGCATACCTAACCGCAATGAAACAACCTTAAATTTAACGATACAGTGCTAATTCGAACTTTGAGTTCGATTTTTGGGGGTTTGTTTCACTCCTTATGCCTACACAAAAATTAGTTAATATTAACAAATGTCATATTATAGCTATAAGTTCCTAAGAAAAGTGTTTACTTTTAGGGGTCAGAGGTAGAAGTTAAGAGATCGAACCACTTTCAATTTATGCTGCATGCCGTTCTGAGAAAATAGTTACCCGAAAAAAATGTGTTCAATGTTTAGGGAAAACATTTAGTTATATTATTACTTCGATTTGCATGAACTGAGTGTTACATATATATTTTTAATGTCGCTGAAAACGAATCTGAAGTCAGATTTTCAATATTCAAAACAGCTAATCCAATACGGAGGGCAAACGATTATGTTTTGACCAATTTTTACCAAAATTGTATTTTCGTTATTTACGTTTAGTCTGCAATTCAAGGAGTATTTATCAACCCTTCCTCTACCTCTGATTGTTCCTAGACAGCAACTTCCTGTTCTTCTTGGCAGGAAAAGCCGATCTGTCTAAGCTGGATTTGCAGCACTCGGCAGCCTGCACTTGATAATCGTCCTTATTTTCGGTGAGTATGTTTGCATGCATTGTGCAGTATAAATCATTTTGAGCACGTGCGACACGGGACGAGTTATCATCTACATCTATATGGATACCCTGCAAAACACATTTAAGTGCCTGGCAAATGGTTCATCGAATCACCTTCACAACTGATAATTAATTGAAACCCTCAGCTGCCGACAGGTGTTGTTGATATACTTCGATGGGGACAGCTGAAAAGTGTGCCCCTACTGGGACTCGAACCCACGATCTCCTGCTTACATGGCAGACGCTCAATCCATCTGAGCCATCGAGGGCACAAATGAACAGCACGACTGCAGGAATTTATCCCTTGCACGCTTCCCGTGAGACACATCCCCAACCGTCCACAATCCGCATACGTAATGTACGTAATAGGTATTTGCCTATCCACTCATTACTGGCTCACACTAATGTGACGATTCCCGTAAGAGTTCGGGCAACCTGTGCGCATTCGCACAGACGAAGGTCAATGGCTGGGTAACGTTTAACCATAGATATGAAGTAACTGTTCTCGAAAGAACAGGCGCCACTGACGACCGTGCAGCACTTCTAGAATACATGATAGACCGGCCGATGTGGCCGAGCGGTTCTAGGCACTTCAGTCGGGAGCCACGCGACCGCTACGGTCGCAGGTTCAAATCCTGCCTCGAGCATGGATGTGTGTGATGTCCTTAGGTTAGTTAGGTTTAAGTCGTTCTAAGTTCTAGGAAACTGATGACCTCAGATCTTAAGTCCCAAAGTGCTCATAGCCATTTGAACCATCAGTCCGTATGTTTGCACACTACTTACAGTAACTTATGCTAAGGACAACACACACACAACCATGCCCGAAGGAGGACTCGAACCTCCAACGGGGGGAGCCGCGCGAACCCTGACAAGGCGTTGGAGACATGGCGGGTACCCCGCGCGGCTCATGGCAGCCGTGACACTGCTTCAAACACTGGGCTGTAGAAACTTTTGTAAAGCACGGATTAAAAAAAAAAAACCTTTCCGTTCCAGGAGTCTAGACAAGTACACCTTTAAAAAATGCAACTACAAAGAAATTAAATTTTTCGAACGGGGCAGGGCTTAAAACTTTGAAGAGTTAAATTTTAATGGCCGTTCTCTTGTATGCAAATAGTTTCACAGTAGAAATTTCTCTAGTTTTATTTATTTATTTATTTTTTGCTGTAGGTAAAGAAGGATAGGATTGTGAGGAGGGGGAAAGGGGGGGGGGGGGAGGAATCTTGCATCTCCAACCTTGGAATTCTTAGTACAGAATTTTTATTCATTACGAGATTCTCAGCCACTTGCAGAAGTGATTTCGCGTGATTCTGCAAAACTTTTCCTTTAGCCAATCGTAGCAACTATAGGATTCCGTTCCTGCTGCATGACATGTCTCGGAACTTAAACTGACCAACTTATTTGCATAAAGAGCTAGCTTATCATCCGCTTCTTTACTTACTTAGACCGTTCATGGTCTGCAAAGCATTTTTTTCTTTAATCGTTTTTTTATGTCTTTTATAAACTGCAACACTTTCTAAACTGTTCTAAACTTAATGCCGTTGAAGCATGGTCTTTTGCTGAATGACCAAAAAGCAATGCTGACAGCTGGAGTCCAAGGTTTTTGTTAATCAAGCCGTTTGTATTCTTGTGGTGATATCTCCGCAGAGTCTTTCATTCCCTAACGCATATTTCTTTATATCTAATTGAGAAGTGAAATACCGGTTATCGTAGATGCAGATTTAAAATATTTTAATATAACGCAATAAATATTTCATTAAAATTCTCATCCCCTTATGCTCGAAGTTAAAAACCAGTGAAACACGTAGTTTTTAAAAATTGTAACAGATTAGCCGAATACGAATTGTCAGATATGCTTTCATAATGCTTTCATAATGAACCATTTTCAGAAACGTGGAGCCAGATCTGGGGGTGAATTTCCTTCTCTCCGAGACACCCGGCTTCTTCTTCGACTTAGCCGGCAAACAGGCCGAGGACGACGGGTGGGGACCGAATAGGCAGCAGTTGGTGGATGGCGACGTCGTCACTGGCTGTTGCCTTCGTGCGGGCCTCTTGTGTAAAGGGGGAGCCAACCGTGGCCAAGTGAAGGTCTGTATTTCACAGGAACGAGTTAGCATGGCACTCAGATATTTCCACGATTTGGCGGACGGGGGTCATTTGGGGTTCTTCAAGACCTTGAACCGAGTTCGGGAATACATGTTTTGGCCCAACCTATATCGCGATGGCAGGCGATTTCTTGGCAACTGTGTCCAGTGTAAGCGCGGTAAGCCCGATGTGGGGCCGCACAGAGAACTACTACAGTCACTTAGGAACAGTGTCCTCTGGACTGCGACTCAAAGACCGAAACAACGGTCGACGGAAACTGGCACCAGAAACGCACCAGCTCACTCTATTTCATCCCCTTAGGGGTTGAACTTCCAAAAACACCGAAACACGTATTTTCTTATTTGTAGCCTTGAAGTCAAATACCAATTTTCTTAGATGTAGCCTTAAAAATACTTTCATAGTTCTTCCATAATTATTTATCTCAAAATAAAATGTTCATCCACTATTTCACTTCATAGAGGTTAAATTCCCAATGATACTGGAACACATATTTCTTTATTTCTGACCTAGAAACCAGATACAAATGTTCGTATGCCTAGCTTCAAAATTACCTTAATAGCTACATGATTCAGAAATCCTTTCATGTCCTGCGTCTCCCCCTTAGAGGTGGAATTTCGAAATATGCAGTATAAGCTGTATAAGATCAACACCCTTTCCAAATGTCAAGGTTTATTTTCCTTGGCGGTCTGGACTGTGTCAGTTTCATAGTAATAGTCCTACACACACACAAACACACACACACACACACACACACACACACACACACACACCACTACCAATGCCACCACCACCTCCTGGGGAAATTTCTGCAGACGCCCTTGTTCCACTACAGTCATATTTTGCCGACGACCTACATTTAGCAGCGTGGGAGGGATAGTGTCGTGCAACAGACAGTATACTCAGTAGACAACGAACAGTTCGTTGTGAAATCAGCGACTTCGGTGATCTCACGTGAACCGATGCAACCTCCGCGGCAAGGCCGTTGCCGCAGATATTTCAGAGTAGTTGCTTACGTTTCATAATTATCTAGTTTACGGGGAAAATGTAAAAAAGGCGATTGTCACCGAAGCTACAACTAATCTGAATTTCTGGTTAGTTATCAAGTGGTCTTGTGTGCGAGCCTGAATTTTTCATCCTTTGCGGTGAGAATGATTCAAACCCGTCATGTTCTTCTTATGAAGTGTTCTATTTATTTTGCACACAATGATCGTTTGTAGTTGTCTTGAGTTACTACGTGGATAAATTTTTGTTTGGCGCACGTATCATAACTGAGATTTGCGCTGAATGGCTGAAGGTGAATTAGCGTAATGAGTAGTAGCGAATGTTACAGTAACATGTTTGTAAATTATTTCACGTAAATTACGTTAGTCGTGTAATATAATCCGTATACCAGTACAGTATATGGGCCAATTACGTTAGTCATGGAATACTATCCGTATAAGACTATGTCACCTTGGTGTCCCGGAATTTGCTTCAATTTTGGAATCCACGAAAGAACTGGAAATTTTCCTTTACACAGCTTTCCATATAATTTCTATTACAGTGATTCAGTCTTGTCTGTCACTCGACTTTTCTGACTGTGAAATAAATTCTATCGCTCAGGTGCTTATTACCTCTTCGTGTTTCCATTTGCCGATATTGCGCATAAACACATATCTCAAAGTTGCTATGGACATTGATGGAGCGACACACTTTTCTATGGCGACACTGCAGTTTAGAGATAGAAAAACCGATCAGTTAAAACGATATGGGTATTTTAGTTCTGAATAACCGATGTCTTTCGGTATTTGTTTGCTCTCGGTTATAACAAGTACCTTTTTATTTTTTTCTGATAACCACCTAAAAACAGATATATCAATTAGCCACAGATGTGGTAGTAAAATTTTTTGTTTTCAAATAAACCTTTTTTAAAAAAGACGAGTTATTTTTATTCGTAAGATTTCCATAGCACTGAAACACGGCGTTATTACAGAAAAAAATGGGAAAAGTTATGTATGCCACTTTAATAACACTGCTGATAGAAACGAGCAACAAATGGATTGGTCCAACATTGCCGAGACAATATTGTCCCTGTTACACAAGCAGTGCGCGAGACTGGACACAGTTTCTCGCTGTTGTCGAACGTCAGTTGTAACATAGAATGGCACCATCTGGAAGTCTGGAAGTATTTTACGATATGCGGTACGAGTGAAGAACAAAGTTAGATTTGGTCGACTTGCGACATCATACAAGGAAAGAAGTTAAAATTTAACAAATCATTCATAGTTCGGGATAAAAGTAGAAAGTGCCTCATCTGCTGCTGTGTCTACGTAGTATGCCGTTATCTGCTTTTAGCCCTTAAAAACAGAGAAATTAAAACGAAAAAGAGAGTTCTCCTGCCGCAGTTTTCACTCTTTATCGCTGGACTATACGTAATGCCCGCATAGTGCTGTGATAACCGATTTCAATATAATTTTTGAGCAGAGTTCTAAAAACTAAAATCAGTAGGATAATACTGGCAGTTTTCTGTAGTATAGAAGCACTCGCTATATTTTGAGAGAAGCAGCGAACATCGGACAAAGTTTTATTGGACTATTTAATTGAAAGAAATTAGAATTATATTAATACCGTCAGTTGCTCGCGGGCGTTGATAAATATCAACGTGGACAAGTGAAAATGTGTGCCGCGACCGGGACTCGAACCCGGGATCTCTTGCTAAAATGACAGACGCTCTATCCATCTGAGGCACAGAGGACACAGTGTATGGTTCGACTGCAGGGACTATCTCGCGCACGCCTCCTGCGAGACTCACATTCTCACCTTGAATGTCCATACACTACAGTCGTAGAGTCCCACTCCAACACACTCATTCCTCGTGGAAGACATGTCCATATCCATATAAGTATATGGTTCTGGCAATACCAGCCATGACCTTCTTCTGTGAAGATGCACACGTATTCCGCGAACTGTTACGGGACTTGGTAAGAATGTGTTCCACGAGTAATGAGTGTGTCGGTGTGGGACACTACGAATGTAGTGTGTGGACGTGCAAGGTGAGAATGTGAGTCTCGCGGGAGGCGGGCGCGAGATAATACCTGCAGTCACACTATCGTCTGTGCCCTCGGTGGCTCAGATGGGCAGAGCACCTGCCATGTAAGCAGGAGATCCCGGGTTCGAGTCCCAGACGTGCACACATTGTCACCTGTCCCCGTTGATATCGACACCCGTGAGCAGCTGACGGTATTAGTATAATTCTAATTTCGTTCTGAACGGCTGCAGGTCATCATAAGGGTATTTAATTTGACATTTTGATTACATTTATCAAGAAACTGAGAAAGTAAAAATTGTTTAATATTTGTTTGATTTCTACGTTTACTAGAGGAAATAATGTAAATAAAAGACTGAAAATCGGTTATTACAAGAACTGGTATTGTGACGGGTTTTAACAATTAGCTTAAAGAAGGGTTGGGAAACTGATAAGAGCCGAAAACCAGTTGTTTCAGCGATAACCAACATTCCCACTGGTGTTCTGAGTGGTAAGATTGACGCACAAGGACATCAAGAACAGTTTCTCAGAAAGGTTACTGCAGCTCTGATGTTCTCAAAATGAACGGGCCAGCCATTGGCGTCCGCGAGGGGGAAGGGGAGGGGGAGGGGAGGGGAGGGGGAGGGGGAGAGGATGGGGAGGGGAGGAGGTGGGGAGGGGAGGATAGGCAAAAGGGCACTTTCACCCATCGCCCCCAACCCTCCCTGGAATCTGGAGTAAAGAGTTTTTATTCGTTACAGTATACTCTTCCAGATAAGAATTCTCCACAATACTGATAAACCTTAGCTTTGACCAGTTGTAGCGCTCATAGAGTTAGGGTCTTGTAGCTTGATGCACCTCGTAACTGACCAGCTGATTTGTACACAGAGTGCCAGTTTCAGAATCATGCACTCCAGCCCCGACGCGCCTTCCCCCCTCCCCACCACTGGAAATATTTCTGCAGACTCCAGTCTGCCACAGTGCATATATTTTGATAACATCCTGGTTTTAATAGCATCGAAGTAACAGAATTGTGCAGTAAAGGGTAGACCTAGCACAGAACACACCATTCCCAATGAAACGCATCACTTGGTAGATGGTGAAGTACTCTGAAGCTAGCCAGATAGAAACAGAACCTCCTGGCACTGCATCTAACCCAAATTCTAATCTTACACTAATCTCTTGTATGTACCTACCACGCCCTCAAAGAGCCAACGATTTACTATTATCAGAAGTTCCGAAAAATGAGGAAGAAATTGAGCCACACTTTTTTCCGTTGTTTATTATTTCGATTACCCCATAAAGGGAATGGACTTGTAGCCACAGGTTACACAAGCGATAGATGGTTTAAAATACATAAAAAGAGATGACAATAAGAAACGATTTTTAAAAACACAATGATGCACGGCTTTTACGATTTTTACAGGAAAAAAATGGATGACAAAATGAAGGTTTTTCAAAAATACGCTGGTAGACAATATTGGGGATTTTTTATCTTTATAGATGACTAGCGGAAAAGCTTGGTGTTGACCAGGCATTTATTTACAGCTGTGCGTCCACGTCCGTACTATGCAGCGTCTGGCCTTGTCCTGAGTTTTTATGACGTATCTCCTGAAACATGTGTCGTACAATGATATAATTTTATAGGTACATTCAGCGTCATAAGCGGATACTGTCTGCAAAATTTATTGCGAATATAGTAGCAAAGAAGTAACAAACTTAAATGTCACGAATGCTGTGATGCCCACACACTTGGGTGTAACTAATGTACACGGGATGCTTGGCACGATCATTATGGCTACCATCACCTGTGGTCGTAATTGGTCCAGCTGTGTCGACGTAGTGAAAATATAAATGTGCATAACATGGTAAAGGTCCATTCTTTCCAGCCATCAGACCTGAACTACGATCAAAAATATCATGTAAAAGTTGGAGGGGCAATGGCCTTGCCGCAGTGTATACACCGGTTCCCGTCAGATCACTGAAGTTTAGCACTTTCGGGCGTGGTCGGCACTTGGATGGGTGACCATATGGGCCGCTATGCGCTGTTGGCATTTTTCGGGTTGCACTCAGCCTTAATGGCGGATAAATTTTTTGTTAATCGCGGCAAATTAACTTTACCCTAATGACACACAAGGTCAATGACGTACTATCACGTAAAGTATTCTCAGATCGAAATGTTTTGCATTACAAAATCTCCAATGTAGATTCATAATACCACAATTATAATTCACAAAATAATTTGGAGCTACGTTAAATGCATATTTAAATGCATCTTTCAAAACAATAACAGAATTCTCATTAGATCATCATTATCAATGGCTAGAGTATTCTACCAAAAACCGCGTCTCACTATGGCTTCTTCAGTACGCTGTTTTGTTTTCCACTGTTGATAATAGAAACGATCTGGCAGATGTGACATTGTAGATGCCCAGTATGCGTGTCTTAATGCAATTAAACCGTCTGGAACATTTACCCTTGAACGTCCCTAGAATGGGATTTCATGGAACGTTATTACTTTCCTGTGTCCATTTCCATCACACCAGCTGATCGCCACGACTGGGGAAGGGGAGGAGGGGGTGGGCTGAAAGTTGGCAGCAGTGGCAGAAAAACCAAAGAAAACCTCACGTTTTCGTCATTTGTTTTCATAATGACAATTCGTCACATCGCACGCTTTTCTCTAGGAAACGGTAAAATTCATCGTCTGGATATCAATCTCGCCTGCTGAGGTATGCAGTCGCACCACTCTGTACGAAATAGGTTCTAAGCTGATGCAGTCGACAAGTAACATCGAAATATATCGTCACCAGGAAATACATCGACATCTTGAAATAAATCCACACCTCGAAATAAATCGCCACCTCGAAATAAATCGCAACCTCGAAATAAATCGCAACCTCGAAATAAATCGACACCGTGAAATAATTCGAAACCTCGAAATAAATCACCTCCAAAAAACCGCTACATCGAAATGAGTCGATATCCCGAAATATATCGACATCTAGACGCATTTCGGCTTACCATATAGACCGAAATCTCGATGTTAGTCGACATATCGAGATAAATCGAGGTATAGAATTATATCGATATCTCGAAATATATTGGTACCACGTAATATAAAGATATCTCTAAAAATAGCGATATCTAGAAATTTATGGATTACTAGAGATATAGAGGTACCTTGAAATATATCGATATCTCGAGAAGAATCGATATCTGTAGTACACCAATACATGGAAATATATCGATACTTTGAAATATATAGACAACCTGTATTGTGTCGGTATATCAAAATAAATCGTTATCTCGATATAATCGGATACTCGAAATCAATCGATACCTCGAAATAAATAGACTCCTCAATATAGGTAGATATCTCGAAATAAATCGATATCATGAACTAATGTGTGAATCTACGTATGTCGATATATCGAATTGAATCGATAATGGGAAAAGTATGGACGTCTCAAAATAAATGTGTACCCCTAAGAAAACGAATATCGAAATAAATAGATATAACGAAATATATCGCTATCTTGATAAATACCGTTATCTAGTGGTCGGATAAATGTTTCAAGATGACATGACATAACAGTATAGTCTACATACATGAAAATACTTTGGATTTTCAATATATCGATAGATTTGTAGACCTCGGGAAAAAAATCTTTGATCCGACCTCGGGGCAAAAATGCAGACCTCGGGAAAAAACGCCGACCTCGGGGAAAAACGCCGACCTCGGGGAAAAACGCCGACCTCGGGGCAAAAACACCGACCTCGGGGAAAAACGCCGATCTCGGGGAAAAACGCCGACCTGGGGGAAAAACGACGACATCGTGGAAAAACGCCGACATCGGGGAAAAACGCCGACATCGGGGAAAAACGCCGCTGTTGGGAAAAAACGCCGACCTCGGGGAAAAACGCCGACCTCGGGGAAAAACGCAGACCTCGGGGAAAAACGCAGACCTCGGGGAAAAACGCCAACCTCGGGGAAAAACGCCAACCTCGGGGAAAAACGCCGAACTCGGGGAAAAACGCCGACCTCGGGGAAAAACGCCGACCTCGGGGAAAAACGCCGACCTCGGGGAAAAACGCCGACCTTGGGAAAAACGACGACCTCGGGAAAAACGACGACCTTCGGAAAACTGCTGACCTCAGGAAAAATCCAGTTCCATTAATTTACATAGACAATCATGTCAGTTACCATTAGGTTCTCAAAATGCAATCAAATTCCTGGTATTTATCACCTCACACAAAAAGTGGTCATGACAGAAAAGTCTCGTTCTTTAGAAAGTTTAGAATGAGATGTTCTAAATATTACAGATAATCCATTTACAATAATCTACAAGCACTGCACAATGAGAAGAGACTGTCAACCAGAGCACTTTGAAATAGTGCACTGCCAGGAAGACAGAGGTATCATTGCTGTTTATAATCCTCTGGTGCTTGAGATTCAGAATCCAGGATTGCCTCGAATGAGAACAGCAGGAATGAATGTCCTGCACCAGTATAGAACTTACTCTGGAACTCCACAGAAAATCACAAGTCACAATTATATCACATCATTTTCAGCAAACTACAGAAGCCTCTAATGGACATAACAACGTCGTCACCTCCTTCACTAGTGAAAGATCTTAGTAGCTATTGAGTCAAGAGTAGGTGGCCAATTAATAATTTGTTGTTCAAAGCTAACTTCAGTGTATATGGGAATACTCAGTGGACATCTTTAACCATCATATTTTACTGTCTAAGATATGTCAACTTCCCAGACTATAAGTATAAGCAGAGCTTGGTCTTTACCAATCCGAGATTGTTTAGAATAGGTATCAAGGGAATCAGATCCACTGGGCATTTAGAGCAACCTGCTTTAAACAATATGAGCAGGCAATAGACACAGACACAGAGTTTGAAATATCTCTGTGAAGCGGTTACCTTCATCATCAGCAAACTTATGTTGTGTGCTGCGGTATGCGGAGGCACTAATAGCAACACAGTAAAACACAGAAGAAGCTTATAAGTTGATGTAATCATCCAGTAAGAAGCAGTAAAATTCAAGTTTTAGTAATCGATTATTGACTTATTATCCGGCTTTGGTGCCTCAGACATGTCCGACGACCTTAAGATTTGGCATGAAACGAAGTCTGGAAGACACGTTACACGAGAGAATTGGAAAAGTGTTCATGTGTTGTAAAAACCTAAGAAATCGTCCCGTTTTCGTCAATTGCCGTCGAATCGACGTAATGACAGATCGTCACATTGGATGCTTTTCTGTATAAAACAGTTACATTTATCGTCTGGAAACTTATGTCGCGGGCTGCGGCATGCGGAGGCACTAATAGCAACACCAGAGAACACAGAAGAAACTTCTAAGTTATTGGTTCAAATGGCTCTGAGCACTATGGGACTTAACATCTTTTGTCATCAGTCCCCTAGAGCGTAGAACTCCTTAAACCTAACTAACCTAAGGACATCAAACACATCCATGCCCGAGGCAGGATTCCAACCTGCGAGCATAGCAGCCCCGCGGTTCCGGACTGAGTGCCAGAACTTCTAGACCACCGCGGCCGGCTCTAAGTTTATGTAATCTGCCAGTAAGAAGCAGTACAATTCAAGTTTTACTATCGATTATGGACTTACTAGCCGCCTTTGGCGCCAGGGATGTGACTGACGACGTTACGATTTTGCATGAAACGAGGTCTGGGAACCACGTTACACGAGAATATGTGAAAACTGATCATATGTAGTAAAAACTTAAGAAATCCGCCCGTTTTCGGCATCTGCTATCGGATCGACGAAATACCAGATCGCCACAATGGCCGCTTTTCTCTCTGAAACGATAAAATTTATCGTCTGCAAACTTACGTCGCTTGCTGCGGTATGCAGAAGCACTAATTACAACATAGCAGAACACAGAAGAAGCTTGTAAGTTGATGTAATCGACCAGTAAGGAACAGTACAATTCAAGTTTAGTTATCGATTATTGACTTTTTAGCCGGCTTTGGTGCCTTGGACATGAGCTACGACCTTACGATTTGGCATGAAGGGAGGTCTAGCAGCCACGTTGAACGGGAGAATGTGAAAAGTGTTAAAATGTAGTTAAAACCTAAGAAATCCGCCCGTTTTCGTCATTTACTATCAAATCGACTTAATGCCAGATCGTCCCATTCGCCGCTCTTCTCTCTGAAACGGTTACATTTATCGTGTGCTACGATATGCGGAGACACTAAAAGCACCATAGTAGAACACAGAAGAAGCTTTTAATTTGACATAACAGCCAGTAATAAGCAGTGTAATTTAAGATTTAGTTATCGATTATTGACTTTTCAGCCGGCGTTGGTGACTTGGACATGAGCTAGGACCTAAAGATTTTGCATGCAGGGAGGACTATCAGCCACGTTGCACGGGAGAATGTGGAAAGTGTACATATGTAGTAAAAACCTAACAAATCCGCCCGTTTTCGTCATTTGCTATCAGATCGACTTAATGTCAGATCGTCACATTGGCCGCTCTTCTCTCTGAAACGGTTTCATTTATCAAGTGCAAAGACTATGTCGCATGCTGCGATATGCGGGGATACTACATGCACCATAGTAGAAACAGAAGAAGCTTCTGAGTTGCTGTAATAGCCAGTAAGAATCAGTACAGTTCTAGTTTTAGATATAGATTTTGACTTTTTAGCAAGCTTTGGTGTCTTGGACATGAGCTTGGACCTTAAGATTTTGCACGATTGGTGGTCTAGCCCCAACGGTGCAGGAGAGGATGTGAAAATTGTTGATATGTAGTAAAAACCTAAGACTTCCAGCAGTTTTCGTCATTTGCTTTCGAACCGACTCAATGTCAGATGGTCAAATTGGCCGTTCTTCTCTCTGAAACGGTACATTTATCGTGTGAAAAGCAATGACGCGTGCTGCGGAATGCGGAGAAACTAAAGGCCCCTTAGTAGAACGCAGAAGAAGCTTCTATGTTGATGTAATGGACAGTAAGAAGCAGTTCAATTCAAGTTTAGTTATCGATTTTTGGCTGTTTAGCCGGCTTTGGTGCATTGGACATGAGCTAGGAACTTAAGATTTTGCATGCAGGGAGGAGTAGCATCCACGTTGCACAGGAGTATATGAAAAGTGTTCATATGTAGTAACAACCTAAGAAATCCGCCCGTTTTCGTCATTTGCTATCGAATCGACTTAATGTCAGGTGGTCACATTGGCCGCTGTTCTCTCTGAAACGGTTGTATTTATTGTGTGCAAAGCTATGGCGGGTGCTGCGGAATGCGGAGACACTGAAAGCACTATAGTAGAGCACAGAAGAAACTTCTAAGTTGATGTAATAGCCAGTAAGAAACATTACAATTCAAGTTTAGTTCTCGATTTTTGACTTTTTAGCCGGATTTGGTGCGTTGGAGATGAGCTAGGACCTTAAGATTTAGCATGAAGAGAGGACTTGCACCAACGTTGCACGGCAGGAAGTGAAAAGTGCTCATATGTAGTTAAAAGCTAACAAATCCGCCCGTTTTCGTCATTTACTATTGAATCAACTTAAATATCAGATCGTAATATTGTACGCTCTTCTCTCTGAAACGGTTACATTTATCGTGTGCAAAGCGATGTCGCGTGCTGCGGAATGCGGAGATACTAAAAGCGCCATAGTTGAACACAGAAGAAGCTTCTAAGTATGTAATAGCCAGTATGAAGCCGTACAATTCTAGTTTAGATATCGATTTTTTCTTTTTAGCCAGCTTTTTTTGCCTTGGACATGAGCTAGGACCTTACGATTTTGCATGAGGGGAAGACTAGCAGCCACGTTGTACGGGAAATGGTGAAAACTTTTCATTTGTAGTATAAACCTAAGAAATCCGCCCCTTTTCGTCATTTGCTATCGAATCGACTTTTTGTCAGATCATCACATTGGCAGTTATTGTCTTTGAAACGGTTACATTTATCGTGTGCAAAGCTATGTCGCGTGCTGCGGAATGCGGAGACATTAAAAGTCCCTCAGTAGAACACAGAAAAAGCTTCTAAGTTGATGTAATAGCCAGTAAGAAGCAGTACAATTCAAGTTTAGTTATCGATTTTTGGCATTTTAGCCGGCTTCGGTGCCTTGGACACGAGCTAGGACCTTAAGATTTTGCATGAAGGGAGGACTAGCAGCCACGTTGCACGGGGGAATGTGAATAGTGTTCATATGTAGTACCAACCTATGAAATCCGGCCGTTTTCTTCATTTGCTATCGAATGGACTTAATGTCAGATGGTATCATTTGGCGCTAATCTCGCTGAAACGGTTACATTTATCTTGTGCGAAGCAATGTCGCGTGCAGCTGAATGCGGAGACACAAAAAGCCCCTCAGTAGAACGCAGAAGAAGCTTCTATGGTGACGTAATGGACAGTAAGAAGCAGTTCAATTCAAGTTTAGTTATCGATTTTTGGCTTTTTAGCCGGCTTTGGTGCCTTGGACATGAGCTAGGAGCTTAAGATTTTGCATGCAGGTAGGACTAGCATCCACGTTGCACGGGAGTGTGTGAAAAGTGTTCATATGTAGTAAAAACCTAAGAAATCCGCCCGTTTTCGTCATTTGCTATCGAATCGACTTTTTGTCAGATCGTCACATTGGTCGCTCTACACTCTGAAACGCTTACATTTATTGTGTGCAAAGCTAGGTCACGTGCTGCGGAATGCGGATACACTAAAAGCCCCATAGTAGAACACAGAAGAAGCTTCTAAGTTGATGTAATAGCCAGTAAGAAGCAGTACAATTCAAGTTTAGTTATCGATTTTTTGCTCTTTAGCTGGCTTTTACTCCTTGGACGTGAACTAGGACCTTAAGATTTTGCAAGAAGGGTGGACTAGCACAAGCGTTGCACGGGAGAAAGTGAAAAGTGTTCATATGTGGTAAAAACGTAAGAAATCCGCCAGTTTTCGTCATTTGCTGTCGAATCGACTTGATGTCAGATCGTCACATTGGCCGCTCTTCTCTCTCAAACGGTTACATTTATTTTGTGCCAAGCTATGTCGCGTGCTGCGGAATGCGGAGACACTAAAAGCACCATAGCAGAACACAGAAGAAGCTTCTAAGTTGATGTAATAGCCAGTAAGAAACATTACATTTCAAGTTTAGTTATCGAATTTTGACTTTATAACCGCGTTTGGTGCCTTGGAGATGAGCTAGGACCTTAAGATTTTGCAGGAAGGGAGGACTAGGAGCCAAGTTGGGCGGGAGAATGTGAAACGTGTCCATATGTAGTAAAAACCTAAGAAATCTGACCGTCTGCGTCATTTGCTATCGAATCGACTTAATGTCAGATCGTCACATTGCCCGCTCTTCTCCCTGAAACCGTTACATTTATCGTGTGCAAAGCTATGTCGGGAGCTGCGGAATGCGGAGACACTAAAAGCACCATAGTAGAACACAGAAGAACCTTCTAAGTTGATGTAATAGCCAGTAAGAAACATTACAATTCAAGTTTAGTTATCGATTTTGGACGTTTTAGCAGGGTTTGGTGCCTTGGACGTGAGCTAGGACCTTAAGATTTTGCAAGAAGGGAGGACTAGCAGCTACGTTGGCTCCGAGAAAAATAACATAGACGCAAACTTTGAGAAAATTTTTACATTTTTTATCGACTTATACAACATGATAATTGCTTTGCAGTTTTGTGAGATTAAAGATGACTTTGCATTTCGTTTCTTTGATAGCTACACGATTATATCACGACGCTACTAATGTGTGACACAACTTACATTGTGCTTTTATTGTGTATCTGTTTTATATCTGCACAGTTTTTCTGAATTCTTCTGGAAAGGAAAACATGTTGTAGTAGTAACTTTGTGGTATAGCTACAATGAGACAGCCTTTCCTGTAGCACAACAATACGCTACAGTACAGTACTTACTTCATCACGGCAATAAGCGTAGTAACTACGATATCTACACGCAAAGCATTTCACTTTTGTTTATCATGAGGTAAGTACATTGACTTATGCAAAACGTAGCTTTCGGAGGACGATAACTACGACACTTCCACAGAGATTATCTTACAACAAGACGCACATTTTAGCGCTACAGTACACGTATTTGAGTGATTAATTTTGTACTTAAAACATTTATTTTTAAAGATATTTGAAGTACAATGATACAAAGGTTTTCCGTGATACATTTCATTCCTTTGCTGTAATCTGTAACACCTGAGGATATAATTACATTAATCCTCAGGGGGCTACACGCTTACTTTGTGTACCATGTGTATGGCAAGCTCAAGGAGGCCTAGCTAATATAGTATTTGCTTATACAACTTTACACATCGGTACCATATTTCTCTAGCACATTAATTACACAGCTATCTGATGATTTAACTGAGAGACAAATATATTTTTACTACATCAGTGACAAATGTTTACGTAATTATACGGGTGGATTACTTCACACTTATGAAATTGTATTTTGTCTGTACTTTGTGAACAGTTCATATTTTTTCGGAACTATTGTGACACTATGAGCGCTTTGAATGATATATTTGGTATGGGATCATGATTTTTAAAGTACGTTTGAGGTAGATGACACTTTTGTCGTGAGCAGAGAATTTTTTTTAGGCTTTGAAATTATTGCAGAAAGCTATGACATTTTTGAGATTTGACTGAGGTGTTACAATGTTATTATTACGACGACGATGTGAATTATGCTGCTGAGGTATGTTTAAGCTGATGCTATATGAGTTATTTGGTTATGCTACGTATCTGTTATGATGAAATATTGAAGAAGTGTAGACGAATAAGGTAAGGAATAATGAGTAGTGGTTAGGGACTCTGGTTTGTGAAAAATGTTGTTGGAAACCAGGAATCGTACTTTAAGTGTTATGAAAACTATGTATATGCGTGAATGTATCACTATGCTGTCGAAAATTTTTGAACACTATTATTTTTAAAAGATTTTATTTCTACAGATTTGTAACGCAAATTCTTCATCTGTGAATTTTTTTTATATGAGACTGCCACTGTAGGGGAAACTGGTGTCGTAAATATTTCGATAAGACAGTTAAGTGACCACCTGCACGTAATGTGTCGTGGGCACCCAGCTGCGCGACAACCACCTGACAAAAGAAAGCCATTAGTGTGTGCCTTTCAGAGGCACAGGTAAAAAAAAAGGGAGGCCATTATCTTCGCTATTGACATTCCTTTGTAGAAAGCACCGCAAATACGACACGCTCATTACTGAGAAAGATACTTACATCTGACACCTGATTATAACAAACGTCTTTCTACTAGAGTTGAGAGAATTCTACTAACTTATGAAATGTCACATGACTATTGAATGATATTTTTATGCTTTGTCCATAGTTGCTTATTTCATTTGATATCTGTTTTCCAGCTGTGTTGCATCACTGATTTTATAAAATAAAATTAAATGCATTTGCTAATATGAACACTTTCTGCCAACAGACCTATTAAATAATAATTTTATGATCCATATTATTCGAAAAAGGAGCACTTTGAATAGAAAGAACAATATGAAGGGATTAATCACAGTAACTGAATACAAAATTTTCTTTTCAAGTACACAGTAATATTTTTTTACAATAAGTTTTCGTGGTGCACCACTTTAATTACATAGACTATAAGATGTGAATGGACATTGTCCATATCTGCATTGTTGTCTTTAGTGTACATTTTTTTCTGCTTGAGCTTTGTCATGTTTAGGTATAAGTTATAGCATTTTCTGCGGCTGTTTGCCATTCATAGTGCTACTGAATGTCACTTTGTGTTACTAGGTTAAGCCAATTTTATTACTGATTTATTTTTCTTGTTTGGTGCGCATTGCCTTATATAGTTGTAATATTGCTGCCTTTTTTGGCAATTTCCATTTTTTTATCATTGCTGTTCGTGTAAATTGTTTTGTGCTGCTGCATTGCCTCGTCCCTTAGTTAAGCATCTGAGCTCAGTAGGTTGAAGTTAGCTTAAGAGGGGGTAGACTTTATAAGAAACTAACTATGATGAATTGGAAGAAAAGCATTGAGAAGCTATAAGAAAATGGTTTGGCCAAAAAAGTAGTGTACAGTGGAGAAAAACTATTTTTGAAAGAGGATGTGAACAGAAAACAGAAAGCATGCTTGGATAGGATTTTTTTTGGCTGGAGCAAATGTTGAAATAAGAGGGACGATCTATGGAATGAAGTTTTGGGTTGCACTGCAATACCAAATGTTACATTGAAAAAAAACCCTGTCCTTTCCTTTTCTGTTATCCCACTATGTGTTTGTGTACCCTTGTGTATTTGTTTTCTTCCTGTCTCTATGTACTGTTTCATAGAATTTTTTCTCTTCTAATACTAAGCTACATTCACTATGATGAGGAATACCGTTATCCTCAAATATAATTTGCATTAATAACATGTTATTTACTTCGTAAAGATGTTTACACATTATTTATTCTGTTTTATTCTAATGCTCATGTGTGAAGTTGATGTTTCAAAAGTTATTCTGATCCTTTATGTATGTACTTATGTCATAATTTTTGTAACTCTGATGTGCATGTTTATTTCTATTCTTTTGTAATGTCTTTTTTACTACAAATGTTATCTGTATTATTACGTTTTAATGATGTATTTTGTAACTTTGTTATTGTATTCTTATGTTATAAAATTGTAATTGACACCAGTTCATCAAATTAAGTAACTTGTAAGTTACATTTCACTGCACACGTTTCTGTTGGCCATAGTATACAGACAATATGTGAGAAGCAGGGACTGATAGTGTTTGCACGTGTGTTAATGATTCAGCAAGGGACTGGTTAACAGCATTGTTGGTTCTAAGGAAAATTGGTTGATGGATTTGCTATATTCTCCGCAAGACTCTTCGATGGTGATTGTGCACCTGCACAGTCGCAACAGTTGCCTGCTAGCCATCTCTACAAGGACTACAGTGGGTCTACACCGTTGATGACTCACCAATACCATTATCTGTACAAGGACTGCAGTGGGTCTGCACCTCTGGTGGCCCACCAATACCATAATCTCTACTAGGACTATAGTAGGTCTACTCTGTGATGACCAACCTTCCAATATTCTTCAAAACTTCGACTGACTCTGCTGTGGGTTTGCTCCGTTGTGGCCCATTACCTGTCAGCATGTCTTTCCGTTGGAAGGACACCACTACTTCTTGAAGACTGCATGGAAATACACTACTTGCATGTGCATTTTCTTTTACTGCTCCGACTTTGAGAAAAAAAAAATTCTGCAATTTTACTGTGATGAATGATCAGGACTGTCATTATGGACAGTGAGAAAATTTTAGCTTTTGACCAACATTGTAGTGATAAGTGTGTGCATTTCATTTCTTTGTTATTGTAATTATGAAAAATTTTTTTCAAATCTGTATTGGCCACTGCCCAAAATAATTTGTAAAGTTTTTTGTGGTGAGCATGGGGGCTATGTAAGTAGGCTGTTTAGATTTTTTTATTGGTAACGCCACATAGCGCTCTGTATGAAAAATCACTGGCTGTGCTGTGTGCAGTCAGTGGCAGGTTGGCATTGTTGTAATACTCGCCATTGTAGTGTTGGGCGGCTGGATGTTAACAGCGCGTAGCGTTGTGCAGTTGGAGGTGAGCCGCCAGCAGTGGTGGATGTGCGGAGAGAGATGGCGGAGTTTTGAAATTTGTAAGAATTGGTGTCATGAACTGATATATATATATATAATGACTCTTAAGGTAAATACATTGTTTGTTCTCAATTAAAATCTTTCATTTGCTAACTATGCCTGCCTATCAGTAGTTAGTGACTTCCGTAGTTTGAATCTTTTATTTAGCTGGCAGTAGTGGTGCTCGCTGTATTGCAGTAGTTCGAGTAACGAAGATTTTTGGTGAGGTAAGTGATTTGTGAAAGGTATAGGTTAATGTTAGTCAGGGCCATTCTTTTGTAGGGATTATTGAAAGTCAGATTGCGTTGCGTTAAAAAATATTGTGTGTCAGTTTAAGCACAGTCTTGTATAATTGTTCCTAGGGGACGTTTCAACTCTAATTACATTTCTCCTCTTACGACATAGGATACTCAGTGACACACAGCCGTCTCCATTTTGGTCATATTCTCCCTGCACCGAATACCACTAATCCATTTTCTATACTCCCGCAACCTCAGGAAATCTCTTGCAGTCGCGTTTCTTTTGACACTCGCGGAGTCACAAACAGGGCGCGCAAAATCTCGGACACCCCTGTATGATGTCAATTGGCGGAAACACCGGCCAGTGCCCCTCGCGGCAGGTAGTCCCTAAGAAAGGGACAACCAGTCTGCCACCCTACTCCAGGCTGCTCAGCGAGCTTTTAGCAGCTCACTGCAACATTCAGTCTTTACCTGCGCATTACGAAGAACTTAGCCTCCTCTTCAACCAACTAAACTACCACGTAATCCTCTTATCCGAAACGTGGTTGAAACCACACGTATCCTCTGCATCTATCCATCTCCCAGGGTACAAATTTCTTAGGGCAGACAGATCAAAAAAGCGAGGTGGCGGGGTCGGCGCAAATATACGAACAGATCTCAAAGCGAAAGTTTTAAGTACGTCAAATCCTGCTGAAGAAAAAGAGGCTGAATTCATGTTCATTGAGATAAATATACAAAATCGGAGATTCTTGACTGGCGTCGTGTACAATGCGCCAAAAGTAAGCTCAATGAGTTCCTTCCAGTCGGAATTACATTCACTTCAGTGTCAATACGAACATGTCATCGTAATGGGTGATTTGAACATAGACCTGCTAAGAGACACTTCCTCCGCAATAAACCTAAGAAGATTGTTTAGTTGCAATAGCATGAACATTCTTCCATTACAACCTACACACCATATGGCGCACAGTCATACTCTTATAGACGTGATCGCAACGAAACAGACAAAGTAAGAGATGTTGGTCAATCAGCAGCCCCTGGCCTCTCAGCACATTATGTAATATTCCTGGCCTACTCTGTGCAGCCCCCAAGGATCAAATCGCGTTACATAACTTGTAGGAACATGAAACGTATTGACCTTGACGCTCTAACAGCCGATTGCTCAGAAATCTCATGGCATCAAATAATCAGAGAACCTACAAGCGACGGCAAAATTAATGAACTTGGTGATAAACTCACTGCCCTCTTTGACAAACATGCACCTGTGCGCACAGTCCGTGTAAGAAAATCTCCTGCTCCATCGCTGACAGCTGAATTACGTCAAAGGATGACTAATAGGGATGCTGCCCACAGGCGTTTCAAGGCAGATCCGAAAACCGAGAGTTTCGAAGAATATAGAAAGCTACGGAACAGAGTGAAACAATGCATTCGCAATGCCAAAATCAGGCACGCTCGCTCCCTTGTATGCAGCGATCTGACACCCACGACTCTATGGAAGAATCTCCGTAGCTTGGGGGTCGGAAAGGCAAAATCGGAAACTACTTTTCATGTGTCAGCTAACGAATTAAATGAATTCTTCTCTGCACCTCTGATTACCAGCACGGCTGATAATTACCGTCCACAAGAATCCCCAAACAGGATAACTAACAACGATACCTTCCATCTAAAACATGTAACAACAAATACGGCAAGAAAAGCAATAATGAGAATCTCTTCTGATGCAATAGGCAATGACATTATCGGTATAACCATGATTAAGAATGTTGCCGATATCTTAGTACCTGTCTTAACTGACATATTTAATTTTTCCCTCGTGAACGGAATATACCCCACTGCATGGAAAAGAAGCATAATTCGACCCATCCCTAAGATCGAAAACCCGCAACTGCCTAGTGATTACCGACCAATTAGCATACAGCCAGCTGTTTCCAAAGCCCTTGAATATATTGTTCATGACCAAATCACTGAACACTTGCATGAATTCAGTCTATATGACAAATTTCAATCTGGTTTCCATAAACATCACAGCACAAACACTGCTCTAATTAAAGTAACTGATGACCTGAAATATGCCATCGACAATCGAAAGGCAACAATATTGACGGTACTGGACTTTAGCAAAGCTTTTGACATTGTTAACTTTGACATATTACTCAGAAAAATGCAACAGCTTAATTTCTCTGATAGTGCAATGAGATGGTTTGAAAGCTACTTAAAAGACAGACAGCAATGTGTTGTCTGCGCAAATGAAAAATCTTCCTTGAAACATATTTCTTCGGGAGTGCCACAAGGATCAGTCTTAGGACCACTGTTGTTTTCTTTATATGTCAACGATATTTCGTCGGTTTTGTCCTCCTGTAAACATATGCCGACGACCTCCAGCTCTACCTAAGCGTCAGACCTGAAGACGTAAACACTGCAATCGCTCTGATGAATGATGATCTGTCTTCAGTAGTGACATGGGCGAAAAACCAGGGGCTTAAATTAAACGCAAAAAAGACGCAAGTAATCTTAATACCCCATCAGAAATTAATAAGTTCAGATTTCCGCGAACGGCTACCTCCTATTCTGCTCGAAGGTACTCCAATACCATATCAGAAAACAGTGAAGAACTTGGGTGTAACTTTGGACGAGCATCTCAACTGGGCGGAGAATACAGTCGCAGTGTGCCGAAAGACGTCTGCTTGTCTCTATGCTCTCAAAAAGTTTCGGAACATATTCCCACAGAACTTGAAACGCCAGCTCGTGCAAGCACTCGTTCTACCGAACCTCCACTATTGTGATGTGATTCAACAAGGCATGAGTAGTGAAAACAAAAGACGGCTAGAGCTAACCATGAATGCCTGTGTGCGTTACACCTGCAACATTCGCCGATATGATCATGTTAGTGCTTCATACTCCGAGCTAGGGTGGCTGCCGCCGGACAAACTGCGTGACTACCACACTATATGTCTACTTCACCGACTCCTCGTCGCGCAAGCACCCCAGTACCTAGCTTCAGAGATTAAAGACGTGTAATGCCATCATAATCGAAACATGAGGTCGCTCTTATCTGGTATCCTAGCTGTGCCCACTCACAAAACAAAAACTTTTGCAAACTCCTTCTCAGTTGCCGCTGTCCGCCTCTGGAACAAACTGCCCCTTACCTTGAGGAAAATTCAATCTCCTGTTGATTTTAAGAAGAAGTTGAAGCATTTCCTACTATCATCCGCATAAAATTCTCCACAAAATTAATGTGCAAGGCCAATCCTCTCATATGTCAAATAGCAAAGCTAGCGTCTCCTATCTTGCTTCTGAGATGCCTTCTTCTTCATCTATCTCTATTAGCCACGCAGTCTTATTTTCCTTTATATTTTCCTTAATTATGTTTCATCATGTCCCTCTATTCTTCTCCTCCCTTCACCATGATTTCCCCCCACACTCCCTGCTGCCAGCACTCCTATCTGAAATCTTTCTCTTCAATAATGTATTTTTGGAGGTGTACCTTTCTAATTGTTTATCTCACTTTTTGTATTAGATGTAGTTTAACATGCCTACTACAACATATGACTGTAAAATAAGTAGAATGCCTGGTTAGATGTAAGAGAGGGACTGATGGCCCTAATCTTGTCAGGTTAAATAAATAAATAAATAAATAAATAAATTTGCTATCGAATCGACTTAAAGTCAGATAGTACCAATGGCCGCTCTTCGCTCTGAAACGGTTACATTTATCTTGTGCAAAGCTATGTCGCGAACTGCGAAATGCGGAGACACTAAAAGAACCATAGTAGAACAGAGAAGAAGCTTCTAAGTTGAAGTAATAGCCAGTATAAAGCAGTACAATTAAAGTTTAGTTTTCGATTTTTGACTTTTTAGCCGGCTTCGGTGCCTTGGACATGAGCTAGGACCTTACGATTTTGCATGAAGGGAGGACTAGCAGCCACGTTGCACAGCAGAATGTGAAAAGTGTTCATATGTAGGAAAAACCTGAGAAATCTGCCCGTTTTCGTCATTTGCTATCGAATCGACTTAATGTCAGATCGTCAAAATGGCCGCTTTTCTCTCTGAAACAGTTACAATTATCGTGTGCAAATCTTTGTCGCGTGCTTCGGAATGCGGAGACACTAAAAGCACCATAGTAGAACACAGAAGAAGCTTCTAAGTTGATGTAATAGCCAGTAAGAAGCAGTACCATTCAAGTTTACTTACCGATATTTGACTTTTTAGCCGGCTTTGGTGCGTTGGACTTGAGCAAGGGCCTTAAGATTTTGCATGAAGGGAGGACTAGCAGCCACGTTGCACGGGAGAATCTGAAAAGAGTTCAGATGTAGTAAAAACCTAAGAAATCAGCCCGTTATCGTCATTTGCTATCGAGTCGACTTAATGTCAGATCGTCACATTGACCGCTCTTCTCTCTGAAACGGTTACATTTAACGTGTGCAAAGTTATGTCGCGTGCTGCGAAATGCGGAGACACTAAATTCACAAAAGTAGAACACAAATGAAGCTTCTAAGTTGATGTAACAGTCAGTAAGAAGCAGTACAATTCAAGGTTAGTTATCGATTATTGACTTTTTAGTTTGCTTTGGTGCCTTGGACATGAGCTAGGATCTCAAGATTTTGCATGAGGGAGGACTAGCACCAACGTTGCACGGGAGAATGTGAAAAGTGTTCATATGTAGTAAAATCCTAAGAAATCCGCCCGTTTGCGTCATCTGCTATCGAATCGACTTAATGTCAGATCGTCACATTGGCTGCCCTTCTCTCTGAAATGGTTACATTTATCTTTGCAAAGATATGTCGCGTGCTGCGATATGCGGAGACACTCAAACCACCATAGTAGAACACAGAAATAGCTTCTAAGTTGATGTAATAACCAGTAAGAAGCATTACCATTCAAGTTTTAGTTATCGATTTTTGACTTTTTAGCCGGCTTTGGTGCCTTGGACATGAGCTGGGACCTTACGATTTTGCATGAAGGGATGACTAGCAGCCACTTTGCACGGGAGAATGTGAAATGTTTTCATATGTTGTAAAAACCTAAGAAATCCGCCCGTTTTCGTCACTTGCTATCGATTCGACTTAAAGTCAGACGGCCACGTTGGCCGCTTTTATCTCTGAAACGGTTACATTTATCGTGTGAAATGCTATGTCGCGTGCTGCGGACTGCGGAGACACTAAATGCACAAAAGTAGAACACAGAAGAAGCTTTTATGTTGATGTAATAGCCAGTAAGAAGCAGTACAATTCAAGTTTAGTTATCTATTGTTGACTTTTTAGCGTGCTTTGGTGCCTTGGACATGAGCTACGACCTTACGATTTTGCATGAAGGAGGACTAGCAGCCACGTTGCACGGGAGAATGTGAAAAGTGATCGAATGTAGAAAAAACCTAAGAAATCCGCTCGTTTTCGTCATTTGCTATCGAATCGACTTAATGTCAGATCGTCACATTGGCCGTTATTACCAATGAAACGGTTACATTTATCGTTTGCAAAACTATGTGTCGTGCTGCGGAATGCGCAGACACTAAAAGTACCATACTAGAACACAGAAGTAGCTTCTAAGTTGACGTAATAACCATTAAGAAGAAGTAAAATAATAGTTTTAGCTATCGTTTATTGACTTTTTGGCCGGCTTTGGTGCCTTGGACATGAGGTAGGACCTTAAGAATTTGCATGAAGGGTGGACTAGCAGCCACGTTGCACGGGAGAATGTGAAAAGTGATCGAATGTAGTAAAAACCTAAGAAATCCGCTCGTTTTCGTCATTTGCTATCGAATCGACTTAATGTCAGATCGTCACATCGGCCGCTCTTCTCTATGAAACGGTGACATTTATCGTGTGCAAAACTATGTGCCGTGCTGCGGAATGCGCGGACACTATAAGCACCATAGTAGAACACAAAAGGAGCTTCTAAGTTGATCTAATAACCAGTAAGAAGCAATACAATACAAGTTTTAGTTATCGATTGTTTACTTTATAGGCGGCTTTGGTGCCTTGGACATGAGCTAGGACCTTACGATCTTGCATGAAGGGAGGACCAGCAGCCACCTTGCTCGGAAGAATGTTAAAAGTGTTCATAGGTAGCAATAACCTGAGAAATTCGTCCGTTTTCGTCATTTGCTATAGAATTCACTTATTGTCAGATCGTCACATTGGCCGCTCTTCTCTCTGAAACGGTTACATTTATGGTGTGCAAAGCTATGTCGCGTGCTGCGATATGCGGAGACACTAAAAGCACCACAGTAGAACACAGAAGAAGCTTCTAAGTTGATGTAATAGCCAGTAAACAGCAGTACAATTCAAGTTTACTTATCGATTTTTGACATGTTAGACGGCTTTGGTGCCTTGGACATGAGCTAGGACCTTACGATTTTGCATGAAGGGAGTACTAGCTGCCACGTTGCACGGGATAATGTGAAATGAGTTCATATGTAGTAGAAACCTAAGAAACCCGCCCGTATTCGTCATTTGCTATCGAACCGACTTAATTTCAGATCGTCACACTGGCCGCTCTTCTCTCTGAAACGGTTACATTTATCGTGTTCAAAGCTATGTTGCGTGCTGTGAAATTCGGAGACACTAAAAGCACCATAGCAGAATACAGAAGGAGCTTCTAAGTTGATGTAATATCCAGTAAGAAGCAGTACAATACAAGTTTTAGCTATCGATTGTTGACTTTATAGGCGGCTTTGGTGCCTTGGACATGAGCTAGGACCTTACGATCTTGCATGAAGGGAGGACTAGCAGCCACCTTCCACGGAAGAATGTGAAAAGTGTTCATATGTACCAAAAACCTGAGAAATTTGTCCATTTTCCCCATTTGCTATCGAATTGACTTATTTTCAGATCGTCACATTGGCCGCTCTTCTCTCTGAAACGTTTACATTTATGGTGTGCAAAGCTACGTCACGTGCTGCGATATGCGGAGACACTAAAAGTCCCATAGTAGAACACAGAAGTAGCTTCTAAGTTGATGTAAAAAACACTAAGAGGCATAACAATTCAAGTTTTAGTTATCGATTTTTGACTTTTTAGCCGGCTTTGGTGCCTTGGACATGAGCTAGGACCTTAAGAATTTGTATGAAGGGAGGACTAGCAGCCACGTTGCACGGGAGAATGTGAAATGTGTTCAAATGTAGTTAAAATCTAAGAAATCCGCTAGTTTTCGTCATTTGCTGTTGAATTGACTTAATATCAAATCGTCACATTGGCTGCTCTTCTCTATGAAATGTTTACATTTATCTATGCAAAGCTATGTCGCGTGCTGCGATATGCGGATACACTAAAAGCGCCGCAGTAGAACACAGATGAAACTTCTAAGTTGATGTAATAGCCAGTAAGAAGCAGTACAATTCAAGTTTAGTAATCGATTTTTGACATTTTAGACAGCTTTGGTGCCTTGGACATGAGCTAGGACCTTACGATTTTGCATGAAGGGAGGACTAGCAGCCACCTTGCACGGAAGAATGTGAAAAGTGTTCATATGTACCAAAAACCTGAGAAATTTGTCCGTTTTCGCCATTTGCTATTGAATTGACTTATTGTCAGATCGTCACATTGGCCGCTCTGCTCTCTGAAACGTTTACATTTATGGTGTGCAAAGCTACGTCACGTGCTGCGATATGCGGAGACACTAAAAGTCCCATAGTAGAACACAGAAGCAGCTTCTAAGTTGATGTAAAAAACACTAAGAGGCATAACAATTCAAGTTTTAGTTATCGATTTTTGACATGTTATACGGCTTTGGTGCCTTGGACATGAGCTAGGACCTGACGATTTTACATGAAGGGAAGACTAGCAGCCACGTTGCACGGGAGAATGTGAAAAGAGTTCATATGTAGTAAAAACCAAAGAAACCGGCCCGTTTTTTTCGTCATTTGCTGTCAAATCGACATAATGTCAGGTCGTCACATTGGCCGCACTTCTCTCTGTAATGGATAAATTTATAGTGTGCAAAGTTATGTCGCGTGCTGAGGAATGCGGAGACGCCAAAAGCCCCATAGTAGAACACAGAAGACGCTTCTAAGTTGGTGTAATAGCCAGTAAGGAGCAGTACAATTGAAGTTTTAGTGATAGATTTTTAAATTTTTAGGCGGCTTTGGTGCCTTGTACATCAGCTAGGACCTTACGATTTTGCATGAAGGGAAGACTAGCAGCCACGTTGCACGTGAGAATGTGGAAAGTGATCGAATGTATTAAAAGCCTAAGAAATCCACTCGTTTTCGTCATTTGCTATCGAATCGACTTCATATCAGATCGTCACATTGGCCGCTCTTCTCTTTGAAACGGTTACATTTATCGTGTGCAAAACTATGTCGCGTGCTGCGGAATCGGAGACACTAAAAGTACCATAGTAGAACACAGAAGTAGCTTGTAAGTTGATGTAAAAAACACTAAGAGGCATAACAATTCAAGTTTTAGTTACCGATTTTTGACTTTTTAGCCGGCTTTGGTGCCTTGGACATGAGCTAGGACCTTAAGAATTTGTATGAAGGGAGGACTAGCAGCCACATTGCACGGGAGAATGTGAAATGTGTTCATAGGTAGCAATAACCTGAGAAATTCGTCCGTTTTCGTCATTTGCTATAGAATTCACTTATTGTCAGATCGTCACATTGGCCGCTCTTCTCTCTGAAACGGTTACATTTATGGTGTGCAAAGCTATGTCGCGTGCTGCGATATGCGGAGACACTAAAAGCACCACAGTAGAACACAGAAGAAGCTTCTAAGTTGATGTAATAGCCAGTAAACAGCAGTACAATTCAAGTTTACTTATCGATTTTTGACATGTTAGACGGCTTTGGTGCCTTGGACATGAGCTAGGACCTTACGATTTTGCATGAAGGGAGGACTAGCTGCCACGTTGCACGGGATAATGTGAAATGAGTTCATATGTAGTAGAAACCTAAGAAACCCGCCCGTATTCGTCATTTGCTATCGAACCGACTTAATGTCAGATCGTCACACTGGCCGCTCTTCTCTCTGAAACGGTTACATTTATCGTGTTCAAAGCTATGTTGCGTGCTGTGAAAATCGGAGACACTAAAAGCACCATAGCAGAATACAGAAGGAGCTTCTAAGTTGATGTAATATCCAGTAAGAAGCAGTACAATAGAAGTTTTAGTTATCGATAGTTGACTTTATAGGCGGCTTTGGTGCCTTGGACATGAGCTAGGACCTTACGATCTTGCATGAAGGGAGGACTAGCAGCCACCTTCCACGGAAGAATGTGAAAAGTGTTCATATGTACCAAAAACCTGAGAAATTTGTCCGTTTTCGCCATTTTTTTATCGAATTGACTTATTGTCAGACCGTCACATTGGCCGCTCTTCTCTCTGAAACGTTTACATTTATGGTGTGCAAAGCTACGTCACGTGCTGCGATATGCGGAGACACTAAAAGTCCCATAGTAGAACACAGAAGTAGCTTCTAAGTTGATGTAAAAAACACTAAGAGGCATAACAATTCAAGTTTTAGTTATCGATTTTTGACATGTTATACGGCTTTGGTGCCTTGGACATGAGCTAGGACCTTACGATTTTACATGAAGGGAGACTAGCAACCACGTTGCACGGGAGAATGTGAAAAGAGTTCATATGTAGTAAAAACCTAAGAAACCGGCCCGTTTTTTTCGTCATTTGCTGTCAAATCGACATAATGTCAGGTCGTCACATTGGCCGCACTTCTCTCTGTAATGGATAAATTTATAGTGTGCAAAGTTATGTCGCGTGCTGAGGAATGCGGAGACGCCAAAAGCCCCATAGTAGAACACAGAAGACGCTTCTAAGTTGGTGTAATAGCCAGTAAGGAGCAGTGCAATTGAAGTTTTAGTGATAGATTTTTAAATTTTTAGGCGGCTTTGGTGCCTTGTACATCAGCTAGGACCTTACGATTTTGCATGAAGGGAAGACTAGCAGCCACGTTGCACGGGAGAATGTGAAATGTGTTCATATGTAGCAAATACCTAAGAAATCCGCCCGATTTCGTCGTTTGCTATCGATTCGACTTTATATCAGATCGTCATATTGGCCGCTCTTCTCTCTGAAACGGTTACATTTATCGTGTGCAAAACTATGTCGCGTACTGCGGAATGCGGAGACACTAAAAGTCCCATAGTAGAACACAGAAGTAGCTTCTAAGTTGATGTAAAAAACACTAAGAGGCATAACAATTCAAGTTTTAGTTATCGATTTTTGACTTTTTAGCCGGCTTTGGTGCCTTGGACATGAGCTAGGACCTTAAGAATTTGTATGAAGGGAGGACTAGCAGCCACGTTGCACGGGAGAATGTGAAATGTGTTCAAATGTAGATAAAATCTAAGAAATCCGCTAGTTTTCGTCATTTGCTGTTGAATTGACTTAATATCAAATCGTCACATTGGCTGCTCTTCTCTATGAAATGTTTACATTTATCTATGCAAAGCTATGTCGCGTGCTGCGATATGCGGATACACTAAAAGCGCCGCAGTAGAACACAGATGAAACTTCTAAGTTGATGTAATAGCCAGTAAGAAGCAGTACAATTCAAGTTTAGTTATCGATTTTTGACATTTTAGACAGCTTTGGTGCCTTGGACATGAGCTAGGACCTTACGATTTTGCATGAAGGGAGGACTAGCAGCCACGTTGCACGGGAGAATGTGAAAAGTGATCGAATGTATTAAAAACCTAAGAAATCCGCTCGTCTTCGTCGTTTGCTATCGAATCGACTTAATGTCAGATCGTCACATTGGCCGCTCTTCTCTATGAAACGGTGACATTTATCGTGTGCAAAACTATGTGGCGTGCTGCGGAATGCGCAGAAACTGAAAGTACCATAGTAGAACACAGAAGTAGCTTCTAATTTGATGTAATAAAGAGTAAGAAGCATAACAATTCAAGTTTTATTTATCGACTTTTGACTTTTTGGCCGGCTTTGGTGCCTTGGACATGAGCTAGGACCTTAAGAATTTGTATGAAGGGAGGACTAGCAGCCCCCTTGCACGGGAGAATGTGAAAAGTGTTCATATGTAGTAAAAACCTAAGAAATCCGTCCGTTTGCGTCATTTGCTATCGATGCGACTTTATATCAGATCGTCACAATGGCCGCTCTTCACTCTGAAACAGTTACATTTATCGTGTGGAAAGCTATGTTGCGTGCTGCGAAATTTGGAGACACTAAAAGCACCATAGTAGAACACAGAAGGAGCTTCTAAGTTGATGTAATAACCAGTAAGAAGCAGTACAATTTAAGGTTTAGTGATCGATTTTTAAATTTTTAGCCGGCTTTGGTGCCTTGGACATGAGCTAGGAACTTACGATTTTGCATAAAGGGAGGACTAGCAGTCACGTTGCACGGGAGAAAGTGAAAAGTGTTCATATGTAGTAAAAACATGAGATATTCGTCCGTTTTCGTCATTTGTATCATATTGACTTATTGTCTGATCGTCACATTGGCCGCTCTTCTCTCCGAAACGGTTTCATTTATGGTGTGCAAAGCTATGTCACGTGCTGCGATATGCGGAGACTCTAAAAGCACCACATTAGAACACAGAAGAAGCTTCTAAGTTGATGTAATGGCCAGTAACCAGCAGTACAATTCAAGTTTAGTTTTTGATTTTTGACATGTTATACGGGTTTGGTGCCTTGGACATGAGCCAGGACCTTACGATTGTGCATGAGGGGAGGACTAGCAGCCACGTTGCGCGGGAGAATGTAAAATGAGTTCATATGTAGTAGAAACCTAAGAAACCCGCCTGTTTTCGTCATTTGCTATCGAATCGACATAATGTCAGGTCGTCACATCGGCCGCACTTCTCTCTGAAATTGATAAATTTATCGTGTGCAAAGCTATGTCGCGTGCTGAGGAATGCGGAGACACCAAAAGCCCCATAGTACAACACAGAAGACGCTTCTAAGTTGATGTAATTGCCAGTAAGGAGCAGTACAATTTAAGTTTTAGTGATTGATTTTTAAATTTTTAGGCGGCTTTGGTGCCTTGTACATTAGCTAGGACCTTACGATTTTGCATGAAGGGAAGACTAGCAGCCACGTTGCACGTGAGAATATGGAAAGTGATCGAATGTATTAAAAGCCTAAGAAATCCACTCGTTTTCGTCATTTGCTATCGAATCGACTTAATGTCTGATCGTCACATTGGCCGCTCTTCTCAATGAAACGGTTACAATTATCGTGTGCAAAACTATGTGGCGTGCTGCGGAATGCGCAGACGCTAAAAGTACCATAGTAGAACACAAAAGTAGCTTCTAAGTTGATGTAAAAAACACTAAGAGGCATAACAATTCAAGTTTTAGTTATCGATTTTTGACTTTTTAGCCGGCTTTGGTGCCTTGGACATGAGCTAGGACCTTAAGAATTTGTATGAAGGGAGGACTAGCAGCCACGTTGCACGGGAGAATGTGAAATGTGTTCAAATGTAGTTAAAATCTAAGAAATCCGCGAGTTTTCGTCATTTGCTGTTGAATTGACTTAATATCAAATCGTCACATTGGCTGCTCGTCTCTCTGAAATGGTTACATTTATCTATGCAAAGCTATGTCGCGTGCTGCGATATGCGGAGACACTAAAAGCGCCGCAGTAGAACACAGATAAAACTTCTAAGTTGATGTAATAGCCAGTAAGAAGCAGTACAATTCAAGTTTAGTTATCGATTTTTGACATTTTAGACAGCTTTGGTGCCTTGGACATGAGCTAGGACCTTAAGAATTTGTATGAATGGAGGACTAGCAGCCACGTTGTACGGGAGAATGTGAAAAGAGTTCATATGTAGTAAAAACCTAAGAAATCCATACGTTTGCGTCATTTGCTATCGATGCGACTTTATATCAGATCGTCACATTGGCCGCTCCTCTCTCTGAAACGGTTACATTTATCGTGTGTAAAGCTATGTTGCGTGCTGCGATATGCGGAGACACTACAAGCACCATAGTAGAACACAGAAGAAGCTTCCAAGTTGACGTAATAGCCAGTAAGAAGCCGTAAAATAATCGTTTTAGTTATCGATTATTAACTTTTTAGCCGGCTTTGGTGACTTGGACATGAGCTAGGAACTTAAGAATTTCTATAAAGGGAGGACAAGCAACCACGTTGCACGGGAGAATGTGAAAAGTGATCGAATGTAGTAAAAAACTAAGTAATCCGCTCGTTTTCGTCATTTGCTATCGATTCGACTTTATATCAGATCGTCACATTGGCCGCTCCTCTCTCTGAAACGGTTACATTTATCGTGTGCAAAGCTATGTTGCGTGCTGCGATATGCGGAGACACTAAAAGCACCATAGTAGAACACAGAAGAAGCTTCTACGTTGATGTAATAGCCAGTAAGAAGCAGTAGAACTCAAATTTAGCTATCGATTTTTGAATTTTTAGCAGGCTTTGGTGCCTTGGACATGAGGTAGGACCTTAATATTTTGCATGAAGGGAGGGCTAACAGCCACGTTGCACTTGAGAATGTGAAAAGAGATCGAATGTAGTAAAAACCTAAGAAATCCGCTCGTTTTCGTCATTTGCTATCGAATCGACTTAATGTCAGATCGTCACACTGGCCACTCTTCTCTCTGAAACAGTTACATTTATCGTGTGCAAAGCTATGTTGCGTGCTGCGAAATTCGGAGACACTAAAATTACCATAGTAGAACACAGAAGGAGCTTCTAAGTTGATGTAATAACCAGTAAGAAGCAGTACAACACAAGTTTTAGTTATCGATTGTTGACTTTATAGGCGGCTGTGGTGCCTTGGACATGTGCTAGGACCTTACGATTTTGCATGAAGGGAGGACTATTAGCCATGTTGCACGGGAGCATGTGAAAAATGTTCATATGTAGCAAAAACGTAAGAAATCCGCCCGTTTTCGTCATTTCCTATCGAATTAAATTCAGATGGTCACATTGGCCGCTCTTCTGTCTGAAACGGTTAAATTTATCATGTGCAAAGCTATGTTGAGTGCTGCGGAATGCAGAGACACAAAAGCACCATAAAAGAACAGAGAAGAAGTTTCTAATTTGATGTAAATGCCAGTAAGAAGCAGTACAATTTAAGTATAGTTATCGATTTTTGACTTTTGAGCTGGCTCTGGTGCCTTGGACATGAGCTAGGACGTTAAGATTTTGCATGAAGGGACGCCTACCTGCCACGTTGCACGGGAGAATGTAAAAAGTGTTCACATGTAGTAAAAACCTAAGATATCCGCCTGTTTTCGTCATCTGCTATCGAATCGACTCAATATCATATCGTCACGTTGACCGCTCTTCTCTCTGAAACGGTTACGTTTATCGTGTGCAAAGATATGTAGCGTGCTGCGGAATGCGGAGAATCTAAAAGCACCATAGTAGAAAACAGAAGAAGCTTCTAAGTTGATGTAATAGGCAGTAAGAAGCAGTAAAGTAATAGTTTTAGCTATCGGTTATTGACTTTTTAGCCGCCTTTGGTTACTTGGACATAAGCTAGGACCTTAAGACTTTCTATGAAGGGAGGACTAGCAGCCACGTTAAACGGGCGAATGTGAAAAGTTTTCGTAAGTAGTAACAACCTAATAAATCCGCCCCTCTTTGGTTATTTGCTATTGAATCGACTTAATGTCAGATGGACACATTGGCCGCTCTTTTCTCTGAACTGTTACATTCAACGTGTGCAAAGCTATGTCGCGTGCTGTGGAATGCGGAGACACTAAAAGCACCATAGTAGAACACAGAAGGAGCTTCTAAGTTGATGTAATAACCAGTAAGAAACAGTACAATTCAAGTTTTATTTATCTATTTTTGACTGTTAAGCTGGCATTGGTGCCTTGGAAATGAGCTAGTACCTTACTATTTTGTATGAAGGGAGGACTAGCAGCCACGATGCACGGGAGAACGTGAAAGGTGTTCATATGTAGTAAAAACCTAAGAAATCCGCCCGTTTTCGTCATTTGTTATCGAATCGTCTTAATGTCAGATCGTCACATTGGCCGCTCTTCCCTCTGAAACGGTGACATTTATCGTGTGCAAAGCAATGTCGCGTGATGCGGAATTCGGAGACACTAAAAGCACCATAGTAGAACACAGAAGGAGCTTCTGAGTTGATGTAATAACCAGTAAGAAACAGTACAATTCAAGTTTTATTTATCTATTTTTGACTTTTAAGCTGGCTTTGGTGCCTTTGAAATGAGCTAGTACCTTACTATTTTGTATGAAGGGAGGACTAGCAGCCACGATGCACGGGAGAACGTGAAAGTTGTTCATATGTAGTAAAAACCTAAGAAATCCGACCGTTTTCGTCATTTGCTATCGAATCGACTTAATGTCAGATCGTCACACTGGCCGCTCTTCTGTCTGAAACGGTTAAATTTATCTTGTGCAAAGCTATGTCTCGTGCTGCGGAATGCGGAGACTGTACAAGCACCATAGTAGAACACAGAAGAAGCTTCTAAGTTGATGTAATAGCCAATAAGAAGCAGTACAATTCAAGTTATAGTTAACGATTCTTGACTTTTTAGCCGGCTTTGGTGCCTTGGACATGAGCTGGGAACTTACGATTTTGCATGGAGAACTAGCAGCCACGTTGTACGGGAGAATGTGAAAAGTGTTCATATGTAAAAAAAACCTAAGATATCCGAGCGTTTTCGTCATTTGCTATCGAATCGAATTAATGTCAGATCGTCACATTGGCCGCTCTTCTCTATGAAACGGTTACATTTATCGTGTGTACAACTATGTGGCGTGCTGCGGAATGCGCAGACACTAAATGTACCGTAGTAGAACACAGAAGTAGCTTCTAAATTGATGTAAAAATACACTAAGAGGCATAACAATTCACGTTTTAGTTATCGATTTTTGACTTTTTAAACGGCTTTTGTGCCTTGGACTGAGCTAGGACCTTAAGAATTTGCATGAAGGAAGGACTAGCAGCCACGTTGCACGGGAGAATGTGAATAGTGTTCATATGTAGTAAAAACCTACCAATCCGCCCGTTTTCGTCATTTGATGTCGAATCGACTTAATGTCAGATCGTCACATTGGCCGCTCTTCTCTCTGAAACGGTTACATTTGTCGTGTGCAAAGCTATGTCGCGTGCTGCTATATGCGGAAACACTAAAAGCCCCATAGTAGATCACAGATGAAGCTTCTAAGTTGATGGAATAGCCAGTATGAAGCAGTAAAATAATAGTTTTAGCTATCGATTATAAACTTATTAGCCGGCTGTAGTGCCTTGGACATGAGCTAGGCCCTTACGAATTTCTATGAAGGGAGGACTAGCAGCCACGTTGCACGGGAGAATGTGAAAAGTGTTCATATGTACGAAAACCATAAGAAATCCGCCCTCTTTCGTCATTTGCTATCGAATCGACTTAATGTCAGATCGTCACATTGGCCGCTCTTCTCTCTGAAACGGTTACATTTATTGTGTGCAAATCTATGTCGCGTGCTACGGAACGCAGAGACACTAAAAGCACAATAGTAGAACACAGAAGAAGCTTCTAAGTTGATGTAATAGCCAGTAAGAAGCAGTACAATTCAAGTTTATTTATCGATTTTTGACTTTTTAGCGGGCTTTGGTGCCTTGGACTAAACTAGGACCTTAAGATTTTGCATGAAGGGAGGACTAGCTGCCACGTTGCACGTGAGAATGTGAAAAGTGATCGAATGTAGTATAAATCTAAGAAATCCGCTCGTTTTCGTCATTTGCTATCGAATCGACTTAATGTCAGATCGTCACATTGGCCGCTCTTCTCTATGAAACGGTTACATTTATCGTGTGCAAAACTATGTGGCGTGCTGCGGAATGCGCAGACACTAAAAGTACCATAGTAGAACACAGAAGTAGCTTCTAAGTTGTTGTAAAAAACACTAAGAGGCATAACAATTCAAGTTTTAGTTATCGATTTTTGAGTTTTTAGACGGCTTTGGTGCCTTGGACTGAGCTAGGACCTTAAGAATTTGTATGAAGGGAGGACTATCAGCCACGTTGCACGGGAGAATGTGAAATGTGTTCAAATGTAGTAAAAATCTAAGAGATCCGCCCGTATTCGTCATTTGCTATCGAATCGACTTAATGTCAGATCGTCACATTGGCCGTTCTTCTCTCTGAAACGGTTACATTTATCGTGTGCAAAGCTATGTTGCGTGCTGCGATATGCGGAGACACTTAATGCACCATAGTAGAACAAAGAAGAAGTTTTTAAGTTGATGTAATAGCCAGTAAGAAGCAGTAGAATTCAAGTTTATTTATCGATTTTTGACTGTTTAGCGGGCTTTGGTGCCTTGGAGTGAGCTAGGACCTTAAGATTTTGCATGAAGGGAGGACTAGCAGCCACGTTGCACGGGAGAATGTGAAAAGTGTTCATATGTTAAAAAAACCTAAGAAATCCGCCCGTTTTCGTCATTTGCTATCGAATCGACTTAATGTCAGATCGTCACATTGGCCGCTCTTCCCTGTGTTTACTTCGTAGATTCTTATTTAAATTGCGTGTGAGTTTCGTATAGGAGGTGCAATTTCGAGTTTTAGTTACTGTAATCGTAAAATCAGCAGATTGTAGCGCAGTCGTTAGGCATTTGTACAGGTTAGTTGATACATTCTTTGCGTGTTCCGCTTGCGTTATCTAGGCAAGGACTTGTGTTGTTAAACATCGATTAGAATGGACAGGGACTGCGATTGCTGTGTTCGGATGAGGGCTGACTTGGCATCCCTTCCCTCACAGCTGCAATCGGCGCTGACTTCGGTCGCGCAGCTTGAGGCTGTTTCCAATGGGCACCACTGTGGGGAGCCGGACTCGGGTATCACGGGGATGTCAACCTCGTCCCGTCTGTCCCCAGATCGGTCTGCCGCTGTGGTTGCCCCGGTTGCTGCCCGCAATGGGGCTGAGCCCTCGCCTGTGGTTGATTGGGAGGTCGTTCCAAGGCGTGGCAGGCAGCGAAAGGCGTCCCCGGAGGCTGAACAGAAAGCCTCCCTGGTGCGTCTGACAAACCGGTTTCACGCACTGTCTCTGGCTGAGCCAGATGCAGCTGCCTGCCCTGTTTCAGAGGATCATTCTCAGCCTTCAAGGTCCAGGCAATCGCAGAGGGTGGGCTTACTGGTAGTTGGGAGCTCCAATGTTAGGCGCGTAATGGGGCCCCTTAGGGATACGGCGGCTAAGGAGGGGAAGAAATCCAGTGTGCACTCCGTGTGCATTCCGGGAGGAGTCATTCCTGATGTGGAAAGGGTCCTTCCGGATGCTATGGAGAGCACAGGGTGCAGCCTGCTGCAGGTGGTGGCACATGTCGGCACTAATGAATTGAGTCGCTTTGGATCTGAGGAAATTCTCTCTGGATTCCAGCGGCTATCTGATTTGGTGAAGGCTGCCGGTCTTGCTTACGAGATGAAGGCAGAGCTCACCATCTTCAGCATCGTTGACAGAACCGACTGTAGATCTTTGGTGCAGAGCCGGGTGGAGGGTCTGAATCAGAGGCTCAGACGGTTTTGCGACTGTATTGGCTGCAGATTCCTAGACTTGCGCCATAGGGTGGTTGGGTTTCGGGTTCCGCTGAATAGGTCGGGAGTTCACTACACTCAGCTGGCGGCTACACGGATAGCGGAGGCTGTGTGGCGTGGACTGGGCGGTTTTTTAGGTTAGAAGGCCTCGGGAAAGTGCGGGATGGGCTGAAATGTCAAAGGGTGCTTGGCAATTACAGGACGTGCTTGGATCAAGGAACAGTCGGAATTTTAGTTGTAAATTGTTGTAGTTGCGCTGGAAAAGTCCCTGAGCTTCAAGCGCTAATAGAAAGCACAGAAGCTGATATAGTTATAGGTACAGAAAGCTGGCTAAAGCCTGAAATAAGTTCTGCAGAAATTTTTACGAAGTCTCAGACGGTGTTCAGGAAAGATAGATTAGGCAGAATTGGTGGTGGAGTGTTTGTGTCTGTCAGTAGTGGTTTATCTTGTAGTGAAGTCGAAGTAGATACTCCGTGCGAATTGGTGTGGGTGGAGGTTATACTTAACAGCCGAATTAAGTTAATAATTGGCTCCTTCTACCGACCCCCAGACTCCGATGATATAGTTGCGGAACAGTTCAGAGAAAGTTTGAGTCTCGTAACAAATAAATACCCCACTCATACAGTTATAGTTGGTGGGGACTCAACCTACCCTCGGTATGTTGGCAAAAATACATGTTCAAAACCGGTGGTAGGCAGAAAACGTCTTCCGAGATTGTCCTAAATGCATTCTCCGAAAATTATTTCGAGCAGTTAGTCCACGAACCCACGCGAATTGTAAATGGTTGCGAAAACACACTTGACCTCTTGGCCACAAACAATCCAGAGCTGATAGAGAGCATCATGACTGATACAGGAATTAGTGATCACAAGGTCATTGTAGCTAGGCTCAATACCATTTCTTCCAAATCCATCAGAAACAAACGCAAAATAATTTTATTTAAAAAAGCGGATAAAGTGCCACTAGAAGCCTTCCTAAAAGACAATTTCCATTTCTTCCGAACTGACTATGCGAATGTAGACGAGATGTGGCTCAAATTCAAAGATATAGTAACAACAGCAATTGAGATATTCATACCTCATAAATTGGTAAGAGATGGAACGGATCCCCCGTGGTACTCAAAAAAAGGTCCGAACGCTGTTGAAGAGGCAACGGAAAAAGCATGCGAAGTTCAGAAGAACGCGAAATCCTGAAAATGGGCTAAAATTTACAGACGCGCGAAATTTGGCACGTACTTCGATGCGAGATGCCTTTAATAGGTTCCACAACGAAACATTGTCTCGAAATTTGGTAGAAAATCCGAAGAAATTCTGGTCGTATGTAAAGTACACAAGCGGCAAGACGCAGTCAATACCTTCGCTGCGCAGTGCCGATGGTACTGTTATCGACGACTGTGCCGCTAAAGCGGAGTTATTGAACGCAGTTTTCCGAAATTCCATCAGCAGGGAAGACGAATGGAATATTCCAGAATTTGAAACACGAACATCTGCTAGCATGAGTTTCTTAGAAGTAGATACCTTAGGGGTTGCGAAGCAACTCAAATCGCTTGATGCGGGCAAGTCTTCAGGTCCAGATTGTATACCGATTAGGTTCCTTTCAGATTACGCTGATACTATAGCTCCCTACTTAGCACTCATATACAACCGCTCGCTCACCGATAGATCTGTACCTACAGATTGGAAAATTGCGCAGGTCGCACCAGTGTTCAAGAAGAGTAGTAGGAGTAATCCATTTAACTACAGACCTATACCATTGACGTCGGTTTGCAGTAGGGTGTTGGAGCATATACTGTATTCAAACATTATGAATCACCTCGAAGGGAACGATCTATTGACACGTAATCAGTATGGCTTCAGAAAACATCGCTCTTGTGCAACGCAGCTAGCTCCTTATTCGCACGAAGTAATTGCCGCTATCGACAGGGGATCTCAAGTTGATTCCGTATTTCTAGATTTCCGGAAAGCTTTTGACACCGTTCCTCACAAGCGACTTCTAATCAAGCTGCGGAGCTATGGGGTATCGTCTCAGTTGTGCGACTGGATTCGTGATTTCCTGTCACGAAGGTCGCAGTTCGTAGTAATAGACGGCAAATCATCGAGTAAAACTGAAGTGATATCAGGTGTTCCCCAGGGAAGCGTCCTGGGACCTCTACTGTTCCTGATCTATATAAATGACCTGGGTGACAATCTGAGCAGTTCTCTTGGACTGTTCGCAGATGATGCTGTAATTTACCGTCTAGTAGGGTCATCCGAAGACCAGTATCAGCTGCAAAGCGATTTAGAAAAGATTGCTGTATGGTGTGTCAGGTGGCAGTTGACGCTAAGTAAAAAAAGTGTGAGATGATCCACTTAAGTTCCAAAAGAAATCCGTTGGAATTCGATTACTCGATAAATGGTACAATTCTCAAGGCTGTCAATTCAACTAAGTACCTGGGTGTTAAAATTACGAACAACTTCAGTTGGAAGGACCACATAGATAATATTGTCGGGAAGGCGAGCCAAAGGTTGCGTTTCATTGGCAGGACACTTAGAAGATGCAACAAGTCCACTAAAGAGACAGCTTACACTACACTCGTTCGTCCTCTGTTAGAATATTGCTGCGCGGTGTGGGATCCTTACCAGGTGGGATTGACGGAGGACATCGTAAGGGTGCAAAGAAAGGCAGCTCGTTTTGTATTATCGCGTTATAGGGGAGAGAGTGTGGCAGATATGATACACGAGTTGGGATGGAAGTCATTACAGCATAGACGTTTTTCGTCGCGGCGAGACCTTTTTACGAAATTTCAGTCACCAACTTACTCTTCCGAATGCGAAAATATTTTGTTGAGCCCAACCTACATAGGTAGGAATGATCATCAAAATAAAATAAGAGAAATCAGAGCTCGAACAGAAAGGTTTAGGTGTTCGTTTTTCCCGCTCGCTGTTCGAGAGTGGAATAGTAGAGAGATAGTATGATTGTTGTTCGATGAACCCTCTGCCAAGCACTTAAATGTGAATTGCAGAGTAGTCATGTAGATGTAGATGTAGATGTAGAACAGTGACATTTATCATGTGCAAAGCTATGTCGCCTGCTGCGGATGCGGAGACACTAAAATCCCCATAAAAGAACACAGAAGAAGTTTCTAATTTCATGTAAATGCCAGTAAGAAGCAGTACAATTCAAGTTTAGTTATCGATTTTTGACTTTTGAGCTGGCTTTGGTGCCATGGACATGAGCTAGGACCTTAAGATTTTGCATGAAGGGACGCCTAGCTGCCACGTTGCACGTGAAAATATAAAAAGTGTTCATATGTAGTAAAAACCTAAGAAATCCGCCTGTTTTCGTCATCTGCAATCGAATCGACTCAGTGTCATATGGTCACGTTGACCGCTCTTCTCCTGAAACGGTTACATTTATCGCGTGCAAAGCTATGTCGCGTGCTGCGGAATGCGGAGACACTAAAAGCACCATATTAGAACACAGAATAAGCTTCTAAGTTAATGTAATAGCCAGTAAGTAGCAGTACAATTCAAGTTTAGTTATCGATTTTTGACTTTTTAGCCGCCTTTGATGCCTTGGTCATGAGCTAGGACCTTTTTAATTTTGCATGAAGGGAGCAATATCAGCCACGTTGCTCGGGAGAATGATAAAAGTGTTCATATGTAGTAAAAAGCTAAGAAATCCGCCCCTTTTCTTCACTTGCTATCGAATCGACCTTATGTCAGTTGGTCACACTGGCCGCTCTTCTCTCTGAAACGGTTACATTTATTGTGTGTAAAACGATGTCGCGCGGTGCGGAATGCGGAGACACTAAAAGCACCATAGTAGAACACAGAAGAAGCTTCTAAGTTGATGTAATAGCCAGTAAGAAGCAGTAAAATTCAAGTTTTAGTTATCGATTACTGACGTTTTTCCCTTCGTCGGTGCCTTGGAAATGAGCTAAGACCTTAAGATTTTGCATGAAGGGAGGACTAGCAGCCGCGTTGCACGGGTGAATGCAAAATGTCTTCATATGTAGTAAAACCCTCAGAAATCCTCCCGTTTTCGTCATTTGCTATCGAATCGACTTATTGAACGATCGAATCATTGGAGGCTTATATCTCTGAAACGGTTTCATTTATCGTCTTCCAAACTATGTAGCGTTTTGAAGTATGCGGTGACACTAAAAGCTTCATAGTCGAACACAGAAAAAGCTTCTAAGTTGATATAGTCGGGTAGTAAGGAGTACTACAATTCTAGTTTTAGTTACCGTTTATTGACTCACTAGCCTGGTTTGGTGACTTGGACATGAGTTCGTAATTTAAGATTTTGCATGAAAGGAGGTCTAGCAGCCGCGTTGCACGGGAGAATGTGAAAAGTTTTCATATGTAGTGAAAACCTGAGAAATCCTCCCGTTTTCGTTATTTGAATCGAATCGACTTAATGTCAGATCGTCTCATTGGCCGCTCTTCTCACTCAAACGGTTACATTTAGCGTGTGCAAAGCTGTGCCGCGTGCTGCGGTGAAAGGAGACACTAAAAGCACCATAGTAGAACACAGAAGAAGCTTCTAAGTTGATGTATTAGCCAGTAAGATGCAGTACAATTCAAGTTTTAGTTATCGATTATTGACTTATTAGCTAGTTTTGGTGCCTTGTCCATGAGCTGGGACGTTAAGATTTTGCATGAAAGGAGGTCTAGCAGCCGCGTTGCACTGGACAATGTGGAAAGTGTTCATATGTAGTAAAAACCAGAGAAATCCGTTCGTTTTCGTCATTTGCTATCGAATCTACTTTATGCCAGATCGTCACATTGGCTGCTCTTCTCTCTGAAACGGTTACATTTATCGTGTGCAAAGCTATGTCGCGTTCTGAGGTATGCGGAGACACTAAAGGCACCATAGTAGAACACAGAAGAAGCTTCTAAGTTGATGTAGTAGCCAGCAAGAAGCAATACAATTCAAGTTTTAATTACCGATAATTGAATTTTTTGCCGACTTTGGTGCCTTGTACATGAGTTAGTACCTTAAGATTTTGCATGAGGGGAGGTCTAGCAGACGCGTTGCATATGAAAATGTGAAAAGTGTTCATATGTAGTAAAAACCTGAGAAATACCCCCGTTTGCGTCATTTGCTATCGAATCGACTTAATGGCAGATCGCCACATAGGCCGCTCTTCTCTCTGAAACGGTTACATTCATCGTCTGCAAAGATAGGTCGCTTGCCGCGGTATGTGGCGACACAAAAGCAACATAGTATAATACAGAAGCACATTCTAAGAAGATGTAATCGCCAATAAGAAGCAGTACTATTCAAGATTTAGTAGTCGGTTATTCACTTATTTTCCGCCTTTGGTACATTGGACATGTCCGACGACCTAAAGTTTTGCATGAAACGACGTCTGGAAACCACTTTGCACGGGGGAGTGTGGAAACTGTTCATATGTAGTAAAAACTACAGAAAACCGCCAGCTTTCGTCATTTGCTACCGAATCTATTTTATTGCCAGATCTTCACATTGGCCGCTTTTATCTCTGACACAATTACATTTATCGTCTGAAAATTTATGTCGCGTATTGCAATATGAGGAAAAAACTGAAAAAATCATATTAGATCACAAAAAAGCTTCTAAGAAGATGGAATCGAAAGTACCAAGCAGAAATATACTATTGACTTATTTGCCGGCTTTGGTGCAATGGGCATGAGCTAGGACCTTAAGATTTTTCATAATATTACGTCCGTACGCATCGTTGCACGCGAGAATGTCGAAAGTGTTCATATGTAGTAAAAATCTCAGAAATCCGCCCGCTTTCGTCATTTGCTATCGAATCTAATTAATTGCCAGATTTTCACATTGGCCGCTTTTCTTTCTGAAACGGTAACATTTATCGTCTGGAAATTTGTGCCACGTGTTTGCAATATGCGGAAGAATCTGAAAACATCATGATAGAACACAGAAAAAGCTTCTAAGAAGATGTAATCGAAAGTAGGAAGCAGTACTATTCACGTTTTAGCTATTGGTTATTTACTAATTTGCCGGCTTTGGTGCATTGGACATGAGCTAGGACCTTAAGATTTTGCATATAAGTACGTCCGTACGCCACGTTGCACGGGAGAATGTGGAAAGTGTTCATATGTATTAAAAACCTCAGAAATCCGCCCGCTTTCGTCATTTGCTATCGAATCGAATGTATTGCCAAATCTTCACATTGGCCGCTTTTCTCTTTGAAACAGTTACATTTATCGTCTGGAAATTTATGTCGCGTATTGCAATATGCGGAAAAAACTGAAAACATCATATCAGAACACAAAAAAGCTTCTAAGAAGACGTAATCGAAAGTAGGAAGCAGTACTATTCAAGTTTTTGCTATCGGTTATTCACTTATTTGCAAGCTTTGGTGCATTGGACGTGAGCTATAACATTAAGATTTTGCATGAAAGTACGTCTGTACGCCACGTTGCACGGGAGAATGAGAAAGGTGTACATAATAGTAACAACATGAGAAATCCGCCAGTTTTCGTCATTTGCGTTCGAATCGACTTAATGCCAGATCGTAACATTGGCCGCTTTTCTCTCTGAAACGGTTACATTTATCGTATGCAAAATTATGTCGCGTGTAGCGGTATGCGGAAAAAACTGAAAACATTATATTAGAATACAGAAAAAGCTTCAAAAAAGATGTATTTGCCAGTAAGAAGCAGTACTATTCAAGTTTCAGTTATCGGTTTATTCACTTATTTTCCGGCTTTTGTGCATTGGACATGAGCTAGGACCTTAGGATTTTGCAAGAAAGTACGTCTGTACGAAACGTTGCACGGGAGAATGTGGAAAGTGTTCATATGTAGTAAAAACCTGAGAAACCCGATCGCTTTCGTCATTTGCTATCGAGTCGAATGTATTGCCAGATCGTCCCATTGGCCGCTTTTCTCTCTGAACAGGTTACATCCATCGTCGACAAAATTATGTCGCGTGTTGCGGTATGGAAAAAAACTGAAAACATTATATTAGAACACAGAAAAAGCTTCGAAGAAGATGTAATCGCCAATAAGAAGCAGTACTATTCAAGATTTAGCTATCGGTAATTCACTTATTTGCCGGCTTTGGTATATTGGACATGACCGACGACCTATAGATTTCGCATGAAACGACGTCTGGAAATCACATTGCGCGGGGGAATGTGAAAACTGTTCATATGTAGTAAAAATTTGAGAGATCCACTCGCTTTCGTCATTTGCCATCGAATCGACTTGATGCCAGATCGTCACACTGGCCGCTTTTCTCTCTGAAACAGTTACATTTATCGTCTGGAAATGTATGTCGCGTATTGCAATATGCGGAAGAAACTGAAAACATCATATTAGAACACAAAAAAAGCTTCTAAGAAGATGTAATCGAAAGCAGCAAGCAGAACTAAACTATTGACTTATTTGCCGGCTTTGGTGCATTGAACATCAGTTCAAATGGCTCTGAGCACAATGGGACTCAACTGCTGAGGTCGTTAGTCCCCTAGAACTTAGAACTACTTAAACCTAACTCACCCAAGGAGATGACACACATCCATGCCCCATTCAGGATTCGAACCTGCGACCTTAGCAGTCGCACGGTTGGACATGAGCTAGGACCTTAAGATTTTGCATGAAAGTACGTCTGTACGCCACGTTGCACGGGAGAATGTGAAAAGTGTTCATATGTACTAACAACATGAGAAATCCGCCCGTTTTCGACATTTGCCATTGAATCGACTTATTGCCAGATCGTCATATTGGTTACTTTTCTCTCTGAAACGGTTACATTTATCGTTTGTAAAGTTATGTCGCGTGTTGGGGTGTGCGGAAAAAACTGAAAACATTATATTAGAAGACAGAAAAAGCTTCAAAGAAGATATAATCGAAAGTAGGAAGCAGTAATATACATGCTTTAGTTATCGGTTATTCACTTATTTGCCGCCTTGGTGCATTGGACACGAGCTAGGACCTTAAGATTATGCATGAGAGTACGTCTGTACGCCACGTTGCACGGGAGAATATAAAAAATGTTCATATGTAGTAACAACATGAGAAATCCGCCCGTTTTCGACATTTTCCATCGAATCGACTTAATGTCAGACCGTCATATTGGCCGCTTTTCTCTCTGAAACGGTACATTGGACATGAGCTAAGATCTTAAGATTTTGCATGTAAGTACGTCTGTACGCCACGTTGTACGGGAGAATGAGAAAAGCTTTCATATGTAGTAACACCATGAGAAATCCGCCCGTTTTCGTCATTTGCATAAGAATCGACTTAATGACAGATCGTCACACTGGTGGCTTTTCTCTCTGAAACGGTTACATTCATCGTATACAAAGTTATGTCGCTTGCCGCGGTATGCGCAGTCACTAAAAGCGCTATAGTAGTCACAGAAGAAGCTTCTAAGAAGATGTTATCGGCTAGTAACAAGCAGTAGTAGTCAAGTTTTAGTTATCGGTTATTCACTTATTTGCCGGCTTTGGTACATTGGACATGACCGACGACCTAAAGATTCAGCATGAAACGACGTCTGGAAACCACGTTGCACGGGAGAATGTGAAACTGTTCATACGTAGTAAAAACTTCAGAAATCCGCCCGCTTTCGTCATTTGCTATCGAATCGACTTTGTTGCCACATCTTCACATTGGCCGCTTTTCTCTCTGAAACGGTTACATTTATCGTCTGCAAAATTATGTCGCGTGTTGCGGTATGCGGAAAAAAATGAAAACATTCTATTAGAACACAGAAATATCTTCTAAGAAGATGTAATAGCCAGTAAGAAGCAGTACTATTCAAGTTTTAGTTATCGGTTATTCCCTTATTTGTCGGCTTTGGTGCATTGGACAAGAGCTAGGACCTTACGATTTTGCATAAAAGTACGTCTGTACGCCAGAATACATCATTTTCAGTTGTCAAACGGCTTCTAAAACCGAACTGTTCATTTGACAGCAAATTGTGTGATATCAAATGATCAATTAACCTTACATGCACAGCCTTTTCGGTAACTTTTGCAAACACTGATGGCATAGAAGTAGGTCTAAAATTAGCTACATTATCCCTTTCTCCCTTTTCATAAAGCGGCTTTACTGATGAGTACTTTAATCGGTCAGGAAACTGACCAGTTCTAAAGGAAAAATTGCAAATATGGCTAAATACAGGGCTAACATGTGCAGCACAGTACTTTAACATGCTGCTAGGCACTCCATCATATCCATGAGAGTCCTTAGTCTTCAGTGATATAGTTATTGACTCAATCTCTCTCTTGTTTGTATCACAGAGGAGTATTTCAGACGTCAATCTCAGAAAGGTATTTGCTAAGAAATTTGTATGATTTCCTGTTGGAACTAAATTTTTATTTAGCTTGATTGTGACTACTTCGAACATTTTGATATAATTCGCCCTATGTTTTACATGAAATCATTATCCCACTAGTCAGCCAACTGTGCTGTCTATTACTGCTAGTACCCCATTCAGAATGTTTTAATGGAAAACAACTCTCAAAGAGCATGAGAAATGTGCCATGGAAAGCATTGTATTTATCATCTGTATTATTGGCACTATAAACATCTTGCCACTCTTGTTCCTTGACAAGTTTTAAAAAACACTCTATTGCTGTTGGATTGACTTTCCTACGTTCTTTGTAACTAAATATGACATTGAGTTGAGTACAAAAACCTTTTAGTGTTAAAATTTGTGCATTATGGTCTGAAAGGCCATTCACACTTTTACTAACAGGATGCCCATCTAGTATTGAGGAACGAATAAAAATATTGTCTATGACCGTGCTACTATTCGCCTGCACCCTAGTTTGAAAAAAAAACACAGTTGGCATCAGATCATATGAATTTAGGTGATCTACCAACATCATTTTTCTTGGGACCGAGCGAGGTGGCGCAGTGGTTAAGGCACTGGACTTACATTCGGGAGGACGACGGTTCAGTCCCGCGTTCAGCCATATTGATTCAGGTTTTCCGTGATTTCCCTAAATCACTCCCGGCAAATTCTGGGTTAGTTCCTCTCAAAGGGCATGGCCGACTTCCTTCCCCATCCTTCCCTAATCCGATGAGACCAATGACATCGCTGTCTGGTCTCCTTCCCCAAACAACCCAACCCCCCTTTTTCTTGCACAATCATATACAAAATTAATATTGAAGTCCCCCACATATAACTACTTGCTGGTACTTCCTACAAAGTGAATCAAGAACCCTCTCTAGCTTAAGCAAAAATGCTCTGAAGTTGGAGTTAGAGGCCCTATAAACACAAGCAATTAGAAGTTGAGTTTCACTAAATTCAACAAATGCTGCACAACTTTCAAATATCTGTTCAGTGCAGTGTCGTGATAAGTCTATGGACTCAAATAAGGTACTGTTTTTTATGTACTGTGACACCTCCCCACCCCGCAAGAAACTCCTTGAGAAACAGCCAGCTAATATGTAGCCTGGTAAAGGAAGCCTATAAATTATCAATTTATTGAAGTGGTGCTCTGATAGACAAATAATTTCAGCGTTAACATCTGTTAGCAGTTCACTAACTTTATCCCTAATAACTCTTATATTCTGATGAAATATGCCAATTCCTTCTCTACTTGGAAACATTACATCCTCTGGAGGAGAACCCTTAGAGGCACTCGGCCGCGGTGGTCTTGCGGTTCTAGGCGCTCAGTTCGGAACCGCGCGACTGCTACGGTCGCACGTTCGAATCCTGCCTCGGGCATGGATGTGTGTGATGTCCTTAGGTTAGTTAGGTTTAATTAGTTCTAAGTTCTAGGCGACTGATGACCCCATATGTTAATTTGCATAGTGCTCAGAGCCATTAGAACCATTTTTGAAACTTAGAAGCACTTCCTTTAAGCAGGTATACCAATCAGCTGACTTCAGTATTAAAAAGGTGCAGCTCTAACACCAACTACTACAGGAATTTTTCCATGAGTGACACCACTACCGCCACCACCACCCACTACACTGTCACCTATAAGCTTAGGTAGCCTCTCCTTCGCATACCTATTGAGGGGAAGGCCATGCCTAGTGAAACCCCATCTACTGATAGACCCAACTGGCACCACTGAGATGTGATCCATGCCCTCTCCCATCAGTGCACTCCCCAGCCCCACAATTACGCGCCCAACAGCCGCATTAAGGTGTGCCCGATCATTATGCTGAAACAGTTGCACGAAAAGCACATTAGTGCCACCAGTTTGAGTAGCTATCTTAACCAAGTCACCACTGACATCATACCCCCTGTCCCTATTGTGACTGCTCCCAGCACCACCCACTATCACTACCTGATCCTCCTTTGTAAAATTCTTACATAACTCCCCTATGCTTTCAGCCACCTGAGCCAACCCTGCATTAGGCTTCACAATGCTTGTGACCTGGTACTCACTCCACAAAACTTCTTGCAAATGCTGGCCCACACCTCTACCCGGTAACTACCTAGCAGCAGAACCTAGGCCTCCTAATTGCTGAGGACGGCTGCAAGTTACCTCCATATACAGCTACACGAGGCTCCTCTCCGCTCAACTTTGACAGTTTGTCGTATCTATTGCATGTATGCAAAGTAAAACTGTCTGACTACCTCCTTTTCCTATCTATCTTCTTGTCACCTGCCAGTTCCCATTCCCCAGCACCCTTCACCCTCCTCAACTTATCTAGTTCCTCCTTTGCGCATTGTAACTGCACCTGAAGGGCACAGATCTTACGCTCCTGCTCCTCTATTAACTTGTTTCTACTACAGATTCTACATTCCCAGGACAGGATCACCCTCAAATGACCACTGGCTTCCCCACTGCATTCCCCCCAATGAAAATACTTTGAACAAATCCCACAGCGTAATCCACTACTCACAAACCTACGACATAGCCATCACTTCTCACTCACGATAAAATTTTACAGTTACTAAAAAAAACTATACGTCTACGTTACCAAAGTTCAGTTACAAAAGCAGCACTATTTAAGAACTAACAACTATGGTCTCGAAATTCTCTGTCTACTAAGAAAGCAGCTTCTTGTATTAACACTACTACAACACAGCCGATACCAATACCAGCAAAACTTCACAAAATTATTGGCTAAAACCAAAAAATTTAAACTAAACGCCAGTTGAAAACTAAAGCACGAAATTTACTAAACGACTTCAACACACTGAAAACTCTATAAAACACAGCGAGCGAACGATTACAAGAGTTTATTAAGTCATTATTTCGCCAAAAATGGCAAGCAACACCACTGCAATCTATTCAGTTTAATAACTGTATTACAGAGCACAAACAACTTCGTCAGTACTTAACTTATAACCGCTACAGAGGCAGTGCACGCCGCAAAATGTAAACACACTGATGAGGCGCGAGGCTTAGACGAACCATGAAAGCACACTCACAAATAATAGACCACTCGAGTCAATACCACAGAAAGAAAGACTGAGATAAATGAATATCCACAAATAATTTGCTTTTACGGCAAAAATAATAACACAAAAAAACTTTAAAATACGTAAATGAAGTCTAAAATTTATAAAACATTAACAAGCTATTTCAACAGCAGTGCAGCTCACGTGACGTCACACACATGATGATCTGCCCCCCCCCCCCCCAACCCCTTGGGAAGGTGCCTATCTACCCCACCTTCGAAATATGCCTATCTATCCCCCTCAGAAGATATCTACCGAGCTACCCATCCATGGAAGATCTCTGTCAACCTGCACCTCCCCTCCCCCCTCAGATGATGTCTGTATACCTACCCACACCCTTGGAATATGTCTGTCTACCTAAACCCCCTCCCCTTAGAATATGTATGACTACCTACCCCTCCCCACAGAATATGAATGTCTACCTACCCCACCCCTCGGGAGATGTCTGTGTACCCACCCCTCCCAGAAGATATCTACCTACACCTCCCACATCGGAAGATTTCATACTACCTCTACCCCATCGAAAGCTGTCTGTCTCTCATCGCCCCACCACCTAATATGTAATTCTACCTACTTGCCTCATTAGAAAATGTCAGTCTACGTAACTCTCCACAGGAGATGTCTATCTACCTACCCCCTCGGCAGATGTCTGCCTACGTCACCCCCCTAAGGAAGATGTTTGTCCACCTACCTCACCCTGTGAAGATGTCTATCTACACCCCCACAAAAACTCTCTCCCCACCTCGTAAGATGTCTATCACCCTGAAAGATGTCTCTCAACCCCCCCCCCCCCCACACTAAGGAGATGTCTATCTACCTACCTGCCCTCTCGGAATTTGTCTGTCGACCTATCCCAACCCCTACTCAGCCCCCCCACTCGGAAGTTGTTTACCCCTGTCTCGGAAGATGTCTAGCGACCCCCAAACTTTGGAAGGTGTCTTCCAGCCCCTCAGGCGATGTCTGTCTACCCCCCCCCCCCTCAGAAGATGTCTGTCAGCATACCAACCACCCTGGAATTAGTCTGTCTACCTACCAACTGCCTCGGAATATATCTGTCTACCTCCCACCTCGGAAAATGTCTTCCAAACACAGTCTCAGAAGAGCCCAGTCTACCAACTGCCAAATTTCAACCCCCGGAAGATTTCTATCCAACCCCCCCCCCCCACTTGGAATATGTCTATCTACCTCCACTCTCGGTAGCTATCTACACCCCCCTCTCAGAGAATCTCTAACCCCACTCTCATAGGATGTCTGTCTACCTACCCTCACCACCATTCGAAGATGTCTACCCCTTGGAGGATGTCTACTCCACCTGGAATATGTCTGTCTACCCACGTTGGATGATGTCTGTCTATCTACTCAGCCCCCCTGGGAAGATATCTGTTAAACTACCACCCCTTGGAATTTGTTTATCTATCATTACCTGCACAAAATATGTCCATCAACCTACAATCTCCTTCTGAAGATGTCTGTCTACCTACAGCTCCCGCTTGGAAGATGTCTGTCTACCTACAACCCCTCAGAAGACGTCTGTCTACCTATCTCCACATCAGAAAATGTCTGTCTCTCATCTCCCCACCCTTGGAATATGTCTGTCTACCTACACTCCCCATCGGAAATGTCTGTCTACCTAAGCTCCCTCAAACCATGTCCGATTAGCTATCCATCCCGGAAGATGTCTGTCTACCTACCCAACCATCAGAAGATGTCTGTCTACCTACCCCTCCCCCTCGGAAAATGTCTGTCTCTCATCACCCTACCCTGAGTATATGTCTGTCTACTTACCTGCCCCCCTTGGAAAGATCTCTGTATACCTAAACCCAGCCCTCAGAAGATGTATGACTACCTACCCCTCCCATTGGAAGATATATGTTTTCCAACCCTCCCTTCAGAATATTTCTGCCTACCTACCATCTATCACAAAGGTTGTCTGTCAGCCTACAATTCCTTACAGGTGTCTGTCTACATACCCACCCACACTCGGAAAAAGTTTGTCTACCTGCCACTCCTTAGGAAATGTCGGTTACCAAACCCCTTAGAAGATGTCTGTCTACCTATACACCTCTGATGACGACTGTCTACCTAACCCCCCTCTGTAGATGCCTGTCTACCTACCCCCTTGGAATATGTCCGTCCTCCTACAACTCTTCAGAATATGTCTGCCTACCTACCCCCCTCTCGTAAGATATCTGTCTACATATCCCCCCCCCCCCCCCCGCATGATCTGTCTACCTACCCCCTTCCCCTGTCATAAGATGAATGTCTACCTAAACCCCTCAGGAGATGTATGCCTATCTACCCCCTTCAAATGATTCGATTTTATCCCTCCTGTGGGAGATATCTGTCTCCCTACCCCTACCTCTGAGGATATCTGTCTGCCTACCCCCCCCCCCCCTCCCGGAAGTTGTTAAACTACCACTCCTCTGGGAAGATATCTACTCCCACATCAGAGAATGTCCACACCCCTCTTGGAGGATGTCTGTATACCAAAATGCATACTTTGGAAGATGTCTCACCCCCTTTGAAAGATGTCTGTCTACAATGAACACCCCGCAGAAGATGTCTGTGTACTGAACTCACCCTCAGAATATATCTCCTCCTAACCTACCCCCCCCCCCCCTCCCTTGGAATATGTCTGTCTACCTATCCATTTCCCATAAGAAGATGACCTTATTCCCCTCAGAAGGTGTATGTCTACATGCCACGCCTCGGAACATGTCTGCCTACCTAAAACCCTCGGAAGAGGTCCATCTACCTCGCATCTTGGAAGATATTTATTTACACCCCTCTAGGAAGATATCTACCCCTGTCTTGGAGGATGACTACCTCCCTCTCGGATGATGTCTACCCTCTCTCTGAAGATGTCTGTCTACATACCCTCCTCTCGAAAGATATTTCTCCTCCCTCAGATGATGTAAGTCTATCAACCCTCAAATGGAAAATGTCTGTCCTCCTAATCCCCCTCGGAAGATGTCAGTATACCTACCCACCTGTCTGTCTATGTACCCCCACTCCCATGATGTCTGTCTACCTCCCCCTTAGGTATATGTCTGTATACCTACACCCATTCGGAAGATGTCTGTATACCAAACACCCCTCTGAAGATGACTATCTACCTACCCTGCCTCAGAAGGTGTCAGTTTACCTAACCCTTCGTCGGAAGATGCCTGTCTACAAAACTTCACTGGGAAGATGTCTGCCTACCTAACCCTGTCCATGATAATTGTCTGTTTACCAACACCTCTGCTTCGGAAGAGGTCTGTCTTCCTACTTACACCCCTTGGAAGATGTCTCTCTACATCCCTCCAGTCATAAAGTATTGTCTACCAACCCATACTTCTGAATATGTCTGTCTACCTACCCCAGAAGATGATTGTCTAATTACCCCCTCATCTGAAGATGTCTGTCTACCTAGACCCCACTTGGAAAATGTATGTCTATGTACACCCCTCAGAAAATGTCTGTCTCCCTACACCCCTCAGAAGATGTGTGTCTACCTACATGAACTTTTGTATGATATCTATCTATGACGCCCGCACTTGGAAGATGTTTGTCTACCTACCGCACCCATTGGAATATGTCTGTCTATGTACCCACCAACCATCGGAAGATGTATGTCCATCTACACATCCCCCTCAGAAGATGTCTGTCTACCTACACTCATCAGAAGATGTTGTCTACTTTCCACCATTTGAAAATGTCTCTCTACCTACCGCTCTTGGCAAATGTCATTCTACACCACCCCTCTGAAGAGGTCAGTTTACCTACAACCCCCCAGAAGAAGTCTGTCTAACTCCCCCCCTCTCAAAAAATGTCTATAGTCACCCTGCCTCGGACAATGTCTCTCTGCCTACGCCCCATCATGGAAGATGTCAGTCTACCCACCCACCCATCAGAAGAAGGCTGTCTACAACCATCCCCTCACATGATATGTCTGCCTACCAACCTCCTATTGGAAGATGTCTGGCTACCTACCCCACCCCACATCTGAAGATGTCTGTCTACCAACCCTCCACTTGGAAGACGTCTGTCCTCCTACAACCCCTCAGAAGATGTCAGTCTTCATAACCCCTCTCAGACGTTATCTGCCTAAATACCCCTCCTCGGATGGTTTCTGTCTACCTACACCCACAACCCGTCATAATATGAATGTTTACCTAAACCCCTCAGAATCTGTATATTTATCTACCACACCTTGAATGATTTGTCTCTATCTTATCCCTATCTCGGAAGATGTCTGTCTCCCAACCCACCCCCTCTGAGGATGTCTGTATACCTACCCCCCCTTTCTCGAAAGTTGTCTGTCTACATTCACCACACATTTAAACATGTCTATCTATGTACTCCTCTGGGAAGATATGTATCTATTGCCGCCATGGAAGAAAAGTATCTCCCCCCTCTCGGAATATGTCAATCTACCACTCCTCTCAGAAGATATACACTCCCCATCTGAGAATGTCTACATCCTCTCTCGTAGGATGTCTGTCTACCAAACTGCATCCTTTAGAAGGTGCTTCCCACCCCTTGGAAGATGTCTGTCTTCCAACACCCCCCTTCCCCCCCTTGGAAGATGTCTTTCTACCGCACCCAGGCTCAGAAGATGTCTCCATACCTAACACTCCTCGGAAGATGTCTTTCTACCTACCCACCCCCATCAGAAGATGACTGTCGACGTTATCTCCCTCACAGAATGTCTAGGCCCCTCTCGGAGGATACTGTCTACCAAACTGCATCCTTTATAAGATGTTTCCCACCCCTTGAAAGATATCTGTCTTCCAACACCCCCCCTTGGAAGATGCCTGTCTACCGAATCCAGCCTCAGAAGATGCCTCCATACCTACCACCACTCGGAAGATGTCTGTCTACCCACCCACCCCGATCAGAAGATGACTGTCGACGTTATCCCCCTCAGAAGATGTCTGTCTACATACCCTCCCTCAGAAGATGTCTGCCTAGCTAAGACCAGTGGAAGATGTACAACTGCCTCCCATCTTGGAAGACATCTACTCCCCCTCTCGGAGGATGACTATCTCCCTCTCGGAGGATGACTACCTCCTCTCTGAAGATGTCCGTCTATGTACCCTCCCCTCAAAAGATGTCTCTCCCCCCTCAGATGATTTATGTCTACCAACCCCCACATGGAAAATGTCTGTCCTTCTAACCCCCTTGGATGATGTCTGTGTACCTACCCAACTGGAAGATGGCTGTCTACCTACCACCACTCGGGACATGTCTGTCTACCTTCCCCCTAGGTATATGTCTGTAAACCTACACCCCTTCGGAAAATGTCTGTCTACCTACCCCATCACTTCAGAAGATGTAATTCTACTTACCACACATCGGAAAGTGTCAGTCTACCTATGCCCCACCCTCAGAAACTATCTGTCTACCTTGCCCCTTTGGAAGATGTCAGTTTACCAACCCCACTCAAAAGATGTCTGCTTACCTACTCTCCCATCCAAAGATGTCTTTCTACCTACCCCCTCTCGGAAGATTTTGTCTACCCCCTCTCTGAGATGTCATTCTACACCCACTTGGAAGATGCCTATCTAAACCCCTGGGATGAAATCCCTCCCTCTAAAAATGCCTACCTAAACCCTTCCACAT